>NC_138183.1:23647708-24247708 GCF_964194105.1 Spermophilus citellus | reverse complement strand
AGCTGAGAGGCAAGTGGGTAAAGATGACGTAGCCCCATCACCAAGTCCAGAAGGAAATAGAGAAAAGTGTCAAGTCTGATTTTTTTTTTTTTTGTAGTAGGGTTATTTTTTTCAAGTTTATCTAAGCAAAGAGCTTAGATAACAGAGTTGATTCATGCTGTAATGTTGTTTTTGCAATAATAAAAACATTTATAAGACCAAATTACAATTTTTTTGTTTTGTTAAGTCTAATAGTAACCATGACTCTGATCAAGTTCAAGTGTGGCCAGTATTTTCTACACATTCTCTCTTCAAGTTTTCCCATCCTCACAGTGGACATTTTTTTCAGCTCAGTTTTACTGAAGGGCAATCTCAGCCCTGTTTATAGCTGGGAACAGACAGGGTCAGGATTTGAATGCAAGTTAGTTTGATTTCAAAACCAGGGTGTCAGGTTTCAGGGCCCACTGCCTCTATGTGTGGTAGCTTACTGTGTTTTGATAAGAGGAGCCACAGAGTATTTTATTTTGGATTTTTTTTTTTTTTGCCTTATTTTCTTTATCCTTTGATGTGTTCATAGATTACATATTACCTTTAAATGTTCTGGTCTCCTGTTACTCTCTTATTCTTAGGGCCAAAATGTTAAAGTCCATCCTTTTTAATCTGCTGTACCTAGAGAGACATAATGTTATTATCAGCAGAGAGAGTTGATCTTGTATCAGAAGTTCTCAAACCTTATTCAAATGGGGTTTTTGGAAGAACCCCTAGTCTATAGTTGAACATTGCAAATCTAGAGCAAATTAGGCCCAGATGGGAACAAAGCTGCACAGAAAGAATCCAGATAACCAGACTGGTTCAGACAGAACCCACATAGATGACTGTTCTTGGGCAATAATTTTGGGGGCAGGGTCACAACTCAGTGTAACCATGGTCCATGAACTTCTCAGGAACTCGCTGATGAAAAGTAGAGCTGATGGCCTTGATACTATTTGCTGAGGCAGTCAGAGGTCCCGGGGGAGCACTGCTCCTGTTGTTAAACCCCCCAAAAACCAATTGGCTCTCACTTTTAAACATACTGGTAGACTAGCCCAGAAATCTAGAAACCAAGAGACAGCAACAACAAATC
This sequence comes from Spermophilus citellus, assembly GCF_964194105.1. Classification (NCBI taxonomy): domain Eukaryota; kingdom Metazoa; phylum Chordata; class Mammalia; order Rodentia; family Sciuridae; genus Spermophilus; species Spermophilus citellus. The sequence goes on along the minus strand of NC_138183.1, from coordinate 24,246,606 downwards.
AAAGAGGGTCATTTCACTGGGGAGGAAGAGAAGCCACAAGCTGAGTACACGTCACTAGTAATGGACCAGATTCATACAGGAGGGACTCGAGATGAGAAACGAAACAGTCATTAGCGACATTCCCAGAAACTGCCGTTTGGACAGAAGATCTGGTGGCAGGCACTGCACACCAGCAGTTGGTTGGGGAAATTTATAGGAAGAGATTCCTAGAAGAATTGGTGAGGACTGTCATTTATATGAAGACTCAGCAAGTCTGGGCTCCACTTGAACTGCTTCAGTGATTGACAGGGCGGGGCTCCCAGCCGACATGCTAATGTTCATGAATTATTTGTGCAGCTAATGCAAGTCCAGGAAGGGCCCAGAATCCGGAAATACTTGGGCAAATGTTGCTGTTGTAATAGCATGGAAAAACACAGTGTAAAATTATATGCACAGTATAGAGTCAACTATGTGAATTACCAGGTTGAAACATAGAATATTGCCAATGTGTGGGTCAAAAATGGTTGAACATGGGCAGTTTCCTGTATTTCAACTCAATAGGTACACATAGGAAAAAAACAAGAAAGAACTGCACCAAGAATCTTGGGTTGTGGCTCAGTGGTAGAGTGCTAGCCTGTCATGCATGGGTTTGATCCTTGACACTGCAAGACCAAACAAACTAAACCAAAATATTAAAGTGGCTGTGTCCCGCTATTACATTTATAGTCAGAGAAACAAGCTACAGAAGGTCCTCGAGTTGTGGGGCTTCTATTTCTTCATATATCTTTAGAGTTCACAAAATCTTATTTTACAAAAACATGTTTTTTTGTTTGTTTTTGTTGCTGTTGGTTTGTTGTTGTTGTTGTTGTTGTTATTGTACTAGGGATTTTTGAACTCAGGAGCACTAAACCGTTGAGCCACATCCCCAGCCCTGTTTTTGTATTTTTTAAGAGACAAGGTCTCAATGAGTTGCTTAGCACCTCAATTTTTGCTGAGGCTGGCTTTGAACTTGAGATCCTCCTGCCTGAGCCTCCCAAGCCACTGGAATTACAGGTATGCACCACCAAGCCCGGCCAGTGTTTCTTTTATTATGAGGGAAAATGGAATGAATTTAAATGTTGTCAAACAGAAAGAAATGAGGTCAAGAGGGGGAAAAGTGGTTACTCCAGAATTATCCAAAGAATGTGAGAGAGGGGCATGCGTGTAATTCCAGTAGCTTGGGAGCCTGAGACAGGAGGACCAAGGGTTCAAAACCAGCCTCAGCAAAAGTGAGGTGCTAAGCAACTCAGTGAGACCCTGTCTCTAAATAAATTACAAAATAGGGCTGGGGACGTGTGGCTCAGTGGTCGAGTGTCCCTGAGTTCAATACCCAGTACCAAAAAAAAAAAAAAAAAATGAGGAGACTCTTCTTGGAGGGAGAAGTGGGTATGTCTACCACACCAGAAATGACCAATAATGGCAGATGGTGACAGGATGCCTTTTCCTGGCTTGAAAATAAGAGAGAGGAACAAGTGGCCAGTGCTCAGTCAGGAACATGCTAGAGAGTGTCAAACCCAGGACCCTTATCCATTCAGCCTATGCTCCTGGACTCCACATTTGAGAAACACACATATTTATTTTTATTTTTATTTTTTTTTGTGTGTGTGTGTGTGTGTGATGGTGGAGATTAACCAGGGGCCCCTGCATGCTGGCCAATGCTCTCTATCACTGAGCTACACTCCCCCACCCATTCCAAAAATACAAACATTCGAGTCCCATGTTTAAACTTTGCAAAATGTCTTTCATGGCAAATTATCACTGAAAAGAGGAGTTTTGTTTTTATAAAACTAATTAACAGATTTATCACTGAATACAAGAGCAGTCACGAGGTGGTGATTGTTAGTAATTAGGCATTAGAGAATTCATTCATTCATCAAGAGTTTCTTAGGCATCTACAGTGTGTCAAGCATTGCTTTGGGTGCTTGGGAGACATCGATGAACAGAACAAAGATCCCACTCTCATGGGGTACACATTCTCATGCAGGGAGCTACATGGAACAATAAGGAACAGACATGATAAAGAAATGAACTGTAAAGAGGGTAAGAGTGCTAGAGAGCATGAAGGGGGCAGGAGTCCATTTTAAATAGGATTGAGAAACTTAATGGCTTAAGCAAAGCCCCAAAGGAGAACAGAGAGTTATTAATAGAGATATTTGGGAGAAGAATCTGGGCAGAGGGAACAGCCAGTCCCAAAGCCTTTAAGGGAGCAGATCTGGAGAAGAAGCCTGATAGGACAAGGAAAAGGTCAGAGAGGTATCGGGGTGGGAACCTGAGGCCCCCTCTCCAATGGCTCCAGGAGGAACTCAGCCTTCCAGTCTGAGGCAGATGGGAGGTCAAGCCAATTTACTGTCAGATGCACTTGTCAACCCATCAAAAGGTGAATGTGGTCCCTTTAGATTGTCACTTGATGCCAACTTGACCATAAATACAGATTGAAGTAATGGAACCAAAATCATGAGGCAGCCCTCCTTTATAAGAAGCTCAGCCAGACAGTCCAAATTGTGCATATATTTTTAATATTAAAATAGAAGTGGAGCCAGGCACAGTGGTGCACACCTGTCATCCCAGTGGTTCGGGAGGCTGAAGCAGAAGGATCTCCAGCCTCAGCAACTTAGCAAGGCCCTTAGAAACTCGGTGAGACCCTGTCTCTAAATAAAATACAAAATAGGACTGGGGATGTGGCTCAGTGGTTGAGTGCCCCTGGGTTCATTCCCCAGTACAAAAAAAGAAAGAAAGAAAGAAAGAAATGGGAAATGGAAAATATAACATCAAACAACTCTGTCACAGGATTCCTGAACGGTGGCTGGCCATATCTAACCAATAGCTTTCCCTGAAAAGGATGGTGTCATCTTACCAAACTCAGAGACAATGGATTTGTTGGGAGTCTCCAAACAACCCATTGAAGCTTCCTCTGCTGAAAACAGAAGGAGAGAGGGAAAATGCCCAGGTGATGAAGAATAGCCATCCAGTGGGCATGAGTTTGAAAAATCAGCAATAATGAAGAGGACCTGTGGTGACCCCCAGTAGTAGAGCCAGGAAAGTCAGGAATAATGTTGGAGACAGTGTTTCTCAAAGTGAGATCCTGGAGCCATCCCCATACATCAAGATCATCTTGGGATAGGCTTGGGGATATAGCAAGTGTAGCACTGTTTAGCTACTGCTTTCCTGACACATTGATGCTGGATTTAATCTCAGGTAGTCCAAAGCAGAAAAAGAGAAAAAAGAAATGGAAGAAAAAAAATGAAAAAGGAAAAAAAAAAAAAAAAGATCATCTTGGGAAGGGAGCACTTGTAGAAAAGCAGACTCAAAGCCTCAGCACAGGGCGTCTCTGGGCATGGGACCAGGAATCTGCATTTTAAAATTTTCCATAAGAATCTTTGGCACACTGAAGTTCTTTATTTTTGTTTTGGGGTGTTTTTGTTTTGGATGCTGGGGATTGAACCCAGGGCCTCATGCACACTAAGCTCCTAAAGGAGGTGTACATATAAAGGGGTAAAGGGCAGCAGGCAAATAGGAACTCCCCGGTAATAGGAACTCCCCGATGTCGGGCTTTCTGCCCTTAACCTTGTGTGCCTGATACCATCCATCTCGCCTTCCTGGGGCCAAGAGCAAGGTCATCATGTGACAGGCGAGGAGGCAGTAGTGAGGGTAATAGTCATGGGGGGATGTTTGCAAGAGGAGTAGACCTTAAAATAAACACATGGAAGTATTTAGGATATACACAAAACTGAAACTGGCAAGGTCATTACCTCACAAAGAGAAACAGGGTGAGATCGGGGAGGGGAGGAATGAAAGTTTAGTTTTTACCCTAAACATTTTCAAATCTTCTGAATTTTTCTACCATGTAATGTGCAACCTATTTAAAAATAAAGAAGTTCTCACTGGAGGAAAAAAAATAATGGAGGTACACGTGATTTTTTTTTCCAAAATATTTTTGTACCCCACATCAGCTCCCTCTGAATCTTGCTGCCCAGGTGTAAATAAAGCCCAGGTCACTTGACAAGAGAAGTCCCTAACTGTGACCCAGGCCCAGCCATGTATACTTTGCTCAAAGGAAACAGCCGTAATTCAAGAATTCTTACTCCCCCGGGAGATCACATGACTATGGGCTGGAACAGAAAAAAAAAGGAAAGAAAAAAAAAAAAGCTTTTGGATGAAGATGAAAGGAAAAATGGTTTGGGTGACCCTGAGATCAGGAATGATGCTTCCCTGACACCATTGATGCCAAAATGTCCCGCAGAGCCAGATGGGGGACTCCAACTACCCAGGTCCCCACGGGAAGTCACGTCTCTGGGAAGATGATCATCCGAGGTCTCGGCTCACCGGCTCACCGGCTCATCCTTGAGGAGCTGGAAACTTGATCTGGGCCCAGTAGAAAACTGTGCTCCCAAGTCAAGAACAGGGACTCTTGCCTGGCCCGCCCAGTGCTCTGGTGACCTTCTAGCATTGCCCGCATGACACATCACAGGATTTCCTCAACTGCGCCCTGGCGTCCAGTTAGGATGTCTTTCTCATTTTTTCCATGGTACACATGGTCATTGCGTCACAGTCCAAACAGTCCGTACAGTGATGTCTCTATAAACATGAGTCACATGTGAAGCTAAAGGGATCCGTGTTCAGCCAGGGACAGCAGGGTTCCTGAGGCACATGGTCTTCACAGAGGAGTGCATGTTGATGAGGGTCCTAGGGTTTCCTGCCGAGATGTGTGAGCAGCACTCCATGCAGAGGTCACTGAGGCCTACATAGAGGCTGCTCTTAATCGCTAACTTCCCCTCCGGGGTGTAGTTCTCCAGCCATCCTATCAGAATACACTACTCTTTCTCCATTTCTTAATCTTTGTCTTAGTCTGGCTTCTACTGCTATAACACAACACCCAAGACTAGGTAATTTATAAAGAAAAGAGGCTTTATAAATATAAAGATAATTTTTTATCTTTATAATTTATAAAGAAAAGGGCTCACAGCTCAGGAGGCTGGGAAATTCAAGATTGGCAGTCACATCTGGTCACCTGGCAAAGGTTTCGTGCTGCTTCTTGATGTGCAGAAGTGGGAAAGGGAGGTGGGCACATGCAGAAGAGGCAAGCACTCTACCAACACAAGGGGCTGCCTCACTATGTAACATTATGCTTTTGAAATAACTAATCTGGTTCTGTGGACATTAACCCAGTCCTGGGAGAAAGGCACTAATCCCTCTTAAACATCTAATCACCTCTTGAAGGGCCCATAACTTCTTAACACTATTTACAGGGGAATCAAATTTCAACATGCATTTGGGAGGGGATAAATCATATTCCTGCTGGGTACAGTGGAACACACCTGTAATCCTAGTGGCCCAGGAGGGAGGCTGAGGCAGAAGGATTGCAAGTTCAAAGCCAGCCTTAGCAACTTAGCCAAAGTGTGTGTGTGGGGGGGGTGTGGCTCAGTGGTTAAGCACACCTGGGTTCCATCCCTGGTACCAGAAAAGAAAGAAAGCAAAGAAAAACCATATTCAAACTGCGGCAATCTTCTTGGTCTTCTCTCAGTTTGGTCCTTGATGCCACCACCTAGTCCAGTCTTGGTCATCCTGCCTGAGCATAGGCACAACCCTCTTTCTAGTTTCCCCTTGAAGAATGAAGGCCACCTGTATCAACCTCTGGAAATAGCTCAGTACACCATTTCTGCTGCTGAAATCCCATGCCTGCTTTTAGATCCATTCCAGAAGTTATTTCCTAGATTTTCTCAACTGGTTATGAGCTCTGTGTCCCCTGTGCAGCAGGGTATTTGATTCATTCTTTTATGCTCCTTATCACCTTTTTTTTTTTTTTTTTTTTTTTTTTTTTGTGGAGCCAGGGATTGAACCCAGGGCCTTGTGCATTCAAGGTGAGCTTTCTACCAACTAAGCTATATCCCGTGCCCTATCCTTATTACTTTTGCACTTAGTTATTAATGATCGTGTCCCTTTTGGAAAGCTCTTGGGAAATCCCCTGAAATACCTTCCCATGCCACATGGGCTGTGACTATGATTTATAAGCAAAGTACGTGGGGCTGGGGATGTGGCTCAAGCGGTATCGCACTCGCTTGGCATGCGTGCAGCTCGGGTTCAATCCTCAGCACCACATACAAACAAAGATGTTGTGTCCACCGAAAAACTAAAAATTAAATATTAAAAATTCTCTTTCTCTCTCTCTCTAAAAAAAAAATACATAAAGGACTCTGAGCCATTTCTGAAAAATCACTTGCCTTCCTACAGTGAACAGGAAAAGTTATGTTGTATTTAAAGGTCCCTTATCAAAAATCATTCCAGAATTTTGCTTGCTGGCTTGATAATCAACCATTAGATAGATAGGAAAGAGATATAGATAGGTACACATATAGGTAGATGTAGGAATGCAAAGGTTTCGTGCTGCTTCTTGATGTGCAGAAATGGGAAAGGGAATGTGTAGGAATGTGTCCAGCAGTGTCCCAAATAAGGTGTATTTAATCTATGACAGGCTATCACTATGCACTTTCAATTTCTTGCCTGTACGAACTAATTAATGGAGTTAGGACATCATCTCTGCCTCACCACACCCAAGCACCATCTGGTTGTGCTGTCGAAAGGTCTATAGGTGAAGTGCACACTTCTTTGTTGTCTACCTGCATTGAGAAAGGCCAAAACCTCTTTGATGTCTCATGGTTTCAGTTCACTGCAGTCTAGAATCATATACAGTCCCAACCCTGGGAAGCTGTCCCAACTTTGTCAGTTGCTGTGACAGTATTTTATTCTCACACTCTAGGGTAAATGCATTGATGACTGTCTCCATATCTCTCCCAACCTTCCCTTGCACAATCTGCAGTAATCAATCAGCTTCCACTGCACAGGCAGGTGAAGGGGCCCCGCCTTCTGCATTGAGACTCCACTAGATTCACACTTTAGCAAATTATATACAGCTGAGCGAGTCTATCACCCCAACTGTGAACTCTCACATCCTTTCTTCTTCTGCTGGGAGTCTAGATAGATTCTGTTACTTAATAAGAGTGTGATGAGTAAGTGAATTGATGGAAATAGGATTGCTTTATTTTTATTTGTGTTTGTGAGGTATTGGGGATTGAACATACAGGACCTTGGGCACGCTAAGCAAATGCTCTACCACTGAATTCCACCCCCCACCCAGCCCCTGGATTCCTTTACTGATGTGCTCCAGTCAACAAAGCCCTGTGACTTACCAAAGCCACTATAATATTTTCCATTACATTTGGTTCAGTGATATTTAAAAAAAATGTACATAATACTAGCACATATTTCAAATGCCAATTCATATGAGAGAACAATTTCCCAACAGTGTTATCTAGATTTTTCTCAAGTTCCCTCAGTTGAGGTCAGTCTTTGTAGTTGATGTTGGGTTCCTGACCCAAACACAGCCTGTGCCAGTTATGAAAAAATAAAAAGCCAGTTTTCCATGGTTTGGATCAAGAGGCAACTGTGGGAACATGTACAGCTCTTTCTCTAGTTTTGGTAAAGTCACTGAAAAGCCAACTTAGCCTGGCTGTTCAGTGTACCCGCACGGAAATGGGGACCAATCCGGACTGTCCAACAAGAGGAAATGGAGCAAGAGGAAATGGATTCATTGTACAGGGCCCAGGGCTGGAAGGCCAGCTTGGGCATATGGAGTTGAGGAAAGTATTGATCCCATCCAGAAGGGAAAATATCTTTTTAGCTATTTATTAGGCAACACTGAAACAATCTCAAAAAGTCCCCTATATAAGGGGAAACATGGATCTAATCTAGTCAAAGAAAAAAAATACAAATTGGACTTATGAACAGGTATGAGTCATTATAGCACAATTGATAATTGCTAAAAATATGAAACAAGTGACTGAATGAATATAAAATAGAAATATCACATTAATTTTATTTTTGGCAGTTTTGGGGGTGGAACCCAGGGCCTCAGCTATGCCAGGCAAGCGCTCCACTACTGAGCTACACCCCCAGTCCTCTCATTGATTATGATGTAACTCAGAAATATTTTACAAAGCAGTTGTAACAACGTGGAAAAACATCAGCGACAGAGTTTAGATGAAAATTGTGAGACATAAATCTGTATCCACAATATGATTTTGCTTTTTGATACTGGGAATAAAACCCAGGGCCTCACACATGCTAGACAAGTAGTCTACCATGAGCTATATACAAGCACTTTTTATTTTTAATTTTGAGATGGAGTCTCACTAAATGGCCCAGGATGGTTTCAAACTCGTGAGCCTTCTGCCTTGGCCTCCTGAGTCTGTGGGATTACAGGCGCGTGCTACCACATACAACCCACAGCATAACCTTTGTTTTGTAAAGAACAAAACACACTTCTGTACACTGAAAGGTCTAAAAGAAAATGTGCTAATAGTTACTCAAGAGCACTTATTTGTAGATAATGATATAACCGGTGATTTTAATTGTTTATTTTGTATTTTTCAAAAATTTTCAAACATGCATTCAGCACTTCCAAAAATCAGAAGCATTAAAAAAAATCTTTGTAATCAATAGCAAACACTAAACTTCAGGAGTAGATACATAAAATATATAGGAGTAGACCTTTGTCTCAAGGTGACTGCAGCACTAACCTTTGGAATTTCATGACTCTCCCTTAAGAGGTTTAACCATAGTGCCTAAGACGTCCTTGATGTTCTCATCATGACCTCTACACCAGCTTCTCTCCCAATGAGGAGTGTTACAATAGGGATGCCCATAAGCCAGTGGAAGTGAATGGCAAGAGCAACTGGATTCCTTCATGCAAAAATTTAACCTGGATTACCAAGGGGATAAAAGAGAAGAAACACAAAAAGATCCCCAGATCAAGAAACAGCCAGAGTAACTGTGGTGGAATGCAGTGGCCTCCAAAGATGTGAGCCTCTGTAGTCCAGACCCCTGTGAATTCCCTCCCACGCTGAGGCTGAGCACCGCCATGAGACTTGACTTTGCAGGTGGAATATCAGTGAACAAGACAAGTGGGCATTTGCACACTGCTGCTGGCCCTTCTGGAATCCTGAGACCACCATCCCATTAAGAATTCTGGGATGGTGCTGGGGGTGTAGCTTGGTAGTGGAGCACATGCTGAGCATGTGTGAGGTCCAATCCCCACTCCAAGAAATCCCAGGATTAGCAACTACATGGAGAGAGGCCAAGCCATGTGAGGTCTGTTTGAGCTGAACTCAGAGCAGATTAATAGGGCTACCCAGACAACACAATGAATCATGAGAATTTAAAAAAAAAAAAAAAACACAAAAAAACAAAAATAAAACAAAACAAAACAAAAAACATTGTAATTTTCAGCCACTACATTTTAGGAGTGGCTTGTTACCAGCAACAGATAACGAAGGCAGTCATAAGAGGGACTCCTATTGCCGAGCCTATCCTTTGAATCCTTCTATTGCAGACTGATTTATTACTGGCTCACATAAGCCCAGCTGAATATCTGTTCTGGGATTCTTTGAGATTCCCATGTTCCATATTACCCCCTGTAGTCTTACAGTACCCCCACACTGGTTCTCAAATCCATGTATTCAAACAGCTGAGCCAAAATTCAAATATCTTCAGGGGAGGGAAGCTGATGATATCTATGTGATAGATCGCATCCATGGGATGGGATCTATCACATAGACCTTAAGAAATATTTGTAAACAAATGAACCAACAAATTTTGGGTGTTTGTTTAAAATACAGAGGCTTACCTCTGGGGATTCTGATTTGGTAGGTCTAGGTGGGCCCAGAAAACTGCATCATCATTAAACCATCTGCATGATGCTGAGTCAGGAGGCCAAGGACCACGGCTAACTGATTTTCCAGCTGACTGTGCATCAGAATTAACTGGAAAACCTCTTAACAGTGTTAGTTCCTGATCCTCACCCCTGACCTACTGAATCTGAAAATCCCTGGAGGTGGAGACTCTGGTTTATATTATAAAAAAAGATCCTGGATAAACATGGTGCAAGCGGCCCGTCAGTGAGGGCATTTGGAAACCACTGGTCCAACTGACGCACGTCTCTGGAAGTTACATGGCAGCCAACTCGATGTTCTCCCTCCTGAGGATGGAGAGCCCGTACCTGCTTAGTTAAACATTAGCACACTAATCTTTCAGGCATTGCGAAGTCAAGGTTTTCACCGTGATAAGTGTTTGTTAGGGATTCCTTCTAAGCCTAAAGGCCTCATCTGCCAAACAGATGTTGGGAACACCTGCCTCCGGAAAGCTATGAGGGCTGTTGGGAGTAAGGTGGATGACGGTACTTTGGAACTGAAAGCACTCTGCACGGAATTCTTAGGCCTTTAATCATAAGTATGTCATGCAGGAGATTAAAATAGTTGGTTTATTTTTAGGAACTTAATTAGGATTCATTATGAAGTGTCTGGTTCCTCCTAAGGAAGGGAGAACCAGGCCTTGTAGAACTCTACATGAAATGTTTAGGGAGGGGAATCCCGGGACACATCTTTGATTCCCTCCTGTGCTGATCAAAGCCTGTATCACCTGCACCCTGCATCCCTAGTCTCTCCTCCCCAGCCCCTCTTCTTCCTCCTCCTCCTCCTACCTGTAAGGGACAGCCCTTGCAAAGAATAAATGTGGTATGCTTGTTCACCTCTTTTATTGGTCCCAGCTCAAACTGGGCAGGAGGTCTGGAAAGGTCACCTCCCCCTGTGGTACTGGGGATTGAATCCAGGGGGTGCCTTACCACTGAGCTACATCCCTGCTCCTTTTGATTTTTTATTTTGAGACAGGATTTCATTAAATTGCTGAGACATCCTAGAACTTGCAATCCTCCTGCTTCAGCCTCTAGAGTAGCTGGGATTTTAGTTGAGCGCCATCACGCCCAGCTGGAATGTTAATTCTTGTTCATTTCCACCCACCTGGGCTTTTTCTCCACCTTTGGTGTCTATTACTGTCTCCCACGCTCTGATCACATGGAATTGGCAAGCTCTTGTATCCAGCTCCCAGTGGACAATTATCCAGGATCCTGCAGCCCTTCATTCCACTGGCCTAAGTATTTAAAACTCCATCCTTTGCTCACTGAGTCTAAGCTCCTCGAGGGCAGGAACTTTTCCATGTTTGTTCCCACATCTGTACCCCTGAGTGCAGTGCCTGGCCCGCAGAGAGATTCATACACATTTGCTGAATGGCTGTCTTTGATAGGCGTGGACTCCTAGAGACAGACAGACACTCACGCTAAGAAGTGGTCTTGTATTTCTCTCTGATTCTGGTTTACTGCTTATTGGTCTTTATCCTTTTCTCCTCCTTGCAAAGATATTTGAAAACCAAACAACTCATAAGCTGCTTGCTGGATCTTTAGCTGGTGGGAGTATCTAGCAGGTTTAGAAGAGTTTGCCTATGTTTGGTATTATACATAATTTTAATATTTGATGTAAATGGCTAGATTAAGATATTAGTGAGAAATCTCTTCTGAGGGCCAGTTCTACACCCCTCCAGGTGGATGTCCTGCAAGCCCTTCAAACTCAGCAAATTCCAAACTGACAAATAAACTCCATCCCACAAACCTGCTTCTTATCCACCACTCATCTGCCAAGTTGCCTGGACTCCAAGTCCCATGTCCTAGGACCTCTTTCTCTTTTGCCATCTAAGAAAATGGCCTGCTCTCTTCATTCGATATGCACAATATTTCTCACACCCTTCCTCAGCCCCACTTTCTATTTCTGGACCTCCTTATGCCTCAGCAGTCCTCTCACACACAGTCCCCCAGTTGGTGTGCCAGTCTCTCCTCTCCCTCATCCTCTCTCTGTCCAAATACTGGTAGCATGTCAATGTGGCTGAAGCACGGGTTTGGACAAGTTGTGCCTCTGCCTGAAACCTGCAGAGCCTCCCAGGGCCTCCATGCTGAATGGAGCCCAAACTCCTTAGTCTGATCAGATGCCATCTTTGGAAAATAAGAACACGAGGAAAAGTCAGCAGGAGGCTTCATTCAACAAATATTGATTGACACTAACCATATGGCATGCACTGTTCTGGCTTCAGGAGCATATAGCAATGACCTTGATTTTATGGAGTTTACATGTGACGAGAAGAAAACTGGAGTCAGTGGTAGCCACTTTTAAGATCATCAGAGCTCTATACGGAGAGACGAGGAGTGCGGTAGGTTGTACAGTCTATCTTGGCTACAATTCTTCCCTCCTCTTATCCATGCTCTTTGCCCTGTGACTTTGCAGGTTCTTCCACAAGAAGTAGGTGAACTTCCCTCTGCTTGACTTTGAGCTTGGCCGTCTGGACTGCTTTGGGATGTTAGCAGATGTGACACAATTAGGAACTTGAAATATTCTTATATGCTTTTTGCTCATTCCTCTGGTACATCCATTTCTGCTAAAAAAAAAAAAAAAAAAAAAAAAAGACTGGCCCAGGTAGACCACTGACTCCAGGAAGAAAAGCATGAAATAGCACTGAGCTGAGAACGAGCAGTTGATCCACAACACTAAATTTTGGGGGTGGTTTGTTATACAGCATTGATGGGGTAACAGCTGAGTGATTCAAGGAGCTTTAGTTCCATCCTCTGTGAGACCAACATGACATCCCTGCATTGGAGGTGCTATTCCAGACGGGTTCGACTGCTTCTAGGAGGTGTCCTTATACTTGTTACTTCCATACAAGAAATTCTTCCTGATAAGAAATAGCTGAACTTGGCCCTTTTATATCAACACATAAGAAATCTCAGGATGTCTTTCCTGAAAGAGCCTAATAAGACAATGTCTCCCTGCCTATCTGGTGTCTCTGAGTGGTGACATTGTTCTCTATTGCCAGACTGGTGCACAGCCTAGTGGAGTGTCTGGTACACTAGCTATGAAATCAAAAGTAACTCCTGTCAAAATTAGCAAGTCTAAAGAAGCCAACTGCCCCATGTCCCCCCAACTGGAGGATTGGTTTCCATGCAAGAGACTATTATTAAGTTTACCTGTCCACCTACCCACCCACTCACTTGTAGTGACTGGAAGTCACTCTGTTGGTCAGTGCGATATAAATGCAAATCAGACATGAAATATCTGTCCTGGTAGTGTCTAGTGGAAGGGACAAATAGATCATTATAAGGTGACAAGAGAAAAATCTATCAAAGAAGTCACAGCGAGAAACTGAGGGAACAGTAATTGAGTCTGGTGACCAGGGACTTCACGGCTCAGATGATGCTTGTGATAGGTGTGACCAGGTATAGGAGCAGGAGCACATGACTGTGAGGTCATGACCTGAGTGTCAGGGTGTGGGGGAGGAGCAGGAAGTGCAAGGAAGTGAGGTAGAGGCTCAGGTGGGAAAACTTGTGTGCCCCTCCTGAGGGCCCTGGGGAGCGACAGAGGATTGTAAGCAGGGGAGTGACATGTGTGAGTTTTGTCTATTTAAAGGAATCTTCTAGCAACAATACCTTAGGGGAAGACAAGGAAGCTGTTTTTCATTGCAGTGATACAGGGGAACAATGAAGAAAGACTGATAAATGGAGGGGAAACTAGAAAAGTGAAGGGTTGGGAGGGTTAGGAGGCTGAATGAATAGACCTGGTCCCTGCACCATGGGAGACAGGTGTCAAAAGCCAATGCAGCCAGGTGCGGTGGCGCATGCCTGTAACCCCAGCAGCTCGGGAGGCTGAAGCAGGAGTGTTGCAAGTTCCAGGCCAGTCTCAGCAACTTAGCAAGACCCTATCTTTAAATAAACAAATAGACAATAAAAAGGGCCAGTGGTTAAGTGGCCCTGGGTTCAATCCCTGGTACTAAAAAAAAAAAAAAAAAAAAGGCAATGTAATGGGGACCACATTTTGGGGAAAACCACCTATTTTCCCCAAATGGATTTTCCTCATTCGCTCAGGCAGATGTGCCCTCTGTTTTCATTCACTCTGCTCTGAGCCCAGGGAGGCTGCCTTCTGTGGCCTGCACCACTCCAGGGGCTTCCTGGTCCCTCTGCCTTACCACAGACTAGGCGTGGACTCCCCTGGTCCCTCCCCACCAGTGACACATCCAGGGCTCCTGCGGGCTCTCCCCTGGTGGCAGCTCTTCTCCCCCAGCTGCCTGCCTTTGCCCTGTTAGCATCCACAGCTGCGGTCCTAGGGCTGCTCGTCTCTGGGTGCTTCGTGGTCTTTATTTCCTTTAACCCTGCTCGGGCCTCTACACTATCCCTTCATGACATACTCTCCAATTACTTTTTGGAGTGTGCCCTCTGCTTCCTGCTAGGAACGGAAAACAAAAACATTGACTGGAAAGGTCAACAATTCTGGGCTCAGCGCGGTTCGGTTTGATTCCATTCAGCAAACATTTACTGAGCGAGGTCCTCTCCGCCAGACTCTGTGCCAGGAGCTAGGGACAGGAAAAACTTAGACCCAGGACCCTACCTGCCGGGAGTTCCCAGCTTCCTGGGAGGCTGGATGTGGGAGTGCAGTAAGAGGATGGGGATGCTCAGGGGACCACTGACTGGGCCAGGGGTGGCAGGCAACACAGGCTTCCCTAGGGAAGGTGACATAGGAAGGGCAGAGACAGGTTTAGCACTGGAGGTTGAGGTGCCACCACGTCTCAGCCATGGGATGCTCCCCAGGGGCCAATGCTAGTCAGGGGGCCCACTTCTTAGGTGATCAGTGTGGGCTGGGTGCCTCCGACTCTTTTGCAATTGTTACGATTTGGGCTTTTTCCTTCTAAAGAAGTCCTCCCCACGCTGTCAAGGCTCCCCTGCCTCTCTGTAGGGGTGTCTGGTAGAAAAGAGGAGGGCTTGGAGTCATGGGTCTGGGGGCGCTGAGGTTAAGACGAGAGAGAGAGGCTCTGGCTGGGACGTGCCGCAGAGCTCCCATTTGGGGTTCCTGATTGTGTAAACTGTCTCCTCCATTGACTTCAAAGGAAGATGAGTCTGGTCAACTCCTTGTTATGGTTTGGATGTGAGGTGTCCCTCAAAAGCTCAGGTGTGAGACAGTGCAAGAAGGTTTAGAGGAAAAATGATTGGGTTATGAGAGTCTGAACCCAATCAATGAATTAATTCCCTGATGGGATTAACTGAGTGGTGACTGAAGGCAGGCAGGGTGTGGCTGGAGGAGGTGGGTCATTGGAGTTGTGCCTTTGGGGTCTATATTTCATATGTGGGGCATATGCTTCCTGATGATCATGTGAGCTGCTCCCCTCTGTCACAGTTTGAGCCCAGAAGAATGGAGCTGGCTATGTATGTACATAGACCTCTGAAACTGTGAGCCCCCAGATAAACTTTTCCTTCTCTACAATTGTTCTGGTTGGGTCTTTCAGTCACAGCAACAAAAGACCTGACTCAAACACTTCCTTCAAAGGAAGTCCATCGAAATTCATCCTTCAAAAGACCATCGATATTTTACTTCCTCCAGTCAGACATCCTGGAACCCCTTCCTGGAATACAAGACTTCTCTTGGATTCATCACAGCCTCTGGTAATTTGTATGGTCACCAGTCTATGTAGCCCACCTGGCTACTAGATTTTCAGGTCTGTGACTCTTGACATTTGTGTCTCTCCAGGACCTACCATAGCAGGGTAGCAAAAAATATTTGTTGAAAGGAATTAAAAGGAAGCATTGCAGCAAGAGAAGTAACAGGAATAATGCTAATATTATCACCCCTGTTTGAGGAATGAGGAAACTGTGGCCCAGGGCAGAGAAGGGACTTGTGTCATGTCTTGCACAACCCATAAATGACAAGGCAGGACTGGGACCTGAAAGGAAACACACCTCCTGATGGCAAGGGCTGGAGAAAGCTGGCTGGACTCCTCATTTACATGGGCACAGCAGGAGGCTGCTGGCTAACCAATACCTTAAAGCCAGAAGACCCAGAGCAAGAGCAATTGCTCTTCCAGAGAACCAATCGGAACACATTTTCATCAAGTCACTTAGCACTGCTGAAGTTTTTTGAGGTATGGGTGCCCACCACTCCATCTTACAGATTGGGATCCAGAGACTTGAAGAATTGATCACACCAAGAAGAGGCAGAACTTGACATTCAAACCCAGATGTATTCCAGAGCCCTTGTTTTGAACCTTCAGACTTAGGAATAACTCGATGTCAAAATGTAAGACTTTTATATAGAAAAATGTCTCTGCCTCATGTCTTCTTTTTCCATGCCCACCCCACCCCCATAAAGAAAAAAGAAAGAAAAAGAAAAGGAATAATGTTTCTAGAAGCATTCTAAATTATATGAACGTTTTGGAAAATTGAAGGCATTTACTGAGTGGATTGCACGGGTCTGGTGGAACAGGTTCGCTTTGCTACTGAGGAGCTGTGTGATCTGGGCATACTCCTTACCCCACGAGGCTCTCTGTGTTTCCTCATCTTTCTTTTCAAAGTGTTTCCTTTGGGGACAGTTGGTATCCAGCACAAGCTGTTTAGCGCCCTCTATCGTTCGATTACAGCACTGTCCGTGGTCTGATTGGTTAGATTGAAGGCAGAGGTATGGGGAGCCAGCTCCTGCCTGAAAGAAGGGGTGAGGGAGGCACCAGGCGCATCTGCAGATGTACACCATGTCACAAAGAAAAAGCCAGTCCTGTTCTGACCCGTCAAAGACTTGGAAGTCCCGTGGATCCTACCCACTCAATTTCAATAACTCTCCTAAGGGTTGTTCCCGAATGCACAGGTGTGCACACCTCCACACCCATGCACAGCACCGCCTCGTGATTACGGCTATCACATTGTATGCTAATTGCTTGTTGATACACCTGCCTTTTTAAGCACGAGGGCTGGTGTTACTCACCTTTATAATTTTCTCCCTGCCTCCTGGTAGAGTATATGACACACGGGTCCTCCACTCAAATTTATGGAATGACGATGGAGAGAAGAAACGAAGGAAAGAAGTCAGCAACCTGGAGAAGGGCTGGGAGTGAAAAGGAGCTGGGAGTGGGGAAGTTCTAAGTTTGGATCTGGGGAACTTCAGATTCAGCAAGAATCCCAGCTGATCTCACAGTGTCCTGGAATCTTTTCAAATCAGGGGCAAAAGAGGGGGTCTGCACCTGGAAGGGGGGCAAATGGCAGGGCTTCAGGGTTCTGCTCAGGGTGCCCAATGCATTGAGCCACACACATGTGCAAGCCTCACCAAACACATGCAATTAGGGTTTGTGCAGCTTTATGTACGTCACACTTGGATAAGATGTTTCCTGGAATGGAGTTTGAGAGGGGCAGTAGATCCTTAAGACTTGTTCCAGGAGCGGAGGCAGGTGGTTGAGTTTCTTTGGAAGCATTATCTTCATTTGCTTTCTTTGAATCCACCTTTTCTTTTCTTTCAGTTCTTCCAGAATTGAACCCAGGGGCACTTAACCACTGAGCCACATCCTTAGCCCTTTTTATATTCTATTTAGAGATAAGGTCTCACCAAGTTGCTGAAGTTGGCCTGGAACTGGCAATCCTCTTGCCTCATCCTCCCAAGTTGCTGGGATTACAGGCATGCTCCACCGAGCCTAGCCAAGCCCAGGTTTGATCATCCCCAAACTAACAAAACTGATCTCCTGTGGTCAGACCTACTGGATGTTGTTTCCATGTTTGAAACTCTCGATTGCTCTCTTGAAATACTCCTGTCCCATGGTTTCTAGGGACAATGTCCTCAAATCTTTTTTTGCAGGTCTTTCCCAAGAATCATTCCTGAGTGCTCTGTGCTGGGCCTGCCCTGTTAAAAACAGATTCTCCCTGAATGATCTCATCCCCTCTCCTGATTGACCCCATGCTGATGATGCAACAGTAACTACATATAGTCCATTCCTGTCTGCATGCTGTGGGCCATTATCCAGTGCCTCTTTGACACCTCTACTGGGACATCTCAGTGGCAACTCCAACTCAATGTGCTCCAGGATGGATCTTTGCTTTCCTTACCCTTACCCCAAAATTTCTTCAACTTGTTTCTTTATTTCAGTGAGTGGCCCCACCATGTCCCAGGGAGGTGGGTTTAGTTCCCTCTATTATTGTCACATAAATACTCTCTCTCCCTTGCCACTATGTCTTGGAACAGCATATATTTCTGCACCCTGTAAACTCTGGGCTTTTCCATAGGTCTTGCTTTGAATGAAGGAATACTCATGTGGCAGTTGCTACTCGGGACTCTGGTGGCCTTGTGCTGGGGGCATCTGCATTGCCTCACCCCCTTGTGCTCCTGCCATCCATCATGAGAAGGTGCTTGCTGCAGATGCTGCAGGTGGTTATTGTACCTGAAGCCTGGATCCCTAAAGGGGAGACACATGGGGTAGACCTGAACTTGACCATAATGCAGAGCCGAGTCCAGCTGAGCTAGGCTGAGCCCATCTGACTCAGGACCCGTGGACAGGAAATCAATGTTGGCTATTGTCAGCCACTAAGACTTAGGTAACTTTCCACTCCACTCCCATCGTCCCTCTGAGACCTGTCCATTTTCCCTCCTGAGTCTGTCTTGGTTCATCCTTTTCTCTCATTCTCTGCTGCTGCCCTAGTCCAGATGTTTCTCATCTCTTGCTTGGACTCCGGAACATCCTTTTCCTAATTTCCTCACATTGGATCTTGTGCCTTCTAGTCTAATCGCCTCACTACAACAAAAGTGATCTTCCCCAAATCCAGGTCAGCTCCCCTCCTTTACACTGTATAGGAGCTCGTCGTCACTCTTGGACAAATGTCCACAGATGTGGCACATGAGACCCTTGACCCTCCAAACCCTTCCACCTCTCTGCTCCTTGCTCAGCACTTTGCTCCACCTTCTGCGATCGGGAACCTCCCCCAGTTTTTAGTAAGCCTCACACTCTCTCCTGCTCAGGTCCTTTGGTGCCGCCTTTTCCTCTGCTGGAACATGGTCACACCTCTCATCCTTAGGTGTCGGTTTAGGTATAAACACCTGAGACATCTCCTGGGATTCCTACTGGTCTGGGTGAGATCCATTTTTTATTTGCTTCCCTGACATCCTGAGTGTTTTCCCATCAAAACACTTATCAAACTATTTTGCTATTTTCCAACTCTAATTTGCTTGTCTTTCCCCGCAGACCAGAGTTTCCACAAAAGTAGGGTCTATATCTAGCTCATTTATCTTTATAGTCTCAGGGCTTAAATAGGAGCTTTTGCCTGTGCTTTGAGCTTAAAAAGTATTTGCAGAAAAGAAAACCACAGAAAGGACTCTTATTCCCCCATGGTACAGACTGGAGAAACTGAGGCTCAGAAAGGGATTGTGGAGACCAAGGCCCTGAAGCCTGTCCATGGCTGAGTTGGAACTAGAGAGATCTTTTTTTGGGCGGGGGGGGGGGCGCAGGGGCAGTACCGGGGATTGAACTCAGGGTCACTGGACCACTAAGCCACATCCCTAGCCCTATTTTGTATTTTATTTAGAGACAGGGTCTCACTGAGTTGCTTAGCACCTCACTGTTGTTGAGGCTGGCTTTGCAAAAACTTGAGATCCTCCTGCCTCCACCTCCTGAGCTGCAGGGATTACAGGTGTGTGCCATCATACCTGAGGGAACCAGGGAATTCTGAGAGGCATCTTCTGAGCTTTGTCTGCTATCTTGTCTAAGGAATAAAAGAGTCTTAGATTCTTTATACTCCAAAGTGTGGTCTGCAGACTCACACCATCAGCAGCACCAGGGACTTTGTTAGATTTTTAGGCCCTGCCCTTGACCTGTTCAATCTGTGGAATCAGAATCTTCAGTTTAACAAGATCTACAGATGTTTTGGAGACACAATAAAGACTGAGAAGCACTGATCTTGGTGATCAAGAAGACAGCTAGTTTGGTTTAAAAGTCCTTTCAATTTCATGGAATCACCAAAGAAAACCCAGCCAATATCTTGGGGGCACGCAGGGCGTGCTACAGAGGAAAGGTCACCAGTGTGAGCCCCCTCACCTCCATAGTTCTAGAAGGCTTAGAAATCCAGAGCCTGGCCTGATGGAGGGTAGAGGCTCCACTCCAAGTGAGCTGACTTGGTAAAGGAAAGGGCCTTGAATAAAGGGCAACTTCCAGAAGCCTAGCCATCCAGCCCCGTCTGATGTTGTAAATTTCCAAACTTTTACCTGTTAAATTAAAAATCTATTTTTAGAAATTTCTATTTATACAAATAAATTCAACTCAGCTGCTGGAGGTGGTGGTGAGAGGGGTGTGCTCATACCCTGCAAGCGGAACTGGTATAGTCTGTTTGGCAAAAGCTACAATAATATGTAGTGACAATCCCCTTGGACCAATTTATGCCACTCATGGGAAATAATCCTAAAGAGATAATTTAGTAGAAGGGAAAAGTTAGGCGCATGAAGATGTTTATTACAGCTCAGATTGGAAAATACTAGAGGGAACAGTTAAGCCAATTATGGTAATGGTATTGCTATGGTTTGGATATGAGGTGTCCCCCAAAAGCTCATTTATGAGATAATGCATGAGAATTTAGAGGTGAATAAGGTTATGAGAGCCTTAAGCCAATCAGTGAATTAATCCGCTGATACAGATCAACTGAGCGGTGACTGGAGGCAGTTAGGATGTGGCTGGAGAGGTGGGTCCCTGGGGGTGTGCCCTGGGGTATATATTTTTGGTTTTGTTGAGCAGAGTTCACTCTCTCTGCTTCCTGATCATCATGTGAGCTGCTTCCCTCAGCCATGTTCTTCTGCCATGATATCCATCACAGGCCCCAGGGAATGGAGCTGGCTGTCTATGGTCTGAGACCTCTGAAAACGTGAGCGCACAAATAAATTTTTCTCCTCTAAAATTGTTCTTATTCCAGTCTTTTGAGTCGCAACAGTGAAAAAGAGAAGTGAAGCAGTCTTCAGGAAGACTGTTTAAAATTGATCCTGATACGCACCACTTCACCTGCCCAAGTGGTGGTTGGTGAAGAACATGGTCTCTGGGGTTTGGATCTGACTCCACCATTGATTGTGTGACCTTGTTTATGCCACTGCTCTGTGCCTCAGTTTCCTCATCAATACAATGGGGACAATAACAATACCTACATCATAGGATTGTTAGGAGGATTCGATGACTTAAGTACATTGAAGTGCCTGGAATGGTGCCTCTTTATCGGTGGTATCATCATATTTGTGAACATTCAGATTAAATCGCAAGATACACTCATTCCATCTGACGCAACTACACTTTCCTTCTTCCCTCCTCAAGACCTGGGATCCTGTGATAAATCCCAAACCTTCTCCCAGTCCTCCTTGGAGTCATCCTGATTTTCCAGACTCAAGGAGAGAAAACAAGCAAACATGCCCTTTTGGCCTGGGCCTTCCATTATTTATGGCTCTTGGGGTTGTTACTGTGTGTCATTAAAACAGGTGATCCAGGGACCCTCTTGAATTCGCCCTCCTCCAGAATGACGCTCAGCTGTGGTAGCTGCACCGCAGCACGTGGTTCTGAGCTTTCGAGTACATACTAGTTAGTGCACATGCGTGATTTTATGCACACATGTTACAGCTACAGCCACTCCTTCTGGGCACCCTGAGTCCTTGATGCTGGGCACCGAATGATCTCTCTTTCTTCCTCCCCCCCCCCCCCCCCCCCCGTCCTTGTTCTGTTCTTTCCTGCCCTACCCTGCCACTCCTTTCAATGGACAACCCTACTTGTTCCAGTGATAATAACAGCTACCATTAACGGGAAAGCCAGATGAATGCCGAGTTTGCCTTACAACTGTGATCCTCAGAGAGAACCTCTGACACAGGTGCTTTTATTTCTGTTTTACAGCAAAGCCCTGAAATTCAGACCCATTAAGTAGTTTGCTCGAGACCTTCTGCTCCTATGTGAAAAATCCGAGACTTTAACCCAGGTTTGTCCAACTCCAAGCCCACACTTGGAATCACAAACCCTAAACTGCCTCCCTGTGTAAGGACGTAAGGAAGAGGTTTATAACCAGTGATAGCTAAAAAAATAAAAGCAAAATTGCATCATGATAATGAGTGTACTTGTGCAACATTATGTCTGCATGTGGGCAAAACCTTGAGACTATTTGCCGTGCAGGAGTGATGGAATTATATATTTTATTCTTTGAAATAACTTCCTTCATTGACAGCAGGTATATAATTTTTATAATCTTAAAAAGCTAATCTAATCTCTACCTGCAACAATAACTTCCTTTAATCCCAGTAATTCTCAGTCTTGGTTTCAGATGAGACTCCCACAGAGGGACTTTTAAAAGACACTTAGTGCTGAGCTCCATCAAGGTTGAAGTAAATCAGAATCTCTGGGGATTGGGTCCAGCAGCAGCATTTTAGGGGAGTCCTCCCATTGATTTTAGTGCAGCTAGCACTGAGAATCGGCTCATGGAAAGCTTTACCTCTCACACTCCTTCTTCCAGGGGAGAACTGCTGACCTTACTCTGTATCCCCATGCTAATTACCTTGAGCTCTTCTCCTTGTATCCAGGGAGGGGCTACTGTTCGACTTGTTCCCCAACCTTTTTGCAAAGGGTCACTGAGTGCAGTTTTGGAAGATGGCAACATTCTATGGCTTAATGTTGGTGGAGGTTATGTGACTGTATGCATTTGCCAGAACTCATCAAACTATACTTAAAGCAGATGAATTTTGTTATAAGCAAGTTATACTTCACGAAGCTAGTTTTTGGAAAGCTATGAATATTGAAAAAGAAGAAAGAAAACAGTATTATTGGTGGGAAGATGGCGGCGAAGGGAGTGCATCACCCCAGTGCGCCGCGTCACTGTGCGGGAGAAAGACGAGGTGAAACAGCTGAAGGCTACCTTGTTGGGAATTTCCAGTGAAATTGAGGTGCTCCAGAATCTAGAAGACGGATTTACATCGCGCGGGGTTCGGCTGTGGGGGCTCGGTCGCGGGCGATTTCTCCGCACAGAGGGTAGCAGAGCCTGGTCGGCGGACTGCCCCACGGATGGAGTCTGCGGCACGCGCTGGGTAGCGGCGAGGTACCGGAGCGGGAGTACAGCGATGCGGATTCTGGGGGCTCCTGCCAGCGGTGCAATGGCCGTGCTTAGTGCTGAGTTCCGGCTTTGAGACAGAGGAGAGAAGCGGTCCAGTTCGGTTCTCGACACCGGTCGGACCACGGAGGAGGACAGCAGCCGCCATCTTGGAGAGCTGATGTAATCATCCCTGTTTTCTACTGATCTCAGCTCAGTCAACTACGGAACAGGTGATTTCAGGCTGGTATTTGCCTGCGTCTTACAGACAGATCGGTCAGGCTCGGGGCTGGAGAACCTGTGGAGAATACTCCTCGGGGCTCGCTCCTGGCAAGGCGTGCGCCGGGCTTTGAGTGGCTGGATTCTGGTTCCCCAGGCTGCTTTGGCCCAGGGCTGGGGAACCTGCGGGGACTGCGTGCTGAGGCCAGCTCCAAGTGGAACGTGCGCTGAGGGGTGGCTGCGCTCTGACTCCCGGAACAGTTTTGGCCTGGGGCTGGGGAGCCTGCGGGGACTGCATCTTTGACCCTGCTCCTAGCGGAGCGTGCACCGAGCCGGGAGAGTTTGGAGCGGCCGGGCTCGGGCTCCCGGGGCTGCTTTGGCCTGGGGCTGGGGAACCCGCGGGGGTCGCTCTGTGGAGCCTGCTCCTAGCGGAGCATGGCCGGGATCGGAGAGGCCGGGTTCTGGCTCCCAAAGCTGCTTTGGCCCAGGGCTGGGGAACCTGCGGGGACTGCTTCTCGGTCCGGGTCCTTCTGGGTGCTGTGGGGGCCTGGGGGACAGAGTGGAGCTGCCGCCTGCGCCCAGAGCAGGCCAAGTGACCCACCGGCGTGGTATCACTGCAGCTGGGGCTGAGGAAAGTAGCCACCCTCGCCTGGAACAGGACCAGCGACCCAACGGCGCGGTAGCCAAGTCACCCCATTTGGAGTGGGGGCTGTGCAGAGCTGCCATCTGAGCCTGCAACGTAGGCAGACCTGCGACCCACTGGCAGGACAGGCCCGGCAGCCTGCCAGTGTGGTGGACAAGTAGCACCGAGGCAGTCACGTCACACCGGTTGGAGTGGGGGTAGAGCAGAGCCGCCGCCCGTGTCCGGAAAAGGCCCAGTGACCCGTTGGAGAGGCAGTCAGGTATCCCCACTGGGAGTGGGGGCTGGGCAGAACTGCCGCCCGAGCCCGCAAGGTAGGCAGAACTGCGACCCACCAGCGGAACAGGCTTAGAGGCCAACCAGCGTGGTAGACACGTCACACCAATTGGAGTAGGGGCAGAGCAGAGCTGCCGCCCACATCCGGATCAGGACCAACGACCCGAGGGCGTGGTAGTTACATCACCACAATTGGAGTGGGGGCAGAGCAGAGCCGCCACCCACGCTGCAGGGTGGGCAGACCTGCGACCAACCAGCGTGGTAGATAGATCACCCTAATTAGAGGAGGAGCACAGCCACTACCCGCCCTGCAAGGGAGATCTCCCAACTATACAAGAGCAATATAAATAAATAGGGGGAAAATTTCAAAAACACAATAGTTTCACCAAGCAGAAAGAAACACGAGCAGTATGAAAAGACAAGGAAAGAAAGGACCACAAGCAATGCAGGTCAACTCAACTTTAGAAGAGGTAATAGCTGCAACAGATGGAATGTCAGATAAAGAGTTCAGGATATACATGCTTCAGATGATCTGGAGTCTCAAGGAAGACATGAGACAGCAAAATCAGACAATGAAAGATCACTTTGACAAGGAACTACATAAACAAATACAGGAAGTAAAAGATCAATTTCACAGGGAGATAGAGGTAATAAAAAACAAACAAATAGAAATCCTAGAAATGCAGGAAGCAATAAACCAACTTAAAACCTCAATTTACAATACTACCAGCAGAGTAGATCACTTAGAAGATAGAACATCAGACAATGAAGACAAAGTATTTCAACTTGAAAAGAACATAGACAGCTCAGCAAGTCTGCTAAGAAACCATGAGCAGAACATCCAAGAAATATGGGATAACATTAAAAGACCAAACTTAAGAGTCATTGGGATACAGGAAGGCACAGAGCTCCAAACCAAAGGAATAAACAATCTATTCAATGAAATAATATGAGAAAACTTCCCAGACTTGAAGAATGAGACAGAATCCCAAATCCTAGAAGCCTACAGGATGCCGAATGTGCAAAATCATAAGAGATCCACACCTAGACACATTATAATGAAGATGCCCAACATACAGAATAAGGAGAGAATTTTAAAAGCTACAAGAGAAAGGAAGCAGATTACATTTAGGGGTAAACCAATCAGGATAACAGCTAATCTCTCAACACAGACTCTGAAAGCTAGAAGATCCTGGAATAACATATTTCAAACACTGAAAGAAAATGGGTTCCAACCAAGAATCGTGTATCTGGCGAAAATTAAGCTTCAGGATGGAAGATGAAATTAAAACCTTCCACGATAAACACAAGTTAAAAGAATTCGCAGCTAGAAAACCATCTCTTCAAAAAATCCTTGGCAAAACATTACAGGAAGAGGAAATGGAAAATAACATTGAAAACCAACAGTGGGAGGTAGGACAGTAAAGGGGGGAAAGCAATCAAAGAGGAAAACAAATCAGGTTTAGTAACATTAATAAACAAATATGGCTGGAGGAACAAACCATATCTCATAATAACCCTAAATGTTAATGGCTTAAACTCACCAATTAAGAGACACAGGCTAGTTGAATGGATCACAAAACAAGACCCAACAATATGCTGCCTACAGGAGATGCATTTGATAGGAAAAGATATACATAGACTGAAGGTGAAAGGTTGGGAAAAATCATTCCACTCATATGGACTGCAGAAACAAGCAGGAGTGTCCATACTCATATCAAATAAAATAGATTTCAAGCCAAAGTTAATCAAAAGGGATAAAGAGGGACACTGCATACTGCTCAAGGGAACCATACACCAACAAGACATAACAATCATAAATATATATGCCCCAAACAATGGTGCAGCTATGTTCATCAAGCAAACTCTTCTCAAGTTCAAGAGTCTAATAGACCACCATACAATAATCATGGGAGACTTCAACACACCTCTCTCACCACTGGACAGATCTTCCAAACAAAAGTTAAATAAGGAAACTATAGAACTCAATAACACAATTAACAACCTAGACTTAATTGACATATATAGAATATACCACCCAACATCAAGCAGTTACACTTTTTTCTCAGCAGCACATGGATCCTTCTCAAAAATAGATCATATATTATGTCACAGGGCAACTCTTAGACAATATAAAGGAGTAGAGATAATACCATGCATCTTATCTGATCATAATGGAATGAAACTGAAAATCAACGATAAAAGAAGGAAGGAAAAATCATGCATCACTTGGAGAATGAACAATAGGTTACTGAATGATCAATGGGTTATAGAAGACATTAAGGAGGAAATTAAAAACTTCTTAGAGTTAAATGAAAACACAGACACAACATATCGGAATCTATGGGACACATTGAAAGCAGTTCTAAGAGGAAAATTCATTGCTTGGAGCTCATTCCTTAAAAAAAGAAAAACCCAACAAATAAATGATCTCATACTTCATCTCAAAATCCTAGAAAAAGAAGAGCAAAACAACAGCAAAAGAAGTAGAAGGCAAGAAATAATTAAAATCAGAGCTGAAATTAATGAAATCGAAACAAAAGAAACAATTGAAAAAATTGACAAAACTAAAAGTTGGTTCTTTGAAAAAATAAATAAAATCGACAGACCCTTAGCCATGCTAACGAAGAGAAGAGAGAGAACCCAAATTACTAGCATACGGGATGAAAAAGGCAATATCACAACAGACACTTCAGAAATACAGAAGATAATCAGAAATTATTTTGAATCCTTATACTCCAATAAAATAGAAGATAGTGAAGGCATAGATAAATTTCTTAAGTCATATGATCTGCCCAGATTGAGTCAGGAAGATATAGACAACCTAAACAGACCAATAACAATAGAGGAAATAGAAGAAACCATCAAAAGACTACAAACTAAGAAAAGCCCAGGACCGGATGGGTATACAGCAGAGTTTTACAAAACTTTTAAAGAGGAACTAACACCAATACTTTTCAAGCTATTTCAGGAAATAGAAAAAGAGGGAGAACTTCCAAATACATTCTACGATGTATTTTTCTGTAGAAAACTACAGACCAATATCTCTAATGAACCTAGATGCAAAAATCCTCAATAAAATTCTGGCGAATTGGATTCAAAAACATATCAAAAAAATTATACACCATGATCAAGTAGGATTCATCCCTGGGATGCAAGGCTGGTTCAATATACAGAAATCAATAAATGTTATTCACCACATCAATAGACTTAAAAATAAGAACCATATGATCATCTCGATAGATGCAGAAAAAGCATTCGACAAAGTACAGCATCCCTTTATGTTCAAAACACTAGAAAAATTAGGGATAACAGGATCATACCTCAACATTGTAAAAGCAATCTATGATAAGCCACAGGCCAGCATCATTCTTAATGGAGAAAAATTGAAGGCATTCCCTCTAAGATCTGGTACAAGACAGGGATGCCCTCTCTCACCACTTCTGTTCAACATAGTCCTCGAAACACTGGCCAGAGCAATTAGACAGACGAAAGAAATTAAAGGCATAAAAATAGGAAAAGAAGAACTCAAATTATCACTGTTTGCAGATGATATGATTCTATACCTAACAGACCCAAAAGGGTCTACAAAGAAACTATTAGAGCTAATAAATGAATTCAGCAAAGTGGCGGGATATAAAATCAACACGCATAAATCAAATGCATTCCTGTATGTCAGCGACAAATCCTCTGAAACGGAAATGAGGACAACTACTCCATTCACAATATCCCCCCAAAAAATAAAATACTTGGGAATCAACCTAACAAAAGAGGTGAAAGACCTATACAATGAAAACTACAGAACCCTAAAGAGAGATATAGAAGAAGACCTCAGAAGATGGAAAAATATACCCTGTTCATGGATAGGCAGAACTAACATCATCAAAATGGCGATATTACCAAAAGTTCTCTATAGGTTTAATGCAATGCCAATCAAAATCCCAACGGCATTTCTTGTAGAAATAGATAAAACAATCATGAAATTCATATGGAATAATAAAAGACCCAGAATAGCAAAAACAATGCTAAGCAGGAAGTGTGAATCAGGCGGTATAGCGATACCAGACTTCAAACTATACTACAGAGCAATAGTAACAAAAACAGCATGGTACTGGTACCAAAACAGGCGGGTGGACCAATGGTACAGAATAGAGGACACAGTAACCAATCCACAAAACTACAACTATCTTATATTTGATAAAGGGGCTAAAAGCATGCAATGGAGGAAGGATAGCATCTTCAACAAATGGTGTTGGGAAAACTGGAAATCCATTTGCATCAAAATGAAACTGAATCCCTTTCTCTCGCCATGCACAAAACTTAACTCAAAATGGATCAAGGAGCTTGATATTAAATCAGAGACACGGCGTCTGATAGAAGAAAAAGTTGGCTATGATCTACATACTGTGGGATCGGGCTCCAAATTCCTCAATAGGACACCCATAGCGCAAGAGTTAACAACTAGAATCAATAAATGGGACTTAATTAAACTAAAAAGTTTTTTCTCAGCAAAAGAAACAATAAGAGAGATAAATGGGGAGCCTACATCCTGGGAACAAATCTTTACTCCACACACTTCAGATAGAGCCCTAATATCCAGAGTATACAAAGAACTCAAAAAATTAAACAATAAGATAACGAATAACCCAATCAACAAATGGGCCAAGGACCTGAACAGACACTTCTCAGAGGAGGACATACAATCAATCAATAATTACATGAAAAAATGCTCACCATCTCTAGCAGTCAGAGAAATGCAAATCAAAACCACCCTAAGATATCATCTCACTCCAGTAAGATTGGCAGCCATTATGAAGTCCAACAACAACAAGTGCTGGAGAGGATGCGGGGAAATGGGTACACTTGTTCATTGTTGGTGGGACTGCAAATTGGTGCAGCCAATTTGGAAAGCAGTATGGAGATTTCTTGGAAAGCTGGGAATGGAACCACCATTTGACCCAGCTATTCCCCTTCTCGGTCTATTCCCTAAAGACCTAATAAGAGCATGCTACAGGGACATTGCTACATTGATGTTCATAGCAGCACAATTCACAATAGCAAGACTGTGGAACCAACCTAGATGCCCTTCAATAGATGAATGGATAAAAAAATGTGGCATCTATACACAATGGAGTATTACTCTGCATTAAAAAATGATAAAATCATAGAATTTGGAGGGAAATGGATGGCATTAGAGCAGATTATGCTAAGTGAAGCTAGCCAATCCTTAAAAAACAAATGCCAAATGACTGCTTTGATATAAGGGGAGTAACCAAGGACAGGGTAGGGACGAAGAGCTTGAGAAGAAGATTAACATTAAACAGGGATGAGAGGTGGGAGGGAAAGGGAGTGAGAAGGGAAATCGCATGGAAATGGAAGGTGATCCTCAGGGTTATACAAAATTACATATAAGAGGAAAGGAGGGGTAAGAGAAAAATAATACAAGTGAAGAAATGATTTACAGTAGAGGGGGTAGAGAGAGAAAAGGGGAGGGCAGGGGAGGGGAGGGGAAGGGGGATAGTAGAGAATAGGATAGACAGCAGAATACATCAGTCACTAGAATAGCAATATGTAAATCAATGGAAGTGTAACTGATGTGATACAGCAATCTGTATTTGGGGTAAAAATGGGAGTTCATAACCCACTTGAATCAAACTGTGAAATATGATATATTAAGAACTATGTAATGTTTTGAACGACCAACAATAAAACAAAAGAAAACAGTATTATTCACAAGCTATGTGTGTGTATATATATATATATATATATATATATATATATATCTTTACATATATATTACATCAAGAAAACTAGTATAAAGAATTAAATAAGTACATTTAAATAAGTAAATTTAGAAAAGGAGCTGAATATCAGGTCAATGTACAAAATTCATTTGTACTTCCACATACTAGCAGCAAACAACTAAAACCTAGAAAATTGAAAATACCATCTACAGCAATAACAAAAACCACAAGATATTTAGGAATAAATGTAACAAAGAATTTCCAAAATCAGTATACATTGACAACCATAAAGCATGACTGAGAGGAAGTAAAGAGTAAAGTAAACTAAGGAATAAATCAAGATCCAATATTGAGGAGATATTAATGCATTTAAGTTGATATAGGGATTTAATGAAAACTTAATAAAAATCTTAGGAAGTCTTTTTTTTTTTAAATGGACATTGGAAAGTTTATTCTAAAACTTATATGAAAGTAAAGGCCCTAGACAGTGAAGGCAATTTTGAAGGAGAGCTAAGGGACTTCTACTACTAAATATAAACTTAGAAAGCCACAGTAATTCAGGCAGATAAACCACTGAAATAGAATAGAGGGTCAAGAAATAGTCCCAACTAAGAACACTTGATTTTAGAAAATGTTCTACAGCAAGTCAGTGGAGAAATTTATCAGTAATTTTTTCAGTAAAAGATGTTGGGCCAATTGGTTATCTATTAAAAAAAAGAAAGAAAAAGAAAATAGACCTTTCATATTTAAAAGTTCGTGATGGATCATAGATATAAAAGTGAAACAAAATTATAATAAAGATTCTAAAAGGAAGCAGCAGATATCTCATGTTCTTGGGTGAGCCAAAAACTTTAAAAATAGGATACAGAAAAGTACAAGCTAAGAGAAAAGCTTGATAAACCAGAGTTCATCAAAATGAATAATTTCTATTTATGAAAATGTATCCTCCTGAGAGTGAAAGACAAGCCACAGACTGCTGGAGAGTGTTAAAAATACACTAATTTCTGAGACAATCTGAACTAACTCTATCTGAAGAACTCTTATAAAAATCAATAAGACAAACACCAATCCAAAGTTAAAAAAAATAGGCTTAAAACTGTAAAAATCACTTCACAAATAAAGACATCCTAATAGTCAGCCAGAATATGGAAAGGTACTCAGTAGCATTATTAATTGGGTTAATGCAAATTACAATCACTTAATACCTTTCTTCCATCATTTGCTATAAGTATAAACTATGATATCAAGTGTTGGCATCCTTAACAGCACAAACCAATGTCCATTAATAGTGAGTGAGGGAGAGAAAATGAAAAAAAAAAAATGAAACACTGTGACATCCACCCCTGGAATACTGTCAGTGGAAAAGGACAGACTACTGCTTACACACAGTCAGGAGGGTGAATTGCACAGAACTGAGCAAAAGAAGCTGGACACAGAAGAGCAACATAATCTCCAATTTCATTTATATGAGATTCAAAACCAGGCAAATAGATTTCTGGTGATGAAGGGCAGAATGGCTCTTATTTATCTTTGGGGTTATTGACTAGAAAAGGAGCCTCTGGATCTCTCTCTCTCTCTCTCTCTCTCTCTCTCTCTCTCTCTCTCTCTCTCTCTCTCTCTCTCTCTCTCTGACTCGGTCCCAGGGATTGAACCCAAGAGCACTTAACCACTGAGCCACATCCCCAGACCTTTTATTTTTCATTTTGAGACAGGGTCTCACTCAGTTGCTTAGCGTTTCTCTAAGTTGCTGAGGCTGGCCTTGAATTTGCAATCCTTCTGCCTCAGGCTCCCAAGCGCCGGGATGACAGGCGTGCACCACTATGCCCACTGGATGCATTCGTTATTTTGGTCTGGGGTTTCAAGGTATGTAGGATGCAAACATTCACCGAGCCTTGCTCTCACGGCTGGCGCACTTCAAACATGTGATCTGTGTCTCTTTATGACAGTCTCTTCCCTTTTCTCCTCCTCTTCTCCCTCCTTTCTCCTGCTTATTACTCCTCTCCTTGTTCTTCCTGCGTGTGTTTCTGAGAGTGTTAGTTAACATCTTTTGTTTGATTAATTCTACTTCCTTGTGGACTTAAGTCTTTTGTGACATTGATGCTTGTCTCTGGTGTTGGCTTTCCTCAGGTGCTTGGCAATCCTTGCTGCTACTGTCCTTTAACTTTAGGAATCTCTGTTGGGCTCGGGATGACCGTGGATCTGGTCCAAGTAGCCTGTGTGCTGGGAGTTGTCCTCCAGTATGGAGATTCCTGGTCCTCCACCCCTTGGGTTTTCTAGAAACCTGGGGCCTCAGTGTCTGTTCCTGGTGCTCCCACCTGGTACAGACGCTGCTCTTCTCACTCTCATGACAGGTGAATGAGGGGGAAGGGTCCAGCAGCACCGGCATCACTGGGGAGTTTATTAGAACTGCAGATTCTCAGACTCCACCCAGCTCAACTGAATCAGCGGCTCTAGGAGGGGCCCCGAGATCTGCCCTCGCCCTCCAGGTGCTACTGCTAAAGCCTTTTCCAGAGTGAGCACCATTTCCTATAGAGCACCCCAGGTAATTCCCGGTTCCCTGCAGTCACTCTTCCTCTTCTTTGATGGCTTTTCACAATAGGGCCTCTGGAGGGTATTTCCAGCTGGGGTTTCCTCATCCCCATTTCTCCTTCAGTCCAATCCTGTCTGTTGTCAGAACTGCCTGGCAGTTTCTGATGGATTGGTAGCACCCGTTTTTGCTTTCTGGTGTTGAGTGGATACATTATTATTATTATTTTAGAAAAAAATATTTGTAAAATATACAACATAAAATTTGCTATCTTAACCATTTTTTTAAAAAAACCTATTTTTAGCTGTAAATGGACACAATATCTTTTTTTTTTTTTTTTTTTTTTTAATGTAGTGCTGAGGATGGAACCCAGTGCCTCACACATGCTAGGCAAGCACTCCACCACTGAGCCACAACCCCAGCCCCTGCTATCTTAATCATTTTAAAGTATCCTGTGTCAGTGGTGTTAAGTATATTTATATTGTTCTGCAATTAATCTCCACAACTCTTCATTTTGCAAAAGTGAAATTTATACCCACTAAACAATTTCCATCTAGTGCATTTTTTAAGAGCATACTTTTTTGGTCATTAGTGAAATTTGGTGGGGAATCTGAGGTCCACAGATGCATGTGCTCTGTATGTTGTCTTTGTTATTATTTTTATTTTATGTTTACTGGGTGCTGGGAATCGAACCCAGGACTTCATGCATGCCAGGCAAGTACTCCCCCACGCCCTGCCCTCTTTTGCTGTTTTATTGTGATAAAACACAGATGACATAAAATGTACCCTTTAACCATTTGTAGGTTATAGTGTTGTAGAACCGTTTCTACCAGCCACCATCTATCTCCAGAATGTTCTCATCATCCCAACTGAACTTCTGAAATTCTGTACCCATAAAACCACACCCCAGCCCTAGAAGGCACCATTCTACTCTCTGTCCCTGTGAATCTCACGACTCTGAGCTCCTCATGGGAGGGAACCATATACTATTTGCCCTCTTGTGTCTGGGTGATTTCACTTGGGCACGTTTTCAAGGTTCATCTATGTTGTAGCATGTGTCAGAATTTTCTTCCTCTTAAATTCTGGATGTTATCCCCTGTATACAGGCAGCATATTTTGCTCATCCATTTGTTGGTTGAAGGATTCTGGGGTTACTTTCACATTGGGGCTGTGGTAAGCAATGCTGTTATGAACATGGGGATACGCATACGTCTTCACGTCCCTACTTTTGATTCTTTGGGGTGGATAGACAAAAGTGTCACTGCTGGATCACATGCGGATTCCATTCTCACTTGTTTGGGGAAACGCGGCGCTGTGTTTTGTTGGCTGCACCAATTTATCTTCCCACTTGCAGTGCGCAAGGTGGCCAATTTTCCATATCCTCGCCCACAGTTATTTTCTGTTTTCTTTTTTTACAACAGCCAGACAGATAAGCAAGAAGTGGCATCTCATTATGGTTTGGATTGGCTTTTCCCTAAAGATTAATGATGTTTCATGTGCTTATTGACCATTCATGTATCGTCTTTGGAGAATGTCAGTTTTAGCACTTGGCTCATTTTTGAATCAGGTCGTTTGTTTTTTGTTGCTGAGTTTTAGGAATTCTCTCCATGTTCTGGACATTACTACCTTAATATGTATTTGCAAATATTTCCTTTCATTCTGTGGGTACCCTCTTTACTCTGTGGTAGTATCCTTTGATAGTTACGTGAAAGTTTTTCATTTTGATAAAGTCTAATTTTTTTTTCTTTTGTTGCTTTTGCCTTTGGTGTTTTATGAAACCACTGCCTACTCCAATGTCTTGAAGCTTCTCCTGATGCTTTCCTTCTCTGTATGCTGTCTTGATTTAACTTCTTTTTGTTATCTTTCTTTTTGGGTACTGGGGATTGAACTCAGGGGCACTCAACCACTGAGCCACATCCCCAACCCTATTTTGTATTTTATTTAGAGACAGGGTCTCACTGAGTTGCTTAGCACCTTGCTATTGTGGAGGCTGGCTTTGAACCTGCGATCCTCTTGTCTCGGCCTCCTGAGCCTGGGATTACAGGCGTGCGCCACTGTGCCTGGCTTTATCTAACTTTTAATAGTAATTTTCATTTGTCCTGTAGTTAAACATAAATGTCTAACCTTTCCCCTCCCCTGCACTCTGCCATCAGTACCAAGAATGTTTAAAACCTGGCAATTTTATCTCCAACAAATGGTGCTGGGAAAACTGGAAATCCATATGCAACAAAATGAAGCTGAACCCCTTTCTCTCGCCATGCACAAAAGTTAACTCAAAATGGATCAAAGAGCTTGATATCAAATCAGAGACTCTGCGCCTGATAGAAGAAAAAGTTGGCTCCGATCTACATACTGTGGGGTCGGGCTCCAAATTCCTTAATAGGACGCCCATAGCGCAAGAGTTAATAACAAGAATAAACAAATGGGACTTACTTAAACTAAAAAGGTTTTTTCTCAGCAAGAGAAACAATAAGAGAAGTAAATAGGGAGCCAACATCCTGGGAACAAATCTTTACTCCTCACACTTCAGATAGAGCCCTAATTTCCAGAATATACAAAGAACTCAAAAAATTAAACAATAAGATAACGAATAACCCAATCAACAAATGGGCCAAGGACCTGAACAGACACTTCTCAGAGGAGGACATACAATCAATCAATAAGTACATGAAAAAATGCTCACCATCTCTAGCAGTCAGAGAAATGCAAATCAAAATCACCCTAAGATACCATCTCACTCCAGTAAGATTGGCAGCCATTATGAAGTCAAACAATAATAAGTGCTGGCGAGGATGTGGGGAAAAGGGTACACTTGTACATTGCTGGTAGGACTGCAAATTGGTGCGGCCAATATGGAAAGCAGTATGGAGATTCCTGGGAATGCTGGGAATGGAACCACCATTTGACCCAGCTATCGCCCTTCTCAGACTATTCCCTGAGGACCTTAAAAGAGTGTACTATAGGGATACTGCCACATCAATGATCATAGCAGCACAATTCACAATAGCTAGACTGTGGAAGCAACCTAGATGCCCTTCAATAGATGAATGGATAAAAAAATGTGGCATTTATACACAATGGAGTATTACGCAGCACTAAAAATGACAAAGTCATGGAATTTGCAGGGAAATGGATGGTATTAGAGTAGATTATGCTAAGTGAAGCTAGCCAATCCTTAAAAAATAAATGCCAAATGTCTTCTTTGATTTAAGGAGAGCAAATAAGAACTGAGAAGGGAGGAAGAGCATGAGGAAAAGATTAACATAAAACAGGCGAGTGGTGGGAGGGAAATGGAGAGAGAAGGGAAATTGCATGGAAATGGAAGGAAACCCTCAACGTTATATGAAATCACATATAAGAGGTTGTGAGGGGAAAGGGGGGGGAAAACAAGGGAGAGAACTGAACAACAAAAGATTAGGTAGAGCGGGAAGATGGGAGGGGAGGGGAAGGGGGATAGTAGGGGATAGGAAAGGCAGCAGAATACAACAGTCACTAATATGGCATTATGTAAAAATGTGAATGTGTAACTGATGTGATTCTGCAATTTGTATTTGGGGTAAAAATGGGAGTTCATAACTCACTTGAATCAAATGTATGAAAGATGATATGTCGTGAGCTTTGTAATGTTTTCAACAACCAATAATTAAAAAAAAAGAATGGCACATAATTTAAAATAAAAAAAATTAAATAAAACCTGGCAATTTTGCTATCAATTCGGAGCATAGATACAGCTGCTCTGATGAAACACTAAGACAAACTGGAGTAAGATCAGGAATATGAATGACAGAGATCTTAACCCTGATCATACTGAATGGGGTCTGGGGATAGCAAAACAGGCATAGGTTTTGGAATCAAAGGCCCTTGCTTAAAGTCTTGGTTTAGAT
This sequence comes from Spermophilus citellus, assembly GCF_964194105.1. Classification (NCBI taxonomy): domain Eukaryota; kingdom Metazoa; phylum Chordata; class Mammalia; order Rodentia; family Sciuridae; genus Spermophilus; species Spermophilus citellus. The sequence continues at coordinate 24,210,542 of NC_138183.1, read as the reverse complement.
TTTGCCTGTCACTACTAGCTGAGTGGCCTTGAGTGCATTCTACAACCTCTTTAAGCTTCAGATTTTTTTTTCTTATCTTTAAAATGGGGATAATACTACCCACCTTGAGGTTTTGTTTTGAGAGTGAGAGATAATATATGTAAATGCTTGGCTCTTAGAAGCTGAAACCTCTAATTATGAATTTCATTGTCTCAGCCTGGGTTGTCGCCCAGTACATCTCTGCTTGGCCGGGAGTCCGTGAGCATCTCCCGAGGTCAGCTTGGCCTGCCTTCATCTCTGGATCCCAACCCTTGATCCTGAGCCTGGCACATGGCAGGACCTCAGTAGCCATTTGCTTAGTGAACAATTTGGAACTTTAAAAAACATCCCCCTGCAGTCTGCCTGAGAATCACATTCTGTTATGGCACATTTGGTGCTGAGATTCTGGAACTCATTTGTAATGAATTTGCTCTTTGAATGTAGAATCCTCCCTCAGTATTTGTGGCTTGATTCCATGACCCTGCATGAATACCAAAATCTGTGAATGTTTTATTCTGTCATGTAAAACGGTGTAGAATATGCATAGAACCTCTGCAGTCCTGCTGCGTGCTTTAAATCATTTATAGATTACTTAAATACCTAATACAATGTAAATGCTACCCAAATATTGATACTCTGTATCGATTATTATTTATTGATATTAAATAATATCAATTATTATTGTTTAGGAATAATGACAAAAAAGTCTGCATGTATTCAATTCAGGTACAATTTTTTAAAAATATTTTTTTAGTTGTTGGACCTTTATTTTATTCATTTATTTATATGCAGCGCTGAGAATTGAATCAATTCAAGCACTCTACCACTGAGCCATGACCCCAGCCCCAATTATTTTTAAAATTTAAAAAATTTTTTTAATTAGTTACACATGACAGTAGAATGCATTTATGCACTTTGATATATCATACATAGATAGGATATAACTTCTCACTTTTCTGAGAGCACATGTTGTAGAATCATATTGGTCATGCAGTCACATATATACATAAAGTAATAATGCATATTTCTTTCTATTATCTTTCCTATCCCCATATCCCCCCTCCCTTTACTTCCCTCTACCTAATCTAAAGTAATGCTATTCTTCTCTATTACCCCCCCCCCGCAACCCTGGTTTATTGTGAATTAGCATCTGCATATTAGAGAAAACATTTGGCCATCGGTTTTTTGGGATGGGCTTATGTTGCTTAGCATGATATTCTCTAACTTCACCTATTTACTGGCAAATGCCATAATTTCATTCTTCTTTAAAGATGAGTAATAGTCCATTGAATATAAATACCACATTTCCTTTATCCATTCATCTATTAAAGGACACCTAGGTTGGTTCCATGGTTTAGGAATTGTGAATTGAGCTGCTATAAACATTGATGTAGCTGCATTACTATAGTATGCTGATTTTAAGTCCTTTAGGTATAAACCATGGAGTAGGATAACTGGGTCAAATGGTGGTTCCATTCCAAGTTTTCTGAGGAATCTCCATACTGCTTTACATTGTGGTTGTACCAATTTGCAGTCCCACCAGCAATGTATGAGTGTACCTTTTCCTCCACGTCCTTGCCAACATTTACTGTTGCCTGTGTTCTTGATGACTGCCATTCTGACATGAGTGAGATGAAATCTCAGTGCAGTTTTGATTTGCATTTCTCTAATTGCTAGAGATGTTGAACACTTTTTCATATATTTGTTGATCGACTGTATTTCTTCTTCTGTGAAATGTCTGTTCAATTTCTTAGCCCATTTATTGTTTTTCTTGGTGTTAAGTTTTTTTTAAATTCTTTATATATCTTAGAGATGAATGCTTTATCAGAGGTGCATTTGGTAAAGATTTTCTCCCAATCTATAGGCTCTCTCCTCACATTATTGATTGTTTCCTTTGCTGATAAGAAGCTTTTTAATTTGAATCCATCCCATTTATTGATTCTTGATTTTACTTCTTGCGCTTTAGGAGTCTTGTTAAAGAAGTCAGATTCTAGGTCAACATGGTGAAGATTTGGGCCTACTTTTTCTTCTGTAGGCACAGGGTCTCTGTTCTAGTGCTTAACTCTTTGATCCATTTTGAGTTGATTTTTGTGCAGAGTGAGAGATAGAGGTTTATTTTCATTTTGCTACATATGGATGTCCAGTTTTGCCAGCACTATTTGTTGAATAGGCTATTTTTTTCTCCAGTGAGTGTTTTTGGCACCTTTGTTTAGTATGACATAACCATATTTATGTGGGTTTGTCTCTGTGTCCTCTATTCTGTACCATTGGTCTACAAGTCTATTTTGGTGCCAATACCATGTTTTTTTTGTTACTATAGCTCTGTAGTATAGTTTAAGGTCTGGTTCAATACAGATACAATTTAAAAAAACATTTTCAAACTATAGTTGGTTGAATTTGCAGATGCACAACCCATGGATACAGAATTCAAGGAACCAGTAGATGAGGGGTGTTGAGAGCCACAGCCGAGTCAAATTGGCCCCTGGCATTTTGCCGGAAGTAATGGTTGAGAGGCCAAAGGCCAAATTGGGGGCCAACAGAGGTGAGGCAAAGAACCTCACTCCCTCACTGCTGCAAAGGCCTATCCACAAGTATGGCTGTATGCTGGACTGGCAGTCAATGACGGGTAAGATCCAATTGCAGTGGTACCAACCTAAGACAGGAGGCTGACGCCTAGAGGTCAGCTCATCTGATGACGGGTAAGGACCAAATGTACTGTTGGACAACCTAAGACAGGCACGGTCCCTAAGCCAAATGCTTGTTGTTTAATTAAACAGAAGCGGGGAGATGTTGAGAGCCAGAGCCAGTCAAATTGGCCCCTGGCATTTTGCCAGAAGTAATGGTTGAGAGGCAAGCCATTAAGATGATGATAATTAAGTTAAGCTGTGTATAATTGCTGTGACTGGATGATCCTGTATTGAAACAGGCTGTGTATTCAATTGTATATAGACCCCTGCTGTCCACCTGGGGCGCCCGCTACTTTGGAGTTCTCACGGGGATTCCTGGGGAGTTCGCGTTGGTTGGTGAAGTTCCAGTGGAGGGAGTTCGGGTTGGTGTGTGGTGTCCCTGGAAGGGCCGAGTGGGTGGAGGAGTTCGGAAATAAAGTTTGTTCCTGCTTGAGTGGATCGTGATTTGTGCCCAGCCAGACTGCGGCAGAGGGGCTGCATGGATGTGAAGGGCTGACTATTTCTTTCCACCCAAATGTTTTGGTTTTAGCATTGAAAGTCCAGGAAACCCCTCAGTCCTGGCATTTCCTTTAAAATGGCTGGGGAATCTGAAACAAGGTGAAGCTAATTGGCAGACCCACTCCATGAAAGAGGTCTTTTGAATTCCTCTGAAGTTTGGTCCTGATAGGTTACATTGCATTTAGTACTTAAATAAATATGGAATAGATCAGATTTTCATTCTGGTTTCATTCAAATTTTCCCTGTATAAAGTAAGCCATGTGGGTACTTTAACAAAGTCACAGTGTAAAATATTCTTGACATGCTAATGTGCCCAAAGTCGAGAGTGAGATAATATAATGTATTAATTTTGGATCCTAGTTCCTTTTCTAAACCTATTTTTGGGTTGCAATTTGCTCTCATCAAAAATGGGTTTGCTTCCTTGGTGAAGTATTTGTTCAAGGACAAGTCGGTATGAGTAATCCTCACAGGAAGAGGAAGTAGGTTAATTTTACCTTAAAAATTCAGCTAGATGCCAAAGCTGGTAGGATGTGCAAGAAGATGGACTTATGCTGTTTTAAGGTTGATTTTTAAATGAGTCGCATCTATTATTTTTCATCCCAGTTAATATTTGAGTTTGACTTTAGTGGAAGGTATTTCTGGTGACTTACGAAGTGTTCTTTATCTGGTACATTCTTTATGATCTCACACTGAGCCCGCAGTTTCCACATGTTCCTGTGAGTGCAGACCCTCCCTATTGTGGCTAGCCCTCCACTCAAAATGCCCAGTCTGCCACACAGACCGGACCAAGTCATCCTTCTGCTTGAAGATCCTTATTGGCTACCCCACATCTCCCCGAATAAAGTCCAGAGACATTCCAGGCTTACAAGAGCTGATCCTCAGCTGAGGCTACCAGCTTGCTTTCTGGCTTCCACATAACCTTTTTACAGGTCTCCACTTCCCATCTCTCTTATTGATTTATTTATTTTGATACTGGAGATTAAATCCAGGGGCACTTACCCACTGAGCCACGTCCCCAGTCCTTTTTATTTTATTATTTTTATTTTGATTCACAGTCTCACTAAATTGCATAGGGTCTTGCTAATTTGCTAAGGCTGCCCTCAAACTTGTGATCCTCCTGCCTCAGCCTCCCAAGCTGCTTGGATTACAGGTGTGCACCACCATGCCAGGCTCTCTTTTTAAAATCAAGGAACCTCACATAACATAAAATTAACCATTTTAATTGAAACAACTCAGTAGCATTTTGTACATTTATAAATACTGTGTAACTTTTGCTGTTATTTAGTTTCTGAATATTTCCATCACCTCAAAAGGTAATCCTGTTCCATGAAACAATTATTTTCCATTTTCCTTGTCCTATCCCCTGGCAGCCACCAATCTGCAATCTGTCTCTGTGGATTTTTTCTGTTTTGGATACTGCCTGTAAATGGAATCATACAATTTATAACCTTTTGTGTGTGGCTTTTTTGACTTAGTATAATGTTTTTGAGGTCCATCCATATGGTAGCATGTGGTATCAAAATTTCATTCCTTTTCATGACTGAGTACTGTTCCACTGTATGGATATATCACAATTTGTTTATCCATTCATCCATTGGTGGATGTTTGGATTGTTTCTATCTTTTGGTCATTGGGAATATTGAGCATGCATATTCACATACTGGTTTGAGTACCTATTTTCTATTCTTTTGGGTAGAATGTATATCTAGGCTGGGATTGGGGGCTTATATGGTAATTCTATGTTCAGTGTTTTCAGGAACTACCAAATGGTTTTCCTCCCTTCCCTTTTGTGTCCAACAATATAGTACATTCAAGAAAATTTCTATCACAGAACAATTATGAGATGCCTTTAATGACAATAAGTTGTACACATTTTGTGTATTTGTTTTTATATTGGTCCTTCTTAGTTATACATGACAGTAGTATAGTTCATTTCAATACATGCATGGAATACCTCTTATTCTATTTAGGGCCCCAGTCTTGTGGATATACACGATGGTGGGATTCAGTGTTGTGTATTCATATATGTACATAGAAAATTTAGGTCAGATTCTTTCCACTGTCTTTCTCATTCCTATCCCCCCTCTATTCCCTTCATTCCTCTTTATCAAATGCTCTGAACTTCTGTTCTCTGCCACCTTCCCCCACATTGTGAGTTAGCTATTACATATCAGAGAAAACATTTGCCCTTTGGTTTTTTGGGGACTGCTTATTTCACTTAGCATGATAATTTTGATCCATCCATTTATAGGCAAGTGAGAGTCCTCTGCAATTAAAGCCACAGAACACTAAAGAAAAAAATTTGAAGAAGATGTTAGAAGATGGAAATATCTCCTATGATCTTGGAGAGGCAGAATTAATATTGTCAAAATGGCCATACTTGGGGCTGGGGTTGTGGCTCAGTGGTAGAGCACTTGCCTAGAATACGTGAGGCACTGGGTTCAATTCTCAGCATCAAATATAAGTAAATAAATGAAATAAAGGCCTACAAAGCAACTTAAAAAAATGGCCATACTTCCAAAAGCACTCTACAGCCAGCCACAGTGGCACGAGCCTGTGATCCCAATGGCTCAGGAGTCTAAGGCAGGAGGATTGCGAGTTCAAAGCCAGCCTAAGCAAAAGTGAGGCACTAAGCAACTCAGTGGGACTCTATCTCCAAATTCAATATATACATACACCTACATGCACACACAATAGGGCTGGGATGTGGCTCAGTGGCTGAGTGCCTCTGAGTTCAATCCCTGGTACCAAAAAAAAAAAAAAAAGTGCTATACAGATTTAATGCAATCCCTATTAAATTCCAATGACATTATTCATAGAAATAAAAAAAGCAGTCATAATATTCATTTAGAAAAATAAGAGGCCCAGAATAGCAAACAATCCTTAGTGAGAAAAGCGAAGCAAGAGGCATCACAACAGAGCTATAGTGACAAACATACTACTACTACTACAGAGCTATAGTAACAAAACCAGCATGGTATTGGAATCAAAACAGAAATGAAAACCAATGGAATAGACTAGAAGACCCAGAGACAAACCCACAGAATACAGTTATCTCATACTAGACCAAGGTGCCAAAAACATCCATTGGAGAAAAGAGAGCGTCTTCAACTAACGGTGCTGGGAAGACTGGAAATCCATATGTAATAAAATGAAATTTAACCCCTGTCACCCTGCACAAAACTCAACTCAGAGTGGATCAAAGACCTAGGCATTAGACCAGAGACCCTGCACCTACTAGAAGAAAATGTAGGCCCAACGCTCCATCATGTTGGCTTAGGAACTGACTTCCTCAACAAGATTCCTAAATGCAAGAAGTAACATTAACAAAATCAATCATGGGATGGCATCAAACTAAAAAGCTTCTTCGCAGCAAAGGCAAAGGAAACAACCAAGAAAGTGAAGAGAGAGCCTACAAGATGGGAGATAATCTTTGCCACCCACACCCAGATTTAGGGCATTAATTTCCAGGATATACAAAGAACTCAAAAGTTGTCTGCATTTTGAGGGCAGGGATTGCGGCTTAAATTCATATGTGAATCTCTAGTACCTGGCCCAGGGCTGCACAAAGAAGGTGCTCAATAAATGCTTGTGGATTGGATTGACTCGAGGGTTTTACACATCCCTAGGGATGATATAGGGTATATGGTGGCATGGAGGGGAGAGAGTTGGGAAGAGGACAGGACACAGAACTGGCCTGCCACCCTCCCTTTCTAACTCCAAGGACCTTGGCAATACTCCAAGGCCCACACATCATCTTCTCTTCTTTTTTTTGTTTTGGTGGCTCTGGGGATTGAACCCAGGGCCTCACGCATGCCAGGCGAGTGTTCTACCGCTGTGCTCTATCCCTAACCTGGCCCTCAGATATTCAGAACCCCTCTCAATGGCTCTGAAAGGCCCCCTTCTATATAGATGAAGACAGCAATTACAGACACAAAAGTCCATTCCATAAAAAGTATTCTTTTCCCCCAAAGCAGTGGAGAGAAAACTTCAGGATTGAAATAGCAACCTAAGGGCTGGGGATAACTCAGTGGTAGAGAGTTTGCCTCGTGCATCCAAAGGCCTTGGGTACAATCTCTAGTACCATAAAATAAATAGATGGCAACTTAAGAATCAAGAAGTCTTTTTGAAAAATTGTTGTGAGTAGTATATGCGGTTAAAAGGAGGGTGTCCAACCCCGCTTCCTTTCCTTGTATAATTAAAGTGAAAAGATATGGCGGGCAGATTTCAGGATCAGAATTGCCAAACATTTGTACTCTCCTAACTGATGGATTCCTGCCCCATGAGAGCATTTCCTCTGCAAATGTCCTGCTCTGCATGGGAGCTGAACATGTAAGTAGCAGGCCTTGTCTTGCCCTTACACTCCGGGTTCCTGTTCTCTCTCTCTCTCTCCTGGTGAAATCTCTTGAAAGCATGACATTTACCGTCTACCTTTGTGTTGCTTTTCCCCTCTTGTTCTTTGTTTCTGAATTAATCTGCCAAATCGGGGCTCAGCTGGTCCCCCACACCATTTCCTGGCCCCCTGATGGCCTCTGCCAGCCTCGCTTCTCCCTCAATCAGGATCATTGCTGATGCTTGACTGCCCCTGGTCGTTAGTTCCTGTTTGCTTCTTTATTTCTGTTGAAACTCGCTGGTAGGCGACACTTCTGGAAATATCCTGCCTGAACTTCAAACTCTCTTCTATTTATTCAGGTTGGGAGAAGTTATTTCAGGCAATGAGATGGAAAGATGGCTCACACAGATGTCTGAATTAGTCAAGAAACCACGTTCCTATCGTTAACCTCCCCACTGGCTGGCACACAAGTGGAGTTTAAGCCGTGGCAACTACCAACGCGATCCCTACCCCTTTCTTACCCCCTTCCTTCGCTTTTTTTGGTGAATCTTTTCTTAAGATTCTAGAACTTCTTTTAAAAGAAAGTTCTTTGGCCACGGCTGCACCTTTTCCTAGTACAGCCCAATTGTAAAAATAAAGAGGAATTTCAGTTTCAATCTTCCCCTGATTTTACTTCCTTGACACTCGCTTTGGCTTCAGAATGCATCAGTAGCAACACTACGAAATTTCCACCATTTCTTTAAATGCCTTTTTTGAGGGGACTTACAGTTTTCCAGAGGATGCCTGCATGATGGCAATCCCAGTTCCACCATGATGCTGTCAGAATCGCGATGAGCTGAATGCTGTAATCCTTTAAGTGGCCCTTCAGAAATGATTTAGAAAAGCCGAGGTCTGTCTTGTAAACCTGAGAACTTGTCTCTGAAATCTTGCCTCGGTCGGCTTCCAAGGCCTAATGTAACGTGAGTATTTTCCTCTGGAGAAACCTGTGAAACAGGTCTTTGAGCCCCATTGAATGTGTCAGAGTTTTAATTGATTCTTGACCATGTCTATCCACCCCATAATAGCAGTGGTAAGCACGGGACGTGTTTTACAGGAATAGTCACCCGGAGCTTAATTTGTTGTCGCATAGCAGACAGACTCTTTCGCAATGAACATAAATTCATTCTGTGCCCTGAGAATCTCTTCAAGATGAAGCGAGCGCTGCTGATATTGAGAGAACAGTCCTGGATGTCCTCCAGTTACCCCCAGTGTGGCTCCAGGGACAGTTTAGTTACCGCTTCTAAGAACAGTTTGGTGGAGAAGAGAGGTATCTAGAACTCTGATCCAGATGAGGGCCATCCCCACGCCTTTATAGTCCCACAAAAAGTACCTTCACATACTTTATCTCTTTGAATCCTCCAGATAACATTGTAAGGAGGGCAGGGCAGGGTGTCATTAAACCCATTTTACAGATAAGAAAACCGAGGTACAAAGAGGCTTGAACCCTACTCAGAGAACCACAGATAATAGTGGCCAAGCAGGGACTAGAAAGCAGAAGCCCTTTTTAGTAATTACTGTCTTCCCTGGAGAGTAGCCAAGACTGTTCCACCAAGAGCTTGCTCAGCAGAAGCCTCCCCTGAAGTTCATTCATCAAAGCCGTGAACCTCTGCAGTGAATGTGAACTTGGGGGCTCAAAATTTAGATCTGCAAAACAAGGGCAGCTTAATGTTTCTATAACTTCAATTAAATTCTCTCCTGGGCCCACATTCTGCCTGGGGTCAGAAACTTGGTCAATTCTAATCAGATCAGAGACTCACCTCTTCTCCATTTTTCTCAGGATTGAAGATAAATTCAAGCTATGGGTGGGTAGGGAGTTGGAAAATGAATGAGAATCTGTTAATGCCTCATAATACTTGGATCTTTCTTGAAGACCCAAGTAAAAACGGTACAATTCTACAGTTTTCCCTGCTCCTGAGCTCTTTGGTATATTCACAACATTGGGGAACTGAACTGAACTCACACCCAGGTGGAAAGCTGAAGGACACAATAATAAAACTATTATGCTGGGTGTGGTGGCTCACACCTGTAATCCCAAATACTTGGGAGGCTGAGGCGGGAGGATCTCAAGTTCAAGGTCAGTCTGACCCTGTTTCAAAATAAAATTTAAAAAGCAGGTTGGAGAGTAGCATTTGCCTTCCCTCCCCTGCCTGCAGCAGGACCCCAGGACAAAGAAAACCTACAAATTATAATTTTGCACCTAGGATCTGATTAGATCTTCTCCACCTCAGTGAGAGCTGGAAGGCTTACCCCTGTGTGGCCTGTATAAAGCCAGGGTTACTCAGTGGCCTCTTCTGGGCACCATTACATGCTGGAAAACATCAATCCGTCACCACAGAATAACTTGAACTTTTCTTTCTTTTTTTTTTTGAGAGAGAGAGAATTTTTTAATATTTATTTATGTTTTTTTAGTTTTTGGTGGACACAACATCTTTGTTTGTATGTGGTGCTGAGGATCGAACGCATGCCAGGTGAGCGTGCTACTGCTTGAGCCACATCCCCAGCCCTTTGAACTTTTATTTCTGACTCTCAAAAATGTACTGAAAGAGAATATGACCACGACAAAGTAAAACCCTTCCTTTTCTTTCGTCTTCTCTTTTCTCTCCTCTCCACCCCTTCTCATCTGTTCTGCCTATCATCCACTATTACCCTTCCACTCATCTGCCTTATACCCAACTTCTCTTTCCTAAGTCCAGACTCATACTCCAAAGCTCTCAAATTGAGCAGGTATAGCTTTTTTTTTTTTTTTAATAAACATTCTCAACCCCTTCCCATTTCAAGTTTCTTTATTCTCCTCCTCCTCCTCTTCCTCCTCCTCCTCCTCCTCCTCTTCCTCCTCCTCCTCCTCCTCCTCTTCCTCCTCCTCCTCCTCCTCCTCCTCCTCCTCCTCCTCCTCCTCCTCCTCCTCCTCCTCTTCCTCCTCCTTCTCCTCCAACCAGTATTAAGGTCATATTTTTATTTATTTTTCTTTTCATTTTCAATGTAAATAGAAAAATGACCTTGATATGCATAACAGATCTGGAGGAAAAAATCTAGTAATGACAAAACCATCCTTAGCCTCCTGGGTGTATTAGGATGGGGTGACAAGGAGGGAAGAAGAGAATCCAAGTACACAGAGGGAATTTCCTTAGTGGCTGTGGAAGAAATATTGCTGTTTGCAAGTATATTTTTTGGGTCCCTGTCAAACCATGATCCAGATGGGGAAGTAGAGTCTTGGAGAATAAAATAAGATGCCCAAGGTCATGCAGCCAGTGACAGAGCCATGATTTGAATCTGGATCATTGGACTGAAGCCCTGTGCTCATCCTACTAACAAGTGGAATAAATTTCTGATTTCTAAATAATTGAAATAAGAGGGAATAAAAAAAAAAACCCACAAATTCTCCAAGCATCAAACAATAATGGAGAAGTCAGTGAAATGAAAAAAAAGACACAGATCTAACAGTGGAACCCATGGTTTATTGGTTCTTGATATGGAAAATAGGTAATGGCCATTTATTGCCGAAAGTGAGATATGACTCAAGAGGTGGGGGGGCGGGTGGAGTGAGTGGAGGGCAGTGGGTGTTAATGTACTAGAATTCTGTGGGTTCCAATGGTCTAGTGAATTAAGGGTCAGTCAAGGAAACCTGAGAGTTCTGGGTGAAAGCTGAGGCATGAAAACATGCCTATACCTGTCAAACAGCAAGAATAGGAAATTTCCAGTACTATTTTCTCATGACAAAGTAGACCTTACAAAAAAATGAAAAAGCAGAAGCATATAGTGAACAACCCCCGTGACACCCCCACCCCACACACTCATGAAAGCCTTAAGGAAACTCCCATGCTTTTTCTGTACAAATACAAGATACTATACAAGATAGTTAAATGTCATTCACAGTTTGTTTGATTTTAATTCTTTTCTATTTTTTGGTACTGGGGATTGAACTCAGGGGCACTCAACCACTGAGCCACATCCCCAGCCCTATTTTGTATTTTATTGAGAGACAGGGTCTCACTGAGTTGCTTAGTACCTCGCCTTTGCGGAGGCTGGTTTTGAACTTGAGATCCTCCTGTGATCCTCCTGAGCTGCTAGGATTACAGGCATGTGCCATGGGGCCTGGCTGATTTTAATTCTTTTAAGTTTGTTAGCCGATATTCTGGGTTACAGAATATATTCTTGGTGCATGTTCCTGGTGAAAGGAAAAGGAATGTATATTCTGCTATTGTTAGTTATTGTGCTCAATGACTGTCAGTCAGATTAATTTGAGAGTATGGTTCTGATTTACTGCGTCTTTACCAATTTTGTATGTACTTGTTCTTTCAATTACCGAGAAAAATATTGACCTCTCCAATTATGATTGTGCATTCAGTTATGGTTTCATGTATTTTAAAGATCTGTTTTAAATGCAGATTGTGATGTCTTCTTGGTGAAACAGCCAAATGTCCCTTTTATTTTCATGTAAGATTCCTCTATATTCCTGGTAATAAATATTCCTTGTCAAGATGATAGGTATTATGATAACATCACCATGATAACTTTCTTTGGTACAGGCTTTTTTTGTCTCATATCTTTCCCCATTCTTTTACTTTTAACTTATTTCTATATATTCAAGGAGTATTTCTTTCTACAAGAGTATTTTTTGGTCTTTTTATAAAATTCAACATGACAACTTCTGTATTTTGAGCCATTTATATTTAATGTAATTATTGATATGTTTAGATTAAGTCCACCATTTTATATTCATTTTCTGTTTGTCCTACAATTACTTGTTCCCTCTTTCTTGTCTTCTTTTAGTTTATATAAATATACTTAGTATTCCATTTTAATCAATTTCCTCTTTGGCCATATTTCTTTGTGATATTTACATATATGTATGTATTTTTTAGTGTTTGTGCTAAGGAACACAACATACATACCTAAACTTTTATAGTCTACTTAGCATTAATTTATTACTACTTCAGGGAAAATATGCAAAGTTCTTTTTCTTTTCAGAACTTTACAGATGTTGTTCATCCGAACTCCATGATTTTCTCCATGAGAAATCTAAATAGTCATTTGCCTCATTGATCCCCTAGAAGTAATGTGTTGTTGTTGTTGTTGTTTTCTAGACTCTTTCAATATTTTCCAGTATTTTTTTCTTTGATATTTACCAGTTTTAATTATGATATGTCTTGGCATGGTTTTATTTGGGTGTATCTTGTTTGGAATTTACTGAGTTTCTTAAATCTTTAAATTGATCTTTCTACCAAATTTGGGGGAAATTCAGCCACAATTTCTTTTTCTTTTCTTTTTTTTTTCCTATTCTGTTTGTGGTACCAGGGATTGAACCCAGGGTTTTGTGCATTGGTAGGCAAGTGCTCTACCACTGAGCTATATCCCCAGCCCTTTTTAACTTTATTTTGAGAAAGCTGCCCAGACCAGCCTTGAACTTGTGATCTTCCTACTTTGGCCTCCAGAGTAGTCAGGATTACAGGTGTGTGCCAACCCACCATTATTTCTTTACATGTTTTTTTTTTTTCCTCCCTGTACTGATCTCTTTTCTTCTTCTGGGCCTCCAATGACATGAATGTTCAACCTTTTGATTTTGTCTTACAAAAATTTAAGAGTGTGGCTTGTCTTTTCTCTAGGCTCTCTTCATTGATTTCGTCCTTGATTCCCTCTCTTATCCAGATTGGATGATATCTACTTATCTATCTACACATTAACTGACTCTACCTCTGTCATCTTCATTCTGCTTTTGAATTCATCCAGTGAATCTTTTATTTCAGATATTGTAATTTTTACGTTCAAATTTTCCATTTGACTCTTTGTGTAGGTCTATTTTTCTGCTGAAAACTTTCATCTTACCATTAATTTCAAAAGAGTTCTCTTGGATCATGTTTATGATAGTTGCTTTAACATCTTCGTTTGATAATTCCGACGGCTGGATGGAATAATGGAAGGATTGCTATCTTTTGATTGTCTTTTCTTTCAAAAAACTGCACATTTTTCTTCTTTATGTTCTGAGTAATTTTGGATTCTATTCTGGACATTAAGATATCATTTCAGGACACTCTGGTTCTTAATTCAAAAAAATCTCCAGAAAATCTTGATTCTGTTTCAGCAGGCCCTATTAGATTCAGATTGAGTTCTGTATCACTTCTCCTCCCATGATTAGGGTTCCAATGCAAGTTTAGTTTTCAAGCCTTTGCTTGGGTGTTCTGGATTTGTCCCCCATTTGTGCTCTTTGGGGTTATTCTGACTTGGGTAGTGGTTTAAGTCATAATTCTGTTCTCAATTTTATGATGAGAAAAAAACAATTCTGTTTTTTCTTCTTTTTCTTTGCAGACCGGGGGATGGAACCCAGGGGACCTTGACCTGAGCTATATCCCCAGTCCTTTTTATTTTTTATTTTGAAACAGGGTCTCCCTGGGTTGCTGAGGCTATCCTTGAGCTTGTGATCTTCCTGCCTCAGCCTCCCAAGTTGCTGAGATAACGGGCATGAGCCACTGTGCCCAGCTGATTGAGCCTCCCTCCCTGTTTTGAAGTTGCTTTGGGCTTTTTCTTTTTGCATGCAAAGCTGAGGATTAAGCCTGGGAGTTGAGCAGATTCATACACTGAATTAGAGAACTCCTTTCACATATGAGCCAGCTTATAGTGTGTGCTTTTCCTTCCCTTCATGATCTGCTACTCCAATTTGACCCCCATTCCCCATCTTCCTGCTTTTGTTTACTTTACAGATAATTGCTTTTTTATATTTTGTTCACTTTTAGTTGTAACTAGAGATTAGGGAGTGGGAGGTTGTAATGCATCTTCTTTGTCTTGTTTGGTGCCAGAGGTCCTAATACTTTTCAGGTTTCATCTTTTTATTTTAGATCTTTGACCTTTTCAGTTATTTATTTTGATATGAGGAGGAATGTAATGCTGTTATTATTGTACCTATTATTGTTATAGGAAATCTTTGGCAGGAGACTAAACCAGGAGCCTCAGTGGGTTGGGTCAGTCTGGCTACAAGTGGCTTCACCATTTACCAATTCATGACCTTGAGCGCAACCTTCCCTAATCTCAGTTTCCTCACCAGGAGAGTGGGGATCATGATGGAATCTGCCTGATGGAGCGGCTGGGAGTGTTCAGAGAGACAATGCTAGTAAAATATTTTGCACAGTGTTTGACACTAAGTAGGGGCTTGATAAATGGCAGTTACTGTGGACATGACGATGGTGATAATTGTTGTTATGATATATAATAAGACTAAGTCATTGTCCTTGTGAGTCAGGTGCACTGAAGGCTATTGGCAAGGTGTTTCTGAGCCACGGTACATACTTGACGTGGACAGCATCTCTCTATCCCAGAATGTCTGTGAAGACTGAACCAGGGAGATAGATTTGGGTTTGTAGGACCAGGAAATATAAATGGGAAAAGCAGAATGTTGTAGGTAGCACCCTTCACACTTCCCTCAATTAATGTTAATAAGGAAAATGAAGACTCCTACATTTCACAGTAGGTAAGCATCATCTGACATACTGGTGAAGATACATATTCTTGGGATCCTCTGCTGACCTAAAAAATCAGAACTGTAAAGCCAGCGTGGTGGCACACACCTGTAGTCCCAGTGGCTCAGGAGGCTGAGGCAGGAGGATCACGAGTTCCAATCAGCCTCAGCAAAACAAGGCACTAAGCCCCTCAGTGAGACCTGTCTTGGAATAAAATACAAAATAGGCCTGGGGATGTGGCTCTGTGGTTAAGTGCCCTGAGATCAATCCCTCGTACCAAAAAAAAAAAAAAAAAAAAAAAAAATCAGAACTATGATCAGGGTCTGGGAATCCATATTTCCCAGGTTTCCCAGGTAATATGTGTGTGTGTGTGTGTTACTAGGGATTGAACACAGGGGCACTATAGCACAAAGCTACATCCCCAATGCCTTTCTTTTCTTTTTTGAGACAGTATGTCCCAAAATTGCTGAGGCTGGCTTCAAAATTTTGTGATCCTCCTGCCTCAGCCTCCTGAGTCTCTGGGATTCCATGGGCACTGCTGTGCCCACCCCAGGTAATTTTTTTTCTGATACCAGGGGATGAACCCAGGTGTGTTCAACCCTTGAGCCACATCCCCCCACCACTTTTTTTTTTTTTTTTAATTGAGACAAGGTCTTGCAAAGTTGCTTAGGGCCTCAATTAGTTATTGAGGCTGGCCTTGAACTTGCTATCCTCCTGACTCAGCCTCTGGAGCTGGGATTACAGGCGTGGACTACCACACCCAGCCCAGGTAATTCTTTCACGCACCAAAATTTATGAAACACTTTTCTAAGGAGGGAAATAAAAAGGAAGATGATGGATGTAAGGGTGAAGAGGAAGAAAAGGACTAAAGAGGGCTATCAGTGTGAACTGGAGTACCACTGGCCCAGTGTAATCCATACAATAACTTATAACCTGGACATCAGCGCTCCTGAATCAGACGTGGTTCAAAAATGCATTTAGTCAGCCAAAAGGTTTGGAGTCTGACTGTGAACCAGAAGACTGGAGAGAGAGGAAGCGACATACCATCCAGAGCTGGGGAAAGACCGTGCACTCACAGCCCACACCCACTGGATTCAACATGGAGGCGCAGTTATACAGAGATGCATGGCTGTCACCGGAAAGGACACTCCGTTTAGGTGGGGGAGATGGAGAACTAGCTTCGGGAGGAGAGGCGCCTGGGCTGAGTCTTGTGGAAAGTCGGTTAAGAATAAACAGCAAAAGGGGAGTGTAGGAGGTGCTCAGAGGGGACCCAGCAAGGTGTGGGGGGCGTGCTGGCCCCTGTTGCTGAAGGGGGCAGTGCAAGGCAGGGGAGGCTGTTGGGTGGGGAGAGCGTTCAGCCCCCCATATTCTCCCAGCAGGAGCCACTTGGTGGAAGACATTGCGGGCTCTGTCGAGGAACTTGGTGGAAGAACAACTAGAGACTTGAAGCCGATGGTTAGTCACTTGGATTTTTTAGTGTTCTGTTTTTCAAAATGGAAATAGCCTTATTTGATTTTTTTCTGATTATAAAGATAGTACATATAAATTTTGAAAAAAAAAATGCAGAGCCAGGCACAGTGGCGCATGCCTATAATCCCAGAGACTTGGGAGACTGAGGCAGGAGGATTGTAAGTTTGAGGCCAGCCTGGACAAGTTAGCAAGATCCTGCCTGTCTCAAAATTTAAAAAAGTAAAAAAGGACCAGGGAATGTGGCTCAGTGGTAGAGCACCCCTGAATTCAATCCCTAGCACTTAAAAGTGGGGGAGAGGTAGAATTTTCAAAAAGAAAATAAATAAAAAAATTAAAGTCACCCAGAATTGCAATATCCAGAGAAAATTTTCATTGAGCCTATTTGTGTTTATCTGTGCAGACCTCTCTGTGTACGTCCACCTGTACACACACACACGGCATGTTTTAAAATGAAGGCATTTCACATCTGTTGTGAGACACTGCCTCTTAGTACTTTTCCAGCTGACAATAGTTGGGGGGCACCTTTTCTGTCATCACCTACAGATGGACACTCTGAGCACAGTGGCTAGGAGCTGTGTGGCTCACTCTGACTTCCTTCCCGCTGTGTCTCCAGCCTGAGGTCTTCTCATGGCTCTGTTCCCCTGGGTCTTCTTGACCCACCTCCTCCTCTGCCCAAATCTCTTGCTCTGCCCCCACAGTCACAGCACATCCCGCCCTGTGGCTCCTCGGCCGAGTTCTATCTGGCCAGGATGCAGTCAGTGGTAGCTTTCCTAGGCTGGACCAGGGAGCTCTCTTGTTAACCACTCCGCCCTCCTTTCCTGTCACCTGCAGCCAGCCCTCCCTGGCTCCAGTGTCTAGCTTATAGCACATGACGTAGGGCCTTCTATTTCCTGTATCATGCTTCCCTACCGTTGCTCTTGCTGTTCCTGTTGCCTGGCACGTGCCTTCACTTCTGGATGTTTCTGGTGTACCTGGCTGAGTCTTTAGGATTCCACTTAGTCATCATGTCCCCTGGAAGTGCCTCTGACACAACTCAGCCTGGATTACCTGCCTCTCCTGTGCACCCCAAGAACACTCTGTGTCTCCCTCTGTTGTTCCTGTGGTCAATCATAATAGAAGTATCTAACTTGTGCTTCTTCCTCACTGACTCCTGAACGCCTTCAACTTTGTATTCCTAGAGCCCCGAATGTAATTGGTACTCAGTATATGTTTGTTGAATGAGTAAACCTGAGTGTGGAGGGAGCTCCTCATTACAGATTCTTCTCAGGTCATCCACCCTGACAGCTCAGATCTCTGTCTTGTGGTTCCTAATTGGACCTAGTTGGACCTCTGCTGACTCCTACCTGGGCACCCGAGCCTTGTACTTAGTTTGACCTGTGGCTTGTGAAACTCAATTCCTGCCTCTTCCTTTTCTCTTGTACTGATCTTCTAGTTTGGACTCATAGGTCTGACTCCTCTCAAGTATGAGTTACATTTTTTCCCCAGCACCTCTGACGCTTTGTAGTATTGTTTTATCTGTGAGCCTCCTTTTGAAGACCCTTGAAGTTAAAAATTAGGTCCAAGTCATACTGTGCTTGTAGACATAGTGCTCAACACAACCCTAGCACAGAGTGAAAGATGGTAAATGTTTGCTGAATGCATGGACAATTGTTGAATAGTTGGATGGATAGATGAATGGGGGTATAGATGGATGGATGGGTGGGTGGTAGATGAATGAATGGGTAGATAGATGGATAGGTGGATGAATGGATGAATGCAATAGTGAACTTCAAGTTATTTCTTTGACCAGTTAAAGTAAGTTATTTTTCCTTTTCTCTAATAACAAAATGAATTTCTTCAGTAGAATATAGGAAGTGAGGTGAATGTCTTTCCCCTTTAGAACAGCATATTCACTGAACCATAGAGGAAACAGTCACCTGTTCCAGCCCTCTGGTTTCCAGCTGTCAGTGGGCCAATCATTTTATTCCTAGGTTATATTGTTGGAAAGAGCTTATACTGAGCCCATGTCTGCAGCCCTGACACTTGGGTCCAGTTTAGGCTTTTTAAACCAATGCTAATGATTGATCTTCTTTTCACAAAGTGGATTTTAAAATATGGGGCCATGGCTTTCATTATTCATGACTGTTGCAAATGGCAGAAAACCAATTCAAACCAGGTAAATTAAAAGGACCTTTATTGCCTCCTGGGAGCCAGCCACAGAATACAATGAGGATGGAGCTCTCCCTACAGCAGACTGAACCTATGTACTCTCTCTCCATCCCTTGGGTCACCTTGTGTTTGTTCCATTATTTCAAGCTGTTCCAAATGGCTGGGGAGGTGAGTCTCATGGCTGTAAACATATCCTCTAACTCACAATACAAGGGGGAAAAAGACAAAATCCTAGGGAAGGGCTTTGATTGGTCTGGTTCAGGTCACGTGTTGGTTCCTGTGGCTGGAGCTCAGAGAATTGCAATTGAGAGCCCCACTAGAACCCCAAGGAATGGGAAGGAGCAGATCTTCTAAAAAGCAGGGGAGTCAATTATTGGAATAAGGAGGTGAAGGATTCTGACTAGCACAAAGTAGGACTTCTTCCATGGTCTGAATTCTGCTTCTCTTTATGCCTTAAGTTTTTAAAAATGTGGGATTAGGGGAGCACAGACATTTTTTATCCTTAATTCCCACTAAATGGGCTCAAGTTTTCAATATCCCACTTCCAGTGGGGTCCTCTACCCCTCAGTGGAATTTGCTGTGATATCACAGCAGATCTTCTGTTTTTCTTGTTCTCAACATGTCTGTCACAGTGCCAGCCCATAGTAGGTGCTTAATACATTGTGAGTGAAGAAAAGGAAAAGAACGTAATTCTCAAGCTATGCCTGCCTAACATTTCTCTCAAAGGCAAGTAAGGTGGCCCCTGTGACATCAGTAAGGTATAAGAGAGAAAACAAAGAAACTGGCCGGACTGAGAACGTGGGAGTGCTGTAGGAGGCTCTGGCTGGTACCTCTCTCCAGATGCTCCTGATATGACTGCTTCCAGAAAGGGCCCTGGAAGAATACAATGAGGAAGGATAGAGCTCTCCCTACAGCAGAGAAGAAACTTCCTCCTCTGAAGTTTGGCTTTGTTGGAGTGTACTCCTTCCCTCCCCCAAGGGCTGCAGCACTGGAAAGTGAAGAGGTTTGCAAAACAAAACAAAAACAAAAGAGCACATATCCTTTCTTTGCCTAGGACTTTGGCTGCAAGTGACAGGACACTCAAAATGACAGTGACATAAGTAGGATAGACTATTACCATTTAAGCAAAGACCAGAGGTAAGAAGTCCAGGCTCCAATGGCAGCCCCACTGTCATTGGGGACCCAGGGTTGGTCCTTCTTGTTTCTCCCATCTTGTTGATCCCAGCTGACTATTCAAGTCCAACCGTGGTGCCAGTATCCTCTTTAACAGAGAACCCAGTTCAGACCAGGAAAATTAAAAAAAAGGATAAAAGAAGGTGAAGGCATGTTCAAGCAGTCTTTTAAGATTGGAAATCTTAAAAAGAGACCAGCACTCAGGAGGCTCAGGCAGAAGGTTTGCAAGTTCAAAGTCAGCCTCAGCAATTTAGCCACGCCCTAGGCAACTTAGTGAGCCCCTGTTTCAAAATAAGATATAAAAAGGGCTAGGGATGTGGCTCAGTAGTTAAGTGCCCTGGACAATCACTGATTCCGAGAAAAAAATTCCAGAGAGCTCCATTTACATCTCATTCCTGGAATTTAGCTCTAGGTATGAGGGAGATATGGAGGTACATGTGTATTACTAGATTTGTACTCTGAGAAGGCTGGGAACCCTGTGAACATGTAAGAGACAGGAAGTGGATATTGGACTAGGCAAGCAGGATCTTATCAACACTGCCAGGAAGAAGATGGAGATTCTAAAGTACAATGGCAGAGGCAGGAAATAAAGACCAGTCCTGATGTGGTCTATGTTATAATCCTGAGAGGGTTTTGTGAACAAAGACTTCAGTTCAATGATGATGATGCTCCCCAGGGCATCTTCTATAGATTAACCTCATCAGATCCAGGATCTGATTCTGGTTTCCAATAAGCTGAACTCCTCCCGTAGGGTATGCGAAACATTCTTCACCTGTCCCAATTTTACCTCCCCACCTTTAGCAACCTCCCTTCTCTCCTACGCTGTGGCCACGCCCAGCTCCTCCTTCTCATTTCTAAACACCTTCAGCCTGTTTCAGTTTCCCTCCCTCTGTACGGGTAGGGCCCAATGCCTGGAATGCACTTTCCTTTCCTCTTTGCGCAAAACCTCCCCAACAATCTGCCTCCTCCTCCCTGGGTCCATAGTCCATTTTTGTGTCTATCTTTTGTGACATCAGTCAACAACATGTCTCAACATGCTGTTCTCAACATGTCTATCACAGTGCCAGGTCCATAGTAGGTGCCCAATATATTGTGAGTGGGGCTGCCATTGGAGCCCCAGATTTCCTGTACTATCTTCTTCATCTGCTCCCCTGTTTTCCCCATGATTGATACGCTATTTCAAATAACACCCCCATTTCTTTTTTTTAAATATATTTTTTTAGCTTTAGGTGGACACAATATCTTTATTTTATTTTTATGTGGTGCTGAGGATCGAACCCAGTGCCTCATGCATGCAAGGCGAGTGCGCTACTACTTGAGCCATATCCCCAGCCCCTAACACCCCCATTTCTTTCTGGCCCCTTATCTTTTTTCTTCCCAGCACTGAATAGCACCTGACATTTTCCTATGCATTCATTTTTTTTTCCTATATGTTATTGTCTGTCTCCTTCCACAAGAAAGTTGTTTTCCAAATTCCTGATATTTATCTTTGGAATTTAGGAACAAGAAACAGGAATTCTTTTGAATTTTGGGGAATTCTCCAAATCATAACTTATTCTTTATAAAATCTTAAAAACCATTTTTTACATAACTTAATTTGCTTGTTTTAAAATAATAATAACTCTCACCAGTGACCTGCGCTGACTAGATGAGCTAGATTCGAAAGAGCTGGCTGCAACATTAAGCTAAGAACACGGCGAGAAAGCATGCAACACAGAAGTAGTTTTCATGTCGCGGGGAGGACCGTTCTGCGACCTTCAGGGTCAACTTCCATGCTGCAAGGCACTGGAAAGAGAACCTGCACTCGGAACCTCTTTATTTTTATAGGGGGGACACACAAAGGAGATTCGATGGAATGTTCTTCAGTAAATAAGGCGGGGGATGAGGTTTCAAAGGTGGAGTCTTAATTTGTGATGTCTTGTGGTCAGCAGATTGATTGACATCATGGCAAGTCACACCCATCTCAGGTGCTGTGTGGGCTCACAGGCAGAGGGAGAGGAGAGGCACCCTTGCGTCATACAGCCTTGTCAGCGTGTAATGCCAGGCCTGTCCCCTCATATAGCTCCAGTGCGCATAGCTCACACACACAGCCCATGGATGGCTCACAATGAATAACCATAATAATGAGGGAATCATTTTTCTGGGATAGTGTTATGCCAAATGTTTCAGACATTTGTTATTAAAAAAAAAAAAAAACTAACATGGTTATAAAAAAGGCAAGTTTTGTTGTTATGAACTAATGTGTTGTAATAACTTCACCAAACTCAGGTTTTGAGGTTCCTCCCATGGAAAAACTGACTCCAAGAAAGGGGTGTTGGGGAGAAAGAAAGGCTTTATTCGGTGGCCAAAGGATGGAGAAGACAGCGCTTTGCTTACAAGTCAGCTTCTCAACTCCAGGTGGACGAAGGGTTACAAATGCAGGATAGGAATAACGAGGGAGAGGGAGAAGTTAACAAAGGGAGGAATAGTCATGTCTTTCCTGGGGATAGGTGGAGATCTTTCAGGACCTTGGGTGTCACTCCTTTCATGGTCTAGTGTTTTGATCATGGTGGCCATTAGGGTAGCCTTCGAGTGTGTGAGTGTGGCAGAAGGTGGGAGAGACCAGGCAAGTCTACAGCAAGTTAGCCCTGTATTATTATAGTTTTGGACGATACATCTCAAATGTTCAACAGGCCTAAGTGCAGAGCTGAGTAGAATCTGACTCAAAAGTTAAGGCAACAAAGGAGACAGACCCACTATGAGGACAGAGATGCCATGATTTTTGTCACATTTTAGTCACCCATGGTCATCATTTCCTTAAAAATGAACATACTTTGTTGGGCTACTTCATTTGGCTCAGGTAATGCCTCCTCAGAGAAACCTGCTTTGAACTGCATGGTTTAAAATAGTAGAGCCCCATTTCTGTTTCCCCCCTTCCTCTTCCCACAGAAAATAGAACATAAGCTCTAAGAAAATAGGGGCAAAAATTCATAAGCATTAACCAGGCCCTGAAAATTCTTTTAACCAAGAAGGTGAGAGATCTGCACATGGAAATCTATAAATTTGATAAAATGAGGAGGACATAAATAAATGGAAAGATACCCATGTCCATGGGTATGAGTAGAATGAATATGGTCAGAATGACCATGCTACAAATAGTCTGTAGAATCAATAAGATCCTTAAAAAAATTTCATGTTGTTTTTCACAGAAATAAAAAACCAACAATATTTGAATTATATGGAAACACATAATACCCTGAATAGCTGAAGCAATCTTACATCAGAAGAATAAATATGTAAACATTTCCTGATTTCAAATTATATTATAAAACTACTGTAATCAAAACAGTATGATGCTGGTTTAGAAACTTAGAGACCAGTGGAACAGAACAGAAAGCCCAGAAATGAATCCATACATGTATGGACCAACAATTGTTCAACAAGGCCCCAAAGGATATTCAAAAAGGGTAGGTTTTTTTTGTTTGTTTGTTTGTTTTTGTTGTTGTTGTTTTTTGTTTTTTTGATAAATGTCACTGGGAAGACTGGATATTGACCTGCAAAAAGTTAGATCCTTATCTTAGGTCATATACAAAACATAACTCAGAATGGATTAAACTTAAATGTAAAACCTGAAACCATAAAACTGCTCAAAGAAAACGGGAAAAGTTCCATGAATTGACCTTGGCAATGATATTTTGGGTATGAACCAAGATAATAGACAACAAAAGCCAAAATAAGTGAAACTACATCAAACTAAAAAATGTCCACATGACAATGAACAATTAACAAAATGAAATGGCAACCTATGGAATGAGAGCCAATATTTGCAAACCATCTGACAGCTTTTTGTGAGTGTGACCAAAATACCCAACAAGAACAACTTGGAGGAGGAAAGCTTTATTTTGGCTTGTGGGTTGAGAGGTTTAGTCTGTGGTTAGCCAACTCCATTGCTCTTGGCTCCAAGTGAGGTAGGACATTATGGCTGAAGGGCATGATAAAGGATCAGGGCTCCAATAGTGGAAGCCAGAAAGTGGGGGTCAGGGGAAGGAGCTGCAGAAGATGTCCTTCCAGGGCAGCCCCCCAGTGACCCACCTCCTCCAGCCATGTCCCACCTGCCTACAGTTACCACCCAGTTAGTCTGTTCAGATGGACTGATTAGATGTCATAATCTAATCACTTCCCCTCCAAACTTTCCAGCATCCATACAGGAGCTTCTGGGGGACAGCTCATATCCAAACCATAACATCAAATATACAGTAGGAGTTAATATCCAAAATAGAAGGAACTCATACAACAGCAAAATGACCTCCAAATAGCCCACTTAAACATGGGCAAAGGATCTAATTAGGATTTTTCAAAAGAAGTATATATAAATGGCCAATAGATATATGAAAAGGTGTTTGATATGATCACTAATCTGAGAAATGCAAACCAAAACTATAATATCACCTTAGATTTGATAGGATGGTGCTATTGTTCAGATGTTGTATGTCCTCCAAGTCATCTTGGGTTGAAATTTAATCCCCATTGTGAGGTATTAATATGGTATTTAGAGATGGGAACTTCAGGGAAGTGATTATGATTAGATAAATTCATTAAGGTGGATCCCCCATAATTGACTGATGGCTTTATGAGAGAGAGAGAGAGAGAGAGAGAGAGAGAGAGAGAGAGAGAGAGAGAGAGACACTAGACAAAAAAAACATACATACTTCCTATCTCTTTCCATGTGATTCCCAGGACACCTAGCGACTCTTAGCAAGAAGACCATCACTAGAAGCAGGCTATAGGCCTTGAATCTCCAGAATCATGAGCTGAAATAAAACCCTTTTCTTGATAAAGTAGCCTGCCTTGGATATTTTGTCATAGTGATAAAAATCTCAAAAACAGAGAGAGGGCTATTATAAAAAAAAAAAAAAAAAAGATAAGTGTAGTCAAGGATATGGAGAAAAGGGAACTCTTATACATTAAAAGTAGAACTCCTATATTATCTTTTGATTCCACTTCTGGGTATATATATCCAAAGGAAAATAAATCATTGTCTCAAAGGGTTATCTGCAGTGCCTTGTTCCATTCAGCATTGATGGATAAATACAATGTGACAAATTGTAACAGACGGGGCTGGGGCTGTAGCTCAGTGGCAGAGCGCTTGCCTTCCACATGTGAGGCACTGGGTTCCATTCTCAGCACCACATACAAATAAAAAAAAGATATTAAAAAAATAAATTGTAACAAAATAATATTCAGTCTTAAAAATAGAGGAAAATCCTGCAATTTACATCCATACGGATAAACATGAAGGACATTATGTAAGTGAAATAAGCTAGGCACAGAAAGATAAGTACTGTATGATTTTACTTTTGTGTCCTAAAAAAACCTCAAACTCACAGAAACAGTAGGAGGATGGTTATCATAGATCAAAGTGTGACAGAGATGGGAAGATGTTGGTTAAAGTTTTCAAACTTTTGAGTTATAAGTTCTGGAGACCTAATGTATAGTATCGTGACAGTGACTACAGCTAGTAATAATGCATGCTTGACATTTGCCAAGAGAGGAAACCTTAAGGATTCACACATACACACATGCAATTACATAAGGTGACAGATTTAATTAGCTTGACTGTCATCATCTCATAATGTATACATTATCAAAACATCACATTGTATACCTTAAGTATGGACAATTTTTTTTTATTAAAGCATTACAGTTATTTTTAGCATTTGGGTTCATTTTGACAGAATCATACATGCAAGAAATTTGATTGCAATCTCCATTCCACCCATATGGACAATTTTTTGTCAATTATACCTCAGTAAAGTTGGAAGTTCATTGCGAGTCCATACAGGATAAGGCTGACCCTTTAGTTAGTAGCAATAGCAACAGCAATGATAGTGTTAACAAGTACTAAAACAACAATTAGAGCTATATATATTTTAGCTCTTATTATGTACCAGGTGCTGGTTAAGTCTTTAAAATTTATTATTTTCCTGCAGTATACAGTATTATCCCGTTTTATTGATAATGTCAGGGAAAGGTTCAATAACTTGCTCAAGGTCATGCAGCTAGTAAACAGGAAAGCCTGTTTCTGGCTGCCTTCAGAAGAAGTTGGTTTTAAGTGTGAAGTGGTAAATGGTGCAGCTTTCCAGGAGAAAATGTGGGGATGCCACCTCTACTCTGCTAGTTAAACCCCAAAGAAAGTGCTGTGTGTGGCTTCAGGCTCTACAAGTCCGAAATAAATGAAGTGAGGGGCCAAGGGCCCTATGGTGCTCCCATGGGGAACGGAAAGCATGCAGTAGCCCTCCAATTTTATCCTTGTCTCTACCCACGTGTTGCCTCCCTAGAGAGACAGGCTTGCCCTTACCACCCAGTTTAAAACAGCAGGGCCATCTGGTCTCTCTCCTGTTTAATTTTTCATCATAGCACTTATTACTACCTGACAATTTCTGATTCACTTATGTTTGGCCCTAATTTATCATTTATCTCCCCCATTAGTGAGTAACCTCCCTGAGGTCAGGGATTTCGCCTTGTACAATATCCTCAGGGTTGGGTACAGTGCCTGGCACAGAGTAGACACCCAATATATTTGCTGAGTGAACGAATGAGTCCCCAACTAAAATATTTCTATTTGTTACTATCACATCCTAACCCTTGTCCACGAGCAGACTCGATCTGTACATACCCATGTAATATCATGGAAGTTTGTGTTCTATATTTTCCACTGATATTGAGCTTTGCATATTTTTCTTTTTTTGTTTTTGCTGCATTTAAACCCTCCCTTCCTTATTCCTTCCTCATTTTCACTCTTCCAAGAACAACTAATATTGTCTATCTCCCGTGTCTTTCTCCATGCTTTGTGATCGTGAAAGCCATGTTTTACTTTTATACACTATGAGGGTTAGATCTATAACCATTTTTAAATTTATCTGCTCCATGACATATGTACATGTGAGTTTTTTCATTATTTTACAAAATGGAATAGATATAATCCCCACCGTGTACTGTACCATATGTATATAAAATATATGTATAAACATCTTGCATTCTGTCTTTCCCACTTAAGCATATAGTGGAAATCTTCAAGGTCAAGCTATAGATTGATCATTTAAAAAATCTAGCATAATACTTCATGGTCTATCTATTTCAGCAATTTATACTATATTTCTTACTGATAGATAGGCATTTCAGTTTTTGTTTCACTTCTATCAATCTTGCCCTTTGAATTCTTAAGAGTATATTTTCTTGACCTCCTGTTTCATTTTTATTTATTACATTCCATAAGATGTACTCTCTGGAGGCAAAGCAGGTGTGCTCAGAATTGGTCTGGCTAGATTTCTCCTGGCAATGAGCTATAGCAATGCACATTCCTAACCACAAAGCCCCAGGTGCCCTTTCCTCTCTGCAGCCCTGTGGGGCAGACCACCTCCGCAGGCTTTCTCGGGGCTCTTCCAGAGCGCCCTAGCTTCCTGAAGCAGAAATGTATAAGGCAGAAAAGACCAAGAATGTTTGCTTTCGCTTCCCCTAAGCACATTGAATTCTAGACTATAACCATTTTTAATTCCTCTGGCCCACAGGGTAATAAAACTTCTCACTTAGCCTGGACTAGGACCCCACATTCATCTCCCCAAATGTCAGGGACCCTGCAGTGCTTCATCCCTAGGCATTTGCACTTGAAAGGATGAAGGCCAGTCCCTGGAGACTTCTCTTGGTTGTAAAAGACAACTGGGGCTTTGCTGGCCCTAGGAGAGATGTTTTTACATTCCAAAAGGTTAGGGGGAGAATCCAGGGTCCTTCTCATCCCTTCTCCAAGGAGCAAAGGTTTGTCTCCTTTCTCTTCAGAGGCAGGGGACAGCTGCCTCTCTCTTGTATATAAATGGGAAAAATAAATTTTTTCTGCATCCCAGCTGCGAAGTGAACCTGTCACATTCAAGAGAACTGGCCACGGGTCTAGATGTGAGCAGCCATCTCTGAAGTGTTCCTGTGGCTATTGATCTGTTTATATCTTTAATAAAAATCTCTTTCCCCCCAAACAGGTGCCTCCTGTTTGGGCAATATCCACAGATATAAAGTACCAAATTGTGCAACTGAGGTGACATTTCCAGACCCTTCAATTCTTGACAAAACACTCTTGGGGCACTGGAAATGATCACCTGTTTTAATGGTTGCAATCTACCAGTGTGAATTGGCTCTTCACAGTCACTCAAATTGTGTTTTCTTGGTCATTTTAGAAATTGAACATGTCTATTTTAGACATTTCAATTTTCTTGTGTGTGCCTCTGTGTGAGAATTGCCTTTTTAAAATTTTATTAAATTCTGCCTGTTTTCCAAAGTTTTCTTGGAAATTTTCCTTATCTGTATGGACACTTTTTTTTTTTTTTAACACTAATAGTCTAGCTATGAAAACATAGTAACCATAAGTTTCCGGCAAACTTTTTGCAAATACCTTTTCTCCCCATTTCACCTCTCTTTCACCATATTTCTTCATTCTGCTCTTCTTCCCACAAACTGTTGGTCTGTTTTCTGTGTGTTACAAACAGCAAGAGGGTCCTTAGTGCCTACTGTTTGCAGTGGCTGATGGTAAAAAAGCAGGTACCAGCGTCCCAGTTGATGGGCAAAGGACTAGAGCCACATGGAATGGGACCTCCATTCCCTTGAGGGGCTTTTTGGAGGGCTTTTTGTGTCCATTGGAAACGTCCTGTCTGACACCAAGTCTGGCATGGAGGAGGCCAACCTGGAGGAAAGGACCCCATTTCTCTTCTAGAGACTCTAAAGGAAAGAGAAGACAATGGTTAGGATCCCTAGGTAGCACAGTCAATAGGAAGAGTGGTGACATCTTGAGTCTCACTTCGTCCTGGGTCAGCTGTCAACAAAAGTGTCCAGGAAGCGGAAAGACTATCCGCTCCTGTGCCGCTGGGTAGGGAGTCTCAGATGAAGCTGAGCAGGATCCACAGCCAGCAGGAAAAGACAGCAGTACCTGGAAGCTGTGTTTGGACCACAAATGAACCTGACCATATGGGGCTGGGGCTGCTGTGGCAGAGATAGGCAGCAGCAGCAGGTAGCCCAGGAAGCTGAGGGCTGGAGATTCACAGTCTTGGGAAGTGCAGCCCTGAGGCCGAGCTGGCCCAGCTTAAATGCCTACTGCATGGAGGACCACAAGGCCCTTTGCTGGGCAAATTTCTTCAGCAAAGTTTACCTGCAAAAAGGGGCCTCACGGAAACTGATGAGAGAGAGAGGGTTCTTTTCCAGACGTAAGCTCTGAGTGTAGAGAAGACAAGAGGAATGCAGGGCCTTCGGGATGCTTGACCTTCCTTGGTCTCTGAAACCCCAGAAGCTATTGGAAGCCTTGTTTCCAGTGCCAGTGACCATAACACAGGTCGGGACCCAGGAGGGCACTCTGATTCCTGTGAACCATCAGTGACGTCCAGGCGGAGGTCGAGGAAGCCTGAAGGTCCACTTGGGGGAGGCCATAGTCTGGGACCTCCCTCATGACAGTTCTGCTAGACAGCCAGCGTGTGCACAGGGAAGCCCAAGTCCATCACGATCGCGTTCTTAGCACTCAGGTCTCATTCTTGACCTGGGTCTTGGTGGCCAGGGTGCTGGGCACTTCCAGAGACTGAAAAGAGCTGGGGGTAAGAAATTAAAGATAAGTCAGGGTCACAACGCTCTGTAGAAGTACATGGGGCTATTTTAGAGATTGGGTTGAAAAAGCCAGTAGTTGGTGAGGGGAGGCAGTGGCTCAGCTCCTGGCCCAAGTGTCTGAATAAGAAGATTCAGACTTCAAGGCTGTCCAAGAGAATTTGCCTTGAGAGTGGAAATATTAAGTTACTTGAACTCTCTGTTATGATGGCCACTAGCTACTGTGGCTATTGAGTTCTTAGGAGGTGACTATTACAACTTAGGAAGTAGATTTTAAATTTTATTTAATTTTAATTCATCTAAACTTAAATGTAAAGGGCTACATGGTGGCTATTGGCTGCCATATTGAACAGCACAGTGCCAGAGCCCTGGGTCCAAGAGTTTGGGCTCTAGAGTAAGACAGAAGGTATTGGCTCCTTGACTTTATAGCACCATGAGCTCAGATAAGCTCAGTGTCCTTTCATTTAGACTGGGTGAATGGCACCAACCCCTTGGCCTTCTTCCCACAGGTAGAAGTGCTCAACAGAAGGTGAGCTTCCATTCTCAGAAGCCTACTCAGGTTCCTAAATGTGAAACATCGCTAGCACAATTCTGTCACGATCCTGAGAATCTACACATGTAGGTCAAGGTACAGCTGCCAGGAACTTTCCAAATTACTAAGGAAGCCCTTGGAGCTGCAGGTGTGTGGGGCAGGTCGTTTCTAAGAAACCAGGCTCCTGTTTGGAAAGAATTGAGTTCATGGGCTCCTGTGTAACTGATGATGGGAAGGGTGTCTCCTGGGGTTTCCAGGGGACAGAAATCTTAGGGTGCTCAGTTCTGGGCCATGAAAACCTGACTGTAGCACAGTATATGCCACTGTGTGGCACAGACGTGAAGGGAGCCAAGAAGACTGCTTCTAGCAGATTCTATCTGACCCAAGGGTGGTGACTGAAGACACACGGCCTGAGGGTCCTTTCTGATCCACCGA
The DNA here is from genome assembly GCF_964194105.1 of Spermophilus citellus. NCBI lineage: Eukaryota > Metazoa > Chordata > Mammalia > Rodentia > Sciuridae > Spermophilus > Spermophilus citellus. The sequence goes on along the minus strand of NC_138183.1, from coordinate 24,180,152 downwards.
GTTTTGAGTTGCTTCTTTTTGCTGGTGGCATCATGGTGGGCAAAACCAAATCCAGATGAAGTGGATAGTGATCAAGAGTTTGAGCCCCGTGTGGCTCAAGAGTCCCGCCCCTGGAGAGGAAGGGGTTGCACGGAGTTGGAGGTCGAAGGACTAGTGACTAAGATCACGTGGGGAAGAATGGGGTTCCTGGATGAAGGGAGGCCTTGGGCCTGGAATTCAAAGCCCAGTGTTCCCGTCTGAACCTCCTGCTCCAGGCACGGCTGAGGCCTGTGAAGATAAACCTCACCCTCTTGCCCCTCCTGCGTAACCAGGCCATAGGTCTGTTCAGGAAGAACACTCCAGGTTGGGACATGGTGGCCGTCACTGCTCTAGTGGCTTCTCTGAGGGGACTTAGAGGCCGTGGCAGTCTGCTGCCCTGTTACGTTCCCTGCCCTCTGCCACCTCTTAAGAGGGTGGGATGGGAAGTCAACAGTATTGAAGAAGTCAACTTTTTGTCACTGTGACCAAAATACCCAAGGTGAGGCAGCATGTTGTGGAGGAAAGCTGCTCTGTTGATGGCAGCCAGGAGGCAGAGAAGCGGGGTGGAGATGAACTCTTCCAGGGCACACCCCCAGTGACCCACTAACTCCAGCCAAGTCCCACTGCCTGCAATTACCACCCAGCCAGTCCATTCAAACTAGATGGACTGATTAGACTGTGAGCGCTGTCACCTAATCATTTCGCCTCTGAACATTCCTGTATTAACACGGGAACTTTGGGGGGACACCTCATATGCAAATTAAAAGAAGCATTCTACTGTGGCCATTGTTATTAATCCCACCACCCCACCATCAGTTATAAAGCTAGAAAAGGGTATTGGTTGGGCCAGAAAACTACCATCAGCTGCTCAATTTCATCTGGTTAACTCAAAGAAAAAAGCAGAAATGGCCCTCATGAGCAGCGGAGACCAGAATGAGCAGCGAAGTTCATTCACTCCAATGCAAAGACCAAAGAAGGCAATGAGATGTGTTCATGCCAGGAACCTGCCCGATGGGACACAGCCCCCGACCCCTCAAGGTCATTCTCCACATGCCACTGTGCGGTAGAACCGTCTTAGGAAATCCTTGGCTCAGCCCCATGTCCTAGGGGTCACTGGACCTATTTTACAGATGAGGCAATGAAGGTTCAAAGAGCTTAAGGGATTTGTCCACTTTGGTCCAGTTAGTAAAGGGGAGAGTGGAATTTGAACTCTGGTCTGTTTGAATCTAAAGTTCTCTATTTCATAATTTACATTTCACCTCCTGGGCTCTACTTTCCTTCTTAGTAAAAGCCAGGGGAGGCGGTGAACTCGGTTCTAAGGCCCTCTTTCTGGACTGAAAAGGCCATAGGTGACCATTAAGTATTGGAAAATGGGCACATATAGGAAAAAGCCAGGGTGCTGAATAGAGCAATCCGGGCAAGAGATATGGTGGGCCTGGGCCTGGGCAGCTATGAGAGGGCTGCTCTTAGAAGGTAGTGATGGGGTCACCTAGGGTGTGTCTGCCTCAGACCATTTGGGTCCCATAGGAAGGACATCATAAACACAAGCCTCCCCTGACCCCCAGCCCTTTTCCCTACCGTGAGTCCTGGGTTCTCTCCTAATTTTGCCCTAGGAGAGACTCGGGCCTGTCTGGCCAGCTTTGTGCCTCCAGACCAGACTCACTGGTCTTCTCCCTAATGTCCTCTTACCCGGGTTCTCTCCTGTCACTCCTCTTCAGCCCTGGGGCTTCCTTGAAAAGTGGCTGGACACCTGGTTCCCTTGACCATGTCACCAGGAGACTGGTGAGAAACACCCAAGTATAAAAAGGTAAATAAGCTTTCAAAAGCCCTAAAGCCAACTCACTCACGTTCTCTGAACTGGCCACGTCAGAGGTGCTGCTCTGGGGCCCAGGGCACCAGTATGACTGTTGAAGATTCAAACTGTCACGAGAGCCCAGCAGACAGGCTTCTCTGACCTCATCAGTGATGTCAGAACGTTCCGTGGTCCAGCACAAGCTCATACCACAACCGTAAGACCCTCCAAGGGCAATTCCCTCTTTCCAGTGAAACCTCTATGAACACACTTTTGTTTAAAAAAAAGAAAAAGAAAAAGAAAATTTATTTTGAGGTGTGATTTATATATTTAAATGTACCCGTTTACATATACATTTGATGATTTTTGACTTATTTATACATCTTAAATCATCATGCAATGTAATTGTGATATAATCAGTATACAGAACATTTGCAGCATCCTAAAAGGTTCCCTGTGCCCTTGGTTATCTTCCCATCTCCCTCTAGTCCTGGGTATTCATTTGTGGGATTTCTGTCACAGTAGATTTACTTCCTTCTGTGCTGGGGACTGAACCCATGATTTTATACTTTCATATTAATGAAGTCACATACTATGTAGTCTTATATATGTGGTTCCTTTACACTCTGCATAAAAATATTGAGATTCATCTGTGCTGTGGCATGTACCATAGGCCAATTAGTTGTAGTTTATCCATAAAACTGGGTAGTTTTCAGTTTTATGGATTATACTACAACTGTTATCCATTCCCCTGCTAACCAACATTTTGATGGTCCCCAGTTCTTGTTTAGTCTGAATACAGTATAGTGAACTTTGCGTACAAGACTTTGTGCAGACATGTTTTCATTTCTCTTGTGTAATACTTAGGAGTGGAATAGATAAGTCATGTGGTGCATATGCTTAATGTTGTGGCATGTATGTTTAATATCATAAGACACTGGTGTTAACTCAAATGGTTTTTCTGCCATCTATTGGGCAGAAAACCTGTATGGTTCCTTGGCTTCTCTATTAATAGGATGAAAAAACAGTAGCTAATGTCAAATATTAAATATTCAACCACTTGATCCATGATATATTACCCTTTTTATTTATGCTGGATTTGATTTGTTAAAATTTTGTTTTCAGATTTTTACATTTATATCATGAAGGACTCTGTAATAAAACTTTCTTGTAATGTGTTTGTCTGACATAGGTATTGGGGATGTTGGTCTCATAAAATGAGTTGCAGAGTGTTTTCTCCTTTATAAACATTTGTGTTGTGTTTATTTTTTCCTTGAATTTTTTTTATAGAATTTGTCAGCAAAGCTATCCAGGTGTGGAGATTTTCTTTGTCAGGTTTTAACTACAAATTTATCTTCTTTCACAGACAATGGAATTTTCAGGTTTGCTATTTCTTCCTGATTTAGTTTTGGTAATTTGTTTCTTTCCAATCACTTGTCTATTTCATTCAAGTTATTGAATTTATCGGCAAAAATAGATAATAAAAATAATAAAAATATTTTCTTATTTTTTTAATTGTAAATGGACAAAATACCTTTATTTATTTATTTTTATGTGGTACTGAGAATCGAATCCAGTGCCTTACACATTTTGGGCAAGCACTCTACCACTGAGCTACAGCCCCACCCCCTTTTTATTGTTTTTTTTTTTTTTTAATTTTTTAGTTGTAGCTGGACACAATACCTTTATTTTATTTATTTATATGTGGTGCTGAGGCTCGAACCCAGTGCCTCACACATGCTAGGCAAGTGCTCTACCATTAAGCTACAACCCCAGCCCCTTCTTATTATACTTAATGACTGTTAAGTTGGTAGTACAGCCCTCTTTCATTTCTGATATTAATAATTTATTTGCGCTCTTGTTCCTAATATTGACAGTTTTGTTTCTCTCATTTTAACCAATATGGCTAGCAGAATACCACTTTTATTATTTTCCCCCCAAGGAATTAGCTTTCAGTTTAATCGATTTTTTTTTACCATATTCTCTTTCATTGGGTTGAGTGTTCAATAAATTTCAACCAAGTAAAATTGGTAGATAGTGTTATCAGTCTTCTATGTTGTAACTGATTCTGTGTCTACAATTACTGCAAGAGAAGTTTGGAAGCCTCCAGTTATGTTTGCCTATTCATCCTTTCTTTTTTGAAGTAGGCCGTTGAAAGCTGCATCATTCGGTGCACACGCCATTAGGATTGTTGTCTCTATTGGTATAAAATGTCTCTGACTCTCACCCTGAGAGCCAGTCAGCTTTCTTGGGCTCAGTTTTAGCAAATTACTTCCCCTTACTTTAATTTTAACTTATCTGAATCTAAAAGGGACTCTCTTATAGACAGGATATTGTTAGACCCTTCATTTTGATCCTGCTTGACAGTCTCAGTTTTTTTAATTGGAGGGTTTAGTTTACAGTTAATATAATTATCTCTCTGGTTGGATTTAAATATGTCATCTCGCTGTTGTTTCCTTGGCTCTTTGTTCCTTTCTCCTCTCTCTCTGCTTCCTCTGGTACTCATTAAGGGTGGGGGGTGTAGCTCAGTGGTAGAGCGCATGAGTGAGGCCTGGGTTCAACCAACTCCTGACATCAAAAAAAAAAAAAAAAATCAATTTAATCTGCAGCATTAGTTTACTAGATATAACTGCTTTCATTTTCTGAGTTTTTTAACTCTGGGATTTACAATATGCATTTTAAAATTATCAAAGTCATCTTAAAAGAATACTTGTGTTTCATTTTCCATGAAAGAAGCTCTCAGTAATGATTTTTCTTTCTTTCTTAATTCTTTTTACTAGTGACGTGGTACATTTTGCCTTTACGTATGTTCTAAGTTGCACAATGTATTTGTTTAAATAGTTTTTAAAATTACAAAATAAGAAAAACGTCCCACTGTTTCTGGTGCCCTTTATTTTAGTGTGGTGATTTAAATTTTCATCTGGTGTTATTTTCCTTTTCCTGGAAGATATTCTTTTACGTCTCTTTTGCAGAGCAATTTTGCTGGTGATGAGTTCTTTCAGGTTCGTTTTTTTTCCTAAGGAAGTTTTAACTTGGTCTTATTTTTGAAGGCTATTTTAAAATTAAATATAGAATTCTAGACTGACAGGTATCTTTCAGCATTTCAAAGATGTCATTCCATTATCTCTTGGCTTCTATTATTTCTGGTCATACCTTTGGTCTCAAAGAGATGAGCTTTTTAAAATTTTGATACTGAGGATTGAATCCAGAAGTGCTTTACCATTGAGCTATATCCTCAGCCCATTTTAAAATCTATTTCTCTATCTTTTTAAATTTTGGGACAGCTTCTTGCTTAAGTTGCTCAGGGCCTCGCTAAATTGATGAGGCTGGCTTCAAACTTGGGATCCTCTTGCCTTAGTCTCCTGAGTTGCTGGGATTAAAGGCATGTACTACCCACCTGCTTCTCTGGCTGTTTTAAAGTTCATTTAAATTTTTTTTTCTCTCTTTATTCATAGTTTTCAACAATTAGTTATCTGTGTCTGGGTGGGATTTTCTTTACCTTTCTCCTGTTCAGTGTTTGTTGAGTTTCTCAGGTCTGTGTGTTTATAGTTTTCATCAAACTTGGAAGGTATATACCCATTTTTTTTCCTTTTTAAAATTTTTTTATCCACCATGCGGCCTGCGCAATGGTTTCATTAATGAGGTTCTAGGCATAAAGTTAGCTAGATGAGATCGAAATAAAACACACAGACTCAGTTACCTTATTTATATTGCTAGGTCCGAGACGGCTCACCTCTCTGGTTCCCACCTCTAGCCGCCCAGCAGGGCAGCAAGGATTACTCAGGGCTAGCAGGAGAGAGAGAGAGTGAACACGCCGGGGAGTAGCCTTTTATTGGGGAACAAGAGATTCAGGGGAGAATTCCATCCAATGAAGGTTGAGGGGGGACCGCACTCCAAGGTCAGGGTCAGTGATTGGGCCCCCGGGGTCAGTGGTCAGGCACACCCCCACACGGATGGGCTCTCTCATCAGGAAAGGGCCGGGAAAGCTCCGACACAGCCAGAGCGCCTCAGACCCTTAACGGGAGTCACCCAATCATGTGTTAGAAATGGCTTCCCACATTTTTATACTTTTATCTTGTTTATTTATTTTATGTGGTGCTGAGGATTGAACCCAGGGCATCGCACGCAGGTGCAAAGCAAGTGCTCTACCGCTGAGCCACGACCCCAGCCCCAATGTACCCATTGTTTTTTAAAATATCTTTTCGTGTTGTCCTCACCTCCCACTTGGATAAGTCCTTTCCCCACCTTTGTCATTAAAACTGGCTAATGCTACTCTTAATTTTTTTCTTTTCATTGACAGGGGAGGTTGGCACCAAGAAACTCTAGGTTTAGGACCTACAGAGGGTGATGGTAAAACTATTTAACAACCTTAGAGAATGGGCAATAGACAGTAAGAATGGTCAGACAAAGCCACACAGATGGTCCCTGCTGAACAGCAGCCCTGGACCAGGTTCTGGGAGGAAAGACGGGTGTGACTATATCACCTGTGAGTTCCCCCATTCCAACCTCTGCCCATGAGTCTTCACTTCCGTCCACAGGAGTGGGGGGTCTGTACAGTAGGGCCTCAGGATCCTCTGGTAAAGAGGACCTGGCTGTCATTGTGGACTGACTGGTGACCTGGAACTTTTTCTTTGACATGAGATTATTTTTTTTTTATTGGTTGTTCAAAACTTTACAAAGCTCTTGACATATCATATTTCATACATTAGATTCAAGTGGGTTATGAACTCCCATTTTTACCCCAAATACAGATTGCAGAATCACATCGGTTACACATCCACATTTTTACATAATGCCCTATTAGTAACTGTTGTATTCTGCTACCTTTCCTATCCTCAACTATCCCCCCTCCCCTCCTCTCCCATCTTCTCTCTCTACCCCATCTACTGTAATTCATTTCTCTATTGCAGAATGATTCATGTGATGGGACAGTTGTGTCTCAAAACTCGTCCACTAGGAAATTCCAATGCAGGTCTATGGTAGTGGATGCCAGGATTGTGCACGGAGGCCCCATCTCAGTCACCTAGCAATGCCTACCTACAGACATTCTCTGCATTCCCCACTCAAACGCCCCTCTATCTTGTCCTCATTCTTCCAATTTTATCAATATTTATCCAAAAATTTGGGGGATGTGATAGCACACCGACAAAAAGAAAAATCTTATTTCTATTTACACAGATTAACCCTTTAGTATTTACTTGCAGTGCTAGGGATTGAGCCCCAGGGCCTGGAATATGCTAGCCAACTGCTCTAACATTCAGCTACATCCCCAGTCCTTTCGGTTTTATTTTGAGACAGGGTCTTGATAATCTGTCCAGGCTGATCTTGAACTTTCACTCCTCTTGCCTCAGTCTCCCCCTTAGCAAGATCACAAGCATGTATAACCATGCCTCTCTTAAAATGATTAAAAACAAAACAAAACAAAACAAAACAAACAAACAACAAAAATAAAAACAACTGTGATGGCACATGCCTGTAATCCCAGAAATTTGGGAGGCTGAGACCAGAGGATAGCAAGTAGCAAGTTCAATCCTAGCCTCAGCATTTTAGCAAGCTCCACCTTAAAACAAACAAACAAATGTACATGTAACTCCTGTTGTTTGCAGTTAGTGTAATTTGTGAATATTCTACCCTCTCAAAACAACTCTGTTGAAATTTTGTCATGTCTTTTCTTTCTTTTTCAAAACACAAATGACCTAAGTAACTCCTGAATGATGTAAGAGAAAACATTAAGCTTTATAAATTATCTAACTTAAAACTGCAATTTCTTAAAATAACCAGAGAGCTTTTTCTTACTGTTTAGTGTGTAATCTTCAATGTTAACCTTTTTCTTTCTATCTCTCTTTCTTTTATTCATTTTTTTAACAAGAAATAATATATAGTCAGTGTAGCGACATTTATTTATAGTTTGCAAAGTGAAGGTCTTCCAGACTTTCCAGAGCTTCTAATATATTCTTTAGAAAATATTTTTTAAATTAACATTACTTTTTAACAAATAAAACATCACTAATATCGTTTCAGACTTATAGAAATGTATAATTTAGATGGCAAGAATTTCCCATAATCCCATTTCCTCAAAGCAGATGCCTTTTTAATAACACCCTGCCCACCAAAGATGCACCAAAGGACTTGATCTCTGAACACATCCCATGGGTCTGAACCTGTGTGCTTTCTTCAGCCTGGAATACCCTGACCCATAGTTCCCTAGGGGAAATCATAAATCCCTACTATCAAGTCCACCTCAAATGCCAGCTGCTCTTTAAGCCTCCTTGAATTCTTCTAATCAGCTAGTTGTTCCCTTCTCTGTGTGTCTTGGGCTTTGTACGTGACCAGCTTATAGTGTTCCCTGAGTTGAAACGGTAGAATTTGTATGTGATCCATCTATTTCCAAAATCCACCTGCTTTTGTGTGTTGTGCTGCTTCCTTGGAGTTTTGATGTTGGAATTAAGAGCAGTGGGCATACTTTCTTCTTTTTTTTTTTTTTGTTTAAATTGAAATTTAATTCCTTTATCATAAAGATTGCCTTATAAATTACACAATTAATTATTATGGGGTTTTAATTCCAAATTTATGAAAAGAATGATAATCTGTTAATAATTACAGTTCATAATATAGTGCTTAGTAATGGTGAGGCACTCAAGATACGTTCCCTAAATAGATGATGAAGCATTTAAAGTATTATCATATGCTCTAAGCCAGCACTTCTCAAACCAATATGCATACAAATCACTCAGAAGCTAAATAAAAAAATGCATATTCTCATAAGGGGATGAAACTTGAAATCTAAATTTCTTACAAGTTTTTGTGTGATGCGCATGCCGGTGATCTCAGGATCACACCCAGAATTACAATGCTCAAAGCCACCCGCTCCTGAGAATAGAGGTAGTTCCCCTGAATTGCCACAAGGCGGTGCAATGGGCAAACATATCTACAGCAGCTGAGAACAATGTCTGGAATGAATTCACATGTGATGTTTTTCAGCAGCTGTTTTGCTAATTATTTTTTCCTTGGAGGAGGCACAGTAGATACCTCTGCAGTCCAAAAATAGATTTCCCTTTAAGCCATATCTTCTGAAGAATTCTCCAAGTGTATGCTCACAGAAACTGGAAACATTCAGTATCTCTGTAATTAGAAGTGTCAAATAATATTACTAACAATTACTAGACATGGAACGTCTGAGAAAATAATCATAGTAATAGTAAGAGTAATAATGATAAAAGCAGGCATTTACTGATACCTAGTCAATGTGTGGCATAGTCCTAGCACAAGGGTCTCCACGGGTGGCATCATTCAGTCCTCAAAATAATCCCATGAGTAGGTGATTCCCTCCTTTTACAGGTAAGAAAATTAATGCTTAGAGACGTTAAATAAGATGCTCAAGCTCTGGAAGTTGTAAGTGGAAAGGTCGAATTTGAATAGGCTTCATCTTTTTCCAAAGTGCGCTCTCTTTGTGGGTCGCTCTGCTTGCTTCCTAAGAATTTCTATTGTGATTTAAAGGAGTGATCTATGCTTCTTGCTTTGCCATACTCTTTTTTTTCTAATTGCTGATGAACCTTTATTTTATTCATTTTTATGTGGTGCTGAGGTTCAAACCCAGTACCTCACACATGCTAGGTGAGCGCTCTACCACTGAGCCACAAACCCAGCCCTGACATACTCTTTTTTAAAATTAAAATATGATCCACCTGGTGTGAAATTCACTGTTCAAAGGGCACTGTTTAGTGGTGTTTATCATGAGGTTGTGCAACCATTGCCACCATCGAATTTCAGAATATTTTCTCCATCCCCCAAGGAGGCCCATATGCTTTAGCAGTCACGCCCCATTTTCCCCTCCCCCATCCTCTAAAAACCACTAATCTACTTTTTTTTAAATAGATTTCCCCATTCTAGGCATTGCATATAAATGGACTCATACAATATGTGGCTTTGTATTTGATTTATTTCACTGAGTATAATATTTTCAAAGTTTATCCATGTTGCAGCACAAATTAGTATCCATCCCGTTTTGTGTCCAAACTCCCTTTCATAAACATTTTGCTTATGACAAAGAGTCTATTGGAGGGCCAGAAAACAGAATCTGAGGTTCAGAGAGAGGCGGGGTCTAGAGACAGAGACGTGGGCCTCGTTGGTACACATGTGTGAAGAGACCACTTGGAGAGAAAGAAGAATGGAGAAGGAAGGAGGATTGAAGACCAAGCCCTGGGAATGTCCCCTGGGGACTCTGCTGTGAAGTCCATAAAGGACAGCAGTACCTCGGAGCTGGGAAAACCAGGAGAAATGAGGGGCAGAAGAGTCTCAAGAAACTATAAGTTGTCAACTGCATCAAAGCTGCAGAGATTGGAGATGAGGTGCCACAGGAGTAGGCTCTGTGCATATCCTGGCTTCTTTGGAAAGAGGGGCTGTGTAGCAGGTGGAGATGGGAGCAGATTGCAGACAGTTTGGTTTGAACAGCAGCTAGCGAGAAATGAATAGTTGAATTGTATTTATAAAATTTCTCAAAATAATGTAGCTGGGAGCTATAGTGACACCTGTAATCTCACTGGCTCAGGAGAGTGAGGCAGGAGGATTATGGGTTCAAATCTAGCCTCAGTAACTGAGCAAGACCCTGTTTCAAAATAAAATATGGATAAGCCGCAGATATGGCTCAGTGGTTCAGCACCCCTGGTTCAATCCATGGACACCCCCCTTCCCCCCGAAAAAAACAGATTCAAGTCAAATCCATAATTCTGGTAATTAAAATAATTCATTAGAAAGTCGTGACATAATTCTTGTGACTGACTGCAAGTATCCATAGCTGTTATTTATTGTGCCAGGTGCTTTGCACATATTGTTTTAATGGGATACTCACAGGGACTGGATCAAGAACACGCCTCTTGACAAATGCAGAAGCACATATTTAAAGACACTAAGCTCAATATCACCCCACTACTGAGTAGAGAATGGCAAGCCACCTTTATTTTAGACCTGCCCTAAGGTCTACGTTCATTTCTCTGAACCTCAACTCCAACCTAAAAATGTCCTCCTATTTTTAAGTGTCTGAAAAGGAAATTTAAAAACATCCACTGCATTGTGACCATTTTTTCAAATAAAATTTTGCCACAGCCCCCACTTCATCTCAGAAATGTTCAAGGGTATTGGAAAAAAAATAGGTCATTGTGCTTTCTTGTGCTGAAACAGTGGGCAAAGCCTTTCTCTTTCACCTGAGCTCTGCTTCAGGGGAACAAGGAAACTCTGTGTATCTTTCAGTTCCAGAAAAGGGGGCCTCGTCCCTGAGTGAAAGAGCGAGTTTCATCTCAATCCTCAAGAGTGACATCTTTTCACGTTTTCACGGGGTACCTGAACCCTGCCAAAATATGTGAGTGGGAACCAGACCCAAACCACCCAGGGGCAGTCTGCACCAGCTCCTGCCAAAAGAGGAGGCTCCTTAAGGGGTGTTGGTACCCAGGGTCCCCAGGCTCCTTGCCCACGTCATTCTTCACCTCACTCACATGTTACAGATAGTCTCTTTCCTGCAGGTTCAGAATGTTTTATGCCACATTTCAAAATGCACTCCTTAAAATAAATGCAAAGAAAAAATTGAAGCCAAGTAACTTCACAGAGTTGACACAGGCACTGATGGTGGTAAACCAGCGCAGTGGGAGATTGTTAGAACTCACAGCCCAGGGGACGCAGTGGCCCGAGACTGCACGGCTCACCCATGTATCCTGCATCGCCACACGTGGGAAGAGTGAAACAATAAACTTGCTAGCTTCACTCAAGAATGACCCGAGAAGTGGTTATAAAGAAGAAAACCTGTTCATTTATGAAACCTGGCTCATGTGGACCCATTTTAAAGATATTTTGGGTGATGAAATATGCACAAAGTACTTGCTGCACCCCAAGGAACAACAACTGTCTTAAGGAAAAACCGTTGGGGTTGAGAGGTTTCTTCATGGAACACATTTTTTTTTTTTTAATACGGGGGAGTGAATCCAGGGATACTTAAACACGGAGCCATATCCCCAGCCCTTTTTTTGTATTTTATTTAGAACCTAAAAAAATAGAGTCTCCCTGTGTTGCTTAGGGCCTCACTAAGTTGCTGAGGCTGGCTTAGAATTTGAAATTCTCTGGCCTCAGCCTCCTGAGCCACTGGGATTACAGTGTGTGCCATGGAACCCATTTTTATTTGAAAGAGTGGCTGACAGGCGCACTGTGGGTACTCAGACTCCGGGATTTGGCAGATATTTTTCTGAAAATGAATAAACCAAGCCTCTTACTCATTTTTAAGAAAAATGACTGACAATATTTGTTACCAATAATAAAATACATATTCTCAAGGAAAAAAAAAAAGAATCTTGGAAAATTTGCTTCCGTCACCAGGAGCTTGGCGACTTCTTGATAAAGATTTTTCTCATGAGACCAGTAGTAAGATTAACAAATGGGATTTTTTTATATGATGTAATTAAATAAACCGATAATTGGAAGATCTGCAGAGTCAGAGGACCAATATTTTTCAAATGATCTAGGTACCTTGTTACAAAATCATGTATTCTGTTTTTCTGCATTTTAGACTCTTAAAAAAAAGAATATTTGCTGCAAGGTTGCTGTTATGAACTGAATTGTATCTCTCTCCTCCCCCAGCAAATTTTCGTGCTGAAGCCCAGAATGTGGTTTGGAGGGTGTTTAAAGAAGCCACTAAGTTAAAATGAGGCCATTAGGATGGACTCTAATCAGACATGGCATCTTTATAACAACAGGAAGAGCCACTAGGGCCATGGGCATATAAGGAACACACAGGGCATAAAAGTTGGCTAGCTGCCAGCCACGAAAAGAGGCCTCAAAAGAAACCAGCCCTGCCCACATCTTGCTCTCAGACTTCCAGCCTCCAGAACAGAGGGAAAGAAAAAATTTCTGCTGTGTCAGCCACCTGGTCTATGGTGGTTTTTTACACCTGCAACTGCTTATCTTGCAAAGATACTAGATTCCTGGGGTGAAAGTTATTTAGGGGTGGGGCAATAAGTCCCAGCATTTGTACTCTTAGAACTTTCTCCCTCTCCCCAATTGTCTTATAGTTTCTTCTTTTTTCTCCCCCTCTGTGCTTTTTCCATTTCCTTCTTCCTTTCTATGCCCAAAGCCAAATTTACAAATTTAGTCAATGGTGGTTGCTATTGACGTGTGCGCGCGCACGCACTCAGGTGGAAAGTTGGAGAGTATCAAACAATTGCCTTCCCCCATGGGTTGGCATCAATACAAACTCTTTGCTCTGTCTTACTAATAAGACAGAAATTTGGAGGCCAGGAAGAAGGACTTTGGTTAGGTAGCCCTTGTCTCAAAAGTCTTAGGCACAGGCATTCAGGGTTAATATGGAAAACCTTTAAAATAAGGAAGAAAAGTTGGATGTTTTCTGTCATATGCATAATTGGAGAGAAATAAGGAATTAAAAAGGAATTTCATAAATATAGAAGGGAGAACAACACGGGGTAGAGGAAGAGGGTCAAGGGGGAGGGAGGAGGTGTGGGAAAGGGGAGGAATGGCGAATGAAATTGACTAAGTTTATGCTTCGTGCGTGTATGAATAGATCACAAAGAACCCCATTTGACGTATAATTATAATGTACCAATTTAAAAGCATAAAAAGATACAAGGAAAACAATAACATAGAAGAAGGTGATCACAGGGAGGAAGGAGGGCAGGAAAGGGGAAACATGAGGGAATGAAATGAAGTGGGTGTCATTATATACATGTGTGAGTATGTGATAGTGAAGCCACTATCATATATAACTATAATGCACTAATAAAGACAAACAGTTTTAAAATAATATAAGGGGGAAGAGGCAAATGTGCATGTAGGAAAATAAGGTCAGCATTACTAATTCCCAAGGAAGGGCTCCAACATCAAATTAGTAGGCAGAAGACATATCTTTCTTGTAGCTGGATTGTGTGCCTTAGGAAGGATAATTGATCTTTCTGGTTGCAAGCCCTCTAGCATTTTTTTGGGGGGGCGGGTACTGGGGATTGAACTTGGGGGCACTCGACCACTGAGCCACATTTCCAGCCCTATTTTGTATTTAAATAGAGACGGGGTCTCACTGAGTTGCTTAGCGCCTGGCTTTTGCACCTTGCTTTGAATTCAAGGTCCCCCTGCCTTGGCCTCCCGAGCTGCTGGAATTATAGACATGTGCTGCTGTGCCTGGTGCCTTCTAGAATTTTTGAAAATACACTGGTCATAGTGTAAGAAGGTGGAGAAAGGTTGAACAATGGAAGAATCCAGATTTTCCCCTCTTTCTCCTACCTCAAAACCAAGACGACTCTGTCCCCTGCCCACGGGAAGTCAGCAGAGCTGTGAGTTTGAGTTGCTCACCCTGACCTACTACAGGTGTTGTGTAGGTCCAAGCAAAACATTCCTCCTCCCAGGTACAGAACCATGTCTGTCCTGGCACCCAGTGTGAGCTACCCTTGTGGAATAAAAAATAGTAACCACATCTACTGAGCACTCATGGCCACCTGGAATGCTTATTATCTTATTTAATCCAACAAAAATCCTTGTTGTCCTGTGGAAGGGACTGTCTGGCTTCTCACAAACCTGGTTCCCATTCTGGGCACAGAGCAAAGTTCTATTTCCCAGACTCCTTTGCAGTTAAATATGGCAACAGGATTGTGTTTTAGGTATAACTGTGTAAAGGAAACTGTTGAATTACCTCCAGGCCTAAACAATCCTCCTCTATCTGACCTTGCATGTTCCTTTCTCCCTATGTCACTTAGGCATGGGGATATCTGAAGCTTCGAAATTGGAGACGGCCACCACTCAGAATTTTGGATGTCATGAGTACAACTTGTTATGTTAAAGGGCTGAGATTTTTTTCTTTTTTTTTTTGGGGGGGGTGGGGTACTTGGGATTGAATTCAGGGGTACTGGACCACTGAGCCACATCCCCAGCCCTATGTTGTATTTTATTTAGAGACAGGATCTCACAGAGTTGCTTAGGGCCTCGCTAAATTGCTGAGGCTGGCTTTGAATTCACAATCCTCCTGCTTCAGGTATGCACCACCATGCCCATCAAGGGTTGCGATTTTTGAGTCTACCTTTTTGAGTAACTTGTGGTATGTGTACTATTATCTGTTCCCATTTTTACAGGTGAAGAAACTGAGGTTGGGAACATTTAATTTGCCCAAAGTCTCACAATCAATAGCAGCTCTAGGTAAGCTTGAGCTGTTTACTTGGCTGGGAATGAAGAGGCAAGAATCTCAGCCACAGAAAGGTAGGAAGTGGTGTGGGGTGTGTGTGTGTGTGTGTGTGTGTGTGTGTGTGTGGTGTGTAGTACCATTCCACCAATGTCCCTGAGATCCTCCTGTCTTAAGTGGGGGATGACCAATGCCGGTTTGGCTACCACACTGTACCCTAGTCAAGGAATGGAGGTAACGCTTCTGCTTTTGGGTGTTGCTGAACAAGAAGCAGTGACCAGCAAAGCGACAGAAGCTGCCTCCCCAGTGTGGCCGCTGCCTTGTGGCTGACCAACAGGATCTCTTATCTGAGAGAGGAGGGCCATGGCCCCGGATGACGCCTATCTGCGAGAGAATGTCACCCAGTAAGATGTTGGCCTTTCCCAGGGATATCGGTGTCAGGAGCCTGGCAGCAGCCTGGAGGGGAGCAATCTCAGGTTGTCTCCCCTGGCTCAGGGCGGCTCCCCTCTCTCCTTGTCACAGGGAACTTCCCTGGTGGCGGGGCAGGAGACAAACCCTACCGCAGCACTCTTAGCTGAGTCCCAAGGCTGGCTCGCTTTTTCTCAGAGCTGCATCAGAGAGGAGTTGCACTTTTGTGAAGCTCTGGTAGGGATACTGCTGCTTTCTGTCCCCCAAGCACATGCCCATTCCCTCTACTATTCATGGATTCAGAAACAAATGGTGGTTAGAATATTGGGGTGCCCAAGGAACATGGTGACTGTTTTGGGCTAAAACTCTCATCTCAGGGAGCAGAAAACTGAAGTTAGGGAGAAGTGAGTCGATGACAGTCTTTCGACTCGTTAGTGGCATAGTGGAGCCCTTATCTCATGTTGCAGGATTGTGTTCCCCATGGGAAGAGACCCGGAGACTAGACTCCAAGGCTTGTGTTCAAGAATTTTATTGAATAGTGCCCCAGGCGTATTGAATATGCCCACCCGTGAAGGAGCAAAAGAGGCAGGACCAGTCAGAAGGAGATGAGATGCCACGTGGTCGCCATAGCCTCTGCTGACCCCACCAGGAACTCTGAAGCTGGGGTGGACCATCAGAGATGTCCCGAATGGAGGCAAGAGGGCTGAGCTGTATTCTCACCCAGACCAGTCACTGCCTGTGGGCTGCTCCCAGAGAGAAGCTGTGACCCGGGGTGAGAGGGCAATTTCCAGGGGGAGGGCTGTGCTGGAAGTGGGGGAGGGGTAGATGGGGCGGTGTGGGCAGAGAGGTGGTGAGTGCCCCTGGTCTGCAGGGGTGTGCACACATGTACACTCACAGTCACGCTGAGATTTAGGATGATGGAAACTGGAGCTTAGGTCACATAGTCACCTAGTGGTGGAGCCGAGAGAAAAATATTCAGGTCTCTGGTTGGTTTTTCAGTTTGAAGGTGCAAAGTAGTTGGGGGGTGGGGGGTGTGCATAACAGAGGACAGAAAAAGATTGAGGTCAATGGACTTCCAGGTAGAGAAGTGGCCTGAGGAGGATGGCTGGCCAGGACTGAGCTGACGGCTGCAGTGTGTCTGGAGAGGAGAGGGAGGGGGTGGGGACTGGACATGGGGAGAGGAAGAGTCTTGGCAGCTGGGCACAGAGTGGGAGGGGAAAATTTGGTGCTGAATTCCAGTGGGTGGGGATTCCACTGAGGAATCCTATTTCCCTGGGAACAGCGTGGGCAAGGCAGGAAGTGGGGCCATCTTTTATTAACATTTTTTTTTTTTTGGTACTAGAGATTGAACCCACAGGCACTCGACCACTGAGCCACATCCCCAGCCCTATTTGGTATTTTATGAAGAGACAGGGTCTCACTGGGTTGCTTAGCACCTTGCTTTTGCTGAGGCTGGCTTTGAACTTGAGATCCTCCTGCCTCAGTCTCCTGAGCTGCTGGGGTTACAGGCATCTATCTGCCACTGTACCCAGCTTTTTTTTTTCTTTAATTTTTATTTGTCCTTTTTAGGTACACATGACAGTAGAGTGTACTTTGATATATTATGCACACATGGAGTATAACTTATTCCAGTTAGGGTCCCATTCTTGTGATTGTACCTGATGTGGAGTTACATTGGTCGTGTAAGTTCTGTCTGATTCATTCTACTGTCTTTCCTATTCCCATCCCCCACCCTTCCCTTCATTCCCATTGTCTAATCCAATGAACTTCTATTCTTCCCTCCTCCACTTATTGTGGGGGGCCATCTTAACAGGACTGAAACTTGAGGGCAGCCCCTCTCTGTCCAGAGGATCTCCATGAACACAAACGCCTTAAGTCATTGATAGCATCTGAGCTGGTGGTCCCAGCAACTGGGTGGTATATATTCTTTCAGGAAAAATTGTGAAGACTGATATAGCCGGAGCCTACTGGGGGCCTTGTCTAGAGTACCCTTCTTGGTTATCTGCACCTTTCAAGGCCTCTGAGCTTTTTTTGTAACTCTGTGATTTGTAGAAAACGGATAGTAATGCAAATGATTCTGGCCCCAGACAGGCAAATGAATTTTGTCCAGTGGAGATGTGGTGGGTTATTGCACTATAAGTACTGACCAGATTTGTCTCTATTTGTAAATCGTCTCAGCATCCACATTACCTTGACGTGGACGTTCATTGACTGTTCTTCTGATCTAGTTGAAGCATTACAATGGTTCTTGTGGGAAGCCGTTCTCACACGTGATTGGGCACCTCCCTGACTGGGTGTGAGTCATTCCTGCCAAGCTGTGTCAGAACTGATCCCCACCCCTTTTAGGTGCGAGAGCCCGTCCGTGTGGGGGTGTGACTGACCATTGACCCTGAGACCAATCACTGACCCTGACCTTGGAATGCTGTCCCCCTCGACCTTCATTGGATGGAACTTTCCCCTGAATTTCTTGTTCCCCAATAAAAGGCCACTCTCTGGCGTGCCCTTCCTCTCTCCTGCTAGTCCCTTGTGTAAACCTCGCTACCCCACTGGGTGGCTCGAGGCAGGAGCCCGGGAGAGCCGTCTCAGACCTGGTCAAGAAAAAGGTAAATTGAGCTTATGTGTGTTTATTTTGATCTCACTAGTTAACTTCTATGCTTAGAACCTGTAGTATGAAGCTAGCGTGCTGGTCGCATGGCAGAGGTTCTCTCTCACTTAAAGAGTTAAATGAATCTTTGACATATGTTTATTAAAAAAAGAAAGAAAATAAATTCAGATTCTCTTCTGGTTTAATTGTTCTAAAACTAGGGAAAATTGACCAGCGCTCTGCAGAGTCTTCTGGGGGACTGCAGGAAGCAGGTGGGGGTATCAAGAGGACTGACAGGGAGGGGCTTAGTATCCACTCTGCAGCCCCATGTCCATCAGAAGCTCTATTCAGAAAAACTCTATTCTAGTTTACTTTTGTCTTTTTTTCCAACAGGGAGCATCCACCAAAGATTTAATTAGAGCTGGGTGTGGTGGTGCATTCCTATACTCCCATTGGCTCAGGAGGCTGAGGCAGGAGGATCATGAGTTCAAAGCCAGCCTCAGCATCTTAGTGAGACCCTGTCTCTAAATAAGATACAAAATAGGGCTGGGGATGTGGCTCAGTGCTTAAATGCCCTTGGGATCAACCCCTGGTATCCCTCCCCCCAAGATTTAATTAGAACCAAGATATTATGGGATGGCCAACATGGCTGCCGCCGCTGCTGGGAGCTGAGGTGCCGCTGCAGGGCAGCGGGGGGAATCCGCCCGCATCGCCGCCCTCGCCAGCCGGGCGGCTGTGGGGCTGGAGCACCGGCCACGGGGTCCCGTTAGAGCAGCCGATGGCCCGGAGTGGCCGGCGAAGCAGGGGGCCGGCAGGAGGGAGGAAGTAGACCTTCCTGCGAGTGCGAGCCAACCGGCAGACCCGACTGAATGGTGGGATTGGGAAAATGAAACGGAGGAAGCAGGATCGGAGCAGGAGATGAGTAGGCATGTGGAGCATTGCCTTTCTAGGAGGGAAGGCTCCTGCATGGCTGAGGATGATGCCGTGGACATCGAGCATGAAAACAGCAACCGCTTTGAGGAGTATGAGTGGTGTGGGTAGAAGCGGATCCGGGCCACCACTCTCCTGTAAGGTGGCTTCCGAGGCTCTGGCTTCGTCATGTGCAGCGGCCAAGAGAACCCGGACAGTGATGCTGACTTGGATGTGGATGGGGATGACACTCTGGAGTATGGGAAGCCACACTACACGGAGGCTGACGTCGTCCCCAGCACAGGCGAGGAACCTGGTGAAGCCAAGGAGAGAGAGGCACTCCGGGGCGCAGTCCTAAATGGTGGCCCTCCCAGCATCCGCATCACACCTGAGTTCTCTAAATGGGCCAGTGATGAGATGCCATCCACCAGCAATAGTGAAAGCAGCAAGCAGGAGGCCATGCAGAAGACGTGCAAGAACAGTGACATCGAGAAAATCACTGTAGATTCAGCTGTGACCGCATTTGAGGCCCTGAAGGCTCGGGTTAGGGAGCTTGAACGGCAGCTATCTGGGGGGGGGGGGGGCGGGGACCGATACAAATGCCTCATCTGCATGGACTCATATTCAATGCCCCTAACGTTCAATCCAATGTTGGCATGTGCACTGCGAGGAATGCTGGCTGCGGACCCTGGGTGCCAAGAAGCTC
The DNA here is from genome assembly GCF_964194105.1 of Spermophilus citellus. NCBI lineage: Eukaryota > Metazoa > Chordata > Mammalia > Rodentia > Sciuridae > Spermophilus > Spermophilus citellus. Next base: position 24,160,576 of record NC_138183.1, on the reverse strand, counting down.
TGCCCTCAGTGCAACACCATCACAGCGCCTGGAGACCTTCGGAGGATCTACTTGTGAGCTAGCCACCCAGCAGGCCTTGCCTCGAGCAGCCTCATCTGCCCCCAGCCTCTGTGACAATGACTCTCTCCCCTTGTACATACTTGCACACAGGTTCCCCGTGTACATATATTCACATGCGCGCACACAAGCATACACACACACAGGACTCTGGAGCCAGAGTGGAGGCTGAGGCCCAGGCCTTGCCTGCTGACTCCCACCAAGCCTGAGAACCATACCCATCCAGGCCTCTGTTCCCAGGGTGGAGCAGGGAGGTAGGGGTGGGGAGTAGAGAGGCAAGGCTCCTGAGATACAGCTCCCAGATGGACAGACAGACATGCAAACACCAGACTGAAGCACATGTAATATAGACCATGTATGTTTACAATGTTGTGTATAAATGGGACAACTCCTTTGCCCTCTATGCCCCCACCTTTGGTTGTATTATTTTCTTCTGTTTTTTAAGAACTCTGGAAGCAGTGCCTCCTTCAGGGCTGGCTGGGGGCTCGGCCCAACCACCTCTTAGGGTACCTGCCTCTCTCTCTCCCGTGGCGTCCCTTCCCTCTCCCATGTGCTCGGTGTTCAGTGGTGTATATTTCTTCTCCCAGACATGGGGTACATCCCCTGAGGGACATGACCCTCTCCTTAGTCTTAGCTCATAGGGCTCTTCATAAGGAGTTGAGGGTGGGGCAGGAAGTAGGTCCCGAGCTGAAGCAGAAGCTGAGGTCGGGGCTGACTGAAGGCGCCCCTGGCTGCACAGCCTTCTGCTAAGAACCATTCCTGGGAGTAGAGATGCTGTTCCCAGGGAAAAGTTGTCTCCTTGCCCCTCCTGTGGGCCCCATGGTGTGATGCTGTGTCTGTATATTCTATACAAAGGTACTTGTCCTTTCCCTTTGTAAACTACATTTGACATGGATTAAACCAATATAAACAGCTAAAAAAAAAGATATTATGGGTTGAATTTTGTGGCCCCAAGGTTGTTGAAGTCCTGGCCCCCAGTACCTTGTTTGGAAATATGTTCTTCTCAGATGGTCAAATTAAGATTAGGTCATTAGGGTGGGCCTTAATCTAATAGGGTTGTGTTGTTTTTAAAAGTGGGTCTTTGGACACAGAGACAGACATGCACACGGGAGAATATCACGTAAAGATGAAGGCAGACATTGGGGTGATGCTTCTATAAACCAAGGCTCACCAGCCACCAAACCATCAGCAGCTGGGGGCGGGGCATGGAACAGATTCTCCCTCACAGATCTCAGAAGGAACTGACCTTGCTAAGACCTTGATCTTGGATTTCTAACTTCCAGAACTTCTCTCGAATAAATTTCTGCTTTTTAATTCACACAGTTTGTGGTATGACAGCCCTGGGCAGTGAATACACAGGCTTCCATAGCCACATGCGGTGGAAACCACCAGATTTTGGCTGGCTACCCTCTCTTTCCCACGAGAAGTGGAATTAGGACAACAGAGTGTTACAGTGCCTCAAGTACCTTAAATACTGCCACCATTCAAGTGGGGAGGCACTTCATCTTGTTGGTTGTAAAAACTCTCCAGGAAAATATAAAATCCAAAATAGCACGCCCAGCTGCAGTTTGACATGGCATAATTACAGCTCTCCTGTTTGTTGTAGGCAAAAGACGAGACCCTCACTGCATCTTAACGAAAGGCACCGACCGTTGCCTGGATGGCACCCAGTTACTGTGTCCTCAATTTCCTAATCAAAGCTGTCAGAAACTACACTTAATGAAGCCCTCTTCCCAGCCTCGTGGCATCCGGCAGGTTCCCATAGTAATTACTAACGTTTCCAAGCAGGGCTGGCTTTCCCATGCTTCTGCACACTCATGGAGGCCAAGGGTGGCCTAGGCTGAAGAGGTCTCACTGTCCCTACAGCGTACACAGCAATGAGCAGGGATTGATCTACACGTTATTTTTGTAAAACTTTGGTTGATCTAGTTTTTCAGCAAGAATATGAATACCAAAGAAGGCACAGCAGGGCTCGGAGGGCCAGTGACCCACAGGCACTCTTTTTCTGCCTTGCAAAGGGGACTCTGGCTGTCCTCCAAGATGTTGGGGGCCCCAGAGGAAGGGTGCACATAGGGACCCTGGAGAACCAGCCTCATGGCTCGCTCAGGCTGAAGAGCTGTCTGTTGGTCAGTTCTCTCTGCCCATCTGATGCCTATCTGGACTCTGAGGGAGAGATCTGATCAGTTGTTTTCCTTGAGGAATTCAAGTAAATGCCCAAAGATGAGTGATGGGGAGGGGACAGAAAGGCAGGAAGAGAGAATTAAGATTCTGTCTGGAATCTTCCTTGATCGCTATAGAGCACTTGGTATAAAGGGCCTCTTCCCCTGACCTTCCTCTCTCTGAGCTTACTCCCCATGCGTGTTCGGGATGCCCCTCGCCATAGAAGTGAGAGAAAACAAAGCTCAGTTCCATCTTGAGTCCTGCGAGATGACACCTTGGCCTTCAGCTCAGGTTCCTAGAGCCACCTCTGGAAATATCAGGGTACGTCTCCTGTGTGTTCCTTCATTGAACTCTCAGTGCTTTCTGCCACCCTCATCTGTCACCCACCTCTCCTGATTTCTTGACCTCTTTGCCCCTGGGACCTCCTAGGGTCATGCCCATACCCTTCTGCTGCTGTGAGGACTCACAGTGGGATGCCGAGGTCCCCTCAGCCTTTTGAGGTGCCCCTGTGTCACGATGTCACTGCCTGGCAGGGTTCTGGAGGTTTTCTCTCTTCTCTGTCTCTAGTCTAATTTTTAGTTCAGGTGTAACTATGTGCAGGGCTGGCTCAGCCAGCAGCCAACACCAAAGTCCCAAGCCAATGCCAGCACAGTCCAAAAGGCCAGTGGCAGGTTCACGTTGGGCCCTGGCAGCCGCGTGGTGGAGTCCTGTGTCTGCAGGGGCAAGAGAGGTTAAGATGACAGAGAGTGATGTCTCCCTTGTGGATCCGTCTTTGCCAGGGTGTCTGCTCTTCTCATCACAAAAGAGAAGATATACAAGGTATTTGCTTTTTCTGGCGGGAAGCAGAAGCTACTACTCGTGCCCTCTGACACACAGACTGAATGGTGCCAGTCGCTTTGCGGCCGCTTGGTAAATATTTATCCCCAAAACTGCAAGAACAAATCTGTCTAGTCAGTGGTGTTCTCAGAGCAGAAACCTCCGCTGTGTTTCTGTTAACGCGGGAGAAGATTCCAGAACAAGCAGGGCTATTTCTAAGTGAATCCAACAGGAGAAGCGGCAGCTTTGACTGGGCAAGCCGACATCACAGTAATCACAATAAAAGAGTCCACCAACAGCAACGTATGTATTTTTGCAGGGAGCAAGAGAGTGACTCTGAACTCATTCTTTCCCCTATGTTCAGAAACATATCTGACCCGTGGCTTAATGACTTAACTGATTATTGTTTCAATTCCAAAAAAAAAAAAAAATAACAACAACAACAACAAAAGTTTATCCAAGAATGTGGAGATTGCCCCATTCTGCAGATTTCTCATCTCTGAGGAAGTTCAGCCTGTATGAAACGTGGGGCTTGGTGTTGGTTTGCCTTGCCTGGCCCTCTGAACTATCAGTGGGACGTTCCCCTAGGGGAGGTTTCAAGCTTCTCATTATAGTGACATTGCCAATACCTGTCAATCAAAGTTCAATTTGGGGACAGGAACCACACCTGTTATTTTAACAGAAGGAATCATTACACCACCAATTCAGTTTGCAGAGAACTCACGGTTTAGAAAGTACTTTCCATTTAAAATGAGCCCCTTGTTTCATTTAAAATCACCATGAAATTGGGATGAGGTAGAAAGAACATTTTTTCTAATTATCTAATTATTTTAAAGTATTTTTACACATGGGGCTGGGGATGTGGCTCAAGCGGTAGTGCGCTCGCCTGGCGTGCGTGTGGCCCGGGTTCGATCCTCAGCACCACATACCAACAAAGATGTTGTGTCCGCCGAGAACTAAAAAAATAAATAAATTAAAAAATTAAAAAAAAGATTATAGATCAGGGCTGAGACTATACCTTAGTCAGTAGAGTGCTTATTAAAAAAATATTTTTACACATATGTGAAAAGCTATATACACACAGGAAAATATCAAATGGTACAAAAGCATAAATGATAAAAACAAAAAAACAACTTCCTCTTAGCTCTGATCCCTAGTTGTTTTTTTCCCAAGATTTTATGTATTTATCCAGCAATTTTCTGTGCAAGTACAGAAATGTACACATGCATGCATCCACACACATATGTAATATATACATAATTGTACATATCCACTAAACTTACAAAGTCATATTTCTTTCTTTTTTTTTTTTTTGTATCAGGGATTGAACCCAAGGGTACTTAACCACTGAGCCACATCTCCACTGATTTTATTTTTTATTTTGATACAAGGTCTCACAGGTTACCTATGCCCTCTCTAAGTTGTTGAGACTGGCTTTGAACTCGAAATCCTCTTGCCTCAGCCTCCTGAGCCACTGGAACTACAGGTGTGCACCATCACACCTGGCTCAAGTTTCTTACAATGCATACACAGATATACTTTTTGTATAAACGCATTAAAGATTGCATTTTGCTAGATTTTTTTTCCTTTTTCTTGTGTGGCCCCCCTCCCAATTCCTCATTTATTCATTTACTTGGCATATATTGGTTGGGAAGCTACCCACATTGTAGGCATTGTGCCAGAATACAAGGACACACCAGAGAGCGAAAGTGCAAATGGCTTCTTTCCTTTCTTCAGTGTGTGGCATTTTCTGACCTCCACCTGGTGCCCTCAGCCACCCCTCCCAGGTCACAGCCTGTGGTGTGGGATTCCATTCTATCTTCCCTAGTTTGCAAGAATGTGAGGCTTTGCCACTTGTCCCTGAGCCTCCCGACTCCTGGGATCGAGGTTCAGTACCATTCTTCTTGAGCCATTGGTTTTAGATTTTCTCTTCTTCCCTCACTCAACCGTGTGTCCTTTTTCATGGTTGGTACTTTGAATTTGCTTTCTTGTTTCCTAATTTGTCTATATTTTTAAAATTCCTTATTTTACAGGCTTGTAGGGGAGGTCCTTCCATGACAGGTCAGAATATCATGGTGACTCAAAGTGCCCAGGAGAGTTTTGACAGATACTGGGTGATATTGAGAGTGACAGACGCACGCAAAAGCAACGCAAAAGTGTTTTGCTGGGCACAAAAATATGGTCTTCTACCCTCTGCAGAGTACAGTTTGAATTGTTTTTAATTACTTTTGCTTATCAGACTATACTTGATTTTAATATAACTCCATGCACAAAATGGAAACACATAGAGCTCCAGTTGTATTTGAAATAAGGCTTTAGGTTTCTGGTGATGGAGATGATGAATTATTCATGTACTTTCCATATGGTAGGTCTTCAAAACACTTGTGGAACAAACGTATGAATGAATGAATGAATGAATGATTTGTTAGGACAAAAATTTTGCATTCGTGGTCTTCCATCCTTAATATCTTGACAATTCTGATAAATTGGAGAGGGGTAATGTTGACCACCAGCCCCGGATGAAGTTGGAGGTAAACAATGGCATTCCTGACAGGGGAACACGTTTCTCCAGGGAAGTGATCAATCAAAGGCGACTAAGAAAAGGCACTGAGGGCCTTATGGTTTCTGTGAAGAAAAATCAAAGAGGATTTTGAGAGTGAAGAGAGGAATCATGGTTTTCTCAGCCCACACTGCTTTCCAGGGGGTCCTGACAGATTTGCCTCAGGGGATGTTTTCAGAGTGACAGGGCAGGTGGCTTCACCCCCCTGTAGGAAGTCAGAGAAGTGGCGGGCCAGCTGGGGAGAGACCTGGTGAATGTCATGGCAGGAGTTTCAGAACAGGAAACTGACTCAGAAAAACAAACAAACAAAACCCCCTAAACTTTGGTGATGTGGGAAAAGAAAAAAAGAGGGTTTGGGTTCAAAAAAGGAGGGAGAGCTTAATAATCACATGATATTGATGGGGACAAATGGCAGTGAACTGCTGTGTGATTGGAAGCTAAGTCAATGGCAGTTGTCAGTAAAGTGGGATGGGGGGGGCATCAGGGTGAGGGACAAAGAATACTAGACTTCATTTGAGAGAGGCTGGGCATAGCTTGGAGGAAGGGACCCCAGAGGCATGAGAGAGAAGAGAGTGGAATATCTCCATCTTGGCCAAAGCCAATCCGTTCTTCCCTCCTCTCTTGAGGATGTGGTCTCCAAGCTAAAAAGGGTGGGACAAAGACTACGCCAAAGAGGAGCTGCGACCAAGTAAGTTAAGGAAACAGCAAGAACCAGGTCCAGGGGCGTTGTTACCAGAACTCTACGAACTGTTGACAACATTCCATGAGACACTGCCGAAACCTGATGCTGTCCAGCAGATTGGAGGTGGCTCAGCACCCACCCCTGCCCACATGGCGCCTTTGTGTGAAGGACAACGAGGCAGCCCTTCCTCTGCACATTCTCTTTTCTTCTCTTAGAAAATTATCATTCTATATCGATTTTAAAGAATAGGACACTTAGCTGGGCGCAGTGGCGCACGTCTGTAATCCCAGTGGCTCAGGAGGCTGAAGCAGGAGGATCGTGAGTTCAAAGCCAGCCTCAGCAAAAGTGAGGTGATAAGCAACTCAGTGAGACCCTGTCTCTAAATAAAATACAAAGTAGGGCTGAGGATGTGGCTTAGTGGTTGAGTGCCCCTGAGTTCAATCCCCAGTACCCTACCACCCCCCACCCCCCAAAGAATAAGACACTTCATGGTCATCTGCCAGAACAGTTTTATATTTGACATTCAAATATACAGCATCTACTATTTACATGGTCCCTCCTGATATGGGGGACACTCTTAAGTAGCACCTGCGTGGTGCCTCTGACTTTCACGGCAGGAAATGGATAGACTGTAGCAGAATAGGAACATGATGTCTGTCCTTGGAAAAATTGAATACTTGATCACCCTATTTGGGGACATTTAGAAAATAATATGGTGATCTGAGAACTCATCAAGAATGTTGATGGATGGACAAAAGTTTGCTCTGGGAGAGATGTCTAGAGCACACTGGAGTGCTCTGTGCTAAGTTCTGCTCTATTTAGCAATTTCTAGATGGCATGTGCCCCAAATTTTCAGATGTGATATTAGGAGAGGGTAGGAATCTAGTGACCCTGGGTAATAGAACTGGGGTGTTCATATTAAAAATTATATCATCAGAGAGCATTTGTTGGATCTCAACCCTTGAGTCTAAACCCAATGTCCCCAAAGTAGGACAGGGGAAAGGTATAATTTAGTAAAAGCATGGGTGAAAGAAAGAATTTCATTGCCAGGAGTCTCAATATAAATAACTGGTGAAAAATGATCCTCATAAAAGTTTTTGTTTTCTTGGGCCATGTCAATGGAAATAAAATTATCAGATGGAAATAAAATTATAGGCTAGGCCCTATATTCTACTTATTTTCAGTTCAGATCATGTGTTTGCATTTGGTTCTGGGTTCCTCACTTCCAGACAGATATGCCCAAAGTAGAATAGGTTCAGATGTTTGGGGAAGTGAGATGTTTGTATGCCACAGTCTGAGGAAACTGGAGACATTGCTGCATGTGACAAAGGATATGATAAAACATCACTCATAACTCTCCATTGAATTTTCATAGTTGAATATTCTTGTCTGCTGAAAGCAAAGCCATCCACGGAATGCTGGTCTTTGGCATTCTGGAAAATTTGGGGAGGAGACTGGAGACCAAAGAGTGGGCAGCCCAAGAGAAAGATATGGAGGAGGAAGGATGTGTTGGAGGGGGACTTGGGGAGTGAACTCTTCCCTCTACCATCTTTCATAAAGTGTATCTTGCTTACTCTTGCTTGGTGGCAGGAACCTGTTACTACAGGCGGTGGTAAAGATTTGAGGTATTCCTAAATGTTGATTCATCTCAGAAAGGAGAATTTTCATATAGAGAGCAATAGCTACACTAGTCTGAAAACCGGAAAGACTGCTAAACCATCTTTGCCAGTAAGTGGTATAGAACTTAGGACTAATGGAAAGAAGGTCACAGGGATCATGGCTGTTCTGTGGAGCAAATGATCCTTCTGAAAGGTAAAGAGCTCCCCCATGGCTAAGGGTGCAAACAGGCTAGATGATTTTTTTTTTTTTGGTATTGGGCATTGAACTCAGGGGCACTCAACCACTGAGCCACATCCCCAGCCCTATTTTGTATTTTATTTAGAGACAGGGTCTCACTGAGTTGCTTAATGCCTTGCTTTTGTTGAGGCTGGCTTTGAACTCACGATTCTCCTGTCTCAACATCCCAGGCTCTGGGATTACAGGTGTGCACCTGCCCCTGGCTAGAAGAATTTTTTAGGACAGAGAAGTACGAAGCTCACGAAGGAATAAATACTAATTTAAACCCTCTTAATTTCCTTCCCAACTTAAAAGTTTGGAGTTGGTGGTTTGAATTCATGGCCAATGTAAAGTGTGGTTCTAATCTGGTAGACCTCATAGCCTTTTTTGCTTACCTTCTTCCATTGAGGCATGCTGAGCAAGCACTAAACATTGCATTTGATGGCTATATTTCTTTTTCTTCTTTTTGTACCAGGGATTGAACTCAGAGGTACTTACTTAGTCACTGAGCCATATTCCCAGTCCTTTTTAATATTTTATCTAGAGGCAGGATCTTGCTAAATTGTGCAGGGCCTTGCTAAGTTGCTGAGGCTGGCTTTGAACTTCTCATCCTCCTGCCTCAACCTCCTGAACTGCTGGGATTACAGGTATGCCCCACTGTGCCCGGTTTGATGGCTGTATTTCTTAAGTCTCTTGTTTTTATTGAAGTGAAATTCACTAACATAAAGTCAAAGTCAATTTTAATGTGAACAATTCAGTGGTATTTAATACCTTGATGTTGTGCAACCTCCACTTTATCTAGTTCCAGAACATTCTTATCACCCCAAAATGAAACCCCACTTCATTAAGCAGTTGTTCTCTTAAGTCTCTAAGTCTGTAACAGTTTCCCCTCAACCCCCTTCATCATGCCATTCAGTTGTGAAATAAATAAAGTTATTGCTCCTGCAGAACTTCCCACATTCTGGATTGGGCTGGTTACTTCGGTTGGTGTTTTATTTATTTTTCTTGTTTCTCTATCTCCTTGTTTTTTGTGGACGGGTGGCTGTGCGTGAAGACTTGATTAGGTTCACCCTCAGTTACTTTGGTGAGAATAATTCATGGATCTTTGCTACCTGGCTCCTCTGCCTCATATGAATGCATAGGGTCCTGTTTTTCTGATTTTTATGTTGTGCTGAGGTGAGCAATGGGCTCAAGGGCTGGCAGCCTCATCCATTCATTGTAGGTTTCCCACCAACCTTTTATTCAATGATTTTAGCACACACAGTGATTGCCTAGATTCATACTTCATTAGAAATTTCAACGTGGCATTTCTATCATGGCTTCTACACGCATTCACTATCTGGAATTTTTCTGTTAGAAGAACTTATTCTTCACTGGGGTTGTGGCTCAGCAGTAGAGTGCTCGCTTAGCACGTGCGGGGCACTGGGTTTGATCCTCAGCACCACATAAAAATAAATAAGTAGAATAAAGATATTGTGTCCAACCACAACTAAAACAAAATATTAAAAAAAGAAGAACTTATGCATCAACTGTTTGGTTATTGTGAAATACAGTCCACAAAGGAAAAGGAGGATAGATGCTTGATTCTTGCCTGTCATCAACTTTCAGAATAATGAGTTGATGTCCTAAAAAGACTTAGGAGAGCTGGAGCTATGGCTCAGAGGTAGAGCACTTGCCTGGCATGTGGGAGGCCCTAGATTCGAGCCTCAGCACCACATAAAAATAAATAAATAAATAAAGGTATTATGTCCATCTACAACTAAAAAAAAAAAAAAGGACTTAGGAAATGATCTATGCATATTATCATTATTAATTTTCAAAAAACCACAGCATAACCTGGGTAGCACTATCAGATGGTTATATTATTTCTCTAGTTCTTGAAAGACATTCCCTGTGGTGGTTGAATCTTTATTCTCTATTTCTCTGCTGTTTGTTCCTTCATAAAGCAATTCTGAGCAGGACAGCGGATGGTGGAAGTCTGTTGCAGGTGGGTAAGTGGCCTGGCCTTGTGCTCTGGTATATTTATGCCCCGATCCTGGCCCTATCATTTAGCAGATGGGTGACCTTGACTACATCGTCAAACTAGTCTGAACTTCACTTTCTCTGTTAAAATAATAATAATAATAATAATAATAATAATAATAATAATAATAATAATAAAAGATCATTTTATTTACTTTGATTATAAAATGAAATAATGTGTGGTAAGGTGCTTAACACAGAGCCCTGCATGTAGTAAGGGTCAGCAAAATGAGAACTGTGATTATGAAAACTGTCTTGAAACAGACTTTTACCCCATTGATCCATCCAGACACACAAGAATCCCTGCCAAATGTCAATACTTCCTCCTCTCCAGCCACAAGGGGACTTGGCTTGCTCAGTCCTGGATTTGAATTCAGCTGTCACATCATTCATCAGAAGATCAGGCAGCTGAGTTCTCTAAACCTGCATGAGGGAGCTCACTTTTACCCTTTACTGTGCTCACTGACAATTTCCTAATGCTGAGGTTATTTATGATATCCTTATCTTTCCTTTCTTTCCCCGTATTTTTGTTTAAACACATAAGTTTGGATGGATTTTTGTGCATGAAGATGACTACTACTGACAGTTGTGGTACACTTGCCCCTCCTGACCTACTCTCCACCCCTTGCCCTGCTCCATCCAGACCACATCAATGGGCCTCCTCACCCTGGGGCTTTGGGCTGGTTTTGGCCAATGAGAGGCACAGGCAGGGGACCTGGAGTAAGGAGATGGCTTTATTCCTCAGCTCCCTCCCTGCCAGGCCACTGTGGGTTGGCTGCACACCATAGTACAGGCTGAGCTCCTGTCTGTCAGTCCTCTTCCTGGACTCTCTCTAGGTCCAGACACTCAGGTTTGGGGGAGGCAAACAGTTCCCCTGAATTTCAAGCATACTATCTGAGGTTGCTTTTCCTAATCCCCCCCAACCTTGACTTTGTAATAGCACTTGGATTAAATTATGCGTAAAATTCCCAATTTAAGCATGTCATCTGCAGGTTCCTGAGTGTTGCCTACAAAGTTGTTTATGTTAGTAAAATATCAGAAACAAATTAAAAGGATCATACATTATGAGGGATGAGGTTGTCAAATTACAGAGAAGCTAGAAGATACAATAATACCTAGCTCTCTGAATTCGAGATTTTGAAAAAAATATTTAGTGACAAATGTTTAAGACAAATATTCATAATGTAATACTACGAGGACTTGCCAATTGTATTAGGATCATTCAGTTTGGTAAAATAAAGTGCGTGTCTGTGGATGTCAACATACAGAAACATGCTAGAAATTGATGTTACCTCTTTAAGAATTGTAGCCAAGTTTAACTTAATTCATGTTTTACATTTCCCAAATTGAAAACCAAAGAGGCTGAGTTTCATAAAAATAAAATCATTACATTTCATTGTTTTTACATTATTTGAGTCAGTTTTCTACTTAATGCCAATGAATGTCAACTATAGCAAGATCAAAATAGTTACTTTAGGCAGATGTTCTTTTCTATTTGTATATTGTTGTTTGCATATTGTTATGATGTCTGTAACTTACGCACACACTTATGCTCAAGAATTTATAGTGTGTGTGTGTGTGTGTGTGTGTGTGTGTGTGTGTGTGTTAATCTGAGCTATTTTGTAGGAGCTGCCAGTTGCCCTAATCAACAATTTACATTCCAGGGGTGATCAGCTAGCATTCAATCAGAAAGGCCATACTCCAAAGACAATTGCAGCCTTCAAGTTGCCTATATCTCAGTCATCATCAGAAACTTTATTAATATAACCACTGTCAGAAATGGGTTTTCACGGATAAAATTTATGTCTTGTTCATCTGTGGAACAGAGTTAGGTCCAGGCCCATCTGATTGAAATGGCAGGTTTTCCAGATATGTGGATTGGCTGTAATATTTTAGGGACAGTCAACATCCCAGTAAGTCCTGTAGTTGAAACTTGGTCCTTGAGTGGTTCTGAGTTGAGCCACAGAGGGGACAATTCTAGTTGTTTCCTATGGACAGTTAAGGGTGACAGACTCCTGCCTCTAGAAGTCTGTGGCAACTGCCTCTGCCCAATCTCCTGTGTAAGGTGGGTTCAGAGCACCTAAGGAAAAAAAAAAGAGGTTGTGATGTGTTTTCTGTCTACTTACTAATAAAAGTTTAATTGATATCTGTTTGTGGCAGAATTTGGTATGAGACTTGCTATCACAAAAACCTGAGAGCAAGGTTGTGGGGAAATAGCTCACTGCCATCCCCTAGACTTTTTGGTTTGGCCACGGCAATGAACCTGGGAGTCCTAGATGATCAAAGTAGTTTAATTCTATTTGAAATGCAGAGTATTTGACACATGTTTTCTAGCCAGGTGTGGGAAGACTGAAGCTGAGGATAAAATCAGGTTCGGAAGCACCTTTTAGCCAGTTAAAACCCAAATTGCTAAAGAGTATGCAGCAGAAACGAGATCTTAAAAAAGTCAGAGCTGGGCTGGGGTTGTGGCTCAGTGGTAGCATGCTTGCTTAGCCACATGTGAGGCCCTGGGTTCAATCCTCAGCACCACATAAAAATAAATTAATTAAAAAATAGGTATCGTGTCCAACAACAACAACAAAGTCAGAGCTAACCTGCTGTCCACTGTGTCCTGTGACTTTGTTGAGTTACTGATGCTCAGTTCCTGCAACATCAGGTGGAGAACATGAAGATAAGAGAGAGAAGCTGGGCAGCAGCTTCCCAGAAGGTAGCATGAGGACAAGGATGGCAGACCACTCTGGGTCAGAGGAGGAGAGTGCTTATGAAAATAATTTCAGGGGCTGGGGATATAGCTCAGTTGGTAGAGTGCTTGCCTCACATGCACAAGGTTCTGGGTTCAATCCCCAGCACCACACACACAAAAGAATTCCAGGGCCCAGGAGAAAAAGTAGAGGATTCTCCTTTGGAGGATGCTTGAGTAGTTCCAGGAGATAGCACTTAGACATCTAAGTTCTCCAGGACATTATTACCCTATGTGCGGGTATGAATGCACAAATGGTGTGACTCTGTATCATGTACAACCAGAGAAATGAAAAGTTGTGCTCCATTTATGTAAAAAATTAAATTAAATTAAAAGAGAGAAAGAGAGAAGTTCTCCAAGGTCTCTGGGCCTCCTGAGATTAAAGAATAAAGCCTGGGCATTGGTGGCCATGTTGAATACATTTGCAGACTGATCTTGCTTAGGTTTTCTGACTGTTGTCTCAATCCTTTTAGTAAACATGGAATCTAAAGTCATATGTAACTAATACTTTTATTTACTCAAATCCTGCTCTTATTCTGAAACTATTGAGGCCACTGAATACTATTGCCTGTATTTGATGATACATTTTATGGGCCAGCTTTTCCTGGCAAATCTTTTAGATGATCAGCTTATTCAACAATCGACTTTACCTTTTCTCACTATTGCCCCTTTAAACTTCTCTGTTGACTGGCGCTTTCCTGCCTCCCCATGGAACTCTGGGCAGCTCCCACAGCTTTTCAGTCACTCTCGGGTATTAACACGTGCTTTAGTTTTCCAGGCATGAAGTCCAGTTTGGTTGAGTAACAAACCCGAGTCTTTCATCCCACTTAAAGCTTCTCCGCTCCCACAGCATGGACCTGTGCCAGGCAGGAAAGCAGCATGGGAAAGGAGGTGGGATTGAATTCTTCAGTGTTTTCCTGCTCTTCTCCTCCTCTCTATTGCTCTGGTTTCTCCAGGGTTAGGCTAGAAAGCAAGGAAGAGGCAAAAATGCCACTTTGGTGCTCTGGTTGTAATTACACTGGTAACCTCTGGGTGGCGCCAGTACATGCATGCTAATGCCAGCTCTTAGGGACTTGCTCTTGGGCTCCTCACAGATCTCTTTTGCTGGGTCCTTCTACTACAGTTCCCCCATGCAGCATGACTCTAGGGAGTCTCTAGCCTCAGTAACTCCTATGTGTCCCCTCTGGTGGGATCACTTTGTCCCTCCAGGTGACCCGAGTCCTCCCTTTGGAGGGATCCGTATCTAACCTGGGAAGCACATGTGCCTCTTTCCCTCGCTACAGTGTCCCAGTCCAGGTCATTCTCAAGACCGATCCCTTCCCTCTGCTCCAGGACCCCTCTGCCCAGCCGCCCTCATCTCACATTCAGACAACTTCAGGTATGGGGCAGCTCTAGATCCAGCCTTTCCATTTCTAGAATTAGCTATCTATCAAATTCTCTGAGACCTGAAACCCAGCCTTGGGTGGCTTAAAAATGAGAGCTGCTTCCCATTCCCTGAGGGCAAGGGAAGGACAAATGTCACAGCACATCAAGAGTTTTCTAAAGCACCCCCACCTCCCAATCTCTGGGACAAATCCTCATGCAAGCCCAGGTGACAAACAGGGCTGCAGAGCTGCTTTCTATTTGGTGCACACCCTACCTAGGTGGTCTCACCCTGCTGTTTACTCAGATGAAACTCTGATGAAAAGGAACGGCATATTTAACATCCTGTAACCCTAACCACACACACTCTTTTGGAAACAGTTCTGTTCAGCGTGAAACATTCCAGAGGAGTCAGGATGATTAAGATTCTACTACAAAGGAAGTGGGTGGGAATGCCTGTCAAAATCTACCAGGCCAACATCATCACATTCACTGCGATTCTCTGGGAAGAATTTGGAAACTTAAACACGTTAAATACTCAGGGTTACTGAGCTTTGGGAACTCCTAAAGACCTCCCTTTTACATTGATTGCCAGATAGCTTGTCGATATCCTAAACAAAATAGAGTTATACCAACCATCTCTCTGAGACCATTCACTGAATGGTCTTTGTAAGACTGTGATCCAACTCCGGGGCGTTCATGGAGAGTCAGTATAATGAGGAACCATATACAATTTCCTTTTAGCTTTATTTGAAATATCAGAAAAAAAGCAAATCTAATGGAGAAATAACCAATTACCTTTACTCTTCCTATAGATATCAAAATTGTGAGATAAAGCTGACAATTCCAGAGACCTAAAGTAGAATCCAGAAACACCAACATTGCCTTACAACTCCCACAAAACAAGACACAAGACTGAAAATTGGCACACTGCAGGTGAGTGTTCTGCCTTATTGGGCCAAGTTCAATTACAAGTTGACAGCAAAGCAGTTTTTCTGGAACTTTGGGTAATTGTCTGGGTCACAATGGAGGAAGAAACAATTGGGAATATTTATTTTAAATATCAAGAACAAGAATAAGCAGTTTGGGTATAGGTCAGTTGGTAGAATGCTTGCTCAGCATGCACAAGGCCCTGGGTTCAATCCTCAGCAAGACCCCCCCGCCAAAAAAAAAGAAGAAGAAGAAGAAGGAGAAGGAGAAGGAGAAGAAGAAGAAGAAAACAGTTTTAATAGCAGTAGAAAAGTAGCCTTTGACTAAAACATCCTCCTTGCCCTCCAGCCTCCCTCAACATCTTTACAGCCAAGAGTACTATTTCTTTTTTAAAAATATATATATATATTTAGTTTTAGTTGGACACAATACCTTTTATTTTATTTATTTTTATGTGGTGCTAAGGATCAAACCCAGGGCCTCGCACGTGCTAGGCAAACGCTCTACCGCTGAGCCACAACCCCAGCCCCAAGAGTACTATTTCTTAACCTATTATTTATTACAGCTCAATAAAGAGCTTATTGAGACCTTTTCTTAATCTCCCCCCATGAAATTTTAATATAACCATATGTATTTATGTATCTATATCTACATATATACATACATATAAATATCGGTTTATGTGCTAGATGTATTTCTGTGTTTAAAAGGGGAAGACTTTCACCCCCTAGTGAGACTTCCTAGTTAATTCCTAGGGCTGCCTTAACAGTATGGTGAGTGGGTGGCCGCTGTGTTTCTAATGTGTGCCCCAAAGTTCATGTGTTGGAAATGTAATCCCCAGACCCCCATGGTGATAGTGTTTTGGGGGAGGGGCATTTGGGAGGTAATTAAGATTAGATGATGTTATGAAGTTGACATCCCCACACTGGGATTAGTGGCTTGATAAGAAAAGAGGCCTGAGCTGGCATGGTTGCTCTGCCTTGCCATGTCTTGTGCCATGTTATGATCGCCAGATGTAGCCTCTCTGTCTTGGACTTCCCAGCCTCCAGAACTGTAAGAAATAAATCACCGTTCTTTGTAAATTACTAGATTCAGGTATTTCACTAAGAGGACTAAGTGGCTTAAAAACACACACATTTATTCTCTTATGGATCTGGATGCTGGAAGTGTGCAGTCAAGGCACCAGCAGGTCCATGCTGCGTTCCATGACTCTAAGGGAGAATCCTTGCCTCGTCCGGCTCTGGCGGCTCCAGGTATTCCTTGGCTTGTGGCTGTGTCATTTCAGTCTCTGCCTCCATCTTCACCTGACTCTTCTCTGTGTGCCCTTTTCTGCCTCTTAGAAAGACACTCTCATTGGATTGACAGCCCACCCTTAATCAGTATCTCATCTTGATTCTTTTTTCATTGTATCTGCAAAGACCCTATTTCCAAATAAAGGTTACTTTCTGAAGTTCCAGATGGACATGATTTTTTGGGGACACTCTTTAACCCATTGCAGATACCAAAGATAAATTTTTGCCCCCAGGTTGTGGGCGATATCATCCCCATTGAGAATGCACACCCCATCATCTCAGTCCGGTTTACTTGGAGAGGTGAATGTCGTCCGCTCTCTGGAGAGTTCCCCTGTAGCTCCCCACCAATAGACCTTGTTTTGCCTTGATAGCAGCGTTCGGTGGAAAGTTTTATTATTTTCTTCATTGATCAAGAAGCTGAACTCTAAGAATCCTAGCCAAGATAACTCAGTTGCTAAATAGGGAGGTAGGTGATTCCTCCTATTTGCCTGGTTTCCAACCTTTGGATGTCACTTCCATTACCTGACATTCTCCACCACCTGCCCCCTCCCCTACTCCCCCAGCGGTGCATGAACCCTATCCATCTGAGTGCGTTCCACTTTGCTCTGGGAACCTTTTTTACCCAGAATGTGAATAACATTCCACATAGTATCATTTCTATTTTTAGTCTCTGTGATTTAAAAGCCAACAGCCATATGCCAAATATGTTTCTGCTTTCATGCTTCAACGGCTTGCTCTATGAGATAGAGTCTTTCATACAGGGACCCCATGAATACTGGCTGGGAAGCAGGCGGTTCAGCATGCCAGTCATTCAACACCCCGTCAGATGCATGCAGTGAAGCATTTTGGAGATCTCTCAGTTCTCTTCATGTGGGTGCATGTCGTGCGCTAACTTAGGAAGGGCATACCGCATGTTCTGGAGCAGAGCTTGCGTTTGTTACAGCATGCCCCAGCAGCAACTTACTAAGGTGCGTCTTCATCCCAGACCAGTAAACTTGGAAAGCATTACTATTATCATCATTTGATGTTTGCGTAGTATGCGAACTTCTTCACCATGTCCTTATTTAACATGGAGAAATAAACATTTCTAGGTTATTAATCACGTGAAGGTATATTGAGTAACCACCTTTTTTTCTGGGTCTCATTTCATCTTCCTCAAATTTCTCAAAATAGGGCTTATGGATAGCATGGTTCTCTAGCATCCAGAAAAATGCAACTTCCCCCTGTTTCAATGGTGTTTTGGTCATTTCAGTGGGATCTTTGAGTGGAAGCCCTTGAACACAGCGTGTCCCTCATGGTTAGCCAGAGTTGTGACATGGCAACTGTCCGCCTCAAGAAAGGTTTACTTTCTGCCTGTGGCCAAAGTGGGTCAGCTGGGGTACTTAGTCCTTATCACAGTTACTCTGGGATCCAGGCCGATGGAGCAGCCACCACCTTAGAGGTACCAGTTGGTATGGCAGAGGGAAAAAGAATGTCACAACTTAAACACCAGCCCTTAAAAACGTCAGTTCGTCAAAGCAAGTTCCATGGCCACACCTAACTTCAAGAGGCAGTGCAACTATACTGTATGCCCACACAGATAACTCAGGAAAATTTCATGCAGTGACTTAGGTCCTGTGCTACCCTTAAATCATATTTGGAAATGTTACCATTTGTATTTTTGGTTAAAACCATGTAAAATGCTACCAGGACGTTGGAATCTGGAGACTAAGTCTTCCATTTACTGTCCTGTACCTTTGGGTAGGTCACTTAACCTCTCCGAGTCTCATTTCCTTTCTCAGTGTTTCCATAATCGCCCCCTGGTCTGCCTACCTTGTTTGGTATTGGTGAGTATCAGTGAGATATTATCCATGAAAATATTTTGAAATGTAAGAAGGGCTATATAAATAAAGATTTCCCATATTGCCATATGTCTCTCTTGGTTAGAATAATCATCCTAACCCTATATTAGATCAAAGATGAAATATACCCATTTGAAGATGGGCACCTTTCTCTGCAAATGATTATGTTCAAAATGAATGCACAATATCCCGGAGGAAAGGGCTGTGACCCACATAGCACCTGGCACAACTTCCAAACCATCATGTTCACGGGGGTCCTGGACCCATGGTTCATTTGTCTTTAGACACTTATAGGAATTCTGATCAGACCTAGAAGGATGGTCTCCACTTTTGTGTGTTGACTCTTTGTGGGAGTTGCCAGGTGAAAGATTGATCAATAGGAAAGAGCATACACTTCTTTAATACCATACTGTGACTGTATGATAAGGTTTTTGGGATGGTTTGTGGGACTCCTTTAACATGGACTTCCTAAGTGATCTTCCTCCCTTGGGGCTTCCTGAAGAGGAGCGCTGACCAGTGCTCTTCTCAGGCTCTGCCCAACATGTTCCCTAACTCCTGAATTTCACAGAACACCAGGGAATGTGTGACTTTTAGGGCCCCATGCACTGAACACACATCTCCAGATTTGCCTCAAAGAAGTTGGCCCTTCGTTCCTCTTATATTCATTAAACACTTATAAGGTGTGGAGTGCTGGGCTGGCGACTGAGCTAGTATGGATACAAAATTAATAAGCTCTTGTCTGCCCTTGAACAGCTCACAGTGAGTTGGAGGAGACGAGGCAGCTGTCATGCGCCGCATGTCAGGGTGGGTATCTGGGAAGTGTGTCGGGGGAGCCTAACAGTCTGTAGACGTCAGGGACAGCTTCAGTAGGCGGTGAAGTGCAAATTGAGTCTTGAGATTGACTGTCAATACAGAGGGGGAGAATCGGGGGCAGAGGAGCAGCCTATATAAAACACAGAGGCTGGAAACTTTTTATAATATGAAATTTGTAAAATGGTCATGGTGCTCTGCAGAGCATGCAAGATTTTTCCTATGCCAGGGAGGCCCAAGTTTCACCCAAAATCAGTTACCGCCATCCCGGAAGTTTAACAAAAGGCATAATAAACATACTTTGTCGTATGTCTCTTAGAGAGACTAACAATGCTGACTCTGTGTCCCTTACATCAAAGGTGACATATTTGTGTCTGAAGATGTAGCTCAGAGAGCCCTTTCCCAGTTTCACTCCCTTTGTATTTTCCTGTCTCCTCTCTGGCTTCCTGCCCACCCCCACCCCTAATCCAGGTTCTGGCTCCATGGAACTGCTTACCCTTAAGGACAAGCCACTCTGCCCCTTTGTTATGAGTGCTGAATCTTGGGAAGGTAAGAGCAGACCTTGCATTCATCAGGATAGGGCTCCCACTGGATGAGTTCGCCTGTCTCTCAATTTTAAATTTTTTTTTTTTTAAAGAGAGAGTGAGAGAGGAGAGAGAGAGAGAGAGAGAGAGAGAGAGAGAGAGAGAGAGAGAGAGAGAGAATTTTTAATATTTATTTTTTAGTTCTCGGCGGACACAACATCTTTGTTGGTATGTGGTGCTGAGGATCGAACCCGGGCCGCACGCATGCCAGGCGAGCGCGCTACCACTTGAGCCACATCCCCAGCCCTCAATTTTAAATTTATTTTAAACTTTTTAGTTGTAGTTGGACACAGTATCTTTATTTTATTTTTATATGGTGCTGAGGATCGAACCCAGGGCCTCACACACACTAGGCAAGCGCTCTACTGCTGAGCCACAATCCCAGCCCATTCTGTCTCTTGCTAATGCCTACCACCTCCTAAGCTTAATGCTGACACATTTCTTCTCATGAAGAAGAGGAGTAGATGGGACAAAGTTGTGTGTTCACTTCACTTTCTGGGAAGAGATGAAAAATTTCAGAGCATAGCTGCATCTTGGAGTTGGCTGTGGTCATGGCCACCTCCACCAGTCTCCCTGTGTCCAGGTCAGACCAATGAGCCCCTCCTTTGGGACAGGTGATGCAAAGTCAAGAGCTTCCCTAGCCAGCTCCTTAAGACAGTGTAAGGAGTTTTGTTAAATTCTTACAAAATACATAATGACCTTGAACTGTGACTTGGGGTCGGCAGAATAAACCAAAGACAAAGTCAGAACATCTTGGCAAGGCATTTGGTCTTTGAAAGTTTGCTGTTGTTCTTTATCATGTTGGAAAAGGTCCCAGGACTAGTCTTCACTGGGCAAGGGTTTTGTTCTGGTTAGTGCAGTCCTAACAGCCCTCACAGACTGGAATGATCCTGAATGATTCTCTATATTGGTAGCTAGGTCCCACTGTCTGTCCATTGTGGCTGCTGAAAATGAAGAGAAATTGCAAGTGACCCATAATACAGAGTCACTGTGTTCCGAGAGATGTGGTGAGCTGATTTTAACATCCCCAAAGCTGGCCTGCCTTTCAAAATGGCACATGGCTCGACGTGAAGTTTAAATTCATCTTGGGCAGACTCTTCCCCTGCCACTCTGGGTTTCTTGGTGATATTTCCTTGAAGCAAACCTGTCCCCTCTCCCTCCACAGTCCACTGAGTTTTCTTTCACTGTAATCAAATGATGTGGTGCTCAACCAAATAATGTCTGTTTTCAAAATTCAGCATTTAGCTGCTTACCAGTAGCTTCAGTAGATTTCTGCTGAGAGATGTTCAGTGGCTTCCCACAGACTTAGACTCCCTGTTGGCTTATGTACTTAGCTAAGAATCATCCTGTGTAGTTTGGGGCTCAGGGATTCAAAGGATAGCTTTGAGTCTATGCCCCGTGGCTTTCTTTATTATCCCTAAGTACTTACAGGATGTAATAAGATTAGGAAGTTTACCCCAGCTCATGTTCTCTCACTTGAATTATTATAAGTATACATACATATATACACATATATGAAGAGTATAATATATTCCCATTCACATATATAACAATATGATTCAGCCTTAACAAGAAGGAAATCTAGCAGTTTGTCATGACACGGATAAACCAGGAGGACATTATGTTAAGTGAAATAAGCCAGGCACAGGAAGAAGAAATACTGCATCATCTCATTTATATGTGGATTCTTAAAAAAATTCGAATACATAGGAACAGAGGGTAGAAGAGTGGTTTCCAGAGGCAGGAGGAGTGAGGAAATGGGAAACGTGTTTAGAGGCTTCCACACTTGCAGGTATGTAGGATTTGGTGAGCTAGAGGTGGAGTCCATAGCATGCAGACTGCAGTTAATAATGTCAAACTGTACACTGAAAACTTGCTAGAAGAGTACAGCTCTGTCAACACACGTGCATACAGATAACTATGGAAGGAAATAGGTGTGTTAAGTTGCTTGACGGTGAGGTAACATTTAAGCTGATATCTGAATACCAAGAAGGAGAAGATTTGGAAAGGTCAACAGCAGGGGTTCAGTGAAGAGAAAACAGGTAGGCCCTAGGGTGGGATGAACTTGGAGGGTTAGAGAAGAGAAGGAAGGTCAGAGTGGCCGTAGTGAAGTGGGCACAGGGAGGGCAATATGAGCTGAACTGAGGCCAGTGGTCGTTTAGGGCTCTATAAGCCAATAAAAAGGAATTCGATTTTTCTCCAAAGTCTGTCTTGGTGGGCTGAGAAGGCTGGGCTCAGGCAGAGGAAGAGTGATTTGAATTCTGTGTTATGTTGAGACAGGCCTGCAAGGTGACATGAGTGGAACAAGGTGTTGGGCTGAAGTGGTGTGGGTGAGAGTCATGGTGGCTTGGCAAGGTTGTCAGTGGCTTGCTCACCCAGGTGTTCTATGGTGCTCCTTCTTGGGGACAGTGGAGCACAGGAGAGATCTAAGATGAGGGGGTCTTACAGAAAAATCTGTCCAGTGGAACAGGGAGTCTGGGTGGGCTATGATATGGTGTGGTATGCAGGAGAGGATTAACCTTGCCCTTGGCTCTTGGGTGGGAGGTCACCTTTAAAACCTTGGCACATCCTATCTGGCTGTTACCTGGGGGCATCTGGCCATTCTAGGTAGTGTGTGCTAAGGTGTGATTTATGGCGGGGGGGCCTATCAATCAGCCCAAACTTTGGAAAGGCTAGAGACCAAGGTCAGTCGAGTGGACAGTCAGCCTTGTCTGTGTGACTGAGCCCCAATACGAGGTTTTGGGTACCAAGATGCAGATGGAACTGCCTGGCTGGCGCCACTCTGTGGGGGTTGCTGCACACTGTGACTGAGGGAAGTAAGCACTGCCTGCCGACCCCACTGGGTGGGGACACCTGCAGCTGCCTGCTTGGAACTCCCCTGGGCTTGGCCCTGTGGGCCTCTTCCCTGGGCTGCTTTTTATCTGTCTTTTGCTGTAATAAACAATGGGGGATTTCAGTGGGTTTGATAGGTCCTTGTAGTGAATTGTCAAACCTGTGGGGGATTTTGTTGACTCCTGAACTTGAAGTAGGTGTCATAGGTAAGGGTAGTCTTGGGGATCCCCAAACTCTGTAATGGGGTGTATAAACTCAACCCAAAGAAGACTTGGGTGATCCAGTTCTCATGCTTCATTGGTCAGCTGAGTCTTGGGAGGCCCAAGGAGGAAAAAAGAGACTAAAAAAAAAATCCTGTTGTCTCTTAGCAAGTATCTCAGGGCGTTTCTCTTCTCCTTTACACCAGTGTCACATTGAGAATCATCTGAAGCCTTCATACCAGAGAGCTGCCTTGGGGTGTGGCCTGCAGAGACCTAGAGAAAGGCAAAGGCTTCTGTCATTGCACATTATGAGACCTGGGGGAAGAAATGACATTTGTGATATGCCAGACACAAATATGGTTTCCATCTCATGGAATCCATTCATCACTACGTGAAAAAGGAAGCCGACAGGATTGAAAAGTGAGTTGGAGAGTTTGATTAATCCACCTCCCACAAAGAAGGGCTGGTGTGTGTGTGTGTGTGTGTGTGTGTGTGTGTGTGTGTGTGTGTGTACATGGATCATGGATCTCATCCTCCAGAAAAAAAATGAACCCTGGCTTCAGGCAAATTTCCTATAGCGGCTTCTCTGCATACAGCTGATGGTTGCAGCATGTGGAATTATTTAAAATCGAAGGCTTTGATTGAAAATGAGGACGTGGCACTCCATTTACCGTCCTCTTCTCTGTGGTTTAGAGGCCTCTTCAGAACACAAGCCAAGAGCTGTTGCTATTTTTACAAAGTAGTAAGTATCCTTCCCTGGGCATAAGGAGGGCTTCTCCCTTGGGTACTTCTCAGAGCCCCCTGTGGAGGTTGTCAGAGACCTGCTGGATATAGTCATCTTGGAAGAGTGTGTCTTGTTTCAGAGACTCCAAGGACAAGGGCAGCAGGAGCGATTGTTCAGAACTTTGGAAACTGAACATTCCCTCCTGGATATCTCAGCATGGATCAGGAGGGCATCAGACATTGATTGCTGCATAAGTCACCGCTAACTTAGTGGCCTGAGACAGCACATGTCATCTCACAGTTTCTGCGGGTAAGAATCTGGGCCCAGTTAGCTGAGTCCTTGGTTTTTAGAGGTCCCTATGAGTCTGTGGTCAAGTTGCTCCTCTGAAAGTTCAACTGTGGAATGATATAATTCTGCATCCCTTCGAGTTGTTGGCAGAATTCGGTTCCTGGAGAATGGTCTGATGGAGGGTCTCAGATCCTCTCTGGCTGCTGGCTGGAAGTCACCTTTAGTTCTCTGCCATGTGGGTCTTTCCAACATAGCCATTTACCATATCCAAATAGGCAAAGGGAGGAAACAATTGAGAGTCTGCTAACAAGACAGAGGACAAAATCTAACCACATCCAGCCACCTCTGCTGCATTCTGTTGGTCAGTTCCTGCCCCAGGGGAGGTGATTGCATAAGAATGTCAATGACAGAGGCTGAGATGGTTGGAGCCATCTTAGAGTCAGCCTGCCACAGGGTGTTCCCAGCCGAGGGAGGCATAGTAATGTCCTTTTTAAAGAAATATGCCATATATTCCTGAGTTTCAGAAATATCCATGGATACTTGCAGCAGGAGATTGCATTTTGGAAGCTGCTCTGATGTCCTGGTAGCAAATTTGTTTAAGTATTTCAGTGCATTTCCTCATCTTTCCTACGAAATGTGATCTTCCAGAAAATTTATTTCCCTTTGTTCCTATTTTTAACACTAATCTAATGGGGGAAATATTTGGTCTAAATGGAGCCTGGGAAGAGCTCAGATTCCTTGAGGTTGGGCCAAGGAGATTAGAACTTAGCTAGAGGGCAGCCCTGCATCTGCTCAGGGCAACTTTCTGAACTTGGTTCTTCTCAGTTTTACCACTTCTCTTGAAAGCTGGTTACACTTAACAGAGAACCAGACACCCACACCGCCCCAGAGCTGTTCCCTGGAGCTGTCTCCTGACAAAATGTTTCTGGGGAAATCCATGCCCTAACCTCTGGAATTCTAAAACCTATTGAACCTATTTCCACTAATTTCTTTGTGGACATAACTAAAGGTTGCAGATGACATTATGACAAATACACCTCTATGTCTTTCATAAATGTGCAGACATCTCAGGGATTAGAAGGCTGCTTGCTGGTGTTGGCCACCTAAGGATGGAGAATTAGGCAAGTTCATTCAATTGCCCACTCACACATTCACCTTTGTTGGCTCATTCAGGAGCACTGGTTGGCTGCTCCCTCTGACAAGCTGTCCCTCATTCCATTTTTCATGACATTTCTTCTTAGTTTGCACAAATGTGTCGCCCTGTTCCAGCCTCTGCTAGAGACAGCAAGCTTCTTATCTCTAGCACCTGCTGTGAAATTAGCATTTGCCTATGCCTAAACATAGGGTGTCAGGGGTGATTCTTTGGCCCAATCAAATCAGCAGCCCTTTCTGCAAGGTCTCCTGGGGACCCAGGTGCTATCACATTGGGTTGGACCCAAGAGTATACAAGATACTATTTTTTTCCTGGCATGGTTGGGGTAGTGGATGGATAAGAGGAAGAGATGGGAATGATGTTGGCAACACGAGGGTTGGAGTAGGTGATTAGTCTTTAAAAGAAAATGCAACATGGTGGAGCCCTGTGTCTGCAGGAGGCCTAGAGGTGCTTCTAAAACAGATCACTGCACATAAAATCCCCCAGGGGAAGGTTTTTAAAATGGAAATCACACAGGGCTGCAGTGCTGCAAGCCTGTAATCCCAGCAGTTCTGGAGGCTGAGGCAGTTCAAAGCCAGCCTCAGCACCTTAGCAAAGTTCTAAGCAACTCAGCAAGACCCTGGGGATGTGGCTCAGTGGTGAAGCACCTCTGGGTTCAATCCCCACTACCTAAATAAATTAATTAAATAAATAAAATGGAAATTTATCTCCTTTCCAGATATCTTGCCTTGGTTTAGATTCCTAAACACAGCCTAGGAATCTGCATTTGGAGTTCTTCACAATTCAGATGAACCATTTAGAGAGAACCATTTAGAAACAAGGGGACCTTAGCAAAATCCATAGATCACATGAAAACCAAAAGAAAAAATAATCTAGGGATGAATTTCCTATTTGTTTTCCCCTTCATTTATTTCAGATACATAATCACCAACACAATACAAGCGACTCATTATTTTTGACCAGAGGCAGAAATGACTGCAATGCTTATTGGGAGAGAGAAACCTGAAGGATGAAATTCCACCAACTGGCTACAAGCTTCTGTCAGTCATTCCTCCCTCTCAGGGGCATTTATTCACTTGCTCTCTTTTCTCTCATTGAAGATCGTTGTCACCTATACTTTGTGAATGAGAGTCGGCAGCCTTTCGCCACTAGACCCATAATGCTGCCTTTGGCCAACCAGACAATGTCCCCTTTATATCTGTGCCTCCAAATCACACTCTAAACCCACTGCCATTGTTCTTTCTTGGGTAAAGCAAACTGCAATTCTGGAATTGCAAGGACCCAGAGCGGGAAAGCTATGATCTACTGAAGAAAAAAAAAAAATAGACCAAAGCCCAAGGAGAATATAATATAATGTAATATGATATAATGCAAGAGTGTAATCAAATATCCATCCATACGTGTCTACACGTTTCTAATGTTTTTATGATGTAAAGTTTTTGTGATTTTTATGAAATGGTATATTTATGGAAAAAAAGAGGCAAAAAGATGGACCTCATATTATTTTTCCTCCTTTTGGGGACTTGGGGTTGAAACTAACTGTGGGAAACTATTACTTTTTATATCTTTGTAATGCTTTGCTTGTTAACAGTGATCCTATGTATTTTTATATTAAACTTTTAAAAAATATATTTATTTTTAGTTGTAAAGTGTATGAAATATCTTTATTTTATTTTTAATGTGCTGCTGAGGATCCAACACATGCTAGGTGAGCACTCTACCACTGAGCCACAACCCCAGCGCCTGGTATTAAATTTTTTAATGGAATATTTCAGTGTATAATTACTGCGAGGAAATTCTGGCTTTCATAAAATAGGTCCCAAGTATGTTCAAGGTAAAGGAGGAGCCCAGGGGAAGGTCACTGGCCTCTGTCAAGTGCTTTTGCTCAGTTGCTCAATGTCTTTTGAGTTGCCAGTGATGTGAGCTGACCAGCCACCTGCTGTCCTCTTTTGCTACAAGGGAAGTCATTGTCCCCAAGAGGTCCTGCAGGCATCAACTAGGAATACAAGACACCCCAAGATGGGCAACATGGCAGGATTTCTAATACGACAACAATTGTACTCTGATTTCAGAATCAAAAATTTTGTTGTCCTGAAAGTGACCAACGGCTTATTCCATAAAAATGACCAGCAAAAGTCAGGTGCCTGAGCAAGTGTTGAGGCAGGGGCAGAAAACTGTACCCTTACTGAATAAATCTTTAAAGGTGGCTAGAAAGAAAAAACAGTTGCTTTGTTTTTTTTTTTGTTTTTTTTTTTTTTTTTTTTGGTACTGGAGATTGAACCCAAGTACACTCTGCTGCTGAGTTATATCGTTAGCCTTTTTATTTTTTATTTTGAGACCAGGTCTTGCTAAGCCATCCAGACTGGCCTCAAACTTGAGATCCTCCTGCCTCAGCCTCCCCTGTTGCTAGGATTACAGGTATTTGCCACTGTGCCAGCAAAACATTATAGTGTCATGCTAAGTGAAATAAGCCAGATCCAGAAAGTCAAGGGTGGAATGTTCTCTCTCATATGTGGAAGCTAGGGAGGAGCGGGGAGAACATAAGAAATTAAAAAAAAAAAAGGTGGGTTTCAAAAACATAGAAGGAAGACCAATAGAATACAGGAAGGAGATTGAGAGGGAGGGAGAAATGGAGGGCCTGGGCAAGTCCTGGGGAATGAAATCTACCAAATTATGCTGAGTCTATGTATGAATATACCACAATGAATCATATATGTATATATGTATTCATGTGTAATATATATGTAATATTATGTAATATTAAAAGAACTAATAACAGAAGGGAAGATCAGTAGAATAAGAGGATGAGGAAAGGGGAGAGGAGAGGGGAAGGGAAGGGAGTGAGGAATGAGATTGATCAAATGATGTCATGTGCATATATGAACATGGCATAATGAATCCCACTATTATGTGTAGTTATAATGCACCAATTTAAAAAGTTGCATATTAATATTGATTTTATTCTGCTTGTGGTGCTTAGTTAACAGGCAATTTATCTTAGCTATTATGTCTGTAAACCAGACAAATTCAATTTTTAAGAAATTGCTGAAAACACACAAAAAAAAAACAAATACCATATGGTTCTGTTTTTATGACAACCTAGAGCAGTCAGATCCATAGAGACAGAAAGCAGGATGGCGGATCCAGGGGGCTGGGAGTAGGGAATTGGGGAGCTGGCATTTAAGGGTGCAGAGTTTCAGTTTGGGAAAATGAAGATGTTCTGGAGATGGTGGTGGTGATGGTTGCTCAAAAATGTGAATATTCTTAACGGTAAGATGGTTAAAACTGTACATTTCAAGTTACATATACTTTACCACAGTCATTTTTTTTTTTTTTTGGTGGAGGGTACGAGGAGTACTCAACCACTGAGCCACATCCCCAGCCCTATTTTGTATCTTATTAATAGACAGGGTCTCACTGAGTTGCTTTGCCCCTCACTTTTGCTGAGGCTGGCTTTGAACTCGTGATCCTCCTGCCTCAGCCTCCCGAGCTGCTGGGATTACAGGCATGTGCAATGTGCACTGCTACCACAGTCATTTTTAAGAACGAAATTACTGAAAGAACTTAGTAGAAAATACAAAATGTTTCCAGAAACCTCTTCAAATGGGACATTCTTAGATGTTATCCCCCTCATTGTGGACTTCTTATAACCCCAGGGGAAATCTGCCAGGGTGACCCATCCTCCCACTGTGCCTAGGACCCCAGGTGTTTCCTAGCAGTGTGATTTTCAGAGCTAACACTGGAAACTCAAGGAAAACCAGGAAGACCTGGCTGCCTTAGCAGTCCCCAGCATGGTCCCCCAGTGAAAAAGAGACATTGGGCAGCAGGATTGTTGGCAGAGGAGAGCCAGGTGAGCCAGTGGGGGCAAGGCATACCTGGGGTGGGAAAGCAGGACCGGCCAGGACCTCCCGCTACCACCACAGTGGTGATGTGCCCCTTTACACTTTCACCTGAAATCCAGCTGCCCTGACTTCTCTTAATTTAAGTTTTTAAATTTTTATTACTATCAATGAACAATTCAAATAAGCAAATTGTGCAGACCAGATCTAAGCTGAGGTGGGAGCGTTGACAAGGACACACTGAGGGACATAATGCAGAGACGGGCTGTTTTGAACATGTCAGAGTTAACCCCCAAGGCTTCTGGAGAATACATAAACAACCCAAATTGCTTCATCTGGTGACTCTCGTCTGGCTGCCAAGGGCAGAATCCCCAGACAAGCCCTTTTGCTGGCTGCCAGCTAATCAGCACTTTACCCAAACAATGAAAATCAAAGCTTGTGTTCCAAAGGGATTTGTGTTTTCAGTCTCCTCTCCTTTTCTTTTTGACATGTCAATCCTGTTTGTTCATTTAAAATTCTTGGCTTTTGTAAAATCAACCTATTATTGTTTACCATTGTATGTAAATAAAGGGCACGTTAATAATTTTACTGTATATCTTTGAGTTCTTCTTTGTTACTCTTGGAGGTGCCACTGGGATGTGCTCAGAGCAGAAATGTGTATATAACATGCACCTGGTCTGTAAATCGTCTGTACCGGAGCCCCTGGTCCTTGGCTCCCCTTCTCCTGGCTCGTGGGATAAGCCTTAGGTGGCAATAGAACTCTCTGGCCAAATCTGATTCTTAGTCACATCTGCTTTTGCTCCTTGCTGCAGTTGAACAGGACTGATTGACTCTACCCCAGTGGGAACAATGGAGGAATCTGGGGTCTAATTTTCTGGCCAGGCCATTGACTGATCCCTGTCTAGTGGTAGCTGATAGGGGATCTGGAACCTGGTTCCCATGAGTAGATTTTGTTAGTGCTTTGCCTGAAGATTCTGATCTTTCCTGGACCTTGAGGATGCAAAGTTAAAAACATTTTTGGTGTTTCTCTTACCAGTGGCAGAATTCTCTGCTTGTGTATTTTTATTTGAGTCATTTATGTTCCTCCATCTGACTCTACAGAGCAGAGCCTTTTTTCTTCTTTGAAAACTGGTCGTTTTTCATGTGCATTTATCCTGAACCCTAGAGTGTCAATATCTGTAAAGTTAAAATTCTTGCACCCAAATTAAAATATCTGAATCTTTTGTGTTAAATGATCAACTTTCATTTCTCCAAACAATCACATAATTCCAAATTAATTTGTTCTGGATTTATAAGGCTACAGAAAGGAGCTTATTACCATTGTAAAAAAATATGGACCTAGATAAAAGGAGAAAAGATTGAGGGGGATCCAACATGGCCGCCGGAGAGGAAGCAGCGATTCCAGTGTCTCCACATTAACGGGATCAGAAAGACCCATTGGAACAGCGGCAGTCTACCTACTGAGGAACTTCTAGCAAAATTCCGTGAAGAGGGGACCTGCCGGGAATTGGTAGGTTTATTAGAAGTGTCAGTTTGTCTCAGACAAGTGGATCTTGGCCGGTCACGCGGGTGCGGAGGTCCAGTCCCGCAGCCACCAGCTGCTTCAGAAAGCGGCCGGCGGCCCCAAGCGGCGCAGTCCGCCTGAACCCGCAGACGGCACCCGCCATCTCGCTGTCCCGGAAGGCCCCGTTCTCGCTCATCAAACGGCCACTCCACCCGCCCGGATCTTAGCCACGCGGCCACAGCTGCCCGGCTCTACCGGCAGCCCGGCGCAGCGAGAAGTGTCCCCGCCGGGCCCAGCAGACAGCCCGTGCCCTCCCGGCTCTACTAACAGCCCCGCCCACCCGGCGAACGCCCCCCCCCCCAGACAGCGTGAAGGGAATCTAACCAACCCTTTACGAAATAGCGAACTGGGAACTAAAACCAGAGATTGTGTCAGACCAGAGACAAGCCAGTTCCACCCCTCCCTTCGGACACTCCGGCAAGGAGCCAGGGGCCCGCCATAGCACAGAGGGGAAGTCACCAAAGTTCGGCCAAAGAGATTCCTTCCCAGCGGAATCTACTTTAGCAGGAGTGTGACTCCCACCCACACCAGATACAAACAACCGGGAAACTTCAAAATCTCTCCGTGGGCATGACCGTAAGGGCCAAAGGACTCTCGACCCCCAACTCCCCCTACTGCCAGTGACGAGGGCGTGACTGTAGGGGCAGAGGGAAGCAGAGAAGACTCCCCACCCCCAAATCCCCCAACCGCGAACTGAGAGGGTGTGACGGTAGGGGCGGAGGGAAACAGAGGACACTCCAGACCCCCAACTCCTCCTACCGCCAGCAGAGTGGTTGTGACTATAGGGGCTGAGGGAAGTAGAGGGGATCCTCGACCCCCAACTCCTATTACCACCAGCAGCGACACCAATGGTCTTAGCTGCCAGACTCCGAAGGTGTGCCCACCAAAGGGGTCTGGAAAAATTAAACAATTGACTCCCAGACTACAGCTCCACAGCACTGGGGCTTAGATGAATGACAGCGAGAGTGCTCAGTAGTTAGGGAAATAGAGCACTCGGTGGGGTTGAAAGTGTAACCAAATCCTTGGGGAACTGCCTCCGGTGAGCAGGACCTGGCTGGCTGGCAGGAGGAAGGGGAGGAGGGGCCGTAGAAGTGAAACGGCTCTGGAACAACAGGATTGAGAGACTCCCAGGAACCGCCTTACAGGGATTGCTGTTGACACATTGAGGGCAAAACTCAGCCCGGAGGGCACAGCTTTGCCTACGGGAAGAGAAGAAAATGGATCTCTAAGACCTAATTTTATTTCCTATTTCATTTTAATTTTTTCTCTCCCTTTTCACTCTCTCTCTCCCCTTCCAAGTTTTACTGCTCTTTCCATTCTCCTCTATGCTATCTATCTCCCTCTCCTTCTTTCTTTTCAAGAGCACCTACCTTCCCCTTCCCCCCAACTTTCATCCCCAAGCATTACGTCCTCCATTTTGCTTAACTGTCTAAATACAAATAGGTGTGCACCCTCCCCCCGCGCCTGCAAGGTAGCCGGACCTGCAACCCACCAGCAGGTCAGGCCCAGCAACCTGGGAGTGGCAGAGCCGCCCCCACGCGCCTACAAGGTAGGCGCACCTGCTACCAACCAGCAGAACAGGCCCAGCGGCCTGCCGATGTGGTAGGCACAGTGCCCCAATTGGAGGAGGAGCAGAGCCCCTGCCCGCGCCTGCGCAGGAGACTTTGCAACTATACAAGAGTAATACAAATATATAGGGGGAAAATTCAACAACACAACAGTCTCAGTAAGCAGAAAGAAACGCGAACAGTATGAAGAGACAAGGAAAGAAAGGACCACAAGCAATGCAGGTCAACTCAACGTTAGAAGAGGTAATATCTACAGCAGATGGAATGTCAGATAAAGAATTCAGGAGATACATGCTTCAGATGATCTGGAGTCTCAAGGAAGACATTAGACAGCAAAATCAGACAATGAAAGATCTCTTCAACAATGAAATACATAAGCAAATCCAGGAAGCAAAAGATCAACTATACAGGGAGATAGAAGTTATAAAAAACAAACAAACAGAAATCCTAGAAAGGCAGGAAGCAATAAACCAACTTAAAAACTCAATTAAGAATACTACTAGCAGAGTAGAACACTTAGAAGATAGAACGTCAGACAATGAAGACAAAGTATTTCAACTTGAAAAGAACATAGACAGCTCAGTAAGACAGTTAAGAAACCATGAGCAGAACATCCAAGAGATATGGGATAACATAAAGAGACCAAACTTAAGAGTCATTGGGATACAGGAAGGCATGGAGGTCCATACCAAAGGAATAAACAATCTATTCAATGAAATAATATGAGAAAACTTCCCAGAATTGAAGAATGAGACAGAATCCCAAATCCTAGAAGCCTACAGGACGCCGAATGTGCATAATCATAAGAGATCCACACCTAGACACATTATAATGAAGATGCTCAACATACAGAATAAGGAGAGAATTTTAAAAGCTACAAGAGAAAGGAAACAGATTACATTTAGGGGTAAACCAATCAGGATAACAGCTGATCTCTCAACACAGACTTTGAAAGCTAGAAGATCCTGGAATAACATTTCAAACACTGAAAGAAAATGGGTTCCAACCAAGAATTGTGTATCCAGCAAAATTGAGCTTCAAGATGGAAGATGAAATTAAAACCTTCCACGATAAACAAAAGTTAAAAGAATTTGCAGCTAGAAAACCATCTCTCCAAAATATCCTCAGCAAAACATTACAGGAAGAGGAAATGGAAAATAACAATGAAAACCAACAGTGGGAGGTAGGACAGTAAAGGGGGGAAAATAATCAAAGAGGAAAACAAACCATATTCAGTAACATAAATAAACAAATATGGCTGGAAGGATAACCCATATCTCAATAATAACCCTAAATGTTAATGGCTTAAACTCACCAATTAAGAGACACAGGCTAGTAGAATGGATCACAAAACATGACCCAACAATATGCTGCCTACAGGAGACGCATTTGATAGGAAAAGACATACATAGACTGAAGGTGAAAGGTTGGGAAAAATCATATCACTCATATGGACTGCAGAAACAAGCAGGAGTGTCCATACTCATATCAAATAAAATAGATTTCAAGCCAAAGTTAATCAAAAGGGATAAAGAGGGACACTACATACTGCACCAACAAGACATAACAATCATAAATATATATGCCCCAAACAATGATGCAGCTATGTTCATCAAACAAACTCTTCTCAAGTTCAAGAGTCTAATAGACCACCATACAATAATCATGGGAGACTTCAACACACCTCTCTCACCACTGGACAGATCTTCCAAACAAAAGTTGAATAAGGAAACTATAGAACTCAATAACACAATTAACAACCTAGACTTAATTGACATATATAGAATATACCACCCAACATCAAGCAGTTACACTTTTTTCTCAGCAGCACATGGATCCTTCTCAAAAATAGATCATATATTATGTCACAGGGCAACTCTTAGACAATATAAAGGAGTAGAGATAATACCATGCATCTTATCTGATCATAATGGAATGAAACTGAAAATCAACGATAAAAGAAGGAAGGAAAAATCATGCATCACTTGGAGAATGAACAACAGGTTACTGAGTGATCAATGGGTTATAGAAGACATTAAGGAGGAAATTAAAAACTTCTTAGAGTTAAATGAAAACACAGACACAACATATCGGAATCTATGGGACACATTGAAAGCAGTTCTAAGAGGAAAATTCATTGCTTGGAGTTCATTCCTTAAAAAAAGAAAAAACCAACAAATAAATGATCTCATACTTCATCTCAAAATCCTAGAAAAAGAAGAGCAAAACAACAGCAAAAGAAGTAGAAGGCAAGAAATAATTAAAATCAGAGCTGAAATTAATGAAATCGAAACAAAAGAAACAATTGAAAAAATTGATAAAACTAAAAGTTGGTTCTTTGAAAAAATAAATAAGATCGACAGACCCTTAGCCATGCTAACGAAGAGAAGAAGAGAGAGAACTCAAATTACTAGCATACAGGATGAAAAGGGCAATATCACAACAGACACTTCAGAAATACAGAAGATAATCAGAAATTATTTTGAATCCTTATACTCCAATAAAATAGAAGATAGTGAAGGCATCGATAAATTTCTTAAGTCATATGATCTGCCCAGATTGAGACAGGAGGATATAGACAACCTAAACAGACCAATATCAATTGAGGAAATAGAAGAAACCATCAAAAGATTACCAACTAAGAAAAGCCCAGGACCAGATGGGTATACAGCAGAGTTTTACAAAACCTTTAAAGAGGAACTAATACCAATACTTTTCAAGCTATTTCAGGAAATAGAAAAAGAGGGAGAACTTCCAAATTCATTCTACGAGGCCAACATCACACTGATTCCTAAACCAGACAAAGATACTTCAAAGAAAGAAAACTACAGACCTATATCTCTAATGAACCTAGACGCAAAAATCCTCAATAAAATTCTGGCGAATCGGATACAAAATCATATCAAAAAAAATTGTACACCATGATCAAGTAGGATTCATCCCTGGGATGCAAGGCTGGTTCAATATACGGAAATCAATAAATGTTATCCACCACATCAATAGACTTAAAAATAAGAACCATATGATCATCTCGATAGATGCAGAAAAAGCATTTGACAAAGTACAGCATCCCTTTTTTGTTCAAAACTCTCGAAAAAATAGGGATAACAGGAACATACCTCAACATTGTAAAAGCAATCTACGCTAAGCCCCAGGCTAGCATCATTCTGAATGGAGAAAAATTGAAGGCATTCCCTCTAAAATCTGGAACAAGACAGGGATGCCCTCTCTCACCACTTCTGTTCAACATAGTTCTCGAAACACTGGCCAGAGCAATTAGACAGACGAAAGAAATTAAAGGCATAAAAATAGGAAAAGAATAACTTAAATTATCACTATTTGCAGATGACATGATTCTATACCTAGCAGACCCAAAAGGGTCTACAAAGAAACTATTAGAGCTAATAAATGAATTCAGCAAAGTGGCAGGATATAAAATCAACACGCATAAATCAAAGGCATTCCTGTATATCAGGGACAAACCCTCTGAAATGGAAATGAGGACAACCACTCCATTCACAATATCCTCAAAAACAATAAAATACTTGGGAATAAACCTAACAAAAGAGGTAAAAGACTTATACAATGAAAACTACAGAACCCTAAAGAGAGAAATTGAAGAAGATCTTAGAAGATGGAAAAATATACCCTGTTCATGGATAGGCAGAACTAACATCATCAAAATGGCGATATTACCAAAAGTTCTCTATAGGTTTAATGCAATGCCAATCAAAATCCCAACTGCATTTCTTGTAGAAATAGAGAAAGCAATCATGAAATTCATATGGAAAAATAAAAGACCCAGAATAGCAAAAACAATGCTAAGCAGGAATTGTGAATCAGGTGGTATAGCGATACCAGACTTCAAACTATACTACAGAGCAATAGTAACAAAAACAGCATGGTATTGGTACCAAAACAGGCAGGTGGACCAATGGTACAGAATAGAGGACACAGAAACCAACCCACAAAACTACAACTTTCTTATATTTGATAAAGGAGCTAAAAGCATGCAATGGAGGAAGGATAGCATCTTCAACAAATGGTGCAGGGAAAACTGGAAATCCATATGCAACAAAATGAAACTGAATCCCTTTCTCTCGCCATGCACAAAAGTTAACTCAAAATGGATCAAGGAGCTTGATATCAAACCAGAGACAAGGCATCTGATAGAAGAAAAAGTTGGCTACGACCTACACACTGTGGGGTCAGGCTCCAAATTCCTCAATAGGACACCCATAGCACAAGAATTAATATCTAGAATCAACAAATGGGACTTGCTCAAACTAAAAAGTTTTTTCTCAGCAAAAGAAACAATAAGAGAGGTAAATAGGGAGCCTACATCATGGGAACAAATCTTTACTCCTCACACTTCAGATAGAGCCGTAATATCCAGAGTATATAAAGAACTCAAAAAATTAGACAATAAGATAACAAATAACCCAATCAACAAATGGGCCAAGGACCTAAACAGACACTTCTCAGAGGAGGACATACAATCAATCAACAAGTACATGAAAAAATGCTCACCATCGCTAGCAGTCAGAGAAATGCAAATCAAAACCACCCTAAGATATCATCTCACTCCAGTAAGATTGGCAGCCATTATGAAGTCAAACAACAACAAGTGCTGGCGAGGATGTGGGGAAAAGGGTACACTTCTACATTGTTGGTGGGACTGCAAATTGGTGCAACCAATTTGGAAAGCAGTATGGAGATTTCTTGGAAAGCTGGGAATGGAGCCACCATTTTATCCAGCTATTCCCCTTCTGGGTCTATTCCCTAAAGACCTAAAAACAGCATGCTACAGGGACACTGCTACATCGATGTTCATAGCAGTACAATTCACAATAGCAAGACTGTGGAAGCAACGTAGATGCCCTTCAATAGACGAATGGATTAAAAAAATGTGGCATTTATACACAATGGAGTATTACTCTGCATTAAGAAATGACAAAATTATAGAATTTGGAGGGAAATGGATGGCATTAGAGCAGATTATGCTAAGTGAAGCTAGCCAATCCCTAAAAAACTAATGCCAAATGTCTTCTTTGATATAAGGAGAGTAAATAAGAACAGAGTAGGGAAGAAGAGCATGAGAAGATGAATAACATTAAACAGGGATGAGAGGTGGGAGGGACAGGGAGAGAGAAGGGAAATTGCTTGGAAATGGAAGGAGACCCTTAGGGTTATACAAAATTACATACAAGAGGAAGTGAGGGGAAAGGGAAACATAATACAAGGGGGAGAAATGAATTACAGTAGAGGGGGTAGAGAGAGAAGAGGGGAGGGGAGGGGAGGGGAGGGGGGATAGTAGAGGATAGGAAAGGCAGCTGAATACAACAGACATGAGTATGTCAATATGTAAATCAGTGGAAGTGTAACTGATGTGACTCTGCAATCTGTATATGGGGTAAAAATGGGAGTTCATAACCCACTTGAATCAAAGTGTGAAATATGATATATCAAGAACTATGTAATGTTTTGAACAACCAATAAAAAAAAAAAGGAGAAAAGATTGTTTTGGTAAATTTAAAAGAAAATCACAACAGCACATTGGTTCATAACATTGGTCATTCCCAAAAGCAGAAAGTAATGATTAATTTACATATCATAAAGTATTTGGCATTTTTTAAAACATTAAATTGTTTGCTTTATTTATTTATGTTTATGTGGTACTGAGGATTGAACTCACTGCCTCACGCATGCAGGCAAGTATTAGGTATTAAGGGGAGCCTTTAATTGATCAATATTCTTAATACTTGAATCTATATTTCTATCTTAAATTCTTCTTATCACACCTCTAGTTAGCACCTCTAGTTTGCATAAGACTTGATAAAATTCTGTTTACAAAGGTGAAAAATATTTTGAGCAAATAAAAAGACATAATTTGTCCACCTCTGGAGTCAATAAATTAGATTATAAGGTCTAATAAAGTCTAATGGATCAAGCACATATTCCACTTAGATTTTATAAATAATACCAATTGTTTATGAAAATGTAAAATAAGAGAAATAAAAACTTCTATATGACTTAGGTTAGTTGACCATATAAAAATTTTTTCTTACTAAATTGTGCCTTGGGTTTAGAGTGGGGGAGATTTAACTGTAAATTTTGTTAATGGGCTTAGTTACTAGGTTAAAAAACAAAATGCAAAAGTTTGCTTTTAAATATGTTGAATATTTTAAGATATGATAATATAAAGGTATAGAAACAGTTCTCTTATTATTCATAACTAATATGACTCTGAAAGCTATACTAATTCAATGAATTAGTTTAAAAATGACTATCTCTTCCCTTTATGCCAATCTTGGATATATTCTTTCACAAAAAGTCTAATTTGTTTGAGTTTCCTAAATTCTATATATTGGTTTATCTGGTTAGAAAAAGCTAATTTCTTTCTAAAAAGAAGTAAATAATGTTACTGTGGGAAAACAGCTATACAATTTCAGTTTTCTGCTTTCAGTTTTTTTGGAGGGTCTGGAGAAAAAAGTTGGTTGCTTTCATTAAAGACAATAATTAATAAAAAATGCTGAGATTTTAATGGTATCATATTTTGCAAAATAACTGTGTTTATACAAGATTGTAGATATATATTTTGTCTGTTCACCAAGAGAATTGTTACACTTTATTAAGACAGCAACTAACATATCTATACACATATGTATACATACAAGCATATGTAACACATTCACATATTTATTATACCTATGAATATAACATGAATGCAATGGAATATATGTGCATATGTACATGGATGTATATGTATAATTTGTCAGTTAGATAAATTGTAATGCTCTCCTTTATAAACAAGCCAAATATATCTATGATCTTATATGCTTACGGATATTTTGTAGTGTTATAAAATAATTCACCATATATAATACACACACACACATACACACACATGCATACATACATTCTTATGCCTGACACAGATGAAGAAATCACAAGCATATAACAATTTGGAGGTCCTTCAAAGACCTTTTATTTCCTCAGCCATTTAAGAGTAATTCACCAACCTGATGCCCTATCCTTCTGACTAGTGTGTATAATATCTCCTACAGTCATTCTTCCATAAAACCACGTTATGACCATCAGAATTGGGAAATTAACCTTGATGTATCATTACCATATGATCCTTGAACTGCATTCAAGTTTCTTGACATCCTTTGTAGGGGGAAAAGAGTCCAGTTCAGAATCATGAACTGTGCTTGGTTGACATGTCTTTTGTCTCCTTCAATCTGGGAGGGTTCTTCACTCTGCTTGACTTTCATGACCTTGATGATTATGGGGAATGGAGGGCAGATATTTGATGACATTACGGGCATTAAGAGGAATTTGGGAAGTATTTGTGAATGTGGGCAATTGGCAAAGGTGATGAGAAGGAAAGGTTGATAGAGTCCATTTTGTTCAAAGAACAACACTTAATTCAGAGAAGAGAGTTATAATGGAAAAAAGTGGCGATTGGTAGTTGGGAGAATTCTCTGAAAAATTTACTGGTGATGGAAATGTTGCTGCCTGAAAACCAAATGATTTCCTATTGGGCCTGACATGCCTAGTTCTCTAGATGAACATACAACCCAAAGTGCAGCTTTTGAACCATCCTACGCATGACTTAGTTTCCCATAAGCCTTCTGATACTCCCCCAGCGCTCTAGTGAGTGCATTGTAGAAATCAAGTTCAGCTTCTCTCCCAGTATTAATTCTCATCTCCTGACCTCTGTGTGGCTTTTACAGTAAGAAGCTTAATACATTTCTGAGGTCACACACGGAGCACAAGTTGCTCCCAGTCCGAGGGAAATGATGATACACCGTTCATTTGTTGAGCTCAGAATCTTCTAGTGGCACCTGTTGGCACCTCTTGAACGCTCTGGCTGGGTGGGTGCTATCACCTTACACTGAGTTATTCAAGCCGTGAGAAACGGGCTCCATGCCTTTCTTTCACCCACACATTCTGAGTTCTGGATGTTTCTTGATTCTTCCATGCCAGCTGCCACTGCCCAAACAGAGGAACTCACCATTGTTTGTGGCAATCTTTGAACTGGCTTTTCTGCCTTTAGTCTCGTGGGCCCTGAAATCCATCATCTAAACTGGGCGCCAGTCCCTTGCTCACGTGACACAAGAGCCATGGCAGAAACTGAGAGGGAGACACATTGTTCAACACCTTCCCTCACACCACAAGATACTGTCCAGACTCCCCAGAGGAGAGAAAATCGACACGATTTGAAATATAATAGAACATAAATTATGATTACAGATAAAATCAGCTAGGTCCATCATGAAACATGATTCTATTTGTTCCATCTGCCTCAACATTTTCAAATAGAAATTACAAACTGAAGAGAGACTGTGAGTGTCTCCAATCATGGTAGCCTGCTATAATTTGGGGGCACAGGGGGATTTGCTTTACCCTGTGTGACAACTTTACCTGCCCCTCACTTAAGTTTCTGTCTCCTCTTGCCTCTTTTCTAGCCTCATTTCCAGGATTATCTTTAAGTATTTCCTTCAGGAACAGTTACTGCCCGGCCCCAGGGGACACCATCAGACTATGTCATACATAAATGGTGCCACTGGAATTGAGCAATACCATAGTCCTTCTCCTTGTCCCACCCTCAAGCAAATGCCAGAAACGTGTGGCCATCGCTCCATTGCTTTTTGTTTCTGTGTCTTGGATTTTACTTGTTTCTCTTCCTGGAAAATATTCTCACTACTGTTGTTTTCCAAATTCTTGGACATAGAAGTGCACAGAGGCATACACAGACACACACACTGCTGGCTGCGGGGTCTCATCCTTGCACACGTAATCTAGGCATCAATCCTTCAGGGAGCTTTTCCAATTCCGCACTCACCCTTGCTTTTGCATCCCTTACAATATTGTATTTTAACATAGACTATTTGTATGTTCATACCATGGCACCCAGCGCCATCTCTCCTGTCACGCAGAGCTCACGTTAACGCCTTTCTGCAGATCACATTTTCCACCCCCAAATTGACCTTTCTCTATGATGGCTCAGTGGGATTATCTGCTCCTTTCCCTAGAAGCCCTATCCTTTCTATAAGGATGTCATTTTATGCTATGGATTCTTGGAAAACATCAAGCAGTACTTCATCCTAAACACACGTCCACCTAATACCATAGGTAGAAAGAACATTGATCATCTCAACCAAGTTGTATTGCCTCAAGCATAGACTATTTCCTTTTTATCATTTCTCCAGTATCAAAAGGAGAGAAGATAGATGTGTACACTTTGTTACCTATTTTTTTTTTTGTGTGTGTGTGTTTTCCCTGATCCTTTAGAGGGTAACATCATATAAACAATACCATGTAGGCATAGGGCAGCTGATGCATAAAAATAAATGTGTCTGTAACAACCAGCAACTATAAAGACTGATCTGATTGAAGCTGGATCCAACAAAGTCCAACTTTTTAGAGTCTTGCTCAAGAGGGTATTTTCCCATTATTTTATTTAACTTGTTTATTGAGAGCATACTATGGGTTGGGTACTGTTGGGGAGGACGTATGTTATGAATAAAAAATAGGAAAATAAATCCCCTACTCCCCGGATCCCTGGGTGCCTGTTTGCATTTGATAAAAAGTTCTATTCACATTTTTGCCAGGGCAAAGAAACATTCTGCCTTAGGAATAAAACCAAGTTTCCAACTCTCAGAAGGGAGAAATGGCTTTTAACTTTTTATATGATCCTTCTCAAAATAGGTTCCAAAAAATCTTGAGGTTCCTCCTACCTAGGATTGCTTTTAATATTGACATTTGATATTGTATCAGGAGATGAAAGTATTTAATGGTACACATAAGCCTCTTTTTAAAGATAACACCAAGTAACCCAATAGCTTCTCCATTTTCCCTTAGCATAGCAGAGCTGATAGGACTATACTAAATTAAGTATTAATAGCCTTTTATCAATTATATATCACCAAATCTTCCGACTCTCGGCTTAGCCGATAGGCCACATATCTGGGTGACACTGGGCAGGCTTCTCTCTCATGTGTGGTAAAGGAGCAGCTATCATCCTTGGCAGTGTCCCCCGGAGGAGTCCATGGTGTCACCGGGTGATCTCTGAGAGGTCATTGTTCATCTTCCGTCATAGGTCAGACTTGGCAGTGGTGAGATCAATGTTCTCGCTACATCTGTGCACACATAATCATGGGCTGTTCTGAACACATACGTCATTTTGTAGTGGGTGGGAGGATTCTAGAAACAAAAAACAAATAGGTCTTTTCAGCTAGAGGAAAACAACGGATGCGCTTCCACCAGGAAGATCCAGGTCACTTGTAGAAATCTGTGTTGGCTGTTGGCAGGTAACCCCAGGGTCTCTGCCAGTGCCAGGGGACTGATCCCAGGCGTCATGCAGGACTCAGAACTCAATGCTATTAGTGTCTCATCCGAGCACACACACGAATATACAGAGAAAAATCAATAGGAAGACTGTGAAGCAGAGAGATAACCTTCATCCGTGTTTAACTAAAGAAAAGATCTATTTGTATCTTGCCAATGTCCTTCCTGTCAAAACCCTAGGAGCTACTTTTCCCCAGAGTCAGTAGAACTACAAGCAAGTATCTGAGGTGACATATTTCAGAGGGCACTTAGGGCTAGTCAAAGAATATCAGACATGAAAGCTAAAAGTGACGCCATGATATGAATCCCAGCTCTGTAAACCAAGTGGAAATCTAAAGATCAACAAAACTCAGTAAATTATTCAGTTACACATATAAACCCCAAGTTCTAGATGAACAAATATCTAGTTTCTGTTTGAAATATGTTTCTTTCCTACATGGCTCTAATAATATTACTTACCTGGAAGTATAAAAAAGAAAGCGGAGTATGTTATAAAATCTTTAAAATATGGAAAGTGCCTGGTGTGGTGGCCCACGCTTGTAATCCCAGCAGCTCGGGAGGCTGAGACTGGAGGATTGCAAGTTCAAAGCCAGCCGTGGCAATGGTGAGATGCTAAGCAACTCAGTGAGACCCTGTCTCTAAATAAAATACAAAAACAAGGCTGGGGATGTGGCTCGATGGGTGAATGACCCTGAGTTCAATCCTGGCACCAAAATAAAAAAAGAAAAGCTTTTTAGACATAATATTTCTGGTTGAAGGCGTATAATTGAAATCCAGTCATGACCAGCAATGACAACACTGTACCTGTTTTGGTATTTTAATTATCAACCCAATGGTTTGCTTTTGGCTTGTTAGTGTGTTGGGATGGTGCCTTAGTCATGATCCTGGGCTTGTTTTGCTCCCTTGTTTTTCAGTTAGACATTTAAAATTATAGTAAAATCTCCATGTATCCAGCACTGACAAGGGACACAGTGCCACACGAACACTGAAGACATTTTTCAGATAGCTAAACTTCAGCCTTGCCAAGTACAGACACCAAAGCCTACCATGAACAGGGATGTGGAAAACCTGTTCAGTCTCCACCACAGGTGCACAGCAGGCACCCTGGGGATGACGGGGTGGGGGGTGGGGGGACAGGCTGTGCGCTCTTCCAGACCCAGCCCAGACCCACGTGGGTGGCCATGTTATCTTTGTGTGCCGATTTTCACACTTTTCTGCCTTGCCTGTGGCTAGTACTGTCTGAAGTGACCCTTCTCCTGTCTCCCTCCAGCCCCTTCTAATTGTCTGTTTCTATTTATAGCAAACCAGAAAGCCACTGGACCAAACATGCTACCTAGTCAATTCAGAGTTGTGTTTGTTTTGACTTAGGGAACACTGAGACCTGGAGAAACCCAAGAACCCTAATTCTCTACCCACCTCTCCCAACATCATCCTCAGCTGTAGTTCTGCCTAGAATCTCAGGCCAGTCCCTGAAGCCCAATGGTGGCCTCCAGTTTAAGAATTCCTGGTCTAGAGTTTATGCATGACACCTATAGAAACATCCTACCAGGGTTCTCTCATTCTGGTTCATTCTTTTTGAGACCAGGGGGTTGAAATTTTGGGTTCTGGTGATGAATTTGACTCTTGCTAACGTATGACCTGGGCAAATTATCATTCGACTACTCTAAGTTCTACTTTCTTCATCTACAGAATGGTGAGAATATTGTAATGACACATATATAAGAGAGTTGCAAACTCCTCACAGGTTCAACGGCCTGAGGTCCCCACACAATGGAGGGGTTTTGGGGATCATCAAACCATCTGCTATTGGAAGCAAAATGCGGGTTGGTGCCACCTGTGTGTTTTTTCTGGAAGATGGGTCATTAAATAATGAGCCAATTAATAGTTGATTAATTATTATTAATATTTAGTTAGTTATTAACTATTTTAATTATTAATTAGCTATTAACCAGCTACTTAATAAATTAGCCATTAGACAATGGGCATCAATGTATCTGTATGGGCTTTCCTTGCTATGCTACTTTTATGAATATATCAATATCTTTTAATAAACCTATAATCTAGGTTCATTCTTTAATTTCATCTGTTCTCAGTGTTTGTTATCTGTATTGGTTTCCCTTCTTCAAAGGGATACTATGAAGATAAATAAAAATAACAGCTAGCCAGGCGCGGTGGTGCAAGCCTGTAATCCCAGCAGCTCAGGAGGTAGAGGCAGGATTGTGGTTCAAAGCCAGCCTCAGCAACTTATCAAGACACTAAGCCACTCAGTGAGACCCTGTCTCTAAACAAAATACACAAGAAGGGCTGGGGATGTGATTCAGTGGTTGAGTGCCCCTGGGTTCAACCCCTTGTACCAGAAAAAAGAAAGCTAGTAAAATGTTTACAATTTCAGAAGAAAGTTGTACTTTGACAACAATGATCATAATAGAACTGCTATTTATTGCGAATCCACTAAGTACTGCACTTAATAGGCATTTACTACACATTATATCTAAATTTTTCAAACAACATTAAAGATAGGCACAATTGTGTTCATTCTATAGGGAAAGGAACCTGAGACTTAGGTTAATGAATGGGTTCAAGCTCACAAAGCTAGCAAAGAATATGTTGGAATTTTA
Source organism: Spermophilus citellus (assembly GCF_964194105.1). Taxonomy (NCBI): domain Eukaryota; kingdom Metazoa; phylum Chordata; class Mammalia; order Rodentia; family Sciuridae; genus Spermophilus; species Spermophilus citellus. The sequence continues at coordinate 24,115,742 of NC_138183.1, read as the reverse complement.
AACAGTCTGTTGAATCTAAAGCTTGTTTTTCCAACAGTTAAAATAGCAGAAGCTATGTTTATGACTGTTAATAAGGTATCACCCAGCCCTATAAAATGAACACATTCTTGTTTTTCTGTTGCACTTGAAGACTGTTACACTCAATCTATTAACTTAAAAGAACTTAGGATGTACCTAATTTAACCTTTAATTTTTTTTTTTTTTTTTTTGTGGTGCTGGGTATTGAACCCAGGGCCTCTACCAACTGAGCTATATCCCCAGCCCTTTTAACCTTTAATCTTAATTCAATTTAACCTTTCTCTTAAGGTTAAGTAATGTCCAATTGATAACTTTTAGGCAAGAAAACAATATGATTAGATCTGTGTCTTTGGAAGCTTGCTGTGCTCTAGGCTTGAGTGAATTGGAAGAAGATATGTTTGGAGGCAAGGAGGCCAAGAGGGAGGCTGCTTAAACACTGGAAGTAGGACCGGAGAGAAGTAAAGGGCTCTGGCTATTCAGGAGGGAGCCTGGGAAAATGCTGGTTGGCGGTGGGAGGTCAGGATGGTAAGGCGGAAGGCAGATGCCCAGGGGGACGCATGCCCTTTCAGTTGCTAAGATAGGCAGGCAGTCAGTGGGAGAGGTTTGCAGGTGAAAACAATGCATTCTGGGCACACTGGGTTTCAGGTGTTTGTGAAGCGGCTACAGTGGCCTTGGAGATGCACTTTACAAGTTGAGGTGAGTTGTCTGGGCTACAGGCTTAGTTTTGAAATGAGCATCATAGGTGTGGTTAAATAAAGCCATTGCAGTGGGTGGAATTGCTCAGGGAGGGTGCATATGGCAAGAGACAAGGGAGCTTTGGCCAGAGCCCCACGGAGCACTGGCACAAACGAGAGAGGCCGGGAGAAGGGGTAGCCAGAGCCCTGGCTTCACATCATGGAGGACAGTGTTTCAGAACTGAAAGCGCGACCCCAGGTGTTTTCCCAGAACAACCACAACGGAAAACAACATTTGTCAACCCAAAGACCTGGGCACGAATGTTTATGGTGGTTTTATTTAAATTTGCCACAATCTGGAAACAATCTAGATATGGTAAGTGAAGAAGGTCTGGTACGTCTGTACAGTGGAACACTCAGCAATAAAAAGGCACCATCTATACACGACACTGTCTCGTGGATGGGTCTCAAAGGCATTTTGCAAAGTGAAAGAAGTCTGTCTGCTCCATTATGTCCCGATGTGGGGAAAATAAAAAAAACAGCAACAACATGGGGCCAGAAATGGTGTCAGTGGCTTCGGGGGCTGGGGGTAGGGGAGTGCATTGACTGTCGAGGGACTGGAAGGGACTGTTGGGGGCGATGGGGATGGCCTATCTGGACGGTGGTTGGTCAGCACTGCGCAGGGTGTCGAGCTCACAGACCTGTGCCCCGGAAAAGGGCAGATTCCACGGTATGTAAATCACACCTCAGCCCACCTGAGTTCTAGTAAACACGAGCCAATAAACTGGAACGAGGAGTGGTGGAAATATCAGAGATTGCTCATCAGCCACGCAAACAGGGGACTGGGGTGTTCCCATTGTATGTGACACTGGGGACTTGACGATGAGCGGTAGTAGTGGCAGTGGAGAGGCACAAGCCAGAAAGCTAAGAAGTGAGGAGTATGGCAACGATTGATTGCTTTTTATTACCCATTTTCCCTTATTTCATGGGAATGGACCCCCCCTTTTTTGCTAGCCTCTTGACTGTGCACAGTTAAGTCCATTTTGCCCAGTGTCTCTGGAAACTGAAAACGACCATGTGACTGAATTCTGGACAAAGAGATGTATTGAAAATGCCCTGAGGCAGCCTCTGGTGAGCCTTCTTTAAGAGGAAGCTAATACACATCCTTTGTCCCTTCATCTTTACTCCTTCTACCTTTGTGCTGAATGGAATGCAGATATGATGGCTGGAGCTAGAGCAGTCTAGTTGGTCTATGAAGTGAATTAGGAGGGAGACCACAAATGACAGAGCAATATTTTGAAAGAGTCTGGGTCTTTTAACTCTCCTGGGAACAGAACTGCTCAACTAGCCCAGGACTGCTTATCACTGAACTTTTAAAAGGTAGAAAATCAACCCTCTCCCCTGGGCAAGTCTCCTCATTATGCACAACTGAACTTAATCTACTACAGGGAGGAAACAGGAAGCTAGTGGGTGTGGACAATTCTGTCAAGAGGCCTGACAACTGAGGGGAAGAGGAAAGGGAGGATGGTGGACAGAGAGGGACAGGGGTGGAGGGAGGGTTTGAGGGTTTCCAAATCCACACTAGACTGTGAAGGGAAACCTGAAGTTGATGGAGAATCTCTAGCCACAGGTGGCTCAGTGAACCTTCACCGGGTCTCGCTGTGCTCGCCTTCCAGAGGGAAAGGGGGAACAGGAAATCCACTTAGAAGGTCTGGCATTGGCCTCCTTAGTCCTTGGCCGGGTAGCACTCTCTTTCCGGTCTATGGCCATCCGCTGTTGCTGGCTGGCCTCTGCTCTTCAGGCCAGTGGAGCAGGGAAGTCTCCCCCCCCCCTCACCTAAGCGAGTCCACTCCCCATTTATTCTCCATCAGAGCATGTTTCAAAAACAGCTTTGTAAAGCTACAAGTCACTAACTGTGAAACTCACACAAAACGTACAATGCCAGGTTTTTTAGGTTACTCACAGAGCTGTGTGATCATCCCAAATTAACTTTAGAACACCTGTCACAATATTTTCATTAATTTTTTTTTTTTTTTTGTACTGGGAATAGAACCCAGGGGCGCTTAACCACTGAGCCACATCCCCAGCCCCTTTTATATTTTATTTTAAGACAGGATCTTGCTAAGTTGCTTAGGGCCTGCTTAAGTTGCTGAGGCTGGCTTTGACCTTGCAATTCTTCTGCCTCGCCTCCCAGGCTCCTTATTACTTAACTTTTACACCAATATTTTCAGCCTTTGTTTTTCTCCCGTCTGTGCGTTGTCTTTCCACTTTGGCTGGTGAGCTCCACTTTGGGCAGGGACTGTGATGGTTATTCATATGCTTCGTGCTGCCTCCTCAGCACCCAGTAGATGCCAAGTCAGGGACTGGGCAGTAAGATACCAGGGAAGCTTGAAGCTTGTCCCAGGTGCTTTTTATCGCAGCCGCTGGGCACCTGGAGGGGAACAGGTTCCGGCTCTGGAAACTGTTGACACAGGCTTCCCGGAGGATGGGGGGGGGGGGCAGGGAATACACGTCCCAGAGGAGTTGATTACGACGGGCGGGGGCTGCGGTAATTTGGGAAATCGCATTCGATATAGCTTTTGTTTTTCAAGAAACAGAGTAGGGAATAGGGACAATCATCTTGCTGGCAGGCGCGAATACGGAGTGCCACGGGGAAGGACGTGGAGTCACCAAAGTGATGAAACACCGCACTAACTTGCCGCAGCGCAGCTGGACTTTTCCTTGGGAAACTCAGACAGATGCCCGCGGGGCTGGCCCAGCGGGGCTCCTGAGCCCGTGCCCAGCCCACTGGGGGCCGTCCTTGCTGGTTGCAGAGGCCAGGAGCCTCTTGGCAACTTCCATGGGGCGAGAGCTGCAACCTTGCCAATGACTCAATTATGTCCCTGCGCCCTCTGGGCTGTGCCACCCGCGGCAGCCGCCCCTCTCCCCCTCCCAGCCCGCTGCTGCCCCCAGGCTCGGCGCAGCGCCGCCTGTCCCAAGGGAACGGCGGGCGCACCTGGCGCCGCGGGCGGGCGCCTGGGCACTGCGCGCGGGTGGCCCCATCGCCTGGCGCGCAGCTGCCGGCGCGCTCCCTCCCGAAACCCCGAAGTGGAGTGGCTTGTCTAGCGCCCGGCGAACAACATTATCCAATTGCTTCCCGTTTTATTCGCAGGCTGGGAGCCGAGAAAGCCTGAGCGTTCACTTTCAACCCTCCAGGGGAGGAGGGTGCGGGCGGGGAGGGCAGACGACTCCGGCTCCACCTCGCGCTCGGCTCGGGCAGAGCGAGCAGCACCGAGAGCCCCGCAGCAGCGCGCCCGGCCTCCCGGAGCCCCGCTATGGAGTGAGTATCCCCGCGCCGCGCGCCGCTCGCTGCCGCCTCTCGGCTCGTTGCCATGGTGACCGAGGCAGCAGGCCGATCCGGCTCGGTCCCCGTGCAGCATGGGTGTTTCATTTCAGTCCAGAGTGTACGCCTCGCGTTTCTATAGCAGCCGCCTGGGCGGCAGGAGGCCAGGGGTAGGAGCTCGGGCGTGCGGGGGTTTGGTGCGGCTCCCCTTGGCCGGCAGGGCCTCCCCGGGGAAGAGGCTGCTAAGGAGCGAAGCACGTTCTAGGCGTCCCCTAGACTGCTCAGGGAGTTGGCCGCAAGAGCCATTACTTCCGATTCCCACCCTTGTCAGCATTATTGGACTGCAGTTAAAAAGGTGTGTGTGTGTGGGGGGGCAGTCACTGCGGATCGGAAGCAAATGTGGCTCGGTGCGAAGCGCGTAATGGAAGGATGATGAGTTAGTGGGTATAGGAGCCAAGGCTGCAATGTCCTGGCTACCAGAAACCAGGGGAGGACCCAGAAGAATTGATTTGCTTCTGGGGTAATGGAGAAAAGGGACAAGAAATATACTACCGGCGGCCAGAGGTTCAATTACAAGGTTTGACACCACGCACACTGCATGGGAGGGGTGGGGAGGAGGTGGCATGAAGACAAGAGAGGCGTCACCCAGAAAAAGACACAATAAAGGGCCCCCGGCGGTGGGTCTGGGCCAGGGTTCCCCTCTCCTCTGTCTTTGCATCCCTGCGTTGCTTTTTGGTCAGTCTCCCAGCTGCTGCCGCAGCAGGGCCACTCTGACAGGCGACAATCGCTCCCTGAAAGGGTCAATTTTGGAGCCAGCTATTAGAGCCCCGCTCACTTGGTCAGCTTCTCCCCTTCCTGATCTCCTCCCACGGATACTCCCTGACATTGGAGCCGCATGAAATCACATTTCACATTGGAGATAATGTCATGTTTTCAGGTATCAGGACCTTCATGCTAAGCCCCATACACCCGAGATGCTGCTTTTATTCTCTGCGTATCTGATCGCGTGGATGCAATTTAATCCTCACCAACAAGCTCGCTAAGGCAAGGTGAGAGATGCTGTGTGGCCTTAGAAGTGGTGGATTTCAGGCCCTACCTGCTACTGGTGCTATTGATGTCCTATGCCAATATTTTAATACCTCTGAGCCTCAGTTTCCCCATTTGTATAATGGAGACAAAGATATTTCTTACTCCCTACTAAGCATGACTGAGAGGATCTGATAATTTTTGTATATCTCCTAAAGGGCTTTGTAAATTATAAGCTATGTGCAAATCTAGAGAGCAGTTAAGAGCTGGGCTCTGGAGTCAGAATATCTGGGTTTGAGTCCGTGAACACATTGCTGAAGGGGGTTAATCTTTCTGGACCTCATTTTCCCCATCTGGAAAATGGGAATAATAATAGTAACTATTTCATGTGATTTTTGAGAACATTAATTAAGATAAATTAGTGTGTGTGTGTGAGAGATTCTTAGAGCCTAGCACAAAATATACTTAATATCATTTATTTTCTGTAACTACAATCTGTTATTTATTATTATGACCATTTTTTATGTTATGACTATTTTATGGGGAAACAGGTTGGCAGCTAGCTTTTTTTTTTTTTTTTTTTTTTTTTTTGATTATATAGAAACAGAATGTCCAAAGGGCAGTGAGAATAGCACAGTCTCAAGTCACCATGGTCGTTGTGGGCAGCCAGTCAGAAGCGGTAGCTGGCATGGTGTACAGGACAGGGACCAGGCAACGTGGCCTCTGCCTGCTCCATTCTGGCTCCTCATTTGTTTTCCTAGGCTGTCTGTAACAGGAGATTGACAGTGGCCCTGTCACCTCGCTGTGTAGGGTTAAAGGGCAGTTCCTTTCATCCTCATGCTCTGCTATTCATGTCATGTATGGTGTATTTCCCCTGGGCAGAGCACATGGCCACTTCCTTCTGTGGAACAGCATAAGGCTTGCGTTCAGTTTGCTTCCTTGGAACTTTCCACCATTTCTCCTGGACCCCAGCTAAGGTTGCTGCAGGAGGCCTGTCCAGTCCTCCGGCTCCTGTGCACACGATTCCTCTCCCCTCAGGGTCCAACAGCCTCCTTCTCACCCGATCAACCTGGCCTTGACTTTTCCCATTCCACTTGACGTTCCAAAGTCCTCCTGACCTTTCACATACCTCCCCAATTTCCATCTGCTCTTGGCCCCACTTCCTTAATATAAATAGCTTTTTAATTCTCCCCACCCCCTTCCAAATAACACTTTTTTCTGTCCTTTCTTGGGTCTAACACTTGTCCCCATGTGCCAAGTCCTGTACTTGCCCTCAATCCAAATCCTCACCTCCATTCTCCCCTGTAGTACACAGGTTGCTTTGAATTATAAGTGAGAAAGGGACTTGGTTTCCCTCACTCACTGTGTCTACCTTCTAAATTAACTAGAAGAGGAAATGACATTCACTTTTTATTTTTTTCATTTAACCAACAAATATTTGTCGAGAATAGCAATGGTCAATAAAATAGTCATGATTCTCATCATCTGGAGTTTGAAGTCTAATAAGGGGTAAATTTCAAACTAGTAAGCCAGGCACAATAACTTCCACAAAAGGAAAGGACACATACACACACACACACACACACACACACACGCACAAAAATAACAGGAAGAGAAAGTAGGTTAGATTAGGGGCTCAGAGAAGCTTCTCTGATAATCTGATTGTTTTTATTTGGTACCGGACATTGAACCTAGGGGTTCTCTACCACTGAGCTATAGCCCCAACTTTTTTTTTCCTGTTTTTATTTATTTATTTTTTAAATAGATTTTTTAATTGGTTATTCACAACATTACAAAGCTCTTGACATATAATATTTCATACATTAGATTGAAGTGGGTTATGAACCCCCAATTTTACCCCAAATGCAGATTGCAGAATCACGTCGGTTACACATCCACAATTTTACATAATGCCCTATTAGTAATTGTTGTATTCTGCTACCTTTCCTATCCCCTACAGCCCCAACATTTTTTATTATTTACTTTGAGAAAGAGTCTCACTAAGTTGCTGAGGCTGGACTCAAACATTCAGTCCTCCTGCCTCAGCCTCCCAAGTCATTGGGATTACAGACATGCAGTGAGAAGCTAATATTTAATTGGAAAACTGAAGGATGAGTAGGAATTGTCCAGGTAAGAAGTGAAGGGAGAGACTGGGGTTGTGGCTCAGTAGTAGAGCACTTGCCTAGAGCACATGAGGCAATGGGTTGGATCCTCAGCACATAAAAATAAACAAATAAAATAAAGGTATTGTATATATACCTTTATATATACTATAACTAAAAATATTTTTTAAAAAAGAAGTGAAGGGAAGAAGCATTCAGGGCTTGTACTAAGACCCTGAGGCAGGAGCTACCTTGGCAAGTTGGATGAACTGAAAGAAGGGTAGTTCGAGAGCTTGGAGTGTGGGGGAAGATGGGCTCGAGATGAGACTGAAGAAGGAGGCCAGGTAGATCACAGAGGGTAGGATAGTCCATGCAGGGACTTTGGATTTCACCCTGAGTGCTTCAGAGGGCCACCAAAGAGATTTGTGTTCTACGGTACCACAACTCAGAAATTTTAAAAAAAGAAAGAAAACATCTTTTCTTCTGAAGAGATTTAAAATACATGACATGGAAAATGTATCAGAGCTCAAGGAGAGGGGACTATCGATTTTCAAAGCCAGACCTTGGTTGGGCGCCAACATCTGAGAGTTGGGAGTAATCCTAGGTTGTCAATGGAAAGGAAATGAAGTGAAAATAAGAACAGATAGTCATGCATTCCCGAGCATTATTGGTTTTGATAAAAACAAGAGCTTCTTCAGTAAGAAAAGCATCTGATAATAAATAAGCAACCAGGACACCAAATGACTGGATCTCAACCTTTTCTTACTGAAGTGTCCTTCACGGGATGTTTGGATCAGAGAAGACTCACGCCTGGAGAGCCAGAGGCAGGGATGTGTCGCGTTGCGCTCAGTGCCCGTGTTTTGGGACAGTACCTAACTATCAGGCAATGGCAGGTCCGAGGCTGGCTCCCCTGTGGGCGGGGTGTGGGGCTGATGTGCTTGGGAGAACACACTTCAGCACATGCAGTTACTAATGAGACGCCACTTGGAAGCTTTGCCTAACACTTCTCTGAAGCAGTCATCCAAACAGCGTGGGCTGAGAAGCAGCCCAGAGAGTACAACACAGGGAGTCTTCCATCATTGCCATCCCTGCAGCCCCGGGGCTCTGACGACACGGATGGCAGCCTCAGACTGGAAGTGACATGCCCCACCTGCTGACAGGTACCTGTTTTTCACATGCACCTATGACACAGAACGAGCTCAAGGCATCCAGAAGAGATGGTGAAGCCTCTAACGTGGGGTTTTGCAAATGAGCAAAACTGGGCTATGAAAGGGTGTGGTGGGGACTTGGGATCACAGATCAGTCCAGGTCCTGACCAGAAGCCTTCCTTTGCTCACGGAGCTCTCCACTTGTTCAGCAGGATTTACTGAATATCTTCTATGTACCGGATAAATGGTGGCCATCCCTCCCCGTCCCTATCTTTAAGGACCTTCCCATTGGGCCTATGTGACTATGGAGGTGAGGTGCTGTTGAACTGGTTTTCTTGCTAACCCTGCCCTGTGGCATTTTGTGTGTTCAGCACATGGTGAGCTTTAAAGAAATGTGTTCAAACACACATGTAGGGGCTGGGGCTGTAGCTCGGGAGTGGAGCACACCCTCAGCATGCTAGAGGCCCTGGGTTCCAGTATCAGCATCCCCAAAAGAAGTGTGCAAAGGTTTTGAAAGTTAAATTTTATGATAATGTATGGCTTTAAAAAATAGAATGCTATGGAAGTTTGTAAAGTAAACTTCCCCATTTTCCATTCTTTCCTTCAAATCTCAGTCTTAGGGGTGGTTACCAAGAACAGTTTGAAAATATCCTTCCAGAGAGTCTTCCTGCAAACACAGAGTTGGGAACAAATAATGACATAGGTTAATATGGGTGACACTTTTACCTATGGGATGCCATAGACTGTTCTACAGTTTGCTTTTTCCACTTCTGTTATATTGTGTATACTTTTATGTATCAATATACACATGTCTACTTCATTTGCTTTTATTAATTGCTTAGTGTTTACTTTGGGAATATAGTTAATCAGCCCCTCTTTTTTTTTTTTTTTGTACTGGGGATTGAACTCAGGGGCATTCAACCACTGAGCCACATTCTCAGCCCTATTTTGTATTTTATTTAGAGTCAGGATCTCACTGAGTTACTTAGCACCTTTGAACTTGTGATCCTCCTGCCTCAGCCTCCCCAGCAGCTGAGATTATAGGTATGTGCCACCATGCCTGGCCCAAATCAGCTCCTCTTTGATGGAAACTTATATGCAAGGCTACAACGAACATCCTTGTAAACCTTGAAAATGAATCTGAATACTATTTTCCAGAAATGAAATTGCTGGGTGAGGGAATATACACATTATAAAATTTTCCAGGTCATTTTCAAGTCTCTAAAAATCTCACATCACCACCTTTAACCTTCGAGAGCACCTATGACCCCCCAATCCTCGACAGTCCTAGCCACATTATATATTTATGTCTGAAGTTTCTGTTGGCTAGTCTGGCATCCCATATTGATGCCATCAGTGGTCACTGGTCCTCACTACTTGTTGGTGTCTCAGAGAACACTAGCCAGCCGTAAAATACAAGGATCCAACCGGAGCCCAGAGATAATAAAATTCACAAAGGCAAAACTGGAAACATCTCTTCAGCTTTTAAAAGTGTTCAAGGCGGCTTTTCTAGAATCTGTCGGATTCAGACTTGGTAGATTGATTGCTTACTCTTAAGGTTGAGGAAATCTTTCATCCTGCATTTACCAACGGTGGCCGTTGTATTGTTGGTTTGACATTTCCAAGGTTTCAGCATTTGCAGTTTTGAAACATTTATTGTTCAATCAACATTTTTTTTGAGTACCTTTTTCATCCTCAGCACAGTTCCAAGCACAGAGAACACAGCAGTGAACCGTTAAATGCTATTTAATTAGATGAGACAGACAGTACATGCAAAGTTCAATGTCAGACAGTGGTAAACGTTAAGAATAGAAATAAAGCAGGAGGATGGGGAGAGTCCTTTTTGGTAAAGGGAACAGGATCCTGGGGTGGAGATTTTGAGCAGACTTGAACAAAGTGAGGGGTGAGCCTCACTGTAGAAGGAAGAGCCGTTGCAAAGGTCCTGAGGCAGGCTCATGTTTCTGGCTTAGCAGCCCTCTTGGATCTAAATGGAATCAGATCACCAGCAGCCCTTTCGTTAACTGTACTCTTTCCTGAATTTCTTATATTGATTCAGTATTTAGTTGGAATATTCATTTTTAAGCAGGGACCAAAGGTGTTCTTTTTCCTTCTATAAACAAACAAATTGTATATAAAATGATAGAATCCTGTCTTTTCCTCCTCATAATTCTGTAAGACACCGTTCCATTGTGTTCTGGTATTGACTGCTGCTCTGGAAAAATCTGAGGCTCGCCTGATATCTCCTCTTTGTAGGTGGCTTGCTTTCTACTTTCCCTCCCTGGCCCCTGTGATTTTTATTTTTATTCTTTTGACTCGTCATTGATAGAATTATTTTTAAGCACTGAAAGCTTTGTAACTTCTCTGTGATATTTCTCACTGCAATCACTCTGTTGGGTTTTCCTAGACAATGGTCATTTTTTTTTAACCAGAAATTTGTGTTTTCCTTTATTTTTCATAAAGATATTTTCTTCCTGGTGTTCAGTTTTAAAAAGATCTATTTGTTCTGTTATCTACGGCAGGGACATCTCACGGTTAGGGTTGCCATAACTATTCATTTTAAATTGCTTTCTTTCCTTTCTTCATTTACCCATGAGTTTATTTATCTTTAAAAATCTATAGGTAATTGACTGTCTTTTAAAGCGATTTTGATTTCATTCTAATGTAGCTTTCATGTCTGAAATAGTTTTTTAAAAATATATTTTAGTTGTATGTAGATGGACACAATATATATATTTATTTATTTATTTTTATGTGGTGCTGAGGATTGAACCCAGTGCTTCACACCTGTAAGACAAGTGCTCTACCGCTGAACTATAGCCACAGCCCTGTAGAAGTTTTATTCTTACCTTCAGTTTATTTCCTGACTCTGCTAATTCAGTTTGCACTTGTTTATTTATTTTTTTTAAGAGTTGATAATTTCAGGGCTGGGGTTGTGGCTCAGCAGTAGAGCGCTTGCCTAGAATGTGCGAGGCCCTGGGTTCAATCCTCAGCACCACAAATAAATAAGTAAAATAAAGATATTGTGTCCAACTACAACTAAAAAATAAATATTAAAGAAAAGAGTTCATAATTTTTTAACTGCTTTGTATGGAGGAGAATTTATCTGAAAATTTTATGTATTCTTGTGCTTGTTCCTGAAATATATTTATCTGCTTATAAACCTTCCTTAAAAAAAGCAGTAACTATGCAAAATAGAATCTGTACCTATTGAAGGATTTGCATTTGTCACCCATTTGCAAATGGACACAGCTCTATCCAGGAAACCTGTTTGACTGGGAATAAGGTGGAGACTGCCATTATGGGAAGACATTGATGTTAGATCAGATATTTTGTCTCATGAATTTTTTTTTTTAAACTCTGCAGTGTCTTTTGTTTAAGAAATGCTTCATGAGTGATCGGATTACTCAAGTGACATATCGCTGCTGCTGCTGCTGCTGCTGCTGTGTGTGTGTGTGTGTGTGTGTGTGTGTGTGTGTTGGGATAGACAGATATTGGTGCTTATTTACTATAACTCAGTTGACCTTGGTTAGCATCTATGGAGCAGGGTGGGGCAAGTCATCCATCAAGGTAATTGTGATTTCCCATTTCTTTCCCTATCTCTTGCCTCCAGACTATTCTTCCATGTTACATTTTAAGTTTTAGGGTTTCATGGATAACAAAGATGCAGAGTGCACACGGAGTCCAGTTGCTGTCACTTCCTGCATCACTGTGGGGTGGAACCAGTCCCTCCACATAGATTACCCCATGACTTACCTATTCCCTACCTCCCAATCAATCCTGGCATCCCCTGTATTCTCTCCTTATTTAGAGAGAAATTTTAAAGTCAATGGAGATCTGTGGAAGTGCATAGCACTTTTAAGGGTTGTTCACTGATTTAATCAAAAAATTTTAGTTACTATTTTTGGCAGATGATTGTCATAGCCTGTGATATGAGACTCTAGTTCTTTGCTACTTTCAAAAGAAACACACTTTTTTTTTTCATTTTTTATTTATATATGACAGCGGAATGCATTACAATTCTTATTACACATATAGAGCACAATTTTTCATATCTCTGGTTGTGTACAAAGTATATTCACACCAATTCGTGTCTTCATACCTGTACTTTGGATAATAATGTCCATCACATTCCACCATCATTGCTAACCCCCTGCCGCCTCCTGTCCTCTCCCACCCTTCTGACCTATCTAGAGTTCATCTATTCTTCCCATGATCCCCCTCCCTACCCCACTATGAGTCAGCCTCCTTATATCAAAGAAAACATTTGGGATTTGATTTTTTTTTCTAAATTTTCATTCGTTAGTTCATCTCTTCACGTTTCAAGCAGATGGAAGACTTTCCTTTACCATATCTTTGAGCGAATGAATCCGTGAATCTTGCCTTCCTATAATGATAGGAGCTATCAAATATTGTTTTTGACAGAGTCATCCTGTATTTTTTTCCCTCTCAATTCTTAGGATATGCATGGCATAAAAGCTCATGAATGAGACAGTAAATGCTTTGCAGAAGTTTTTGGGAGGGGTGTGGATATTCTCCACCTCACACTGTCCCTCTCTGCCCACCTCAGCTCTGTGCCCAGCGAGGCTGACCTCTGCGCGTTGCATCAGCTTGGCTTTCTTGCCTTTGGACTTCCTGATGGGCCTGTCAATGGAGGGCACCAGCAGGAGAGCCAGGTCTGGGGACAGTGGGGTCAATGCACTTATTGTATAGTCTCACTTCCTGTGGGGCGGTGGGTGGGCAGCTGCGGCTCTCCTCTTCTGAGGGCCAGAGCTCCTGCCTGAAGCCCTCCCTACAGCCTTTGCTGCAGTTCTTTCTCTGACCACTTCCTTCCTGGGCTCCTTTAGGATGATGTGTGGCAGGGGCTCCTCCTGATGCTGGGTTAGCCCCTGAACTCTCCCCCATCCCTGTTGATTTCCTTTAGCTGCCCACGGCTTTGGGAAGCCATCCCCTTGTGAAGCTCATCTCAGTTACCAGTCTGACTCTACCACCTCTTTCTAGCTGGGGTCCTAACAGAACATAAGAAGGCTGGGAGTATTTGAAGACTTATGGTAACATATTTTGAATTACTGAGATGGAACTTGGAAACTTTTGCTTGTGCACATGTTCTGATCACCAGTTTTCCAGGCTCCAATGGTGGAAAGAGATACTGGAGCATTGATTGTTAGGAGCACACTTACAGGCTACCAATGAGTTCATTCGCTTCTCATTAAAGATGTCATTTTTCTTACAATAAAAATTTCCCCTAATTTGATTCCTCAGAGGGAAGTCCTGTCTCAGTTATGAGGAGGCTTAATTAGAATTTTGTTTTATTTAAGGAAATTTTATTTTATTTCTTTTTGTTAAAGGAAGGAATTTTCTTAGTCAAAATTCTGCTTTTGTGAAGGGACCTTCATAGTGTTTGACCTACTATTTGAACAGAGGTGACAATTTAACCTTTCCATAGTGTCCAAATGAATGCTTCCTAAATTGCTGCCATGTCAAATAAATCTACACCATCTTATTTAATCTTCTTTTTCACAGATAGTAAAAAAGCATAAAATGCAGTCTAATCAAAAGCTATTTTACAAGTTCTGAATTAATATGCTCTAAATTAAGGATATTACAGTCCATCTATTTTAATCTAGCATTTCACACTTGGATAGTTAAGTTGTTATTTAGGCTGCTTGTTCTGCTCTCAGAACCTCCATTTCTCTGTCAATTATGTTATTCCATTCATTCCTTCAACCTGCAATTATTAAGTACCTACTATGTGCTGGACACTGCACTGGGTAACTGTATTACAAACATAAATAAATAAAAGTCCCTGACGTCACAGGGGTCACATTCTAGGGAGGACCAAACATGACTCTTTAAGTAATTGCAATGAGATATTCTGTGTTTGGTGTCAGGGAAAGGTTTGAGAGGCTACTGTCTGTGAGGAGCACAGAGCAGGGGGGAGAGGAGCCAAGCTGGATATTAGGAGTCCAGATATTCTAAAAGGGGATAAAATTCCAAGCTTGTCCTTAGATTACTTTAGCATCAAAGCATTGTGCTTAATGTCTACACTAGTTATCTTACCACTGGCTAAGCCACTTTCTAGAAAGAAGAATCCAAGTCAGTTCCAACATTAAAACTGGCTTGAACAATTGACCTAATCTTTTCATGTTTCTGTCTGCACTGCTGAGTCTGAATTATAGTTCCCCGTGGTCCTGGTGCTGCAGCACTGTGGGGCTTATCTGCCCCCTGGAGGAGTCAGAAGCTGTTTTTCAGATGACAGTGCAAAGTGGGATCACAGCGAGACAAAACAAAGAACAAAAAGCAAACAAAACAAAATAACAAAGCAGAAGAAAATGTTGCCTACACATGTGGCTTTATTCTCTATAATTCATATGTGCTAATAAATAAAATAAAAAACAACACCAGACATGAAGATTTGTTGGGCACTGCAGAACCTTGTTAGACGCTTGGTTTGTTTTAGCATCTTTGATAAAATCACATCAAAAGTCCCTGGACTTTTAGGAGTCCAGATATTCTAAAAGGGGATAAAATTCCAAGCTTGTCCTTAGACTGTCCGGGGTTGTGGCTCAGTGGTAGAGCGCTTGCCTAGCACGTGTGAGGCACTGGGTTTGATCCTCGGCACCACATAAAAATAAATAAATAAATAAAATGAAAAGAGATTGTGTTCATCTACAACTTTAAAAAAAAAAGTCTCTGGGCTATTGAAAGACATCAAAATCTGCCAAACTGTAGCTATGACCCATGACAAGAAGCACTGAAGAAGTGAGTCTGGAAACGATTTTGAAGTCCCTTTAATGCCTGTCTCACCTCTTCTCTTCCAGAGGGAGGTGCACAGCTTTGAACACTAAGGGCATCAATAATAAGGTCTCATTTCCTAAGACAGCCCCTCTCACGCTGCAGTGTGCACAGGGATCAGCTGGATGTTGAATGCGCAGGTCTGGGCGGGGGTTCCGTTTCCAGGCTCTCAGTGGAGGTCGCCCAAGGTGCTGCTGCTACTTCTGCAGCTGGTTGGCGACCACATTTTGACCATGCATGTTCACAGGGCAGATGGTGCAAGGCTGGATAGAAAGCTATAAGTGGGGTCTCCTCCTTTTACACTTCCCCCAAACAACCCTCCTGGTAGGGAATTTTGCTCATGAACTAGAATTTAGCAATCCCTGGTCAACCAGGTAAATAAATATACAAAGCAAAACCTACTTCATTTTATTTGGCGTAACTCAGCAGTTCCAAAAAGAATGAGTTAAGAAAAACAGATTTAAAAATAATTAAAGCAGGATGGGGATGTATAAATGCTTATAAGGTAGAAACAGGTAATCTTATATTTTAAAATACAAATCTGAAAAATTTTGTGGTCATAAATTATTTAGAATCTAAGTATATTTTCCCTTGGGTAGATTTTTTTACATTAGAAAAAAACAACAACTGCTGAATCTAATTATCTGTGGCCTCATGTGCCTGAAAATCAGTAAGAAAACACTTGTTGTAACTGTGAAGTTATAATTACATGACTGTGGTGGTTAGATGAATAGGATGCGCTAGACCAGGAAGCTTATGATATTCTGTTTTCTGAACAAGATGAACAAATGTGGAGATCCTTCCGATTAAGTGCAAGGGAAAGGATAATTCAAACATGTTATGGTTTTAAGTTGTGTTTTCACTTATGTAAGTTGGGATTCGCTCCTCAAATTCTTTCATTTTCAATGTTTCAAGCTAAACATTCTAAAGATATTTGAGAGGTAAACGTCATGAAACAAAGTTCAGGCATAGGTTCTCGATTGCCTAATGAAATGATGGTTCTTAGGATGTGGGCAAATTAAAGCACAGTTTCTCAGGATGCTCAGCGTGTCTTCCCTTCGTCTTGTCAGTTATCATTACAAGTGTGTTTCTGTACCAGGTGGTATGTGTCTGAATTCAGTACAGTAGAGCAGTAGCGACCCATGCTTGGGAGAACAAAAAACGTGTGTGTGTGTGTGTGTGTGTGTGTGTGTGTGTATGAGACTCTCTACTTAAAAAAATCATCTAAGGATTTTATTTTTATTTATTTTTTAACATTCTTTTTAATTGTAACACAACACCAACATCCACCTTGACATAATCACCAAAGCATGGAACCCAGCCTGCTCCAATTCAGTCCCCAGTACTTGCTCCCTGCTGCCCCCCAACCCGCTTCCCTCCCTTCACTCCACCAATCCCTCTTGAATCCATGTACAGTTTACTTAAAAAAAATTAGTGTCCTGTGGACACACCTATTGCTGGACCCAGCTTGTCCCATCCAGGCACATACAGAAAGTTCTGTCAGATCATTCCACCGCTCTTCCCTTTCCCAATCCCTTCTCCTGCCTCAGTCTCCTTCTCTGCTCTATTGGCCTTTCCCTATGTTGATGAAGTCCCCCTCCCCTCTTTGTTTTCTTCCTTTCTCTCTTTTTATTAGCCCCCACCCCTCTGCCCCGGCCCCAGCAGGCCTCATTTTGGATTAGCTTCCACTTATCAGAGAAAACATTTGACCTTCGACTTTTGGGGTCTGGCTTGTTTCAAATGCCACCCTTCCAATATGCAACTCTGTCCTATTTCGGCACTTCCCTTCCAACTTTTTTCCACACTTATCCTTCTCTTGGGAATTAGAGAAGGATTCTGAAGACCCAAATCCCAGGTTGTTGGAAAAACTTTGACACTTGTCAGTCTCAGCCCAAATTTTCCCACTGAATGAGATTGGCCCAAGGTATTCATGGAACCTCTGGGTAACCAAGACCAGAGTTTTCTTTTTTTTTTTTTTTTTTGGGTAGTGCTGGGGATCAAACCCAGGGCCTCATGCATGCTAGGCAAGTGCTCTACCATTGAACTACACCCCCAGTCCCCAAAGAGAGACTTTTAATAGTCTATTTCACAAAATAGATTATTGTATAGAGAATATATCTATACAATAAGTATATGTACAGAAATATAGGTGGCATAAAATTTAACATTGTAACCATATACATAAGTGGCATAATTTACCATGTTGCACAGCTACTACTTTTCCAGTGTGCTTTTATTATCCCAAACTGAAACTCTATATTCGTTAAATAATAACTCCTTATTCCCCCTTCCCCAGTCCTCTCTTCTACTTTGCTATGAATTTGCCTAATCTTGGTACCTCATGTAAAGAGCTTTATACAGTATTGTCTGTTTGTGTCTGGTTGATTTCATTTAGTATCCATGCACATACAAAAAGTTCATCCATCTTTAGCATATGTCAGAATTCTACTCCTTTTAAAATCTGAATAATATTCCACTGTAGACTATACTATATTCAACTATATGTTCATTGGTTAATGGACATTTGGGTTGCTTAGACCTTTGGGCTCTTGTGAATAATGCTTCCATGAATATGAATGTACAAACATCTGTTTGAATCCCTGCTTTCAATTCCTTTTTTGGAGGTGGATACCAAGGATTGAACCCAGGGGCACACCAGTGAGCCACATCCCCAGACCTTTTCTCATTTTTTATTTTGAGACAGGGTCTCACTACATTGCTTAAGGTCTTGCTAGATTGCTTTGAACTTGTGATCTGATTGGCTCAGCCTCCCCAGCCTCTGGGATTACAGGTGCACACCACTGTACCTGGTCCTGCTTTCAATTCTTTGGGGGTACAGAGGTCAATGAATCATTCTTGAAAGCCTATTATGAGTCAAATATGGTATTCTCTAGAAGCTCAACTGGACAGAGTGCTGCAGTCTGGCTGCAGCAAAATAACCGGGGGGTGACGAACAACTTGTGTAGATTGATACAGCAGGAGTGGGAGCCGTTTATTGTAGGATTGGAGGGGTATATATACATTCCACACAGCTTATCTTAATTAACAAACTAGATACAGCAGTCAACCAATAAGGAATCTCCACACTTAATGGCTCGCTGGCCTTACTTCACAAACCACTCCCTCTGCAAAATGCCAGGCACCATCTTGACTTGTTTACAGACTCTAACATTTCCCCCTTTTTAAAAATTTAAATAACGACCATAGTGGTTTTTACACAAACACCATAAATAATCTGCTACAAGCAGAAGGGGAGGATACAAAATGCCACAATACCAAGCCAATTGATGGCTCCATGCAAGAAGCCCTTGGAAAAATTATACTAGCAATGACACCATTAGCAAAGATACCAAGTTACAATTTGTTGTAGATTACAGTTTGTTGTCTCAGTCCAGGTAAAGCAGTGTCTCAATAGATTAACTCACAGTCCAGGTAAATCACAGTCCAGGTAAGTTCTGCAGGCAGCTAGCTTAAATCACAGTCCAGGTAAATTCTGCAGGCAGCTAGCTTGATCCGAAGTCTCGTCTGGTTCTCAGCAACACTGGAAATTCTTCCACCCTTGTCCTCACTGGCACTGGGACGAAGGCAGGAACTCTGGATGGCTAAAGAAAATCCTGTAGTATTCCAGCAGGCACTAAGAAAACAACCTTCTGAACAATTCAGTACATTATCTCAAGGTTTTTTACATTTGAAATAGGCCTTAATGGTGTTCATTACTCATTAGCTTCCAGGTGTGGGAGAACCATTGTATGTTACTGGCCTTGGAAATGATCAAACTTCAGGGATGCGGGCAACATCCCGGGCAGCCCCAGATGGCCCAGAGAGAGTCCAGGGAGTGTCCCAGACTCCCGGGGAGAGTCCCAGGGAGCGGGACTGCCACCGGGCACAGGGAGCAAGAGCCTGCGAGACTGTGCTTCCAGGTCAGGTCTGGATTTGGGCTCTTGCAGTGGTGTCCCGCTCCCCGGGCAGGGGCGGGGAAGAGCCGGCTGCCGCCACTTGGAAAGTCCTTGCTGCACCATGACCGGCTCGCACACGTGGCAGCCACCACTCCGATTCACGTACCCTCCGGTAACAAAAAGTATTCAGTAATAGCCTTTTGCTGCAACTTTTTTTCTGATAATCTTTCTTCTTTTGAACTTTCTTTTTCTTTCTGACTAGAGTTCCTGGGCTTCCATCAACACATGCCCTAACTGCTCTTGGTTCCACTGGGGTGCCTCCTTCCTTAGTAATTTACTTCTCACCCCTTCCATATTTTTGTCACAAAGATAATACAATACACTGAGACAAAACAAGACACAAACATACTGTATCAGTCTTCTCCATTTTCTCAAAATGGCCATTTTTCCTCTCGACCTATCTAGGGACGAGCAGATCTGCTCCCGTCCTATCTAGGGACGGGCAGCTTTTTTTCGTCAACTTACCCCTCTCAGAGGAGAATTCCAAGCTGGGATCCCTGTGGACAGCCAACATCATTAACTCACTGTTTCTTCTCCACCTCCTGGAGCCCGGGTCTCAGCACAGCACTGCAGCCATATTCAGCCAAGTTAGGAGCTCACTGGGCCCTCCAACTTTCTCCACGCTGTGTGACATTAACCTAGACCAGAGCCGCCTGCTCTTTCTCTACTCAGGTTTCGTTGTCTCTTGACGGGACACTTGGGACATTGAAAGATGAATTAATTCTCTGTAAGGGAGATGCCCATCTATCACACCAAAGGTCAGAGGCCCCGGGGCCAGGATCTTTGTGGTCCACTCTCCACACATTTTTCAACACTATGAGATGGCTTCAGATTCAGGAGGAGAGCTGCCATTTGTCATTTGCAATTTATGACTGCTCACTTCTCCAGCCACCAGCGGATGGCCTTTCGTCTGGGCTGTGAAACATCATGACTGATTGGTTTTCTAAGGCGGGAGAATGCTCCCACTTTCTAAACCAGAACATCCGGGAGCTGAGGAAAAGCTTTGCCTGTGAAGAATCCGCCTGTTGCTTAACGTAGTGGATTTATGTTTGGTGAAAGTAAAAGTGATATGGGGTGTGTGTGTGTGTGTGTGTGTGTGTGTGAGTGTGTGTGTGTGTGTGTGTGTGAGAGAGAGAGAGAGAGAGAGAGAAGAAGAAGAAGAAGAAGAAGAAGAAGAAGAAGAAGAAGAAGAAGAAGAAGAAGAAGAAGAGCAGCAGAGACTTTCCCTGCTCAGACCAGCTCTTCTGTGGGTCTCAGGAAGTCCAGTGAACTGTGGGGACAGGGGACTAAATCAATTAGGGTCACTCCAAGTGAATTTGGGCTGACTAAATAAAAACACAGACACAGAAAGTACCTTTTCTTTGAGTTCAGTGACTGCTCCTCAGCCACAGCTCCCACATGGGGGCAAAGCAGGCAAGAAAGAGGAGAAACACACCTCGAACCTGGGTTTTATTAATGGGAGGAGCTAATCCACGGAGCATTCTATCCAAAAACCAGCAGAAGGGCAGGATTACAACAAACAGGTGGGTATAATTCAACCCTTCAGGTGACCCCCACTCCCAGAGCTGCACCTTTCTTTTCCCAGCGGGGGTAAGGTCCAGCTGCATTGCAGGTGCAGTACCTGCTCAGCACCTCTTTACTCAGGACTTAAAGGTGTGTGCAAAGCTCCTGAACAGGGCGGCCCCCCGACAGTGAACAGTGATGGTGGTTGGCAGCAGGGCGCGGCAGTGGTGGTGATGAGAAAGGTATATGCTTTGAAGATTGACTCACAGAGAAACGTTTTTTGGGGCAGATTCTTTGTATATGTGGCAGGAAAAGAGAACTCAGGACGAAGGCCAAGGTATTTGGCTTGAGTGGCAGATAAATGATGTGCCATTTGTTCAGAGAGGGAACCCCTGTTTGGGGGTGGGGAGGCAAGGTTGGGTCCGGGCCAGGTTTTGTTTGAGATGCTTGTTAACATCCAAATAGAAATGTCAGGCAGGCAATCAGCTGTAGGAGTCCTGTGTTCAGGGAGGATAAGGCATTCAGCTGGGGAGTCTTCAGGCCATAGATGGTGTTGGAGGTCATAGATGAGGTCGTGTTGGTAGAGTGTAGACAGAACTCCCATTGATAGTCAGAACTTTTCAATAGTTTTCATGTCCTTTATCAATCTGACCATTTTCATAAATATCTCTTCTAACTATTTAAAAAATCTTATTTAAAAGCATGCATATGGCACATGTATAAATAATGTCTGCATATCTCAGCACAATATAGGGATAATGGGTTTAGCACCTCTATGCCCATTCATAATGAAACCCTATAGTAGACCAGAAGTAGAAGAATTTATGTACTAAAACTCTACAGCAAACACAATACTTAAAGGAAACAGTCCCTTCAAAGGTACTTTAATTCATTCATTCATGTTTAAAAGATTTCTCTATTCTGGAAATAGGGGGAAAAATATAATATGTGGTGCTGTGTGTCTAGCTTTTTGATGAGCATCAAGTTTTCAAGGTTCATTCACATTGTGGCATGTATCAGATTTCATTTCCTTTTTATTGCTGAATAATATTTCATAGTTAAGCTTTTAACACTTGAATAATTATAAATCATATTTTATTCCAACTCAAAGTATGTTGTCCCATTAAAACACTTTTTGTAGAAAATTCAGAGAAAAACGTACCCAAAAGTATTGTACATTAACAAATAAAATGAATGCACAAGGGAAGAAAACTTTTAGAGGAATGAATTTATTTTAACAGTGTTATCACTGACTTCTTGATATGTGAATCCCAGCAAAGTATCTTTCGAATGTAATGAGAGATGCCGCTTCTGGGTGAATCTCAATTTAGAAAACAAACTCATGTGTTCTCTGTATTTTCCATGGGCTAGAAGGGTACGGGCCCAGGTGAATGAATAAGAGTGCTCTTACATTCTTGTTTTGAACAGAACTTGGACGTGACATCACAAACACACACCTTCCACCTTGGTTGGTGGTAGTAGATCTCACTTTTCTCCCCTCTCGCTGGGGGGCTGACTCCATACTTCATTCCACTGCTCCTGGTTCCAAAAGTGCATGCTCCCATTGGACATTGGGATTTGTCCTTGCAGGTGTCTGTTCCCTTCATGTCTATCATCCTCACTAACAGAAGCCTCCAAATCAATAGCCAGCCTGGGTTTCCAGCGAGAAGTGACAGCTGAACAAGGGTGGTGTCCCCAAGGAGAACTGTGTGTAAAAGGCAGCCCAAGGAAGAACCCAACAGGGATTCTCAGTTGGGTGGATCCTCTGTGTGCAAGCAACAGAAGCCAGCTCTGACTGTGCAGGAAATAAAAGTTTGGGAAGGATGTGCGGGTGTCTAGGAGACTGAAGGAAGAGCGGAAGCACAGTCTCTGGGAAGGACAGAAGCCAAGGCAGCTCCAGGTCTCCAAGCACAGGGTCCAATGGCCAGGCCTGCAGCTGGGATGAACAACTTCCAACCCCATTCAGACTCTGAGCCACTCAATTCAAGAGTCATAGGTCCACCCTGGAATCAGAGGGAGAGCGGAAAAGACAAATAGGAGAATAAGGAAATGTAGGCTGTGATGCCAGAAGAGAGAAGGATGATGGATAGATCAAAGGAACAGCTATCCCCAAAGGAGGACACAGACTCTATTCTACCAATACCAGAGTGACCTGAGTGAGTTCCTGTGGGCGAATCCAAGAGTCTCCTTCGGAGTTACTCTGGATTTTCTCTAAAATATGAAGACATGGATGATCCAGGCCCACTGAGTGTGGTAGTTCATGGTGGCACATGCTTGTAATCCCAATGGCTCAGGAGGCTGAGACGGGAGGATCGTGAGTTCAAAGCCAGCCTCAGCAACTTAGCAAGGTGCTAAGCAATCCAGTGAGACCCTGTCTCTAAATAAAATACAAAATAGGGCTGGGGATGTGGCTCAGTGGTCGAGTGCTCCTGAGTTCAATCCCCAGTAGCACCCCCCCCCCAAAAAAAAAGTTTTACCCCAGAGAACCTGGATCAGTGATTTTACCCTAAGAACAGAGTCAACCTATCAACCAAGAAAAGCCTTTTAAACACATGAAACAAGAAAATTATAACTCAGGGTAAGTTATCTGAAAAATATAAACGAATGAGGTAATATACAGGGAATTATTGGGAACATCATTTTTTAAATGATGGCTTTGGTTTTGGAGTAATTGAGTGACACATCTTTTTGCCAATTGTTGGGAGCTGCCACATAGGAGTTGAGCGCCCCCTAGCTTTGAGTGGTGGAAATGCAGAGACTGGTTTCCTGAGCACAGGGAAGCGGGTGGATCCCCATCTCCCTATCTCCACTCAGCATGGGAGTGGGCGTTACCCAATGGGAGTGGGCTGCCTTCTTGTTCCTTTGCAATACTACCCCTTACCTTTTTTGGAAGAGCTTCTTCTATGGAAGAGCTCCCCTCAATAAATAGCATGGTTTCAGGCATGTGCTCTCTTTTATCTGCCTCTCTTGCTTCCCTTGTGGGAGGTGGGGCTGAGGAGCCATAGCTGAACCCCAAGAAAAATGTACTTTCTGTGTCTGTGTGATTATTCAGTGTCAGCCCAATTTATCTGGAGTGACCCCGACTGATTTAGTCACATGTAGTGACAGCCAATAACTAGAGAGAAAAATCTAGAAACTCTCTATTAATCTGTTTATAAAACTATCATTTGCATATATAGAGGAAATTTTGGTTTGCTGTTCTTTCTAGCAGGAGGGTTTACAATCAGCTCTTGCAAAAGAGGAAGGGCCAAAACACATCCTTGTTTTATCCAGGAGGCAAATATCATGATATCTACTGAGTGTAACTCAGATTTTTAATCAGAGCACAGCTGGGGCTTAATCATACATGGGGGAGATTAATTAAGCATAGGTTGTGTTTGTGGGCAAAGGCAGAGATGGGATGTATGGAAGGGAAATCATGGTCTGGGGGGGGACTGACTAAGCAATCCCCACGGAGGTGTGTTGTGAGGGATGGGATTTCAATTCTCTGAGGGCTTCTGGGAACGCTGTGATTTCAGGTGTGGAGGGTATGTGAGGTGCAGTGGCTCTTCCCTGTCATGGTGCCTCCACCTCCACCTCAGTTAGACCTGATGGAGTTTAGGGCCATCTAAAGGCTTATATATCCCCAGACCTTGAGTTTGCAGGTGACATTAAGATGCAGGTTCCATGTGAGTATAGACAGCAGGGGCCTGTCTTGATACTCTCAGGACTTGGGGTCATCGCTCATTTTTGTTCCTTGAATGAAAGGTCTCTGGGGTAGAAAATCATACACCAGAAATCAGAGATAATATTACTGACCGAAGTCTGCCTAGTAAAGCATAAGAAGCCAAAATCTCACCAATGCCATAAGCATTTTATAAATAGATCTACATTTGGAGTAAAAGATTGTCCCCTTTTCACAGTAAGTGTGATTTTAGTTGCAGGCTTTTTTTCATAGATGCCCTTTTTACCAAATCCTGTATGTTCCTTTCTTTTCTTTGTTTGCTGGCAGTGTTTTTTTTTTCCCATTTAAATTTTTAAAAGAATAACTGTTACATTTGCTAGATCCACTTTCCTAGATCCAATGAGACTACGTGGATTCTCTATGCTAATATTTGTAGAGGCTTTTGTATCTATGTTTATGAAAGATATTGCCTGTGATTTTCTTTTCTCGTAATCCTTTTCTCAGGTTTTGGTGTCAGTGTGGTGTTGGCCTCATAAAACCAGCAGGGAGGGGAGTCTTCCTTCTCTCTTTTCTTGAAGACTACATTTAGGTGGGGGTGTTATTGTTTCTTCTTGAAATGTTTGTGGGAATTCAGTAGCAAAGTGGACTCCATTGAATTTTTCTTGATGGAAGATTATAAGTGCGATTTCAACTTCCTTAATAGTTATAGGTGTATCAGACTTTAAAATTTCTCTTCATGTTAGTTTTAGAAAGTTGCATTTTCCAAGAGATTGGTCCATATCATCCAAGTTGTTACATTTGACAAAATTTTTCATAATAATTTTTATCTTTTTAATGTGCCTATGAATCTATGCTGATGTCCCTTCTCTCATTAGTTTTTTTCAGATATAATTAATTTTATCAATTTTTCCAATGTACCAACTTCTGTTTTTATTGATCACTTTATCGTTTGTTTTCCATTTTTTTTTCTTTTTCATTTCCTTTCTTATATGTACTTTGGGTTGAATTCATTCTAAAGCATCTTAAAATGAAAACTTAGGTGATTGATTTGCACAACCGTTGATTGTTGTGATTTTGTTATCATTCAGTTTGAAACATGTAAGAGTTTCTATTGTGATTTCTTCTGTAACTTATGAGATACCATTCGGTATCTTTTTCCTCTTCTGCAGAATTCCTTTAGCATGTTTCTTTGTCACATGTTTGTGCTGGTGACAACTTCGCTGGGATTTTGCTTATCCAAGAATGTCTTTCACCTTCATTTTTAAGGAATATTTTTGCTGTACATACAATTTTAGGTGGATAGTTCTTTTTCTTTAAGCATTTTCAGCAGTGTTTTATGCGATTCTGTTGGCCTTCATTTTCATTAATTCTGGTGAGAAGTCACTCTTCATTCATGTCATTGTTCCCTTGTATATAATATGTCTTTTTTCTTTGATTACTTTTAAGATTTTCTTGTGTTTCAGTAGTTTGACTCTGGTGTGTCTAATCATCATCTTGTAATTTTTTTTTTTTTTTTTTGCCTGGGGTTTAGAGAGCTCTTAATGCTTTTTTTTTCTTTTTTCTTTCAAATGCCTTTTCCACCTCTCCTCTATCCTTTTATCTGGAACTCCAATCATTCATATATTAGAATTCTTGACTGAAATTCAAATAAATATTTAAATTTTAGAATAGTTTCAGATTTATAGAAAAACTGGAAAGATAATTCAGATAGTACCCCTTTTTATTATGTTGTTAACATTTATTATAAAAAAGGAACTAACAGTGGTATATTTTTATTATCTAAACTACACAGTAGATTCAGATTTTACCAATTGTTCTCTAATGTTCTCTTTTCTGTTCTAAGATCCCATCCAGGATACCACATTGCCTTTAGTCATCGAGGCTCCTTAGTCTCCTCTGGTCTGTGACAGTTTCTCAGACTTTTCCTGGTTTTTATCATCTTGACAATTTTGAGGAATACAGTTAAGGTGTTTTTTAGAATTTCTTTGCATTTGAGTTTGTCTTGTGTTTTCTTCGTGGTGAGAGTGGAGTTATGGGTTTGGGGGAGGAAGACCACAGATATGGAGAACCAGTCCCATCGCACCACCTCAATGGTACAAGCTAAAAGCATGACTTACTTCATTACCTGCCCAGTTCACTGTTTGCCAGTTCTCCATTGTGAAGCTACAAGAAGGGGCAAGAAGTTGAATTCTATCTCTTAAGATGGGGACTATCTAGATAATTTATTTGAATCTCTTCTATATGGGAAATTTCTCTCTCCTCCCCATTTATTCAATCATTGATTTATATCAATGTGGACTCATGGGCATTTATTTTATACTGTAGGGTATAATTAAGTGCTACCTTTTTCATTTTGTTGCTCAGAATCTTCTGTTTTGATCAGTGGGGGCTCTATCAGGTGGGCTGTTATCTGCCTAGGTTTTTCTATATTTTTACTTTTGGGAACTTTGGAAAACTCTTCACTTATGTTTTTTTCAAATGTGTTTCCATTTCTTTATTATTTTCTTGTAGGGCTCCAATTTTTAGTACTTTAGAGTGCTCAATATTATCCCATAAGGCAGTATGAGGTGACGGTCATTTTTTTCTATTTTTTTTTCCTGATTGTACTTCCACTTTGATAATTTCTCTGGACCCATCTTTAGGTTCAGTAGTTTTTTTTCTTCTGTATTTTCCAATCTGCCATTGAATTTTTGTTGCCAGATATTTATTTTTAGTTCCAGGGTTTTTTTTTAGTTCTATGTTTCTACATTTCTACTGAATTTTATTATCTTTTCTTCTTCAAATTATATCAATATGCCTGTAGATGCGTTGACATATTTTTCATAAGGTTCTGATGTATTATTTTCAATATTTATCATCTGTAGGTCTGTTTCAGTTGACTATATTTTCCTCATGACTCTGGGTCACATTTTCCCCATGTCCAGTAATTTTTGAATTATGTAGTATATATGAAAGATAATCCATATAAGAGGTTCTGGGTTCAGTTATGTTTTTCTGAAGACTGCTATACTAACACGCAGTTAATTACTGTTGGCTTCCCTTAACTTTGTTGAAGGTTGATTTTAGGATTTTTGAGGAGGTGTTGCCCTTTGGCTTAGGGAGGACTCACTCTTAAGAAAGACCCTCCTGAGATTTTGGTGGCATGTCCAAGGTGTTTAACAAGCCCCTTTATGTAAGTAATTGGCAATAATATATTTAAACAAATTGGTGGGTGTCTTCTAAGAAAATCTGGCCTGCTTCCTATTCTGTATAGACTCTGGGCCTGGTTTGTTTGTTTTAATCATACGTGTGTGTGTGTGTGTGTGTATGAAGAAATATTTATGAAAATATGAATAAAGGAAAAATATCTGAATAGAGGAACTCCTATGCTCTGTGTTCTTTTTTTTTACTGTTATGCAAATGACATCCATTATATTCTGATTATTTCCTAAAGCTTTTTCTGAACCTCTAGTCATAGTTAAAGTCATACCAAAAAAATAATATGACAATTTATTTAACTAATCCCTTATTAATGCACATTTAGGTTGTTCCTAGATTTTTTTTGTTACTACAAACAACATTACAATTCTTGACACACACCTTTGTATATGTATTCAAATTCCTAGAAGCAGCATCGCTTAGTCCAAGAATTTGTGCTTATACAATTTTATGATTTTTGCTAGTATGCTTTCTTTTTTTCTTTATTAAATTATTTATTTACTCGAATTTGTTATATATGATGGCAAAATACAGTTCATTTCATATTACACATATAGAGCACAATTTTTCAAGTCACCGGTTGTACCCAAAATATTTTCACACCATTCGGGTCTTCATAAATGTACTAAGGGTAATGATGTCTAACTCAGAGCCCTGTGTTCTTTTAAGCACTTTGTTTTACTTGTAACATTTCCAAATGCCTCAAGCCTATCATGTATTGAAAAACACTAGGACACTTAAATTTCATTTTTTGAAAAATGTACCTATATCTTTCTAGCAGTGGCCATCAGTTAATTACCAATTTGGGTGACTAAGTATTGATAGGCTACATGCTACTCTGGTAATCTAATAATGGGAAAAGCTCTAAATAACCAAAATGCTCCCCCGTACTTTGTTTGGCCATCCTGGGTTACATGTTGATTTTTATTTTTTATTTTTAAGCCTCTCTGATCTTTACTACATATTGACAAAATGTCTTATTATTATGTTGGCGTAATTAGAAGCACAGAACAGTTTGACTTCAGCTTCTCAGTCATCCTGGGCAAAGTTCACTCTTAGCAACTCGCCATCATTGTTTTAATTTAATATATGGGGACAGCTTGTGGCTGACAGGACCCAATTTAGTTCTCTTTGTCAGCAACATTTTGCCATCAGTCTTTGCTCAGTCGATACTTTCTCTTTCCAGTCTTACCTGGACACAAGTGGGCATTTGGTACCCCTCTTGTCCATTTGACTGTTCAGCACTCACGTATCCTTGCCTCCCTGTCATGGTGGTCTTCACTTTTACTATATCTATAGAGACATTTGGAATGACAAAGGAAAACTCCCCATTCATTGGTATTCTAAAAGCATTTAAGTCGACCTGCCATGCTAAATTTCTTTAAAAAAAAAAGAAACTCAGAAGAGATAAAAAAGATGAAAATTTTTAGTCCATAAAATTGAGACAAATGACCTCTGGAAGGAATTCTCACTAATTATAGAGATTGGCAGAAGAGCAGTCAGTGTCCTGTCCATTGCTTTGGGAAAGATCAACTTCACCTCCCTAAAAGAGAGATCTCCTCCCTCCCTCCCTCCCTCTCTGCCCCATCATCTGTACCATTCAAAAAACTGGGCAGCTTTATGTCCATTCATTTCAGGGCACAAATTCTATGACTGCTATGCCAAGGAAACAGGGAAGAAGATAGGGAGGAATTACTCTTTGTCCACTGTAGTCTTGGTGTTTAGCTACGAGAAAGTAGAAGAGGACAAGGGAGAGACAGCTGGGTCCACGGTGGTGTCTTTGTTGAGAGGGATGGCAAGTTTCCTTGAACAACGATGAATTCAGTTTTGTACCTGCTCAATTTGAGGCTCAGATTGTTAAGATTTGAGGTGCTATCATTTTATTATAATCATTTAGACATTTCAAATAGACTCAGGGGAAATGACTGGGAGGAACTTGGACATGGGATCAGAGTTTTAAGACAGAATTGATATGGATTTGTAATGCATATAGTAGCTGAAGCCATGGATGTAGAAAAGAGAAAAGGGCCCCTGAATAAATCACCATGGAGAACCAACATGTTAAGCGCAGGCAAAGGGAAAGAAATAAGCAAAGTTGGGGTGACATAAAAAGAGAGATGGAAAGAATTCAAGGACAGAATGATGGCATTATGGAGAACCGCTTTTCTTAATTTCGACACTTGAGAGACATTTCTCTCTCGTGTTTTCTCTACATTTCCACAATAAATACACAAGCAGATTTTGTAGGAATTTCCTTACAATGACGCTCATTGAAAAAAAAAAAAAACGGTAAAATAACTGTAGGATCATCTTTTGTAGATGGAAGGCTTAGCAGGGATCATTTAATAGGTGCTAAGATTTTGGCCATTTTCATTGGTCTGAAGTATTTCTCAAACATCTGTCCAGTGTCCACTCTTAATTTTCATTCCTCAATAAGCCCCTAAATTAAGATGGTTTCCATTTCATTTCAGAATGGACTAAATGTATTATCTCCATTTCTAAAGTTGCCTTTTTCATTGTTCACCATAGTTTACACTCAAGGTAGGATAAACAAAGCACTTGGTAGTAGGAGCAGAGGAGAAGGTTGGGTTTCATTTATAATCATTAAGATTTTCAAACAGATTGCCATTTCTCAGGACACATACTTATCTAGGAGAGGTGATCGATGGGCTCTTCCCAGTGTCCAACAGAGACAAGGTACAGACAGAGGAAATTAAAGCTCTGGAAAGAGGAAATCACTGTTAGCCGACTGTTATAGTGGCTTTTTTTCCTGACGAGAGGTAAGTCAAAATTTAATTATATCGCTGATGGCTTGGGTTTGATAAGTGTAATGGATGGTAAGTCATAGATGGCTTGAAATCGATTTTTTTTGTTCAGTGAGTAATAACATGTTTGCTTTGAAATATGTTATCTATATAAGATTCAATGGGTAAAGCTGTCCACCCGTCTCTGAGGAGAGAACTCTGAGAATTGCAATATGGCAGCAACAAAAATATATGAAATATATAAAATATGTTTTAAAAAAGGAGGAATCTATGCCAGGAACCCCTCCAGATGCCATGTCTCTGGTTACTGGAGACAAACTCTCCGTTTGTCTGGACCTTTATTGGTTCTCCACTTGCTGCTGCTTCCCACGAATATTCCACACCACATATTGCCAAGCTGTGGCTGCAAAGGGCTTCGTATGGAGAGTGCTAACTTAAATGGAAATGCTCTCACTTGGAGCTGAGCCAGAGTAGAGGAAAGACAGTCTTAAAGACAATTGTTTCAGAAGTGTGAGAAGAGCAAAGCAAGAGATAAAGTGGGACAAGATGGGGAGGGAGAGTGTGGAGCCAGAAGCCTCGAGAAGAGTCCCATGTGTCTCCTTCACCAGCCAGATGGCCACAGTCTCTTCTGTGCGCAGACACGGGCCTTGTCCTTCACCAGGAGTGAGAGCCTCACAGGGGAAGAGAGATTCTTGTATTTATGTTATTTTATATTTCATTGATATTTATTCTGGGAACTATCCAGTTTTCATCGATGACTCACATTTGCTTTGTGATCCACCAAGATGCCCAGGTGCTTCTCGCTGCACCTGGGTCTGTCACCTCCCTCTCACCTGGGATTTATGTGGTTTGGTTTGGAACAAATGGTGCAGATGCCATTTAAATGCTGTTCTCCGGTAATAAAACCCAGGTATACTCAGACAGCCGCAGACTCAGGTGCACATGGGTCCATTTTTTCTCACTGGTCATGGTGGGATAGGCATGGCCGCATAGACAGGCAGTGTCTCACCTGCTCCCAACATGTGGCTGTTCCACATCAGGTGAATGGTCCACATTTAGCTTAAGTCTCAAAGCTCAACCCTGTCTTTGAATGTTACCTCAGAGAAGATTTCAACTGTGTGCTAAGAATAACCACTATCAGGACAGAGATCAAAAGCCTTGCTTTCTTTATGCCACATATCACTTTGCCAGTTAGGTGAAGGCTTATGGATTCCTTAAAAAAGAAAAAAAAAACCTATAAATATATAGGATTATAACTTTTAAAAATCATATTGACATGTAAGTTATTAACATTTTCTAAAAACTAATCTGTGATGTTGTAAGGCAGGTGGGTTTTTTTAACATTTTTTTTTAAAGAGAGAGAGAGAGAGAATCCTAATATTTTATTTTTTAGTTATCGGCGGACACAACATCTTTGTTGGTATGTGGTGCTGAGGATCGAACCCGGGTCGCACGCATGCCAGGCGAGCGCGCTACCGCTGAGCCACATCTCCAGCCCGGCAGGTGGTTTTTATTCATGCACTAAATATAAAGCCTAACGGAGGATCAAATAACTAAAAGTTGTGATATGGGTAACATTAGTTCAACCTATCTGCAACAAGTGTAATAGAATACAAAAGAGGCTTTGACTTCATGGGTAAAAAAAATCCACTGGTGCCACTAATCCCACTGTGGTTTATTATCTACATTCATTATTGGAAAAAAAGCAAAATTTCAGTTAGAGATTAGAGAAAATACGTAGCTGTTTTTCTCTCCAAGTTCAAGGATCCCCTGAATTCTATCCTGGGTTAAGAATTCTAGATTTAGACAATAAAGAAAACGGGAGAGAAGATAAGAACAGAAGAAAACTGTGGGAGACCAACCTTACATGTGACTGAGTCACACTCCCTGGCTGGGTGCTGAGGCACTCAGTGGCAGAAATGTGGCAGTTTTCCCCACCCTTTTGGGTCCGAGAGTCGAGGTCTCGTGCATGGGTGTGTCTTGCTACAGCCCCATGGGTGAAGCTATGCTCACCTGTTCCTTTCTATTATAACCCCTTGCCCTGTTTAGGGTAGAATCTTCCATGGAAGTGCCTTGTGTGTGTCCCCTCCTCTTACTGTGCCCTTGGGTGTGGCCTACCCAGGTGTCAGTCAACCTGCTGACAGTGGACATCATGAAGATAGACTCAGCCCCCTGAAACCTGATCCCTTGCCTCATTTGAATAGCTTCTCCTCAATAAAAGGGGTCAGCACGTGCTCTCGCTCTCTCTTCCTGCGGACCCTTAAGGTCAGAAGAGCCAACACAGTAACCCCAAAGAAAAAGGTGTTTGTGTCCTTGTGTGGTTATTTCATGCAGCCCAACTGGCCGAGTTTAACTGGAGTGACCACTGAGCCTTTTAGTTGTGAGAACAGAAACCTGGCAATTACCTTATATTTCAATGTACAGTTATCAGAAATTTTAATTGTATTTCAAACCAATGCAATAATGTGTCCCAGCTTAGTGATTGGCACAGCTTTTTTTTGGATACAGTCATCTCTCAATAAATATCTGTTGATGGGACTAAGAAAAATATTGCTTTGCTACTGCAATTCACCCACGGACATGTCTTGGTCTTCCACTGAACTCTGAGCTCTTCAAGGGCACAGTAATAGCATTGTGGCACAGGAACTTAGTAAATGTTTGTTAAATAAAAAATTCGTGTCATTCATATTAAAAATTATACATGCAATTTATATCTAAATGGTATGTTGTGATTGTTTGTATAATTATGATAGAATGCTTGGATTGTCAGAATATCTTCAAAATGTCACCTGCATAGCTTTGTAATATCTGTCAGCTAGGAAAGAGAGCTCTCACTAATTTCTGGCAGAGTTCTGTTTCATAGCCCCCATTTATTATATGTCAGAGATATACTGACATTTAACACAATAAGCTTGCAGGTGTGCGTCATCCCTGTTAACAGTGCAATTCAATGCCGTTGAGGGTTCACGCAGTGATCCATGGCAGGCATTGCGCTAAGTGCAGTGGCACAATGTGGTAGAGATGAGAGAATTCTTGCCTGCAGATGGCATACAGTGCAGTAGGGTGGAATGACATGTCTAAGCCCAGATATGAGACAAGGCACACAGGGCAGGCTGAGGGATCCGAATGACAAAAGACACTGAGGCAATATAGGGTATTTTTTTCTGAAAATGGAAGACTTTTCAAATTGCTAAAGAAAGATAGGTTGAGGTTTGAATTGTAGACCTAAGTGTTTTAGACTTGTATAAATGGTTCTTAAATAGAAGGTACCTCCGCTACCTTCAAACTGTCTCCCAATTCCATGTCTCACTCCGAGTCTTGTTATCTCAGATGATAAAGGTTTTGTAGGAACTTCTCAGAATCTTGATGTTCTCAGGTTAAGTTTAATGAATACCTATTTCACCATCCCCAATGGAAGGATTGCTCAAAGAATTCAGGCAACTTCAGATTTCTGCATGTAAATGCTTTCTTTCCATTACCAACCCAACAATGCTATCCTGAAGCTCTGCTTTGCTGTCAGACACTCAGTTGTGAAGCATTATAGTAGGTGTTCGTAGTAATTTTCACAAATCAAAAATTTAAGACAACAACACAATTTAATCTGGCTTTGTTCTCTTGGATACTTGAAGCAATTAAGAAGCTGTCATCTGTGCCATGTACTCTCGATGGAATATCCCGAGAAGCTCCCTGATCCATACTGAACATTGGCAGCTTAATGTAGATCAAAACATCATTTGTAAACTCTAATGGCCAGAGTGTTAGCCATAATAATGGTATAAAGGGAACCATTCCAGAGAATATTTTGTGTGTTAATGTTTCTGGATTACTTTGCTTTGCTCACACTAGGAAAAACGTCTTGTATACAGGTCACTAGATAATCAGTCATATCTTCTACTGAAAATACATTTCTCATAGAATCATTTGCCTGTACATCTTTGACCTTTGAATGCATAGAGTCATGGAATATTTGATTAGGAAGGGGCTTAAAAGTTCTCCAATGCAATTGCTTTATTTTTACAAATGAAGATTCTGAGGCCCAGGGAAAGAAAAGACTTGCCTAACATCAAATGATCTGTTACTAGTAGATCTGGGATAGAACCCAGGCCAATGCATTTGCCCTCACATGTGGAAAGATGTTAGAGTCTGTAAACAAGTCAGGATGGCGCCTGGCATTTTGCCAGGGGGAGTGGTTTGTGAGGTGGCGC
The DNA here is from genome assembly GCF_964194105.1 of Spermophilus citellus. Taxonomy (NCBI): domain Eukaryota; kingdom Metazoa; phylum Chordata; class Mammalia; order Rodentia; family Sciuridae; genus Spermophilus; species Spermophilus citellus. The sequence goes on along the minus strand of NC_138183.1, from coordinate 24,081,369 downwards.
CAGCGAGCCATTAAGTGTGGAGATTTCTTATTGGTTGACTGCTGTATCTAGTTTATGTTAATTAAGATAAGCTGTGTGGAATGTATAAATACCTCTGTTGTCCTACAATAAACGGCTCCCTCTCAATGTACACAAGTTGCTCGTGTTCCCCCCCCCCCCCTTAGTTTGCTGCAGCCGGACTTCGGCAGATGGTGGCCTGTTACGGGGAGCCCCGGGACACTCAGGGGTAAGTTGACGAAAAAAAGCTACCAGTCCCTAGATAGGACGGGAGCAGATCTGCTTGTCCCTAGATAGGTCGAGAGGAAAAATGGCCATTTTGAGAAAATGGAGAAGATTGATACAGTATGTTTGTGTCTTGTTTTGTCTCAGTGTATTGTATTGTCTTTGTGACAAAAATATGGAAGGGGTGTTAAGTAAGTTGATAAGGAAGGAGGCACCCCAGTGGAACCAAGAATAATTAGGGCATGTGTTGATAAGAGCCCAGGAACTCTAGTCAGAAAGAAAAAGAAAGTTCAGAGGAGGAAGGATTATCAGGAAAAAAGTTGCAGCAAAAGGCTATTACTGAATACTTTTCGTTACCGGAGGGTGCGTGAATCCGAGTGGCGTCTGCCACCTGTGTGAGCCGGTCATGGCGCAGCAAGGACTTTCCAAGCGGCCGGCTCTTCCCTGCCCCCTGCCCGGGGAGCGGGACTCCACTGCCAGAGCCCAAATCCAAACCTGACCTGGAGGCACAGTCTCGAAGGCTCTTGCTCCCTGAGCCCAGAAGCAGTTTGAGTCCCGGACTGTCCCTGGGGCCATCTGGGGCTGCCCTGGACGCTGCAGGTGGAAGAGGCCGCGTCCCTGAAGTTTGATCATTTCCAAGGCCAGTAACTACAATGGTTCTCCCACACCTGGAAGCTAATGAGTAATGAGCACTCAAATGTAAAAAAACCTTGAGATAATATACTAAATTTTTCAGAAGGTTGTTTTCTTAGTGGAATACTACAGGATTTTCTTTAGCCAGCATTGCCGGAGACTTCGGATCAAGCTAGCTGCCTGCAGAACTTACCTGGACTGTGATTTACCTGGACTGTGAGTTAATCTATTGAGACACTGCTTTACCTGGACTGAGACAATAAACTGTAATCTACAAAAGATTGTAACTTGGTATCTTTGCTAATGGTGTCATTGCTGGTATAATTTTTCCAAGGGCTTCTTGCATGGAGCCATCAATTGGCTTGGTATTGTGGCATTTTGTATCCTCCCCTTCTGCTTGTAGCAGATTGTTTGTGTTGTTTGTGTAAAAACCACTATGGTCGTCATTTAAATTTTAAACAAAAGGGGGAAATGTTAGAGTCTGTAAACAAGTCAGGATGGCGCCTGGCATTTTGCCAGGGGGAGTGGTTTGTGAGGTGGCGTCAGAGAGCCATTAAGTGTGGAGATTTCTTATTGGTTGACTGCTGTATCTAGTTTATGTTAATTAAGATAAGCTGTGTGGAATGTATAAATACCTCTGTTGTCCTACAATAAACGGCTCCCACTCCTGCTGTATCAATCTACACAAGTTGCTCGTCACCCCCCGGTTATTTTGCCCAGCCAGCAGGGCTGCGGCAGAAAGATTTTATAAGGCACTTGATTTTTTGTTTATGTTTGAAGTACCTTTTGCTGTATGATAACATTAATTCTCTGTCATATTCCTAGGCCTTCTGACCAAGTACCATTTTGTAGTTTGAACTAAGTGGTGAAGTGATCTCATTGATAAAAAGCCTCCTTTCCTTTCCTCTGATTTTTTTGCCTTGTTTTCTGAATTTATTTCCTGTGGTGGATTGAATACATGGCTTTCCAAAAAGATATAGCCACGTCCTAGCCCCCAGAACCAGTGAATGTCACTGTATTTGGTAAAAGGGCCTTCACAGTACAATTAAGGATCTCAAGGTGCAGTTAGTCTTGATTTAGGGTGGATCTAAATCCAATGCCAGTGTCCTCATAAGAGAAAAGCAGAGAGAGTTTTGAAACACAGCCATAAGAGAAAGCCACGTGAAGAGGGAAACAGAGATTGAAGTTCTGCAGCAACAAGCCAAAGAATGCAAAAGATTGCCCACCGCCACCAGAAGTTAGGAGAGAAGCCTGGAACAGATTCTCCCTCAGAAACTCCAAAAGGAATCCACCTGGCAGATACCTTGGTTTCAGACTTCTGGCCTTCAGAACTGTGAGAGTAAAGTTCTATTGTTTTGAGCCATATTTGTTATGGCACTTTTAGGAAGCCAATACACTTCCCAAGCCCTTTTCCTGGGGCTTCTCTGAGGACTATGTCCTATAGAGGTCAAGAGTGTGAGTTCTGAGAGGAACCAACTCGTGTTTACACTCTCGATCCCACAATGGCTGGGTGCATGACCCTAGGTTGGTTGGATTACTGCTCTGTGACTCAGGTTTTTCTACTGAAAAATGGGGATAATATCAGTTATAATGGTTCAATGAAATGCAGTGGTCTCACTCACCCACAGGGATACATTCCAAGACCCCCAGCGGATCTCTGAAACTGCAGATAGTGCTGAACCCTGTTGTGTACTATGTTTTCCTCTCTACAAACATAAATATGATGAAGTTTCTAAAATAGCACAGTATGAGATTAACAATAATAAAATAGAAAACTTATAACAATACACTGTGAAAAAAATCACATGACTACATGCCTTCTTTCTCTCATAATATATTACTTCCTTATTGCACTATAGTAAATTTTCAGACTGCAGTTGACCATGAATAACTGAAACCATGGAAAGCAAATCCACAATAAGGAAGGACTAGTGAATATACACAAAGTTCTTATCCTAGGGCCTGGAACGCACTCAATGCTTCAGAATGTGAACTGATATTGTAACATGCCCAACCTCCTCTGCTGGTTCCTTGGCTTGTGCAAAAGGGATGCCTAAGCATTTCCTAGGCAGATGAGCTGTGGATGTGTTGCTGCGAGTTTGTGTGTCAAGCTCTGCGTGGGGAGGAAGACTTCTCTGACATGTGGGCTCTTCTCTCTTATCTGCTGGGGACTTCTTATAGCTCCAACACGCCTTCAGAACTGATGGGCCTCCTCAAGAGCATCTCTCCTTGCCATACCTACGGCAGTGGTTCTCAGCTCTGGGGGCATGCTGGAACCACCTGCAGAGGTTTCAATGTGGCAATGCACAGGCCCCACTTCAGAACCCCCAAATTTTATATATATATATATATATATATATATATATATATAAATCTCTGTTGTTTATAGGACAGGTTTAGTGTCTACAGTGAGGAGGACTTGGTTACATTTTAGGCACCACCTCTTTGGAGTTTCTAATCTGAGACAGGAAGTAGGAAAGACAAGTGAGTTGTCACCCAGAGTGGAGGTTTGCCAACTGTGGTGAGTAATCAACATATAAAACATTTCTCATCTCTCAGAGCCAGTGTTTTAGTAAAATACTATAAAAAGTGAACTGTACATCCTATAAGATACTTGGCCAGTTCTCATCATTGAATGACTCAAAATGAAATTTGTTTATTTCTCACACATGAAATTTTAAAGATATACTCAATAAAACCTGTAAATTTTTTATTATTAAAGAGATGTAAATCATTTTGTCAAATTGCTAAAATCAGATTTAAATGTATACTTACCATACGATCTAGCAATCCCATTTCTGGTATTTACCTAAAGGAATAGAAATATAAGCATAGACAGAATTGCCCACGAATGCTCATGGGAGCTTCTTTTGTATCAGCCGTAAACTTGGAGGAATCCAAATGTCCATCAGCAGATGAGTGGCTAAGCAAACTATGGCATATCTATACAACAAAATAGCCTTTATCAATAAAGACGTAAATTGCTGACCCCCACAAAATGTGGATGAATCTTAATGCTATTGTACTAAGTAGATAAACTAGACTCCAAAGACTATAGTCTGTATGATCCATTTATGTGGGTTTAGAAACAGCAAAAATTTAGTGATGAAAAGCAAATTGGTGATTACCTGAGTCCAAGAATTGGTCTGCAAAGATGCAGAAAAAACTTTTTGAATGGATAGAAATGTTCCATATTTTAACAATGAGGAAAACCCTATGACTACATAGATTTGTCAAACTCACTGAATGGTACACTTAAATGGATGAATTTTATTGTACCTAAATTGTATCTTAATGAAGCCGATTTTACATTTCCTATAAAGCTTTCTAAACGTGTATTCTTGATTTTTGCACATATCTTGTTGCTGTTGAGCAATAAATAGTTTGGCACCACTTGTTGGACCAAACTTTGTGAAGAATTGTCCTGGGAGGTGGGGCCTCTAGAGGCTGACATGCACAGTCTTGCTGTCTTGAGGCCCAGTGTCTTAGGAGGTTATTATCAGAAACTTGAGAATGAGGGGCAAGATAGTCGCCTGATCCTTTAAGATGGTCCTGAAAAGAGTTCAAAAGAGCTGCTTGGGTGCATCCTTGGAAACACCACATTAGGTATTGCTTGAGTTAGGGGAGGTCTTTGGACCCTCATTTTAAGAAGGTGATTAAATTTTGACCTCCCTGAAAAGGGGCAGCAAGATCAAGCCTGCAGCAGAGACTAGACGATACTTTATGGAAAGTAGATGCTAGTAAATATTTATGGGTTGAATAAAAGGCTAATAAATGCCTTCTTCTGAAGGGCACACAATGGCCCAATTCATCAGGTTGCCAAGAAATTAGGCACTGCAGAGAAGATAATAAAAGGTTGAAACTCAAAGGAGAGGCAAATTCCATTAGAGCCTTTGGGATTGCAAATAATTCGTAATGATCGGTGATGTGAGTTTGAGGCTGCAGTTGCTATTGTCATCTCTGCAACAGCCCATGTTTTTCCACACCTGTCCGCTGTCAGCCAGTATGGGGATTCATGAATGTCCCCCGCTCAAGGCAGAGTAGGTGTTGCAGAATCACATTCCCACAAGAAGGCTACTGGTGATATGAAAAAAGTTCTTTCTGCATCTTTGCAGTCCATCCCCTGTGACCAATTCTTGGACTCAGGTAATCAGCAATACTAAATGAACTCAGTGAGTGGTCGGTGCTGGGTCCCTCGGTCCTTCTAATCTTCAAATTTTCACCAATAAAATGGACAAAAATAATACCCTCCCATGTGCATGTATGAATATGGCATAACCAATCCCACTATTATAATTATAATTCAATAATAAAACAAATTTAAATAAATGAAAATAAAACCCTCCTGAAAGTCTTGTTGAGGTTACAACATGAAATCAATGTGCTGTGTATCCTCTGGAGGGCACAGAAATAGCGTTCCTGTTACTCACCTGAGTTATGAAAAATAAGACAGTGAATCAGTAAATGCAAGACAAAAGTATCTCCTTTGTGGTCAGTGAAGGCTAAGCTGGAGTCCACAGCTAGGGTGAGACTCACGTGAGTTGCTAAGGCCCAGCATGAAGAGACCCTACCCTTTCAGCCTTGGGGCAATTCTGGGCCTTGCTGTGGAGCAGAACTGGTCCCTGGCAGAGCTGTAGCTCTTTGTTCTTGATAGTCTGAGCAGAAAAGGGGTGTGACACAGGTTCAATTCACCACTTCTCTGAGTGACTCCCAAAGGGAAGAGTGAGGGAGAGGTGGACCAAGGACAGCCAGGAGTGTCCTGGAAATATCACCTCTTCCACATGCAAAGGAGTGGGAGAGCTTACCCACCAGGCCTGCCCTAAGCCCGAGCTCCCTTGTGGCCTGACCACCCCTGGTTGCAGGGGCATCCCTGGGTCAGCAGGACCCTCCTGTTCCCAGTCTCCCAAGGCTGTTCCCCTCACTGCTCACTAGCTCCTCGTCCTGGCCCATTTTATGGCCACAGTAATATTTTTAGTTTACTTCACAATCTAGAAACATGAACTTTGAAATTCTGGAGTCGTTGGTAAAAGATCTTGAAATCAGTTGCAGGTAACTATACCTTGATAATTACAAAGTTTAGAAGAGTACATCTTTTCTGGATGTTGGCTAAAAAATAGAGGCTGGGAATTTTCTCTCCCTTTCTCTTCTTTCTCCAAAGACCCATCTGATTTGCACTCCAACTTTTTATCTATCAATCTCAAAGAATCCAGTTGGTTTTAAAATGCTTCATAATTTTGAAATGGTTTATTTTCCTTTAGTTGTTATAGCTCAATACTCCATAATCAGGAAGACCACCTAAAATTCATGATTTGTAATAGATATGCAATTATAATTGAGCTCACATCTGCATGCAGAGTTCTCTCTTCTCTGAACGGAATTCAAAGATAAAACCAACATAACATGTGTGGAGACCTGGGGTGGAATGCTCCTGATAATTAAATATATATTTGTTCAATAAGTATAGCTTACAAGTGTTTAAATTGCAAAAATTCTTATTGTGCATGTTGTACACACATGGGAACTGGTTATACAGTTGTGATCACACCCTATACCATCCCGAGATACAGCAAGATCTTAGGGTTTTCTATTATTTATTCTACAACAGCAATTCTGCCCCATCTGACAATTCTCTCACTTCAGTATGGGCACCCTGGCCACTTCTCAGCATGAAGAATGGATGTATATGTTTCAAAACAAAGACTGTAAAAATGGCTTTTAAGAGACTTCAGGAGGGGCCTGGAAAATCTTGAAAGAAGCAGAGAGGGTAGAAACTGAAAAGGGAATGGGAGAATTGGCATAACATTTCAGAGGAGGTATACAATATACAAATATTCTCCAGAGTACTTCCATCTCTAGATGTATGTGTGTTCATACTCTGAATATTACACACACGCACACACAAACACACATGGTGATTCATATGTTCTACAGCTAACTATAATCTGTTAGCACAAAGGCAGAGTTAGAGAGAGAATGAGATTGGATCAGTATCTGATTGAATGGTGGAGTATAAAAATTCCTCCCCATCTTCTTTTGAATTCCACTGTGAATATTTTAGCTATGAATATTAACAACATCGCTTCATGGATCTTGGAAGGTGGAAGGATCTTAGAAATAATCGAGTCTTATTTTCCATCGAATTTTGGAATTATCTCACTAGCGTTCCAAATTCTGGTCTTCCTACTTCTACTTAAGGAGATCCAGGAATGGGAGCTCCTAAGTCATAAGGACACAGGTGCTCTGTGTAGACAGGCTACCGTTGGAAAGCGCTTTCACATCCAAGTTGACATTCCTCCCCCATAGTGTCCATTCTCGGCTCTTCATTCAGACTTTTGTAAATAAGGAACTTGGAGGAATAAATTTAGTTCCTCCTCCTCTCTCCTTCTTACAACACTCAGAAGTTAGACGAAATCCTCATATTGCAATGACCACCCCCAACTTACATTCCAGTCTTGGCAGTTCAAGGGGAAAATTAACATCTTAACAATACTAAGTCTTAAGTCCACAAAGATTATCCATCTCTCCTTTACCCCTCAATATTATTTATTAAATCATAGCAATGATTTTTAAAGCTTTCCAGTGTTCAGGTTTTGCACAATTTTGTTAAATTTATCTCTATGCATTTCATAGGTTTTAAAAATTCAGATATAATTCACATTCCATAATATTTACCCCCATTAAAAAGTGTCAGTATATTCACAAAGTTGTGCAAAACTACCATTCCACAGTTTTTTTAACATCTTTTTTTTTTTTGTAATTGTAGATGGACAAGAATGCCTTTATTTTATTTCTTTATTTTTTTATGCGGTACTGAGTATCAAACCCAGTGTCTCACACATGCCAGGCAAGCGCTCTACCACTGAGCTAAAGCCCCAGCCCATTCCATAGTTTTTAAGTGCTGTTTTAAATTTCATTCCCTACTATTTATATATAGCATATATAGTTGCTACTACATAGATATTCAATTGATTTTTGCATTTATACTTTGTGTCTTTTTCTTGGTAAACATTATTAGTGCTAATAAGGAATTTAAACATTATTAGTGTTAGTAAGGATTTTCTACATAAATTATCATGTCATCTTTGAAAACAGCAGTTTTAATTCTTCTTTTTCTATCCTTACCTTTTACTTCCTTTTCTTAAACTGCCAGTAAACTGCTGAATATTGGTGGTGAGAGTAGACGTCTTTACCTTGTTCCTGATACTAGGAGGAAACACTTAGTTTTTTCCAGTAGGTATCATGTGGTTTTCAGGTTTTCAAAAAAGCACTGTTGGTCTGGTTTATGGTTTTTCTTTCATTGATTTCTGATTTCATTTTTATTATTCCTTCCTTCTGCTTAGTTTTAATTTGATTTTTTCTGTCCCCATAAGATGGAAGCTTAGATCTTTGATTTAAACTTATCTTCCCTAATATTGATATTTTGTGCTATAAATTTCCTCTAATCATTGATTTTGTTATATTGCACTTTCATTTGCATACACTTTTATGCATTTTGCAACTTACTTTGATTATTTTTTGACCCATGCATTATTCACAAGCGTGTTGTTTAATTTCCAAATACTGGGGGACTTTTCCAGATATTCTTCTAATATCAATTTCTAGTTTAATTCTATTATGGTCAAATTTCTGTCCTTAAGTTGATTTGGACATGTTTTACGGACTAGAATGTAGCATCTTAGTTAATGCTTTATATATGTGTGAAAAAAAAATATTCTGCCAATACTGAGTAGTGTGTTCCATAAAAATTATTTAAGTCAAGGTGGTTGATAATGTTGTTGCGGTATTCTATATCCTTATTGATTTTATTTAGTTACTTCTATCAATTATTGAGAAGGGAGCATTTGAATAACCAGTTACAATTGTGGATTTGTCTTTTTCTCTTATTATTTAAGTTTTAGGTTTATGTACTTTGGAGCTCTGTATTTTGGTGCATATACATTTAGTATTGCTATGCTCTTTTGTTGAATTCATTCCTTAATCTTTGTGAAATATCCCCCTTTCCTCCATGGTAATAACATTCCTTGCTTTAAAGTCTCCTTCATTTGATTTTAATGTAACCACTTTAGCTTTCTTTAGGTTAGTGTTTTTAGGTTATAATATTTCCATTATTCAACTTTTAATTTATATCTGTCTTTATACTATAGTAGGGATTTGGGGCAAGCAAAATAAAAATTTTGTTTTAATCCAGTGAAACAGTCTCTGCCTTTTATTGGGATATTTAGATTGTTAGTCATTGATGTAATTATTGATTTGGTTTGGTGTAAATATATCATTTTTGTTTTCTATTTGAACCATAAGTTTTTCTTTATTTTTTCTCTTTTCCTGCTTTCTTTTGCCTCAACAGATATTTTTATTATTCTATTTTATCTTCTGTATTGATTTGTTAGCTATATGTTTTACTTTTTTTCATGTGGTTGTTCTAGTGGTTTCAATATACATTTTTAACTTATTACATTCTACTTCAAATATTATACCTCTTTAAAAATAATGCAACACCTCAGATAATTAATTATACTACCAGTTTCTCCTAATATTTAAGCTATTATTGTCATTCATCTTATTTTATACATGATACAAACCCCTTATATTATTATTATTATTATTATTATTATTATTATTATTATTATTCTCCAAGGAGTTGATTAAAGAGATTATTAAAATGAGAAAAAAATCTTTTATATTTATTCACATCTTTACAATTTCTGTCATTCTTCACCCCTTGTGTAGATCCAAATTTCCACACAATGTGTTTTGTTTCTACCCAAAGAACTTCCTTTAGCAATTCTTTTTTTTTTTCTGATGGGGAGTGGGATTGGAGATTGAACTCAGGGGCCACTGAACCACATCCCCAGCCCTATTTTGTATTTTATTTCAGTACAGGGTCTCACGAAGTTGCTTAGCACCTCACTTTTTCTGAGGCTGGCTTTGAACTCAAGATCCTCCCACCTCACCTTCCCAAGCTGCTGGGATTACAGGTGTGAGGCACCATACCCTGCTTCCGTTAGCAATTCTTATCATTCAGGTCTGCTGCCAATGAATTTTCTTAGCTTCTATTTGTCTGAAAAAAATATTTATTTTAACTTCATTTTTCAAAGAGTTTTCAATATTTAAGAATTCTAAAATGGCTATTTTTTTCCTTTGGGTACTTTTTTTTTTCCTTTCTTTTTGGTACCGGGGATTGAACTCAGGGGCACTCAGCCACTGAGCCACATCCTCAGCCCTATTTTGGTATTTTATTTAGAGACAGGGTCTCACTGAGTTGCTTAGTGCCTCATCATTGCTGAGGCTGGCTTTGAACTCGTGATCTTCCTTGTCTCAGCCTCCTGAGCCGCTGGGCCTTCGGGTATTTTAAAGATTGAATGTCACTATCTTCTTGCATAGTTTCTGATGACACGTCAGTCTTCTCTGTGATCCTCTATGTATGTGTCTTTCTAAATGGTTTAATGGTTTCTCTTTAGGACCTGGTTTCAACAATTTGGTCCTGATGTGCCTTGGCCTGGTATTATTTTTATGCTGCTTGGGGTTGATTGAGCCTTTTGAATCTATAAGCTTTCAGGGTTTTTGTTGTTGTTGTTATTTTGGTCTTTGTACCAGAGATTGAACCCAGGGGTGCTTAACCATCGAAAACATCCCCAGCCTTTTATAATTTTTTGTTTTGAGACAGGGTCTCATTTAGTACCTGGATAAATTGCTGAGGCTGGTTTTAAACTTGTGATCCTCTTGCCTCAGCTGCTGGGATTATGGGCTTATAGTTTTGATTGAACAAATAAATGGGGTCATGTAACTTTCCTTAAAACAGCAAGGTAATTTGTATGTTAGAAATTATATACAGGCTACCCTAAGTACATGTATGAAGACACAAATGGTGTGACTCTACTTTGTGTATAACCAGAGACACGAAAAATTGTGCTGTGTATGTGTAATATGAATTGAATTGCATTCTGCTGTCATAAATAACAAATTAGACTATAAAGCTCAGATGAATATTTTAAAACTTTTTCTCTTGAATTAGAATTAAAAAATGTGAACACTTCTGTCATGCACATATTTACCTGAAAATAATTTACCAAGAAAATATATTTTATGTATCATATACAGTTGCCTCCTAAATTACTTCTGGATGATCTTTATGTCATACACAATTACTTTTTAATTTAAGAGTCAAGAAAATCACGATCCACTTTGTTTATAGAAACTTATTTATAGAATTAGAAGGAAAAATGTAGATATAAACCAGCTATATAATATAATGTTAAAATTATTTGTAACAGCAACATGTAAAATAAAATATTCAGTAATAAACTTAACCAAATTGTTTGACATACACGTGAAAAATTTTCAAAATACTATTAAGAGATACAACACTTAAACTAAATAAATGCCTATTCTTAGGAAAAAAATCTCAATATCAGAAATATATTTACAATAAATTAATCAATGAATTTAAAATAATAACAAATGAATTACTAAATATTTTTTCAAGTGTCTAAAGAAAAATAAATCTGCCAGAGTAAGTAGGAAAATTCTGAAAAAGAATACCAATAATGACTAGCTCTTCACAAATTAAAATTTATGACTGTTGCGATTAAAACTGTATCGTACCGAGGCAAACTTGGCCAATGAAGAGATCACTGGAAAACAAAGAGGCTAGAAATATATCCCAACACTTACAGAAAACTTGCTTTTTTCATTTTAGTGAACATATAAGAATTAATTAATGCATGGTATTAGAACAAGTGCCATCTGGAAAAAAAAAAATTCCAAAAAGTTGGATGCCTACTTTATCCTTATACCACATGAAGTTCCAGCTGGATCAAACATTTCAGTGTAAAAAATGAAACCCTAAACATCAAGAAAAAAATTACTAAAGATATTTTTATAATCCTGGAGGCTGGGAAGCATAACACAAAATGTAATGCCATCAAAAAAGAATAACAGCAACAAAAATAACAACACACTCGGTTTATCAAAATGTTTTAAATTTTCTTATAAAATTCCACAAGGAAAATCAAAGGTCTCTTTGGAAAAACATATTTTTTCTTTTTGTCAAATGAAAAAATATTGGTCATGTAAAGAAGGTTTCTGAGCTGGGCTGGGTAGCATTTGCCTGGAATCCCACTCTGGAGGCTGAGGCAGGAGAATCCTAAGCAGTTCAAGGCCAGCCTGGGCAGTTTAATGAGACCCTCTCTCAAAACAAAACAAAACAACAAAACAAAACAAAAACCACATGAATCAAAGAAAAAGCCAAGAGCCAAATTTTCTAAATGGGAAAAGGGTATAAACAAGAAGTTCATATAAAAGGAAATAAAAATCCCTTTGGAACATATTAAAAGACTTTCAAAACATGAATTAAAGGGGCTGGGTGTTTACCCCACGGTGGCCCAAAGCCAGGGCTTGTAGTAATTGTGGTTCAAAAGCCTGGTCCTGTGCATGCTGCCCAGCTCCCCATGGGACCCAGAGAAGGTCAGACTTAACTAAAACCACGTATTGGCTTAGCTTCTCCCCAGCGCATCTTTACTTTCTGGCTTCTGTATAGGATTCTCTTGAAAGCACTTCTCAGTAAATCACTTGGGTAAGAATCTCTCTGGCTCTGCTTCTAGAAGATTCAATGTAACACATACATCAGTAAGACAGGTTAAATAAATTATAGTATTATAGTATTCCATGTAGTGGAGTAATACCTAGAAGAGGGGCCATAGTTCTCTCTTTCCTGGTATAGCATGCTTCTCCAAAATAGAGTGGAAAAAGCAATTGCAGTTTAATGTGTGAAAACAAAAGGCAATTTACAGTATGGTTGAATAAGCATAGAATGTCTCTAAAAGTGTAGCCAAGAAGTAGCAGCGTTTGCTCATGCAGCAAGGAGCCCAAAGCGGGTGTGTAGGATGAGCTGGAAGTAGACAGCATGCTTTGCACTATATTCTTATCTCTGCCTCATGTAAAGAAGTTACCCATTAAATAATATTTCAATATTATCAAAGCAAAAACCATTAGTGCTAATCAAATAACTGAGGGTTCAGAGAAAGTTACTTATCAGAAGTCTTCTGACCCCAGGAATTGGTCAGTATTTTTACAAATTAACATATCAGTACTCTAAATGGAAACGTGTGTTTGGAGTCCCTGGAGTGTGCAAAAATTATCTAATTATCTGTATCTTAAGGATTCTCTTTGCAATTTTGTTAATTTGTTTGGTAAACACTCTCCTTACAGTTAATGCCATGGCAACTTCCAACTGGCCCTCTCCAAATTATCACAAATTGCCACTTGTCTTCATTCAAATGAATGTGCTTTTTCTGAACCCAAATTTAATTACTGTTCATTTTATTGAATTAATTATAGTAGATTTCCTGCTGCCTTCATACCTGTGGTCACACAGATATTACTCTGTTATTAGTTACTGCTGACCTTTGGTTACAAATTATACACACATCTGCTGTGAAGTGTATGTTATATTAAGGATCAAGCATCCTGGACTTAGGTTATGTACACAAAGTGATGTCAATGCACAGCCCCGAATCCTGAGTCTACACACTGTCTCTGCCTCATAAAACAGAGGTCATGACTGACTATATAGAAAGCCTTTTAGCAACTGAAATGTTGTCAAAAAGATTTCAGATTTCTCTCCCTGTCTATTCCTTGAAACCAGAGTTTACACACCCCCAATGACCTTCTCCTTCACCTGCATGGGTGCTACTTTTTGAGGCTGGCAGATGTTCTTGTAAAATGCCTCACCTTACCACCTCCCTTCCCCACTTCTTGCCCCATCTTGTTTTGTATCCATCTGGACATGGCACAGGAAATGCAAGACAGGAAGCTGGTGTGACTGTGTCACTTGTTGGTTCATTTGTTTTCTCATTCAGTAACATTTAATGGATCCTTATGCTGAGCCTTGCACTGTGCTAAAGTCTGGGAAAACTGGAGCAAATGTGGTCTTCAGCTTTGAGGATGTGGGAGTTAACTTTGAAAATTGGACAATAGGCAAATGTCTCCGTCCCCACACCTATTAAGCAGTGAAGTTTATTTCTTTTCTGATTTTTATTTTTCATTTGTTCTAATTAGTTATAATGGCAGTAGGATGCATTTGGACACCATTGTACACTAATGGTGCATAGCTTTTCATTCCTCTGTCTGTACATAGTGTTGAGTCACCCCAGTAGTGTAATCCTACATGTATATAGGGTAACAATGTCTGTCTCCTTCTACCGTCCTTCCTGCCCCCCCCCGCCCCACCCTTCCCCTCACTCCCCTCCGCACAATACAAAGTTTTTTCATTCTTTCCTACCCTGCCACCCCCTACACACACATACACTATGGATCAGCATCCGCTTATCAAAGAAAACATTTGGCCTTTGGTTTTGGGGGATTGGTTCATTTCACTTAGCATGATATTCTCTAGTTCCTTCCAGGCAAATGTCTTTTTAACATACAAAAGTAAAGAGAGAGGGCTGGGATTGTGGCTCTCTGGTAGAGTGCTTGCCTCACATGGGTGAGGCACTGGGTTCGATACTCAGCACCATAGAATAAAATAAAAGTTCATCAACAGCCAAAAAAAGGAAAGAGAGAAACATTATAAAATTAAACACTATGTATATTATATATATATATAAATTATTGGAGAAATATATAATTATGTATAATATATATAATTATATATAATTTGAGTACATAAAAATTTAAATTTTTGTGCATTGGAAATAACATAAACAAAATTGAAAGGCTAACGATGACACCTGATGTGTCACATAGGACACAAAGGGTGAGTGGTTCTTAAAAATAGAGGAAAGAGAGCCTAGTAGAAAAATGAACAAAATGCAGCAATGGGAAATTCATGGGAAGGACCACCTTAAGTCAGCACTGAAATACTGATTTCAACCACTAGACTGGCAGAATGTTATAACTGTGTTTCCTCACGAGGCAAGAATGTGGTTGACCAGATAGCACAGCTGTCAATAAGTAATTGGTACCTCTTTTCTTTGACCTGTCTGGTGGACAATTATATAGTATAAATCAAAAACTGAAACCAGTTCTTGCTACTTGACTCTAATTCCACTTTTCAGAATTTTATCTTGAAGGAATTATCAGAGGTGTAAGTTAAGACTTTTTGTACAAGGATGTTTATTGTAACATTTACTTATAATCATGAAAACTGGCCAACACTCTATTTCAAAATTGGATGGCTAATTTCTGTACATTAGAGATGAATCTTCTGAAAGAGAAATTAGGAAAATTACCCCACTCATAACAGTATAAAAAAAAACTTGGAAATCAACCTAACAAAAAAGGTGAAAGACCTCTACAATGAAAACTACAGAACACTAAAAAAAGAAATTAAAGAAGACCTTAGAATATGCAAAGATCTCCTTTGTCCTTGGATAAGCAGAATTAATGTTGTAAGAAAGACCATACTACCAAAAACATTATACAGATTTAATGCAATTCCAACTAAAATCCCAACAACATTTCTCACAGAAATAGAAAAAGCAATCATGAAATTCTTTTGGAAAAATAAGAGATAGATAAAGCAATACTTAGCAAGAAAAGTGAAGCAAGAGGTATCACAATACCAGACCATAAACTATACTACAGAGTTATAGAATCAAAAACAGCATGGTATTGGCACCAAAATAGACACATAGACCAATGGTACAGAATAGAGGACACAGAGACAAACCCACAATTATTTCATACTAGACAAAGGTGCCGAAAACATACTCTGGGGAAAAGATAGCCTATTCAACAAATGGTGCTAGGAAAACTGGAAATCCATATGCATCAAAATGAAATTAAATCCCTATTTCTCACCTTGCACAAAACTCAACTCAAAGTGGATCAAGGACCTAGGAATTAGACCAGAGACTCTGTTCCTAATGCAAGAAAAAGTAGGCCCAAATCTTCATCATGTCGGCTTAGGAAATGACTTCCTTAACAAAGTTCCTGAAGTGTAATAAATAAAATGAAGAAACAATAAATGGGACAGATTCAAACTAAATAGTTTCTTCTCAGCAAAGGAAACAATAATGTGAAGAGAGAGCCTACAGAAGGGGAGAAAAATCTTTACCACACACACATCAGATAGAACACTAATCTCCAGGATATATAAAGAACTCAAAAAACTAATACCAAAAAAAAAAAAAAACCCAATCAATAAATGGGCTAAGAAACAGAACAGACACTTCACAAAAGAAGAAATACAATTTGATCAGCAAATATATAAAAAAAAATGTTCAACATCTCTAGCAACTAAAGAAATGCAAATCAAAAAATTCTAAGATTTCATCTCACTCTAATCAGAATAGCAATTATCAAGAATACAAGCAACAATAAGTGTTAGTGAGGATGTGGGAGAAAAGGCACACTCATACATTGCTGGTGGGACTACAAATTGGTACAACCAATCTGGAAAGCAGTATGGAGATTCCTTAGAAAACTTGGAATGAAACCACCATTTGACCCAGCTATTCCACTCCTCCGTATATACCCAAAGGACTTAAAATCAGCTAGTAATGCAGCCACATCAATATTTATAGCAGCTCAATTCACAATAGCTAAACTATGGAACCAAGCTAGATGCCCTTCAATAGATGAATGGAAAAGAAACTTTGGAATACATACACAATGGAATATTACTTAACCTTAAATAAGAATGAAAATGTGGCATTTGCAGGGAAATGGACAGAGTTGGAGAATATCATACTACGTGAAGTAAGCCAACCCCCCCAAAACAAAGGCCAAATGTTTTCTCTGATAAACGGATGCTGATCCATAATGGGGGAAGCGGGGACAAGGGAAGAATGGAGGAATTTAGAATTGGGCAGAGGGACTTAAAGGGAGGGGAAGGGCTATCGAGTGAGAAAGATAATGGAATGAGATGGGCATTATTACCCTATGTACATGAATGATTGCACAAATGGTGTGACTCTGCATCATGTACAATCAGATAAATAAAAAGTTGTGCTCCAAAAAAAAAAAAAAAAAAAAAAAGAAGAAGTGGGGATGGGCTGGTTGTAGCTGAGTGGTGGAGTGCTTGCCTAGCATGAATGAGGCCTTGGGTTCGATTCTCAGCACCACATGAAAACAAATAAATAAAATAAAAGTTAAATTCTTAAAAGAAAAAAAAATTGGATGGCTAAATTTACTCACAAAATTATAGAATGGAAAAGTATTTCACCATTAAAATCCGTATTTCAAAGAGTAAGGATATGGAAAAGCAATTAAGACACATTATTAAGTGAAAATAATATGAAAACCCAGTAAGAATCCAAATGGTTAGCAATGTGCACATGGACAGGAAGGATGGAGCCAGAATATTGAGTGGTTCTTTATATCTGATGGAAAAGGGAGTGATTTTAATATCTATTTTGTGCTGTATTTTCCAGTCTCACCTGTGAATAGTCATTATTACTTTGATGATATTTTAAAAGATCATACGAAATGGGAAGAAAGAGGCATGAATACCACCAAATGCCTTCTTCTCTCATTCCAGTTATTTATACACAAAAGTGTTCTAAATAACTTTTTGTTCAAACTCTTTGAAGATTCTTGATGTCCTTCAAAATAAAACTGTCCCACAACATCTCAAAATTCCCCTAGAATATGATTTCTTGTTCACAACGACATCTCCAGAGCTTCCCTGGAAATCTTGGGCCATTCCTAAAAACTTACTCTAAGGAGTTCTTAGCATCCTCCCTCAATACTGATTTGAAAATGTTTGCTGGCTGCTCTGTCTCATTTGAGGTTCTTTGAAGTTTAGGGTGCTTTAATCCAAGAAGGCAGATGTATGATTTCTTTATTTCCTTTTTCTCCACTCTCCCATCTTATGTTTTCAGACTTTGCATTTTAACACCAAATAAAATCAGCCTTTCACCGGAAAATCAAAACATGAATACAGCTGGCAAAAATTTATTGAGTCAATAATATGGAGTTATAACAAGGATAAAGTATGGGACATTACAGATGGTAGACGTGGAAATTGAAATGAGCATTTTATAGCTGGAAAGAGGGAAGGTTTAAAAGAAGATTTTTGCACTAAGTATTAAATTTTAAGAGATAATGTAAGGTTGGGATATAAAAATGATAGCTGGAGACAACAAAACGTTCTACAGCATTTTATGGCTATAAAAAAATCCTTGGACATGATAATGGAATAGTTTTTTACTCTCTCTTAAAACCATTTATCATGTGGTTGAATTTAGAAATTCAAATGTACACATAGAGAACTTTTAGTTCTTTTTTATAGTGTTATAGGTATTCAGGTCAATATTCCCAGTAAAATGTATTCAGCACAATATAACTTAACATAAAAATATTTTCCAGGTTTTGTCTGGAAGGAACAGTTTCAGTTTGGCATGTGTTTGTGTTGTGACTAAAAAGGACAACTTTTCTCATGATCTAAGTCTTGATATATAATATTTTAGAGTGGATTCTCATTTATTAAAAATGAGTATATTTCAGGCAATGTTTTTATGATAATTCTAATATGTCTTGAAAATGTCTTAAAATGGCCAGGCATGGCAGCACATGCCTATAATAATCTCAGCTACTCAGGAGATTGAGGCAGGAGGATTACTGCAGGGTTAAAGCCAGCCCAAGAAAGACCTTGTCTCAAAATAAAAAGGGCTTTGGATGTAGCTCAGTGTGACAGTGCTGGCCTAGCATGTGCAATATCCTGGGTTCAATCCCCAGTACTTAAAAAAAGAAAAAGGTCTTAAAATGATATTGAATAATGGCAAAAATTTTGGCTAAATTCGCATGTATGTACTTTCTCAGAATAGCATCTTTATTCTATGCCAAAAAAGAAAGAATTGAACAAACCCTCTTGTCAATTTTAGTGACTAATTTAGAATCACTGAGAATAATCATGCTTATTTATTCAAATCAGAAATAAAAACATTATTGAAAAGAAAGGAAGATGATGTCAGTGTGAAAGATTCTGCAGTTTGGTTTCATGGAATGGATATAAACTCTGTGTGTGTGTGTGTGTGTGTGTATAATATTTATTCATTATGAATTAGGATGATAGATGGCAAAGATCTTTTATAGCACTCACAGACGGGGAAAAATCTTTGCCTGACTGATAGATTAAAAATAATTAATCTATAGAAGACATTAACTTAATTACATAATGCCACAGTCTGGCTGGGCACAATTCAGGAGCCACTTGTCAAAAGAAACTAACTTTATTTTTAGAACTACAAATGCCAAACAAAACAGCTCCTCAGGAAAAAACCCTCAGAGCCCAACTGCCACCACCAGCATCCCACAAGCCTCTCACCCCCACACAAACCTCACCACCTCCCACAATCCTCCTGTTCTTGAGGCCGATTGGCTGGGTCGCATGGGCGGAGCCAAAGAAGTCTCCCAATGAGAAGCTCCGTGGAGGAGCCAATCAGCTAGATGTTGCTGGGGCCGCTGTGAGCCAATCATCAGCTGGCAGTCTGAAGGGCAGGGAAACAGCCCAATGAACATCACCGTAGAGGAGCCAATCAGCTAGATGTTGCTGGGGCCACTGTGAGCCAATCATCAGCTGGCAGTCTGAAGGGCAGGGAAACAGCCCAATGAACATCACCGCAGAGGAGCCAATCAGCTAGATGTTGCTGGGGATGCTGTGAGCCAATCATCAGCCGGCAGCTGGAAGTTTGCTGGCAGCTGGAAGTTTGCTGGGGCCCCTTTGGCTGTGGCTCTCAACAACATAACCGTTGGATATTAAAAATTCCATATTCTTTTATTTCCTAAAACTATATTAATCTGCTCTGAGCCTCTACACCTGTCTGGGGGAAATTTGATCTTAGTTTGTTTTGGAGCCAGTCTCCACTCCCCTTGACAAAGGGTCACACTAAACGTCCTGTTCTCCTGTAGCCCAGACCACTGGGGAAGGAGCCACCTGGCTCCAGTTCACACTGGTCACTTTAGAAAAGCTCCTTGGCCCAGCCAAGGACCTCACTCCAGAGCCTTCCAACTTTGGGACAGTGGTGAGGGGACATCTCTCACAGAACAGAGTGAGGACTTCCTGTTTTGAGATGTAGCTGGAGCAGAAGGTACAAGTGCCCAGGGCCAGAAGGAAGAACAGAAGGTGTTGTTCCTGGGGAGAACAACTCAGCTGGACCGGAGAGCTGGTGCCCAGATGTAGCAGGTCCTCCGTCATGACCATGAAGCCCTCAGATGTGGGTTTCTTCCAAATTTCCCCACTTTTTAGCCCTGAAAACCACAGTTAAGTGATCCCATGGCTCTAAATTAGCTCCCTAAGTGTAGTCTGTAAATGATTGAAATCAGATGAGCCGTGACTGTGAATTCACTGGTACAAATGTGTAAATCATCAACATGGATCTGATTAAGTGTGGAAAGGCAGCAAAAGGTAGTCCCTGGTGCTTCACTGCAGGGAGAGGAGGGTCCAGAGAGCACATAGTGCACAATGGGATGCCGATAGAATGTTCCTGCCCTCATGAATCTTACATTCAGGAATGTACCATACTCTTCTTTAGAGAGACCAGTGAGGCCCAGGGAGCTTGGTGAGGTCTAGTGGGTGGCCCTGGTGACCGTTTCAAGGTTGCTCTTTCCATCATCTTGTGCTGTTTACCCATAAGTCCCCTTTTACACGTGTTATAATATCCAGACCCAGTTCTGTCACCATCTACCTACCCCATTCCTTTCCCTCTGTCCCCAAAGGATCTGGGACCATAAAGACCCAGCTTCCCATGAGCTGCCTGTAATCCCTTCTACTCAGGAGACTGAGCCTGCCTCTCACCAGTGTTGGACAAGTCTCTTCTCCATTTCTACTTAACAAGTCTCCAAATACTGGTTTTAAACCATTCCTTCTCCTCAATCCTCCAGTCCCAGCTGCTGAGAGTCCAGGGAGGTAAATGTGTGAGAATGTAGTATGGGCATCAGACAGAGCCTGCACTCACCAGGGGCAGGACTTTGGCCGGGTTTCCTAACTCCATCTGGAAAATAACAGTGATAACGCTTAGAACTTAACTGTTGAGAGCTTCATGAGCCTAAAGAAACCACATGTCTGAGAATAACTCAGCCCATGAGGGCAGGGCCTGATGCCTGTCATTTATGATCATGATTACCTTCTCTTCAAACGAGGGACCAACTTCCTTTCTCACTTGGAAAATGAAGTGTCCATAGCTTATTGTCCTTCAGCTACTTGATATTAATTCCACACACCACTGTCTATTTCCACTCAACAATTCTTTCCAAAATGCACCTCCAAACCTGTTTTCCTGATGCCATTGTTTATGCTTCAGCTTTCTGGTTATCCTTACCCGTACCTTCTCTGGGATCTTCCTTGGCCTCCTGGCAAACTTTCTTCTCTGAAGCAAACTTCTCAGAATGCTGTCCTCCCATGGATTATCTTGTACCGCACACTGCCATGTGCCACGGTGTCCCCCACTTCTTCCTGTGTCACCTTTCATGGTTCAGTGCTCAGCATTTTGGTCTTTGCTTTTGTAACAATTCATTCGGAGGGCTTCCAGACAGTGTTGAGTCGGACCAGACATTACTACATGTCCCACATTCTAAGAAGAGCCAAAGAGTTGAAACTAGATACCATCCATGCTGACCAGGGGGAAGGAGAACTTCCCAAGTAAGTAAAAAGAGAGTTGTCGTTTTCTGAATATAGTATAGTGGTTAAGAGCATAGGTTTTTGGAGCCAGATTACCTAAGTTTGAATCCCTGTCTCTGATACTTAAAATTGTATGCCTTCAGTTGAGTTGTGTAACCTAGTTGAATTATTTAACCTCTGTGTTTTGGATTTCTTATCTGTAAAATAAAGATAATAATAGTGCCTACTCCCTAGGGTAAATGAACTAAGTGAATTCATTATTAAGAATAATCATAGTGGGCAGAGGTTGTAGCTCAGTGGTAGAGCACTTGCCTAGCATGTGGGAGGCACTGGGTTTGAGTCCCAGCACCACATGTAAATAAACAAATAATAAAGGTCCATTGGCAACTAAAAATAAAATATGTTTTTTAGAAAAAATTGATAGTATCATTATAATTCTCCTAACTATCCAATCCTTCTGACCTGCCCTACTCCCACTGGAGTAAGAAAGGAGGAAAGGATGAAACCACGTCTGTCCTCAATTGGAGTCTTTTCAGCAAGGGGTCAAACCTGTTTTGGAGGGCAGGGGAGGGAGGAGATGAGATTTGAATTACATTGGAGATAGAAAGTTTAACTGGCTTGAAATTTTAATACCTTTTCAGAAAATGGAAAGCTATGGGTTTAGTCCAAGATGTTATTAAGATTTTTTTAATAAAAGACTTTATTGCAATTTTTTGAGAAAATGAACTATTTCATATTTTTTTTTCTCTATAAGTTGACTCCTGATGATGAGGGATAAATGCATCGGGTCAGGCTTTCTGGCATATTCACTACGATGGCAAATTGTCAAGCTTAAAATCCAGTTTAGCATTCAGACAAACTAAGATGGCTATATATTAAAAAGCACAGACAAGAGCAAGTATTGGCAAAGGTGCAGAGAAGCTGGAACATTCACACATTACTGGTGGCAATGCAGCCACTTTGGAAAACAGCCTGACAGTTTCTCAAAATGTTAAACATGGAGTGTTGGGAAAAGTATAAACGGCAGCCGTACCCCAGAGAAAAAAACCCAACATGGCGCCTAAGGACCTCTTCTTCCTACCTTCTTCTTCTCTGCAGTGGCGCGAAAAGTTCCCGCCCTTGTGAATTCTCCCGAGGGCGCCAATTTCAACTCTCGCTGGCGGGGAACCTTAGCCCCAATAAGAACTAATTCCTGGGCGCGGGAGCTGATATCTGGAAGAACTTGCCAATAAACGGGCGGCCTGCCATTTATCTAAGCCCTACCATCTCCCCTTTAGTTCTATATAAGCACACAGCCTTTTGCAATAAAATTGGAATTCTCCCGGCGAAGTGTCTTTGCGTGGGGAATTCTTTCATGGAGTTACCAAATGACCTGGCAATTTTATTACTAGGTATCTTTCCAAGAGAAGTGAAAACTTATGTCCACACAAAAATTTGTCTACCAATTGCATAGCAGCATCTTCTATAATAGCCATAAAGCAGGAACTATAAAAAAAATGTCCATTAATGGATAAATGGCTAAAGCATGGTATAGTCACACAATGGAATACTATTCAGCCATAAAAAGAATGAGGTATTGATGTATGCTACAGCGCGCTCCTAATGCTCAGAAACATGATAAATGGAAAAAGCAAGTCTTAAAACCTTATGCATTGTATATTCCCATTTATTTGAAATGTCCTGAATAGGTAAATCTTGAGACACACAGGTAGATTAGTGGCTTCTAGAACTGGGTGTGATTAGGGTGGGAAGCCCCAGCTTTCCTTTTGGGGTGACGAAAACAGAGCACATTTGGATTTGATGGTGGTTGTATGATTCTTAAATATGCTAAAACCATTGGATAGAGCACTTCAAACAAGTGAGCTTTATCGTACGTAATTTCTTTCTGAATAAAGCTGCTAAAATCAGTTTATTATTATCAACCTTTTGAAAATAGAGCCATAGTTTCCATAACCTTGGGGTTTTTTACTTTAGGATAAATGATTTTTTTCCTTCTTTTAGTAATCAGTGATACCAATGCACTGTTGTCATTTTTCTAGGTTCCCAGATTTTGAATCCATTTCCAAGTTTGGGGAGACTTTATTATGAGTCTTGGAAGGAAGGCAGCAGCTACTTCTGCCATAGTCTGAATGTGTTGCTCTCCCTCTTTCAAATTCCTGTGTTGAAATTTAATTACTAATTAGGAGGTGGGGCCATTTCAGGGAAGTTGTTAAGTCATGGATTAGTGCCCTTAAAAAGGGTTGAAGAGAGTATTCTATTGTCTTTGCCCTTCTGCCATGAGAGGAGGCAGAAAGAAGACTTTTACCACTCTCCAAAAGCTGGTGCTGTGATCTCGGACTTTCCATTCTCCAGAAATGTGAGAAATTCTTTTCTTTATAAATTAGCCAGACTCAGGTAATTTGTGATAGGCAGCATAAATGAACTAAGACAATCTCTCATTGGAGAAAATACCAGATACTTTCTTGTAGCAGGGTAAGAGACACCCATTCCAACCTAGGCTAGGCCAGCCTACCCCGGAGTTGGAATCAGGCAGGAGGAATAGATTAGAAGATTTAGGAATGGTGGGACATCTGTTCTGGCGATGGAAGCAATGGAAGACAAAGGATACAGCCCTCAGCAGTGATGGTGATCTCACTTGATTGACTCATGGCTTGGTTTGATCTGTGATCAAATGCTGCTATCTTCTGGTCCTGCCTGTTCTGCAAGCCTGGTTATCCAAACTTCAGCAGTTGTATGAGCCAACAAATGCTCCTTCCAGTCAATTCCTTTCCTTCCATGATCAGTTTCTCTGGTTGCATCTAAGAATCCTGTTTGATAGACTCAGCAGACGGGATGATATTCATCCCACAGTGTCTCCAGGACCCTTCAGACACTGTAAGGTCTATTCATCCAGTGACGACTTTGTGCCATTCATGATCTTATTTATTCCTCATACTGACTTAGTGACGTAGATACCAATAGTTCCTGTTTTACAGATGAGGATCCTTCCAGTTAGCTCCACTGCTGCTGTGTTTTGCCCATTTGTGGAATAAAAGGTCTCATTCCTCTCCCTCCCACTGTTCTCCTCCTCCTTTAAATCATTGCATGCATTACTGTCATATTTCCTTATAAAATTATTATTGATCCCTCTGTACAAGAGCTCATAAGAGCTCCCCATTGTCTATGTTGAAATGCCACAAGAGACATTCACTGCTGCTTTCTGATGCCTCCTATTCGGTCCACATCTCTTACTAATTCTAAAAGAGTCCATCAAGGTTGAGCTCTGTTTTTTCTTAGTCTGGCTTTATTTACTGGAGACAGTAAGCCCTCAGTAAATATCCTTAATCTCAAGACAGACTGAAGACAAAATATTGAATTCACTCCTCATGTTTCTATCATAAACTCCAAATTCTATGGCAGTGATGATGGGGGGGAACAATAAAATAAGCATCAAGCATCATATGGCAGAATGTATTGGAATGTGATATTCTTGGCAGGAAATCATTTCAGAGTGGAAAATGTTTGCTAAATATAAACACTGTAAAAAACATGTGCACCCTCCAGACTTTATTATTAGATTCCCAGGGATTCTTATTTAGAAGCCGAAGAACTTGTGAAGCTATACAATTCCTGGAATGGAATTTAGGTTTGCCTTCTGAAATCAATCCAGGCAAGCCTTTTTGTACATGAGCATTCTTAGAAAGTCTTTGAACATCTATTCTTACTCACTTAACTGGTGGCATAAAGTCCAAAAATAAAAATCACCACCAAGTTCTGCTTGCTTCCTGCTTTAGTTGTACTGGAAATTTTCCAAGGAAAGCTCACGAGCTTTAGAAATTCTCCTTTGCTTCTCTGATTGCCAGCACCATGTCATTGAAGCCTAGGCTCAGGGAAACATCTGGAATGGTATGAACCAAAGTGAGTCAAGGAGACCGAGAAGGAAAACGCAGAGGACTGGCCCATACCTGCCAGGGGCAGATCTAGAAGGCAAGGGCAACTATGGAGGGTTACTCAAGAGGGACAGTGTACTGTATCTGTCAAGGGTCTGAGAGAGAGGCCTCACCTGGATCTTGCCTTGTTCTACTTCTATTCCTCCAAATGGGACTATCAGGGGCCAAATGGATCCTGGCCACCAGCAGAAGATATTGAACAGACTGCAGCCCACATTCTGGGACACTACAACATGTCTCTTTTTTTGATACGTCTGGCCATACTTTTTATCACTGAATGTGATACTCTGTGAAAGTTTCTTATTAAATCAGTCTCCCTTGCAAGACCCAGCCTAGGGCCTCGAAGCCCAACTCCCTTCTCTCATTACACTTCCTACCGCCTCCCATGTGATTTTGTAAGACGGCAATTACTCCATTTTTGCAGCTATGAGCTTTGAGCCCATTGGGAGACACTCCTAGGAGCCCCTTGCTCACCTGGGCCACTTCCTATTGTTAAGGTCATGGCTTTCCATCAGTACACTGTCTGTTACAGCCTGAGTCCTCAGGCTTATCTTCCTTCATATGATCCTGCAGCAATTCCAGAGCCTGAGCACATTCTAATTGTCACTAGGCTCTACTCTTTACACAGGTATCAGTGGCTGTCAGTGGCCCAGCTATAGCTTAAATGTTTTGAACGGAAAGAATGGGTTAAAACCCTAGACTGATGGGCAGCAGAAATCAGGTAACACACCAAGGAGACCATGGCTCCCTTAGCCTATATAGATGTCTTTGTGCTAAAGATAAAATTGTGTCCCCTTTGGGTAGAACAGTTTTTAAAAGCTGCTTCTCCTCTGAGTGTTATAAATGGTAGCCACAAGAAAATAGGTGCAATTTTTAACCCCCAGTACCTATGCATTTGTCTTACTTGGAAAAAGGCTCTTTGAAGAGGTAATTAAGTTAAGGATCTTGAGATGCCATCATTGTGGGTGTCTCAGATGAGCCCTAAATCCAAAGACAAGTGACCTTATAAAAAAAAGAGGAAGACAGAGATGGAAACAGAGACTGCAGTGGTATAACTGTAAGCCAAGCAACTCCAAGGATTGATGGCACCTTGTAGCCTCCAGCACTGTGAGGATAAATATCTGTTACTTTAAGTCACTTTGCAGTAATGTGTTACAGCAGACCTAGGCAACTAATATACAGCCCTGAGAAGGAGACATAATTTTCTGGGCAGAATGCAGACTGGCTTCCAGCCTCTTCCTCCCCTTAGCCTGTTTTTCTGTGCAAGGCACAAGCTGCACAATGACTGCCCAAGGCTCTGATAGAATTAAGGAAGTAAAGCCCAAATCCATATAAACATTAAAGAGAGACTTTGTATAGCAGGTGGAAAACTATGGATTCTGGAGACAGATGGAAGCATGGGATTCTGGCACTGTCACAAATTAGTAGGACTTTGAGCATCATTTTCTCATCCAAAGATGGGAGTAGGGAGAGAAGTGGTACTTATTGATCATCTGCTGAAAATTATTACTCCTCTGACTTCACTGAATGGTCGGCAGAACTGGATGACAGTGCACAGTGCTGTCCTCAAGAGCTATTTGCTTCCTTTCCTCTCCCCACCTTGGGTAACTGGTGTCAGCCCTGTGGGAGCAAGAAGGCTGCTTGGACCTGTGGTGTAAGTTTGGGGTCTCTTGAAGTGGTATCTTCCCATGGTTTCTCGGGCCTTACAGGAGAACGAAATGAACATACCTACTGGAGAGAAGAAGAAAGAGATAAAGTAGGAGCTAAAGTTTATCAATATTGTTTCCCTAACATAGCCACAATTTGAGTCTATCCTGTATATTTTATATTTTATTTTATACTCAGCTCTAAGTACACGAGAAAGTGGCTTAAGACAATTTCCATGATGAACACAAGTATTATAATTGCCAGGTAGATCTCTCAATAAGAATTTGAGTGGAAAAAGAGCTGTTTATTCCAGAAGGCCCATGTTTGGATCTTGTTACTTTTGCAAGGCAAGAGAAAATGACTTTTATTTTCATTAAAAAACAAAAGTAAAGTTGGTGGTGGCAACCTGGGATTAAAAGAGAATGAGTTCATATCTACCATGTGGAGTCAGTCTGGCCATTCTGAAGCTTAGGGACAGTCGTATCTTCTGAACCTGCACAGAAGAGTGTATTGAAATGCCAGTAGTAATATGCACTATGAAGAGGATTTTGGTGGTTCATAAAACTCTTGTGAAGCTTATATGAGAATGAGTTACTGATGAGTCTTCATAGATCAAGTCATAAGATATACAAAACAGGTCCATTTTTTCATTTGGTTATATTTTGTTGTTACAGATATTTGATGGGTAATGCAAATATTTTATAAAATGACTCTAGTATGACACTGGAGGATAGTTTGTGTGTCTAAGTTGGAGGATTTTGAGAGCCTCAAGACTAGTCCTGAGTGCTCTGGTCATAGAGATACTCGGGCAACCACTATGGCAGAGCTATGATCTGGAAATGGTCAGGAGAGGAATGGCCACACCTCATGCCTCCATGAATCTATAGCAAAGCTAAAGCTCCACCTATGGTGGAGCCAAGGGTGGTTGAGGAGGAAGCTAAGCAGACATTGGCTTTTCCATCCTGGGAAATCCTTAGAGGGCTCTGAGAGAGCCCTCAGATTCATTAGGGCCCTGTCTGAGGTGATGTTAGACTCTCCAGCAACTGGAGCCTTGCAAGTCCTTTCGTAGCAGAAGATAGCAAAACCATGACCTTTTTTACCTTGATGTATGTAGCTATTGATGAAAACTGATTCCAAATGAGCGGTGGTTTACTGAGCTGTGACAAATGCCTGTCCTTTGTGCACGCTTGGGTGTGTATGCATGTGTGTGAGCTACTCACATTAAAAAGTAAGCTCTACAGGACGCAGTTCTGCTGTTTGAATTGGCACAGACATATTTTAGAACTGTGAACTTGATCACTCAATGAAGCAGAGTTAATATAAGAGTCTTTTATGTTGGGGCTGGGGTTGTAGCTCAGTGGTAGAGTGTTTGCCTTGCAAGTGTGAGGCACTGGGTTCGATCCTCAACACCACATAAAAATAAATAAATAAAGATATAGTGTCCATCTACAACCAAAAAATATATATATATATATTTTTAAAAAGAATCTTTGGGGCTGGGGATGTGGCTCAAGCGGTAGCGCGCTCGCCTGGCATGCGTGCGGCCCAGGTTCGATCCTCAGCACCACATACCAACAAAGATGTTGTGTCCGCCGAGAACTAAAAAATAAATAAATAAATATTTTTTAAAAAAAGAATCTTTTACGTCTTTATGTTCCGTGTCAGCATTATCAGGAACTCTCCGGGAAAGTTCATTGCTAAAGGGTAGTTAAATAAAGATGCAAAAGGGTTAGGTAAAATATAGGTCATGTGGTATCCCCAATTCAGTGGTAATATCTACTGGCAAAAGAGAAGATTAATCTCAGGGTCTTTTGCTGAACAGCATGCTGATACCCAAATCACGTTTTAACATGTTTCTTTGCAGGAAGGCTGTTTTATCTCCATCCAAGGTGGGATTGATAGACTCATGAAATGAATTTTCCTGGTCTGCAGAAGCATGTCGACATCCAGTGACATGTTTTTTTCAAATAATTCAACTAATGAGGCCCATCTGGAAATAGTTGTTTTGATGCCTCCTGTCTTTCATGTGACCCCCGACTTAAAGGCTGCAGAAAGAATATGGTTTGCAGAAAGACTGAGATGTCCCTAAGTACTTAGTATTTAGTGCCCCGCTGACAGTTAAACAAGCCAGCAGCTTCTTTGGAAGTTCAATATTGGCAAAAGGAGCCACAGGATCCTGGGGGTATGGAATGTTTAGCCCAGAGGGGCTGATAGGCCCCATGCGTACCTTCACATTTGTGAGATATGCCTTCTGTGGCTTCCTGTGTAGGTGGTCTCCAGCCAAGGACTCTGCATACTCAGGGGAAAGCAAGCTCCTGCTTCCCAAAGCCACCGATTTTTAAGGAAAGTTTTTCTGTAAAGCTGAAATATGCTTACGTAATACTTGGTCCTAGTTCTGCTTTCTAAAGCATCAAGGAATAAATCCCTCTCTCTATGATGGGCCATACAGTGTAGATAAATGGATGGAGATGTTGGGTTTGACCCTGCACCATCACTGACATAGCTGGGCAATTTAGAATCCTACAGCAGCTTGGGTTCCTGATATCTTAGATAAGGATCAGAATCCCCATCACCTGGGCTGTTGTGGGGTTTGAACCAGATAATGTAATTTTACCATCCATCATGGCGCTTGGCACTTGGTGGGCATATATTGAATGCTCCCCTCCTCCCTCTACTTGGCAGCTCTTCAGACACTTGGAGGCACCAGGCCTATTTCCTTTGGTGTTCTGTTTTCCCAGCCACTGTGCTGCAGATCAAAGGGATGGAGATGAAACTGGGGGCTGGGGAACAGCTAAGTCAATGTCTTCTCAAGTGTGGGCACCAACAGGTGGTAAGAAAGACTATTTTTAGTTGGCACATGGATCATCATTTTACAATTAAATTTAAATCTATCCATCTAAATGATATATTTGTAGATGTCCTCTATTATGATGTAGATGTCCTCCATTACGCCCTCGCCTTCCCACATATGATACTGTCTGCTTTAAAAATAAGCTTACTTGAGAATAAAGGCGAATCAAGTACAAAAAAAGGGCTCTTATTATTATCCTGCTTAAAATCAGCCAGGTGTGGCGGCGTATGCCTGTAATCCCAGCGACTCCAAAGGCTGAGGCAGGAGGATTAAAAGTTCGAGGCCAGCCTCAGCAATTTAAGGAGATTCTGTCTCAACATGAAAAGGGCTGTGGATGTAGCTCAGTGGTAAAGTGCCCCTGGGTTCAATCCCTAGTACCAACAAACAAATAAAATGAATTCCCAAGCAAATCAAATTCTATTTCAAAATCTCATTAGCAAGGCAATCTGAAAGGCTACCGACAATATGACTCTAACTATATGACATTCTGAAAAAGGCAAAACAGAGAGACAGTAAAATAAATGATCAGTGGTTGCCAGGGGATTGGGAGAAGGTGGGGGATGAATGGAGGATTTTGAGGGCAGTGAAACTTGCCGGTAAAATACTCTGAGTTGGATATTTTTACATATTACATCGTTGAAAATCCATGGAATATTCAACATAGTGTGTACATTCATGCAAACTATAGATCTTAGTAATGTATTGATACTGGCTCATCAATTGTAACAAACGTACCATGCTAATGAGAGATGTTAATAATAGGAGCAACTGGAGTAAAGGGCTATGGAAACTCTGCACTTTCCGTTCAATTTTCCTGTAAGCCTAAAACTATATAAAAAAAACTATTAATTAAAAAAAATCTCATTAGCTTTGCAAAGTACCAATTTGATCATTTGCTTCCATTTTACCATCTGTCTGGAGGACGTTTCATGTCAAAAACCAAATTAGTCATATTTCTTATTTCACATTAAAAATGGTACCCAGTTACACCAGTGGCCAGCTACTGAGATGTTCGGACCCACGGTCTCAGAGGATACAGCGCTCCTCTTCCTCCTTAATTTGCCACCTTGCATTCAGTGCCAACTCCTGCTGTCCCTCCTCTCCCTCCCTTTGCTCCCGTGGACTCCGAGCCTCTTTAATTTACATGACAGCTAACATGGACCGGGAGCTCCCCTTACTCCATGCCAGGCTACTCTGACAGCCTCCTGGGTGGTCCTCTTATCTCTAATTTCTCCCCTACTCCAAGATCATCCACCCAGATCTGTTAAAAAAATCATGTTATAATTCCAATTTCATTCCTTTCCTCCTTTGAGGACATCCAAACCTGGGTTTCCAATCATCCAGGTGAGTGGAATGATCAAAGGCCTGGTGTCACCTGTCTGAAGTCAGGACAAGCACTCGGATGAAGGTCAGCCATCTGCGGATCCAACAAAGACAATTAACAAAGATGATCATAATTATTTATTGAGCACCGTAGTGGATCTGTGGTGTGAACCCAGGCCAGGGTGCTCACTCCCCTGCCCCCGGTTTGTTTATCCCCCATTATTCACATATTGGAGACTTAATTCCCAGTTCATATGTTAGTGGTATTTGGACGTAGGGTCTTTGGGAGGTAATTAGGATTACATGAGGTCCTGAGGTGGGGGTCCCCTAATTAATGGCTTCATAAGAAGAGTAAGAGAGCCAAACTAGCACACTTGTTTTGTCTCACCATGTGATGTCTTCTGCCATCTTATGATGCTGCCAGAAGGCCCTCACCAGATACTGGTAGCATGTTCTTGGACTTCCAGCCTCCAGAACCATAAGCTAAATAAACTTCTCTTCTTTATAAATGACCCAGGCTGTGGTATTCAGTTACAGTAACAGCAAGTGAACAAAGACACCCACCAGTACTGGGAGTGTTGTTGGTCAGCAGCACTCAGGAGAATTCCTCTCTAGAAATTGCTCTCACCTGAAGACAGCCACCTCCCAGGGACAGCCTGCCTCTGAAGACTGAGGATAAGGAGTACAAAGGCTTATCTCCTTGCCTTTAACCTGACATTTCAGAAAGATTACCTGAGTACTAAAACGCCTGTTGTTGTGCTGTATCAAAACTCAGCCTCCTCCTCCTCCCGGCACTTGCTCCCCAGCATACCCACCAATAATCTTCCTGCACACAAATCTCTGTCTTGGCATCTGCTTCCTAGAGAAGGAGGCCTATGACAGCATCACACCCTGAGCCATCTCTCCTTCATCATTCAGATCAGTGTCCAGTGGTCTACGCTACTTAGAATAATAATAATTATCTGTTGACTTGAATCAAATGTATGAAATATGATATGTCAAGAGCTTTGTAATGTTTTGAACAACCAATAATAAAATAAATAAATAAATAAATACTTTCTAGGTTCCAGGTGCTTTAGAATATTTTATTTTATGTGAGTTTTCTAATCTTTACATCAACCCTGTGACATGGATAGGTCTGCTTTCCAGATGAAAATATTAGCAATTAAAGAATTTGGAAATAAGCAGAATTGATTTACGGAAGTGAAGCCCATATTGTGGCCCCAGGGAGGCCTGGACACAAGTGACTTGAGATTGAATTACTCACCTAAGGCTCCTGGATGTCTCCCTGCCCAGGGGCAGACATGGTGCATGGGCCAAGAGACGAGCTCCGTGGGGTGAGAGGGCTGGCAGGGGTGCTCTACACCCTCATTGTCGTCTCTCTTCCAGGGACACAGCCTGGCTCACTCGTACTTCTTTCTGCACACAGGGCCTCTGTCCTGAGCCAGCTACTCTGCTTTCCCTCCCCTTCCTTAATGTGACCCAGCCTTTTGTCCATGCTGGGTCACTTTTGTATTTGGAAATGCTCATTCTTTCAGTTGATTATTATAAACAAAACAAAGCAAAACAAACAAACAAACAAAAACCTATCTCCTTCAACACGGTTTTCCTAACACTACTCCTCAAGTCCTTCAGTCGGCAGAGTGCTCCTAGTTCTGTCCTCTTTCTCATCCCATAGGAGCTTGTCCTCAGAATTGGGAATGCTTCCTCTGGTGAGGTTGAGGATTTGCTTGAATGGAGGGGGCTCTCATCTCCCATGCCTTTTAAATCCATTAAGAAAAAGAAAAATAAGATAATTATAGTACAAATTTGTTATGCTAAAATTCCAAGTTTTGGAATACTGGCTTCTAGAAGGAGGCCCTGGTCTCTTTCTCATTCCTCAAATCTGGCCCCGGGACCCAATGCAGGTGCAGCTATCACAGCAAGCTGGAGCAGAGCTGGAGCAATGCAGGAGCCCAGCCCCTGTGAGATCCAGCGGGTCCAAAAGAGAACTAGAGGTTAGGGAAGGAAACACAGGCAGGAGGGGGCTGGAGTCTGAAGTGTTCCTTCAACCTTGTATCCTGGGGGGGAGTGCCGCAGTCTGGCTGGGCACAATTCACGAGCCACTTGTCAAGCAGAAACGAACTTTATTTTTAGAAAACACACACACACACACACACACACACACACACACCACACCACACCACACCACACCACACCACACCACACGGGCTCTTCAGGAATTCCCTCAGAGCCCAACTGCCACCACGGGCTTCCAGCGAGTCTCTCAACCCCCACTCCTCCCGCTCTTGAGGCCAATTGACTGGGTCGAGTGGGCGGAGCCAAAAGAGTCCCCCAATGAGCAGCTCCGTGGCCTGAAAGGGCGGGGAAACAGCCCAATGAGCATCACCGCAGAGGAACCAATCAGCTGGCAGCTGGACGTTTGCTGGGCCGCTTAGGCTGTGGCTTTCAACAGGGGAGGATGGGGGAGGCTTCTCTCTTCTGTAGGAATAGGAAAGGGGTAAGACACCCTTTTAGCCTGCTTCAGAGCAGCTGTGGGCTCTGATGAATGGACCAGGGTGTGTGCTCCCGGTGGGCAGCTGGGGTCATTTGTGAGCTCTTGTTGCCCAGCCTAGAAGGTTGGGAGCATCTCAAGAATGGTGTCACCACGTGTCATTTTCATCCAGTGCCAGTGCTCCTTTGAAAAATAGACCCCAGAATGCCAATCTTAACCCACTCTGCTAAGCACATGAGCTCGTCTCCAGTTATTCCCACTTCCAGGGTGCCTGGTGAGTTCTCTGTGTTTTTCAAATGCTGCCAGGCCAGGACTCTCCTGCCAGAGTGACTGGATTGGCTAGAGCATTCAACACTGGCAGGTGGGAAAGCAAGGAAGAACCGTCTGAATGTTTTCCCACGTGAGCGGCTCTTATATCAGCCAAGGCAGAAGGAAGATTTTAAATAAGCCGAAACTGTTCCATGATGTGATTCTAGGAGTGAGAATTGTGCAAACGTGGAGAAGCAAAGTTCTGTACTGTGATAAGTCGGCTTGGCAGAACGCTCTGCCCTTTATGTCAAGCCATTTGTGAGGAAGTCTTCAGGTGTCTTCTTATGTTTACAACATTATCAAGAATAAAAATGCATAAAGCAAGGCATGAATCTTTTGAGCCATCCAATCCCTAATGGACAGATGAATCCTAACATCCAGAACCAAAAGGAATGTTTTAGTTACTTGTTGTCTGGGTCCCACTCATTAGGCTGGAGAAGGGTTGCTGGCTAAGATGCAGGATGCCCAGGGACATCTGAATTACTGGTAACAAGATATTTGTTGTTGTCTGGAATCCAAATATCAATGGACATTCTGGATCCCCACCCTCCCCAAAACTGACTAATGTAGGCTGCCAAGAGGGATCAGAAGGACTCTAAGGAGAAAATATGGTGGGTGAAGACTTCAGTCTGGGAAGACCCTGCTTTCAGTAGTAGCCAGGATCAAAGTCATGCATGTCTCCTTTCTCCCTTTCAGAAACAGAGACAATTTACAGGAAGGTGAGCAGAACCAATGTTCTGGAAGGCAGAGAGCAACACCTGCAGGCACTTCTAAAGTCAGTTGGCTGATGAGGATGGGTTTGGCCATGAGTTGTTCTTAAATTCCAACCAAGTGCTGGGGAAGGGAGGGAAGATGAGCTCATAGGGAGCTTGGGTAGCAGAGCTGGCTGGATTGGGGGCTGGTTCCCGGTGAGTTGTCTGGTTATTTAATATCCATTGTTCAAAGTTATAGGGCAAGCTTGGCCTTGATTTGGTGGCACTAAAATCCAATGAGATCCAATGTGGCAGCCCAGTTTTGAGAGAAAGTCCCCCTTCCTAAAGGGAGAGGGCTGTCAAGAGTTAGGATCAGAGTCAGGACTTCTGACCCAGTTGGGTCCTGGAGGTCATGGCAGGTAACCTTGAAAGAGATGGAGGGTTAGATAATGAACTTACTAGTGTGGGCTCATGGGCTCTTGGATTTCTCTCCACACCAAGGACCCTGCCAGGATAGACTTCCTGACTGTGGGTCCAGCCCAGTGGTTGACCTGGAGCAGCTCATAACCTGTCTTTTTTAGCCGAGTTGACTCAGGGTCCAGGAGAGGGCAGGTCTGTGGATTGGGTGGAGGAGCCAAGATCTGAATTGCTCACAGGAGGCTGGGGTAACAGTCTCCAAATTGCCTTCCCTGGTGCCGGGAAGGTGTGCGGAGTAGAAAGCAGGCTGTGTACCAGGTGCCACATGAAGAGCTGCAGAAGCAGAGGGAGAGGCAGGTCGGACTGAAGCAGGAAAGTGAGTCATGGTACAAAGATAGCATCAGGTGCCACGAAAGGTCTTCCTGTGGAAAACAGAATCAGGAAGGCTACTGTAGTCTGAATGCAAGCGCTGGCTGGACTCAGGAGCCCAGCAGGAACCTGTCCTAAAGAGGCTGCCCCTGGAGAGAGCCTGCAGGTTGAGCAGCCGTGCCCTCAGCAGAAAAGCACATCTCCATTGTGTCTGAAGCCTCAGCTGGTTGCAGTTTGCCTTATGCAAAGTCACAGAAAGAAATCCAGGTGCACCGTGGGCACTGGGCACTGAAGCTGAGAGAGAAGAGGTTTTGCGGAAGGGAAAGAGAGAAAGTGAGGAGATCAAAGGAGAGACGAGAAAAGACAGAAAGAGGCCACACAAACACGATGGTATTTTTTTTTGTTTTATTTTCTTGCCTTTGATCCACTCATGTAGGCATTTTGACTGATGATTCTGAAGATGAGTGTTTGCTAGATCTTCTGTTACCTAAATTTTCAGTTAAAAAATTTTTTTTTTGTTTTTTAGTTGTGGATGGACACAATACCTTTATTTTACTTACTTTTATGTGGTGCTAAGGATCGAACGTGGTGCCTCACAGGTGCTAGGTGAGTGCTCTACCACTGAGCCACCACCCCAGCCCAATTTTTCGGTTTTTAATTTTCCATTTTTACATAAAAAAAAATATGTGCAATGCAGTTAACTTCTGTAAGGTATTTCATACTCATGTGACTTTCCACTACGTTGATTTATATTAAAATGTTGAAAAGTTCGCTGGTTGAGAGTGTTGGCCCTGAGTACTTCCTGGCCTAACTCCTCAATGAACTTCCAAATGCCCAAGTTTTCAGGAGTGGAGAAACCCTCAGCCCACGCCGATGTTTTCCCTTGCCCTGGGAGCCTGGATTTGCCCACCCTTAGCTTTGGTATCAGTGTGTGGTCCCTGGGCAAGCGGTGTTTTCTTTTCACTTATTTGATTTTTGTATTTACTACATCTCCACTTACATTCTCAAATGTAAAATAAACTACTTCAAAATGATTTTTTCACACTTCTGGAGTTGAAACCAAGGCAAAAAAATGCATTGTTCTAGCAAGTAAAAATATTATCGACAGGGGTAAAATAAAAACACCCACTTTCCAAAGTCCAGGCCAAACTCTGGAATTTAATCATCTCTTATAAAAATAAGCCATTTTTGAAAATTACTTCATGTAACACTGATTTAGTCTGGAAATTGGATATCAAGAAGCAAAGACAATAAAAGCTCTGTCAGTGAGCATGGACAGACAGAGCATGTTAGTCTAAGTGTTTAGGCTAATAGACAGTCTCTGCGTGTACATTCTCCGCAAAAGTTCAGTTTTCAAGGCGGCTCTAGCGGGCGTGTCAGCAAGGTGTGAGACTTGAGAACGCAGCCTGGGAATCTGCTTCTGCCTCTTGGCCTGTCCTGCCCTGAAGGTTTTGCCGTCATCTGAGGCAAGTGACTTCACCTCTGGTCCTAATATCTTTGTCTGTAAGTGTGATAGTGAGAGAGGTGGTTTAGGTTTTCTCCAAATTCTAGACTCTGATCCTTTCGTGAAGACAATTAAAATTCCATAAACCCCGTGGAGTCTGATGGAGTATTATGGGATGGTTCACAGTTAGGCTCTTGCTGTGGATGAGGTCACCCATATGAAGGTGCCCCGAGGGGTTGATGAAATGTGTTGATGAGGATTCATAGGGATTTGGGGGACAGAAGACAAAGTCAGTGCTTTTGGACCTCTTCACAAGGTGGCACCCATGGAAACCAGGGAAACAGATGAGGATGCTGAAGTCCACGGCTACCTGGTCTAGTGCCTCAAATCCCGAGGCTCTTCCTGGATGCCCCAAGCTCTGAGAAGATTGATGCCGTGGGCACCAATCCAGTCATAGCATACATGAGCACAATAGTCAGGAAGCTCAGGCTAGAAAACAGAAGTTATTCCAAAATGGAGAATCACGTTTTCCACAATAAACATGACAACTGCTAGGGATAACACTCTCTTATTTTTTATTCTGTAGTTCTTGTTTTTAAAAATACAGCATGATTTTGTGTATCATGAGGGGCAAGGGGGAGGGAAAAAATAAGGGGAGAGAATTGAACAACAGCAGAGGAGGTAGAGAGGGAAGATGGGAGGGGAGGGGAGGGGAGGGGGGATAGTAGGGAATAGGAATGGTAGCAGAATACAACAGTCACTAATATGCCATTATGTAAAAATGTGAGTGTGTAACCCATGTGATTCTGCAATTGTATTTGGGGTAAAAATGGGAGTTCAAAACCCAATTGAGTCAAATGTATGAAAGATGATATATCATGAGCTCTGTAATGTTTTGAACAATCAATAAAAAAAACTAAAAAAAAATACAGCATGAATAAGAAGGAACAGATTTGAAAGGGGTGAGAGAATAAATCAGTTGATAATACCTTGATTCTGAGGCACCTCTCAAACATCTGAGGAGAAATATTGAGTTGATAGGTAGAGATCCAGATCTGGAAGCCGTGAGGGAATTCTGGGATAGAGAGGGTTTGGGAAGTCAGTAGCCTACTAGTTGAGAGTTGAATCCACCATGAGAGACAGACAAGAAGGCAAAGATAAAACTCAAGGGAGCACTGATATTTAAGGGAGTGGCAAAGGCAAGGAACTAGTGAAATCTATAGAGGTCATGTGGAGCTTATAATAAATGGAATTTTAAATTGTTTCATAAGCAAAAAGCACAAACAAATGGACATGATTTGTATTACATAATGATACGTGTAAATATAGGCAAGGTCCCACACCTTTGGAATTGTTCATTCATTCACTTGTCACAGTGAAAGCATTCATTCTTTCAACCAATGTTTATTGAGCACCTACTATGTTCCTGGCATTACTGTAACCATTGAGAATACAGCAATGAGAAAAATAAGTTCTTTCTCTCGGGGAGATTTATTGTAGTCACACACACACACACACACACACACACGTGCACAATACTTTGGAACCAACTCCCCAAGACATAAACCATAATGTCCTATACTCTTACAGGGCAAGGATACTCTCTCATCCTGAAGAATTGCCTATCATCACCACCAGCACATAACTTTGGCTCCATTCTTATTTTTGTCTTTTATCCACTTAAAAGGTTAACTGGGTGGTTAAGTTGCAGGATTCTAGCCAAAGCATGCTCCCAGCTAGTCAGGAAGCTGAGCAGATCTGGCATCTGTCTCACATTATTACTCAGGAGCTGGGCATCTGTAGGCTGAGCTCATGCTGCGGAGGCCTCGGCAGGACCTTGATCTCCCTCCACATGGTCCTTGCTCGATGACAGAGAACGGCAGAGGTCATGGTTCAAACCTGAGATGAGGGGTTCTGAGGACAAAACTTTCAAGGATCACTTTTATTGAAAACGCTTTCATTTTAGTCTATTAGAATTCTGCAGCTTCAAGTCTTCCAACGGTAGAAAAAGTGAAGGCAGATCTTTCTTCCATTGTACTTCTTACAGATTAATATTTTTATTATTATTAATTTTTTATTTATACATGACTGTGGAATGAATTACAATTCTTATTACACAGATACAGCACAATTTTTCATATCTCTGGTTGTATACAAAGTATATTCACACCAATTCGTGTCTTTATATCTGTACTTTGGATAATAATGTCCATCTCATTCCACCATCATTAATTACCCTATGCTCCCTTCCTTCTCCTAAGATTAATATTTTAATAGGTTTTTTAGTTGTAGA
The DNA here is from genome assembly GCF_964194105.1 of Spermophilus citellus. Lineage (NCBI taxonomy): Eukaryota > Metazoa > Chordata > Mammalia > Rodentia > Sciuridae > Spermophilus > Spermophilus citellus. Next base: position 24,042,186 of record NC_138183.1, on the reverse strand, counting down.
TGGACACAATACCATTATTTTATTTATTTATTTTTATGTGATGCTGAGGATTGAACCCAGTACCTTGCATGTGCTAGCTGAGTGCTCTACTACTGAGCCAGAACCCTGGCCCACAGATTAATATTTTTATTAAAAATTTCTTAGATAAGTAGGAGACCAGAGATTTTCTTCATTTTGGGGTCAGTATATTTTGGGTTTTCATTAGCTGTTCAGTTAATCCCATGTTTAAAACGTTTTATCAATAGCTATCCCATAATAACCTCTAATCTCTGTGGTTTTTAAAGTAATTCCCATACAGGACACTCCCTGCCTTTCATCTACCCACCCCACCTGTCCTCGTTTAAGCGTCTGTTGAGACCTGGTGGAGGTTTACATTGTGGTGGAGATGGGACCGTTTAATTTATAGGCAGGTTGGATGTCCTAGTTTTAATTGATCAACTTGGAGTAGCCACACACTCCTTCCTCTTCCATCATCTATCAAATGAATTTTATTTCTTTTCTCTTTTTACCCACCCTTCCCTCCTTCCTTCCTTCCTTCCTTCCCTCCCTCCTTCCTGTGCTGGGGATGGAACCCAGGGTCTCACACATGCTAGGCAAATGCCCTACCGCTGAACTACATCCCCAGTCCTGAAGTCTATTCTTAAAATACTGCATGAGGACACATTCTTTGGCCAGTAACTTTAAATGCATCCCTATCACAAATCAGAATAAAAATTCATTAGCCCATCCTTTGACCTAATGATGAAAGAACACTTTTAGGAGTTTTGGTTTTTTGTTTTTTGTTTTACAAATATGATCAAACATCACCTGTTTATAATATGTAATTGTTAATAAAATAAATAGCAGTGAAAATTTAAGAGACCAAGAATAAGAATATGTGAGATGCACATTTTTAAAAATTGTGAACTTGATAGAAGAATGAGAAGACTTAACAGACAGGAGTAACACCATGTTTCTGGGCAGGAAATTTCATATTGTTAAGATGTCATGCTTCCCCATTAAATTAATATATAAGTTTAATACAGTTTCAATGGAAATCCCAGTGAGATTTTGTGGTACTTGACAAATAGCCTTTAAAATTCATTTGTATGCATAAATAAATGAGGATAGCCAAGAAAAATGTTAAAAACCAAGAAAAATGAGAAGGGAGTGTGTTTAACCAGATCAAAAGACACTATATAAATTTACAGTAACTAAGACAGTATGGAATAGATTAAAGAATCTAAAACCAGAATCTTGTGTATATATAGTTAGCGTGTGATGCTAGCTAGCATTGAGTGTTTACTGTGTGCCTGGCCCTGTTCTAAGCATTTTGTATTACTCATTTAATTCTCACAAAACCCTCTGAAGTAGGTCCTAGTATTGCCCCCATTTTTTTAATGTGATAAATCACATATGGGTTTTTTTTTTTGAGAGAGAGAGAGAGAGAGAATTTTTTTAATATTTATTTTTTCAGTTTTCAGTGGATATAACATCTTTATTTTTATGTGGTGCTGAGGATTGAACCCAGTGCCCTGAGCATGCCAGGCGAGTGCGTTACTGCTTGAGCCACATCCCCAGCCCCACACATATGGGTTTTGATACATGTCTATGGTTACAGAGCTAGTAGATAGCATCCAGGCTATCTGACCCAAAAGTCTTCATTTAAATCACACACAAAAATGGTCCTTTTGCAGAAAAACAAAAAACAAACAAAAAACAAAAAAATGGAGAATTCAAAAAAGTACTAGAGATTGGATGAATTTAACTATACAACATTTAGAGCATCTATTCTGAAAGAGCAATTTTAAAATGGAAAATAAAAATCTAGGAAAACGTTTGCAAAACATAGGATAGCAAAGAGTTACTAGCCTTAATATACAAAGGGTTCTTACATATGAATAAAATATTAACATCCAAATAGAAAAGGCAAAGGATCAAAATGAACAAGCCAATTCATAAAAGAAGTGATGAAATGGCCAATAAGCATATAAGATGCTCAATCTGAGTAATAACCACAGAATGAATTAAAATGAGATATTTTCCTCCTCTCAGATGAGTAAAAAACACTTAAAGAGTAAAAACACTTAAAAATGCCAAGGGTTGGCAAGATCACATTGTTGTGAATAGCAATATTAGAGCTTGAGTTGAAAGGAAAACTGCACTAATATTGATCCTGCCTGTATTTAAACTTTTGACATTTCGTTCATCACAGGCTTTTTGCATTATTTTTTAAAAAAATATGTTACATTTAAATATTATTTGACTTGGTTACTGAAATTTTTGATGCGTTCTTAAGTTTGTATTGAAAGCAAGGTGCCTCACTCACCTCATCCTAATGCCAACCTTAGATGGAAAAATAAATTGTTCCTACCTTTGACGATGATCTTCAAGAACCAATTAAAATGTTAGATGGGCTTAGCCACTAGGACAGTAATTCTTTCACTAGGATTTTTGCCTAAAGGAATGACTGGGTAAATGCATAGATATATATGCAAAGGGATTCTTTACTGTAATACAATTTGTAAGAAAAAAATTTATATACCCTAACTGACCATCAGTAGAGGACTTGCTAATAAAGTGTGATACGTTCATACAATGAAGTACTATACAGGCACTAAAAATGATGGCACAGGGGATGACATATTTAAAGGAAAAGATATTCATTGTGCACTAAGAGTAAGTTAAAACATTAAAGTGCATAAAACTCTGCGTGCATAATAATCCCAGTCATGCAACACACATACATATGTACAACCCAAAAAAAGTCTCAAAAAGTCATGCAAAGTCTTCAACAGAGTGACAAGCAGAGGTAGCAAAGTGAATATTACATTTCACAAAGATCAACTCACCATGGAAACGACCATATGTTCTCTCACAAAACTCTTTTTGCTAACTTACCCCTGCCTAGTTCTCTGACATATCCTATTCTCTCCAAGTTGAGAGTGCCTCATATGGCAGCAGTTGATCTGCACCCCTACCCGACCCCAGACCCAGTTCCCCCCCATGTCTTCAATTCTGTGGCTCTCCCCATTGCCCAGGAGACCTGGTGCCTCCAAACTTTAGCCTTCATCCCTGGGAGGCAGGTGGGGGAGGGATTTGTTTTATTTTGGGAATTTCTCAGTTTATGAGTCTGCTCTCCTCTCTAGAAACCAATCCTGTTATTTTAACATCCCTTTCAGCTAACCATAGGTATGTGGCCTGGCCCAATCTGCTGTCCCTGCCCCAGATGTGGAATCAGAGCAGCTGGAACTACACAGGGTCCAGTCTGGCCATGGTAGTAACAAAACCATCAGTTTTCAGATACAGCAATAGAAGGAGACCCTTTGGAGATACCCAGTGCCCAGCATCTGTAGGTCTCCTCTAGGCCTGTTTTGCAGTGTTATGGTGACTAATATCTGGCTACCTAGCTTCTAAGCCCAGTTGCTGACCCTCCCAGAGATTCTATGAGTGACCTGACATTCTTTAATAAATCCTTCTTCAGCTCACATTAGCTAAATTTGCTTTCCATTGGTTGCTATGAACAATCCTGATGGATACTTATTTATGTTGGGCACAGCCATATTTTGTGGAAAAACCTGATTTCGATACACATTATTACACACTCCTCCCCCCCAAAACAAGTTTATAGGTCATGTTATGTTGACAAGATGTTTGGGTCAGCTTCCTTCACCTAGACCTCGTAATCTGATACGGTAGCTCCTGGGCACACATAGCTATTTAAACTTAAATTAATTAAATGTAAATAAAATAAAAAGTTCAGGCACACTGCAAGCATTCAGCCACATCTGGCTAGTGGATGTCCTATTGGGCAGTGATATTTAGAACATTCCCATTATCACAGAAAGTTCTGTTGGACAGCAGAGTCTGGAAGGATCTTAAGGTCTCACCAGCCTACCACACTGAACCATCACAGAGAGTAGATCACTTTGGGATACATTCATTGAACTATCTGACCATATTACAAAGATTTTACGTTAACCTAACATGCATATGTTATGTTTTATTTCACCACTTAAATCGGTCTTTCTTGCGCTCTGCCTTCCAACCTCCCATCCTCCCTCTCTCTCTTTGCTATGTCTGTTGGTGAATTCATCCAAGTTATTTGGGCCTATGCTCTTAGTCTCCTCTACAGTACCTGTCTTGCCAACTTAGTGGGATTGCTATGAGTATGATAATGGGATCCAGGAGGGGACTTCATGTTCATGATTGGTCTGGAATGAGCCTCAATATTAGATGAATCTAAGATTGTAGCCATCTGACTTTGAGCAAGTCATTCAACTGCTCTGGATTCCAGTTTCCTTATCAGTCAATTGAAAAGATCAAAGGGGATCATTTCTGTTATGTCACCAACATTGAAAAGTTCTATGATCCCATAGGAAACCCCAAAGACATTATTTAAAATGTCTTCAGGGGAGCTGAGAATAGAAGCTGGTGGGCAGTAGTCGGGGAGGTAGAGACAATAACCAAGGCCTCTTTATGCGAGATTGGATGAGAAAGCAGAATGATAAAGCAAAGAGTTTATACCACAACCTCTCTCCCTCTGAAATCACTCCCCGGTCATATTTTAATGTACTGTTAATGTTTAAATGTTCAGAAGCAACTTGCAAATAAGTTTTAAATCTGCACTTTTCTTTTTGGGTGGCCCAGTCATGCTTGGCAATTCATCGCTTGCTTTGGGAACACAGTCTACCCGAAAAAGATGAAACTGGTCCAAATAACTAACTGTGTGTTCTTCTAAAAAAAAAAAATCTCAAACTCACATTTCAAAGTCACCACTTTAGATCAGCCACCTGGTGCATCCCAGAGAAAGACAGCACAAGGCCCTTCCTATTCAGGAATTCAAATGCCCATAACACAGTCAGCCTATTGAGTCTCCCGCCCTGACAGTTTCTAATAACAGATTACAATGTTAGTCCAAAGCTTTTTGAGAAGCAAGTTTATTCTAGGTCAAAGAGTGTTAAGCCCTAGCAGATCTGATAGCTTACAGTGTCTTGTTAGAACTTTCTACCAGGAAAATGTACATTCCGTTGATCTCCGGTAGACAATCAATCATGCTATGGATACAACAGTGACATTCATTAAGCATTTTCTACATGTTAAGCACTTTGATGCCTTACAGTTTTTGCTCACAAGCTCTACCCCATTTTATAGATATGGAAACAGAGGCTCTGAGAGGTTTAGCAACTTGTCGTGTTTGATACCTCACCGTTAATCAATGGCATAAAGATGGGAGGATTCAAAGCTCAGAGCTGCTGTCAACAACTTGACCCCCACACAGATGGAAAATGATCATAGCACACAAAAGAAGAGACTGGGAAAAATCCTGTCCTGATGACAGCAGTTGACTCCTGAAGTCAGCTGTGCCTGAAGCTAGCTCCACCTGGCACCTTGAAACTCTGTGGAGTGGGTAAAGTCCCATCTAACCTCACCTTTTCTGGGTCAATTTTTCTTTCACATGTACTATCAAGAATCACAAGTTTTGCTTTGATTATTGTTGCCAATACAAATATATATATATATATATATATATATATATATATATATATATACACACACACACACACATACATATCTCACCTCACCAAAGGAATAACTTTTAATGCAGGAATGTATAGGAAAATAACTCAGGGTTTTCCCCTGGGTATGGCATGGGAAGCACATCACCCTCATGGTGGCCTCCAGGGCATGCTGGATGTGGAGGTGTGTCAGACCCGTCATTTCCTCATTCTGGAACTTAAGTCCTGAATTGCACCAGAGGGATAATTAATGTGGCATTTCGCTGAAACATCCTGTAGATATTTTAGGTATTTGTGCAGGGAATTTTTTGACCTTTGAATAATATATGTGCTGAGAAAGGTCTTGAGATATTTTAACATGTTAAACTGAGATAGACCCAAAGGGGGTTTATTTTGGTCTCTGTGGCTCCTACTTTTATTTTTTATTTTTTTCCCCCAAATCCTATTGTATTTTTAGTTTCTATGAGGATGGTTACACAGTTTTGTGTTTTTGTTTAACTACAGTATGTTTAATGCTATTTGGTAGACACTTTTTCAAAGGGGACAGTCAGTTGCTAAGCTCTCCTTATCTCCTGGGAAGGCCTTTTCTCCATTAATAATCCAGGTGTATTACTACTGACCTGCTGTGGCCACCTAGGCCTCCAGTAATCACCTCAAACTTAACATGTTCCAAACTGGGGTGCTAGATACAAATTTTTCTAACATTTAAAGCTGCTGCTCAATTCTTTGAAAATATAAGTACAGGTGATCACAGGCATCAATAAGCCAGTGTAGCCAAAAGTACCGTGAAGACTGGATCTCTTACATAGGAAGTTTATGATTGAGGAATAAATATGATCAAACCTACCTTATTAGTCCTTTGGCAGAGGAGACGGGAAGTACTTCCGCTCAGTGTGATAGAACACAGCTGAAACTGGGGATTAATTAGAAGCCTGCATTTTGATGATTCTGCCCAAACTACAAGGGGACTGAATCTCCTAGAGTATAACATGGTTCCTAGCGAGGGTTTGGCATCTTTGGAGAACCTGTTAATCTTTCTCTGTAATTAGGCTGCCAAAACACAAGACTTCTCAGAGGACATTTTATTTCCTCAAAAAGAATAATGTGCATTGTGGAAATTTGTGGGTGAGAGAGCAATGAGTTGTTGAGTTATGTTGTTTGATTTTCTTCCGGATTACTAAAAGGATATGGACTGAACCTCCCTTGCTCATGACTGAATTTCTAGAATCTGTTATACTGATTGCATACATCAGATATCCAGCAATTATTTCTTGAATAAATAAATGCACTAAAGTAGTGAGCACATGCCTTGAAAAGATGGAAGCCACCTCGAAGAGGAGACTTTGGGACCAGAGTGTTAAAAAATGAGCAGCAGTTCTCTTGGTGAAAGGAGGGAGAAGAAAAAGGAGAAGAAGAACCGTAGTCCAAGGATACAGAACGCACAAAGGAATGGAGACCTGGATTTTAAGCATCTGATCATTCTTTTTTTTTTTTAAGTAGAAAATACTATTTAATTTTTTTATTTTATTGGTTGTTCAAAACATTACAAAGATTGCAGAATCACATCGGTTACACATCCACATTTTTACATAATGCCATATTAGTAACTGTTATATTCTGCTACCTTTCCTATCCTCTACTATCCCCCCTCCCCTCCCCTCCCATCTTCCCTCTCTACCCCATCTACTGTAATTCATTTCTCTCCTTGTTTTTTTTTCCCCATTCCCCTCACAACCTCTTATATGTTTTTTTATATAACATTGAGGGTCTCCTTCCATTTCCATGCAATTTCCCTTTTCTCTCCCTTTCCCTCCCACCTCATGTCTCTGTTTAATGTTAATCTTTTCCTCCTGCTCTTCCTCCCTGCTCTGTTCTTAGTTGCTCTCATTATATCAAAGAAGACATTTGGCATTTGTTTTTTAGGGATTGGCTAGCTTCACTTAGCATAATCTGCTCTAGTGCCATCCATTTCCCTGCAAATTCCATGATTTTGTCACTTTTTAAGCATCTGATCATTCTTAACAGGAACCCATGAATAAAATCTTGCACCATGTAATAAATGACAAACTTTCACAATAAAAACGCAAACAAGATCCTAATTCATAAATGTCCTGCTGTGAGTATTGGCCAAAGTCGGACTGCAGCTAAAACATAAGTATTGAATTAGGACAATTGCTTTTGGGAGGTGAGGAACCATTTCTAGAAGGTGGTGGGTTCCTCCCTGCTGGTTTTATAAGGCTATTACATAGTATGGACTTTCCAGAATTTTGCCTGGGGCTGCATCACAGAGAGTAATAACTTGAGGATACATCAGGAAAATGCACTAACTGGCTGCATCCGGTACAGTGGGAAGTTCTTCCATACTTGGTCTTTGGCTGACTGCTGTGCTGTTGTTAGTACTTCTGAGACTTTGGATTTGACTTAAGCCATCGAAGACCATTTTTAGATATCGCCAGGTCTTAGAAATCTTTTAACACCTTCATCTCCTTTTGTAGAGCTAGTATATGCAGATTAGGAGTCCTTAAGGAAAGACATCATCCTTTTCTCTGCCCAGTGGGACGCTTTGCAGAAGGGAATGGGGATGAACTCATTTCCGAAGGTGTCAGGCTAATGGGCTTACCAGATGATGGGTCCTACTTGTGCAAGTACAGAGATCTCTGTAATCTTTCTAACCCACAACATATCTCAAATAGCACTCATTTGCCAATGGAAAAAAGAAGTGTAACGTAACATCCCTTACACTAATTAACAAACCATCTGGTGCAGAATTAGATAGCTAGTCTTAAAGTGCTTGACTCTGTTTTCCAATTAGGGACAATCAAATGCTAACCAAACATCCTGGAATTTGGATTTCATATTAGGTATTTCAGACGATAATCAATTATACCTACAGTATGTATTGAAGTTAACTTGGGAGTAGTTTAGTTTCCAGCAAATTTATCCATTATCCTATCTGTCCCATCTTCTTGCTCGCCCCAAAATAAAGATATATAAATTTAAGAAAAAAAATTACTCATGGTTCTAATATCCAAACACTATCACCTTTTGAAATTCAGTGAAGATCATGGTGAACTACAATGTTTAAATTAAAGTGAAACTAAATTTGAATAGAATTTCCTTTGCATAATCGGACTGCCTCGTTGTCTTTTCTCCCACTAGACCTCAGGTGTAGTTATATTACATCTAATTTATTACTAGTGGTAATTAAATACTGAAGATTGGGGAAAAAAATATAAAATATAGTAAATTACAGCCTCAGCAAAAGCAAGGCACAAAGCAACTCAATGAGATCCTGTCTCTAAATAAAATACAAAACAGGGCTGGGGAATGTGGCTCAGTGGGCAAGTACCCCTGAGTTCAATCCCCTTTACCTCCAAAATATATATTGTGCAAAGACTAATGTACAGATCAGTGGAAGAGCTATTACACATAAGACTAGCTGTCCTTCACTTCCTCAAAAAACTAGGCATGGAACCACCATATGATTTAGCTATCCCATTCCTTGGTGTTAATCCTAAAGAACTGAAATCATCATACTATAGCAGTACATGCGTACTCATGTTTATGTTCACAATTCATAATAGCCAAAGTATGGAACCAGCCTAGGTGTCCATCAACAGAGGAATGGATAAAGAAAATGTTATATACAATGGAGTTTTATTCAGCCACAAATAAAAATGAAACTATGTCAGAAGATGAAGGGTTGTATGTTTTCTGTCATATGTAGAAGTTAGAGAGGAAAAAAGAAAAGAAAGGTGTGTGTGATTGGGGGGAATCTCATGAAAATAGAAAAGAGATCAGCAGAATAGAGGAAAAGGACCATGGGGAGGAAGGAAGAGAGAGAGGAGAAATACTGGGAGTGACAATGGCCAAATTATATTGGTAGGTTGTGTGCATGTACAAACCTAACAACAAATCCCACCGTTATGTACAACTGAGATGTAACAATTTAAAAAATGGGAGAAAAAAATTAGTTGTCCTTCCATGTAAACCCTGCTCCAGGATCCCCTAAAGCTCTTGGGTACATTGCCTCAGAAGAATGGGAACAAGGCCAGTATTGGGGTCAAAGAGTTAGAAATCCCATAGCAACTCCCTCCCACAGTGACCTCACCATGTCCCCATGGGTTCATCAAATGTGAGAATATCTCCATGACAAGGTTTCTGTGATGACTAATGAGATAATTTTTTTGGGCGGGGGAGAAGAGATTTTTATCCAGTGGGCAACCAATAAAATATATTTTTTAATAAAAACTTGTACAGAATTTATTGCAAATTATCTATATTTATTCATTCAGCTATACTTGTCACTTTGGGGACAAGGCTTGACCTGAGGTTTTCGGACTGTGGTCTGATACTCATTTTGAACTCTATTGTCCGTGTACTTTATTTCCTTTATAGCACATTATAGTTATATATAATAGGTTCATTTTGACATATTCATAAATGCACATCACATAGTTTCCTCCATTTAATCCCCAGTATTTCCTCTTCTCCTCCCAGCTTCTCTTCCCCCAATTCCTTCCTCTACCCCATTGGTCTTCCTTCTGTTGATTGACTGATTGATTTTTTAATTGGTGCATTATAGTTATATATATATAACTGGAATACATTGTGATATATTCATGCACATAGCATAATTTGGTCAGCTTCATTCCCCAATGCTTCCCCTTTCCTCTCCCTTGATTCCCTGTTCCTACTCTACTGCTCTCCCTTCTGTTTTCATGAGATCTCCCTTTTCTCTCCCTTGCTTCTGCATCTGAGAGAAAACATTCAAGCCTTGACTTACTTTTGGGGGGGAAGAGGGTTACCAGGGATTGAACTCAGGAGCACTCGGCCACTAAGCCACACCCTCAGCTCTATTGTATATTTTATTTAGAGACAGGGTCTCACCGAGTTGCTTAGCACCTCATTTTTGCTGAGGCTGGCATTGAACTCAAGATCCTCCTGCCTCAGCCTCCCGAGCCACTGGGATTACAGGCGTGCGCCACCGTACCAGGGGACCCTTGACTTTCTGAGCCTGGCTTATTTCACTTAATATGGTGTTCTCCAGTTCCATCCATTTACCAGAAATTATATAATCTCATTCTTCTTTATGGCTAGATAGAACTCCATTGTGTATATATATACCACATTTTCTTTATCCATTTGTTTATTGATGGGCACCTGAGCTGATTCCATAACTTGGCTCTGGTAGATTGTGCTGCCATAAACATCGGTGTGCATGTGTTGGGGATAGCATTAAGTCAAAAGCTTATGTGAAACAAAGAAACAATTAAGAGCATGAAGAGAGAGACTACAGAATGAGAAAGAAATCTATGCCAGCTATTCTTCCAACAGGGGATTAATAGCAATACTATATAAAGAACTTGAAGTACAAAAAAAACCCAAATAAAACCATCAATAAATGGATGAAACATATAAAAAGACATTTCCCCAAATAAGATATAAATGACCAACAAATATATGAAAAAAATGTTCAACATCCTTAGCAATCAGGAAGTTGCAAATCAAAACTACACTGAGATTTCAATTTACCTCATTTGGAATGGCAGTCGTCAAGAATACAAATAATGTAATTGCTGGCACAGACGTGGGGGAGAGGTACACTTACATTGTTGGTGGGACTGCAAATTAAATACAACCATTTTGGAAGGCTATATGGACGTTTAAAAAAAAGTAGGATTGGAAAAAAAAGTAGGAATGACTCAAATACCCTACTTCTTCATATTTATCCAAAAGAATAAAAATAAGCATACTCTACTGATAAAAAGGAGCTTTTATTTTTCACTGATTGCTATCACCTGAGGATAGTGGATGATAATAGTCGGGGGACTTTGTTTGCTAATCAGATGGATAAATGGAAGAACTAGAAAAGGGCTAAGTTGCTTCCAGTCATTCATCCAGCACAGGGACATTTGGGATACAGGCCAGGAAGATGACCTGATCACACAGTTGACCTAATAGTGGGGGCAGGAAGATAATAAATAGGTAAATGGAAAAATAATATAATGTGGGTAATGATGGGTCTAGAAAGAAAAAGAAAGCTGGGAAAGGGGTTAGAGAATGACTGGAAGAGGAGGAGTAAAGAGGGGAGGTGACTGTTTCAGGATGCTTAGAGAGGGCCTCTCACTGAGTTGGGAGGGCAAGTCCTGCACCCCTCGGGGCTGAAGAGTGTACCAGGCAGAGAGCGCTGAGGGCCGAAGACCCCACAGTGGTAAATTCTCAGGGACAAGCTACAGACCAGGAACAGAGTGAGGGATACGTGCTAGGAGGTGAAGTCTGAGAGAGTGAGTCAGGGCCCAGAAAAGGTAGAGCCTCTGGCAAGGAGTTCAGATTTTATCCTAAGTGGAATGGGAAGCCAGTGAAGGGTGTTGAAAAGAATGCTCCCCTGTACGTGTATAAGAAACCAGGAGGGATTTAGTGGCCTGGATGGGGAGATGAGGGAATTAGCGACAGGAAATAGGGTGATTTTGATGCAGCTGGAGAAGGATTGAGGGAAATACATCCTGTACCTTATCTTCCCACTGTCTTGACCAAAGAGGGATATTGAGGAGGAGAGAGATGGACAGTATAGTGCATGGTGTGACCTCTCACTGCCACCCCACCTGTCCCACAGAACCTGGAGGACAGTGCTCTAGGGTGAATGGATCTTGGAAGGCAGGCAGGAAGAAGTGCCAAGTCTGGCTTAATGCCTAAGCATGGCGAGTGAGGAGAGAGCCTGGGACCCACGTAGAAACCCTGGTGTGGCACATGGTGGAACTCATGGTGTGCCTTTCTTTCTCCTTTCCTCGGCCTTGCTTTGTTTCCAATTAGTGTGTTGGGTCATTTCCTCATTGGTGGAAAGGCATGAGCCAGCCTGAGTCCCTTTCAAGGCTGACAGTTTATAACCCTATGGCTTTTATCTCCCACAGAAGGGAACTCACTATGTGTAAGATTTCCCTTAATTTTCATCAGAGCATTTAACACAGTCCTTTGGGGAATCAATCTGGAAACCATCAGGGATTCTTTTTGCTTTTGACTGCTACCACAGATAGCGATTGTGTAATGGAAAGGGGGAAAGATTTTTTTTGCTTTTGATGTAGCAATAGCAGGAAATGGAAAGTTGCTGCTGTCAGCTACTTGGTCAGAATCACAATTTCTTTTGCACCACAAAAGAGGGCTTGTAGGAGACTGGAATGTGGTTCCAAGGAGCACAACCATACATCCAATGATGGATGCGCCATTGCATGGGGGAGGTACAGCCATGTTTGCATAATTTGATTAAAGAGCAACCATAACAGATTCTAGATGATTTAACCTTGAGTTAAAATAAGCCCAAGGGGAAGACTGCAATTAGAACTAACTTCCCTTTTCTTGGCAGAGAAAAGTCCATTTTGTTTTCATTTCACTTAAGGTACCCCTGGTACTCAATTATCTCCTTTTTAGGTAAACAATCACCTCTCTCCCCCTGCAGTAGTTTTAAATGTTTTAAGAATCTTGTAGTCATTTTTCCTTTCAGCTATATCCTGAGGAATCAATCTAAACTAACGTTTAGATATAAGCAATATATCATAACTGGCATCTTGGAGCTAGCAAAAAAAAAAGAGTAGATTCCAAATTAATATTGAAAATAAAGTAGAACTGTATTAACAGGTCACCATTCAGCACCTGTATCTATTTAAATTTAAATTAATTATAGTAAAATATTAAAATTTATTTCTTCAGACATACAAGCTACTTTTCAGGTACTCAGATAGCCCCCTATTGCTAGTGTCTACCATATTGATAGAATATTTCCCTTTTCAGAGATAAATCTACTGGACAGACTTATTTAGAAATTTTAACGGTTGGAGTCAAGAGAGGAATTCTTTAGAATGTATAAAGCGGCAGGAGGGGCTTGTGAAATGGTTTCCATGACATTTTAATTTCATATACTTTAGCCACAGACCTCTTTAGCAATGGATTAGGTATTAGAATCAATTAGTTACCCAGAGGAAGAAAAGTGAAGCTAACTTTTCTGAAATTTCCAATGTAATGGGACTCCCCAGATCTTAGGGTAGTTTTCAAAGTGGCCAGCAACATTTGCAGCAGGTGGAAAGAAGACCCATCTGCCACACCTTCACAAGGCTCTGTCGCAATGAATTAAGTTATCCCCATCCTCAGAGAAGCAGATCAAAGCCCTCCATCTTGTCAAACTGATATGGGAAGCAAACAGCTTTCCCAGTATGAGACTCTGGTGTCCCCAGCTGTATATGGAACATAGAGAAATGATAACAAGGCCACTCAAATATTACTTCCGGTGACACAAGGCAAACGGTAACATAACCTTGTTTTCCATGGATTAACGAATGTGCTCTTTCATCTGCCTGGGTTTTTCTCTCGACTAGGGCTGAAGGCCCACGCAGGGCTATGGCCTTGCACATGAGACCCATTGCCAATTTCCTAAAGCTCCTGGGTGACTCAGGCTGACCTTGATCTCCAGCAACTTGAGGTCATGGAGAACTTTGGCCTCTTCTCCTGCACAACCTCTTTGTGCCGTGGGAAGGGTGCAGCAGGGTGTAGGAAGCATGTTCCCTGACGGGTGTGGGAGGCATGTTCCGGAGGCTTACTGCCTCTGGTGAGTCTGGACTAAAGACAGCTTCATGGGACAGTATCCCAGCTGAAACCATGTGGCACAGGGAGTTGCAAGGCTGAATAGTACAGTGGTTTCCATTTTTAAGCTGTGGAATTGAGTCCAGAAAGGCTAAATGAAATTGCCTGTAGTCACATAGCAAGTTAATTATGGAACCAGGCAATGACTTTTTAAATCAAACTTCCTATTGCACGATGAAGACGTTTCTTCTCTTCGCTCTGCCCTGCTCTTTATAAAGGAGCTTTGTGTGCTGAGGGGGAAAGAAAAGAAAGTGTTGATGTTGATTTTTGCTTTACAGAATTTCCTTGGGGCGTTTTTAGTTTTTTTCAAAGCATCAGTAAAAAGTTGGCCTTCATGGACTTTTCCGCCCTGCTAAAGGCAGGAAAAAGAGACGCAGAAAAAAGAATGGTTCTTTCTCTGCTTTTCAGCAGCCACTTGGGTTTGCTTTCTGTTTGTAGGCCACAGGCTTGGGAAGATAGGCCTTCCCTCTGCTTCTCCAGTGTTAAGACTGGGGCCAAATGTGAAGAAAGCCAAGGAGACATTTCTCCCACGGTGGTTATCTTTAGTCTCTGCTGAGGTCATTGCCTGCTCATGGGCTGGGAGCCAAATTCACACTGATTCTGTGGATCTGGGAAATCAGCAACCATCCCAGCATCCAGGACCAGGCTTCTTCACAGGCAGAAAAGGGTTAAAATCCCCTTCATGTTGTTCTTGCCTTTGAATATCTACGTGGAAGTTGAACCCAGGGGGCAAGTGCTGTACAAAGCAAAATGAATGATCAAAAATGCATACCTATTTGTGAATGTATGGATGGATAAACACACTCCAGAAGCAATCTTTTTTTTCTATAGTGACTATGAATATGAATGCAATAAATCACTGACATTTAAATTGGATGGATTGATAATGTATTGAAAGGCGTATTCCAGAATGGTCTAGATGTTAGAACAGTGGTTAGTCTTCCCAACAAAACAAGGTCAGACCTCCACTAGTCACGCTGGCCAACAAGAATGCAAGCAAGATGAGTGACCCATTCTCTTAGTAGATGGCAGTGACCACATAGCCACTTTTGCTTCATAGTTTAAAAGCTTGGACCGCCACTTCCTGAAGGCTGGAGAAAGCATTTTTCCCCCTTGACCAAAGCTAAACCATTGGTGTGAATGTGTAGCCACCCACAGGAAAGGGTTAAATAGCCTCCAAGAGTCGAATTGCTACCCAGGGTGGTCATATCTTTTACATATTGAGTTGCTCACTAATGTTTAACATCCTTGTGAACCAGAAAGCATTTGACAGTCCGTTAGGAGGAGAGCATAGCACAAGATTTCGTTTCTCTAGGGAAACATCAATTGGGAAAGTTTGCTGAGAAGTGCTCTTTCTCATTCTGACTCCTAGAAGATACAGGAGGAAGGTCGGGGACAACTGTTGTGGATCAGAAGAAACCAAAAGGATCCCGGGAACACTAGGGTTAGAGTGGCTTACGGAGCTGTGGTAGGAGGGATGGAAGGACCAGTGGGAAGTAGGACCACCCAGGGGGCAGCACACTGCGTAGCCTGAGTGATCATCACTTCTGGAAAGAAGTGACCAGTGGATCCATCTGTCCTGTGACAGCACAGCAAAGACTGTGTCCTTGAAAATCTTGAGGAAGTAACTGATGAATCACTGACTCCCCAGCCATCAGGCCAAGAGTGACCTCTGGCTTGATTGTGCAGAGAAGTGTCACTCCTCTGAGAGTATATTTGAAAAAAGACAGAAGCCAATGAAACAGAGACAGCAGCAGCCACTATAAACTGGAAAGAAGCGCCCCGGAGGCCTGTCAGAGCAGAAGGAAGCCAGGTTCACGGAAGGAAAGTTTGAAGGAAGACAGGACCCAGACTGAAACCAGGACTGTGCTAATTTTAGCGGGATGCATTAACTGACCTCGTTATTGCAGCAACTGACAATCCAACAGGAATAA
Source organism: Spermophilus citellus (assembly GCF_964194105.1). Classification (NCBI taxonomy): domain Eukaryota; kingdom Metazoa; phylum Chordata; class Mammalia; order Rodentia; family Sciuridae; genus Spermophilus; species Spermophilus citellus. The sequence goes on along the minus strand of NC_138183.1, from coordinate 24,026,123 downwards.
TACCAGTTAGTTCATGATACAGTGAGTTCCTCTTGACTCCACATGGTTCTGCCAGGCTTCTAGAAGTCTACCCACTGGGTTCCAAAACTTATGCTTTCAAAGAACCCAATGGAAGAGCCCCATTCAAACGTGATTATTTATGTTAAGATGGGCAGTCTCTGTCAAGCTTGCAGGTTTTACTCTAATTGTGCATTCCTGAAACCTTTACGATATTTAGGTGAAGGAACCAGGAAAAGTCTGAGTCCTGGTACATCAACACCAACCTGTAGAGCATGGCTTTGATGCTATGAAGTGGAAATCTTGGTTGAGTCTTCCTTCAATGTAAGAGACACTGATAAATATTATGAAATTTTCTCGCGGTTGTCTCCAGAGCCCCCTGCTCAGCAAGTGGAGTTTGCAAAACAGAAGGCGCCCATTAGGGTCTTGCTACTTGATCCCCTCTCTTTGAAAAACAGAAATAAAACATACAGTTAGAAACAGAGAACATTGTCTTCATTCACAGAATAATGATTGTTAATTGAGAAAATTCAAGAAATCTACAAAAAAAAGTTGTTAGAACGAAGAAGTGAATTTAGCAAGGTTAAGATCAATTGACAAACATCCACTGCATTTCTATATACTAACAATGAATAATTGGAAAATGACACTTTAAAATATTCTATTTAGCAGGACTGGGGATGTAGCTCAGTGGTGGAACACTTCCCGACCATGTGCAAGGCCCTCCGTTCAATTTTTAGCACTGCAAAAACAAACAAGTAAATAAATAGAAAGAATGTTCTCCTTATGAAAACAGAATTCCTGGAAAACATTATGATCTGATTGATTTATTATGAAGGGAGTCCATTCTCCAGAAGGAAAAGAAGGTCAACAGAATAGTTATTAGGAAAACAAAAAGTTGTTCATATTTTATTTCCAAGGAGTTGGGCTCCCTCCATCAAGCCCTTTACACAGACCTAGAAATACTGGATCACTTGCCCAGTCATGCAGTGATTAGGGTCCCAAACTAGCCTTTGAATTTTGGTCTCTTTAACTGAAAAATATCTTTCTCTCTCTCTTCTTCCATAACACCTCTGCCAATTAACAAAATTCTTGCCCTATGTTTCATGAGTGGTGCAACATGGGCTGTCTTCTATTCCAGGTGCCCAAAGGTTCAAATCTTCTTCTTGAATTCCCAGCATTTCCTTTTGGCTTTCAAAATCCAATTGTATAAAAGTACCATTTCATATTTGAACAACTTGTTCTACTTAAGCTTTCCTATATATTCCCATTTGATTCTCACAAAAAAACTTGAAAATAAGGAGCCTAAAATTATTATCTCAGTTTTATAGCTACATATAGATAAGCTCAGAGAGGTATTTTTAATTTTTTATTTGTTCTTTTTAGTTATACATGACAGTAGAGTGTATTTTGACATATTACACATACACGGAGTATAAATCCCCATTTTTGTGGTTGTGCATGATGTGGAGTTACACTGGTTGTGTATTCATATGTGAATATAGGCAAGTCTTTCCTATTCCCATCCTCCTTCCCTTCCCTTCATTCCCCTTTTTCTAATTCAGTGAACTTCTATTCTTTACCCTCCTGCCCTGCCCCCACTTATTTTGAGTCAGCATTCACATATCAGAGGGAACATTTGGCCTTTGGTTTTTTCAGGATTGGCTTACTTCACTTAGCATGATAGTCTCTAGTTCCATCCACTTACCAGCAAATACCATAATTTCGTTTTTCTTTTTGGCTGAGTAATATTCCATTGCATATAAGTACCATATTTTCTTTGTCCATCCATCTGTTGAAGGGCACCTAGGTTGGTTCCATAGCTTAGCTATTGTGAATTGAGCTCTATAAATATTGATGTGACCGTGTCATTGTAGTATGTTGATTTTAAGTCCTTTGGGTGTATGCCAGGGAGTAGGATAACTGGGTCAAATGTGGTTCCATTCTAAGTTTTCAGGTAGGTTTTTGTCTCAACCAAGGTCACTACTTTTATGTGACAGAGCTAGGAATGGAACCAAAATCTACCTAAAACTATAAATTTACAAAAAGTACCAGACTTAATTGACACCGATAAAAATTTCATTAGTTGAAGTAGTCACATTTCCAACTTGGACAATGTCTGACACCGGAAGTATTTGAGGAAATGCATGTTGTTACAGCCACTAACTTAGAGCAATAGCCTAACAAAGATGGGCAAAGAGATGCAAGGCCTCCTGGGTAGAGAATGCCATCCATTTTTTTAAAGAAACAGCAACAGAGATCTTATAACTGTAGGCTTAGCTCATAAAAAGTTGAACTCTTCCTTGGTTTACAGGTGCAGAGATTATAGATTCAAAAACCAGAGATGGAGGGGGTCTTTGAGGTCTTCCAGTTGAACTCCCTCTTTTCTAATTGAGGAAGCGAAAACTCCAAGTTTTAACGGACAGCTTGTGTTGGCCCCACTACTTAGGGGCTGAGTTGGTCTTAGAATCCAGAGCCAGATTTCAGTATAGTGCTGGGACACCATATCCCAAGCCTGGGAATTCCCTTCCCGTAACCCCCATTTTTAGTTATATGGGACCATTTTAATAACCTTCAGATCTCCAGTTCTGATTGGCTGTGACTTTGAAATGCCAATGATGGCCACTCAGAAATTCTCTCACTGACCCTCTGCAGAGACCTGTGTGAAGGGCTACAGAGTGAAGGTCACTCCCAGGGGCTGATCGGCCCTGAACGCAAAAGACTGTCTCTGGATCCTCTCGCCCCGTGACTTCTCATCTTAAAAGCTTTGTCAAAGCTGGCTGCGTAGGCCCTAGAAAAATCATGGAGTACTTTGAAGTAGGTTGTTTATTTTTTCGGAAACACATCTGCTCTTCATCTTATTTGTGTTTTAAAATGCAAATGTTGTTGGTCAGCAATTTGAAAGAGAAGTCTAATTTTTTAAAAAAGCACAAAGCCATGGTTTTCCTCTGATCTACCACCACCTTCTATTCATTTGTTCATTTATTCATTCAACAACTACCTAATGGGCTTTACTACATGCTGGAAACTATTCTAGCTGTTTAGGAAACAGTGGCCAGCAGGACAAAGTCACCACTGTCCAAAAACTTTCTTTGTGGAAAAGAGACCAATAGTAGGCTCAATCTTGTACCCACCAGACGTTGGTGAGTGCTGTGGCTGGGTGAGTGGGGAGGGGGGCCGGAATTTCATACAGGATGGTTAAGGAAAGCTTCTGTGTTGGGGTGGCTGGCACTTGTGCAGAGACCTGATGGAGGTGAGAAGCAAGCCATGTAGCTAAATAGTGGAAGAACATTCTAGAAAGAGCCAACAGCAAGGACTCATTCCTGAGTTAGGAGACTGCCTGATATGGTAAGTAGCAAAAAGGTCTGCATGGCTGGATTGGAGTGGGGGAGATAGGTGTAGCAAGGTGAGGTGAGGTCTAGGAGACAGCAGGACCAGGTCACGTTGGACCTTATTAAAAAATGAGGACTTTGGTGGCTTTTAGAAAAAATTTAATTGAGATAAGATAAAACGTACAGATATTAAACATTCATTTTGCAGAACTTTGGCAATTATATACAGCCTGTACCCATCATGCAAAACCAGATGTAGGTTTTGAGCTGTTTCCATCATCTCAGAAAGTTCCTTCCAGTCAATTCTCCTCTCAACCCAAAGATAACCATTTCTATTAGTATTCTAGAACCTTCTAAGAATGGAATCATGCAGTAGGTATGATTCTGAGTCTGGATTTTTTCACTCAATGCATTCTTTTGGAGACTCATGCATACTGGATCACCAATCCTTTACTGAGCACTATTCCATAGTGTAACTGTATTACTGTTATGTTACCCGTTTTCCTATTGTAGGGCATTTAGGCTGTGTCTTGTTTTGGCTATTTTGAATAACGTTGCCATGAATATTCTTCAACCAGTCTTTTTGTGCATTTATGTTCCCATTTTTCTTGGGTACATACCCAGGAGTGGAACTCCTGAGCCATGAGTGATATCTGTTTAGCTCCATAGGAAACTGCAAACAATTTCCCCAGGTGATGGGACCATCTTACACTCCTACCAGCGGATGAGAACGTTCCTGCTCCACATTCTCACAGGCATCTGGGATTGTCTGGTTGGTTTGAGTTGGTTTGGTTTTGTTCTAATCACTCTGGGAAGTTTGAAATACACCTCGGTGTGGTTTTAATTTGCATTTCCCGGCTGACTTCTGATGTTGAATGTTGTTGTCGGCTCTTTTGGTATCTATATCCTTTTTTGGTGTAGTGTCTTTCATGTGATTTGCTCAGGCTTTTAAAATGGGGCTGTTTGTATTTTTATTGTTTGTGGGAGTTTTTAAAAAATATGTTCTGTTTATGAGTCCTTTAAGAGATCTACATCTATATGTAGATCTTTCTACATGTTTTATATATAATATATATATATAGTAATGTAGTATGTATTATACATATTACATAGGTGACATATAATATATACTATCAGTTATGTTTATGTTATATAATATTATGTATAATATATAGCATTTTATCCAAGTCTGCCACTTAGATATTTATTGCCTTAATGTAACTTTTGATGGGCAGAAATTTTTAATTGGGATGAAATTTGATTTGCCTACTTTTTTTCTTTTATGATTAGTACATTTTGTGTCCAGACCAGAATTGCTTGTCTACTCCAAGGCCATGAAAGTATTTTCTTCTAGAAGTGTGTGTGGTCTTACCATTTAGGTTTAGTCCCAAGATCCATCTTGAATTAATTTTTGTGAAGGCAGGAAGGTGGGGGGAACATGTAGACACCCAATACCACATCATTTGTTCAAAACATTTTCTTATTAAATCATCTCGGCAAAAGGAATCGACTTTTACTCTAAGAGAGAAGAAAGCCACTGGAGAGTCTGAAGCCTTTCTTAAGGCAATTAACACTTTCTACCCTGCGTAATAGTTGAGTGCGCTCTTAATACACATGTACACCCACATTTACACACTGACAGGACAAGGACCATGTCTTGTTGCATTTTTATCCCTAGCTTCAGCACCTGGCACAGGGTTTGGCACCCAAGAGATGCTCAATGAAACAAAGAATGAATGAATCCCAGCAACTGACAAAGTCAGCTTTCTTTTCCTTTTTCCCGTGCTTAGCACGTGCATGTACTCCTCTGTCTGTTCTATATGGCTCTCACACGGGCCGTGACCGTTTCCATTTAGGGCTGTGAGTCTCGGATTTACAGGGCATTATAATGTGTGTGCAGGATTATAGATTTCTTTGACCCACACCACATAAACATATGGTGGTCCCTTGCTTGGTTAACCTAGCTTCTATTTTTGTTTTCATTTCTGCTTGTCATATTTGGGGTAGAGAAGATTAAAAAGCATATATGAGCAGCAGGGAAACAGCATCTGGAGAGCAGCCATCCTTAAAAATGCCCAGATAGACTCAGGAATGAGAGGAAATGGTCACCCCTGCATTTACTAAAAAGCATGATTTTCAGATGGCCTATGGTCTTGATCCAGGAGTGGCCTCCCTGAGAGAATCACAGAAGTGGGGAGGGCTGGAGAGGGGCTTATATGTCAATTCCAGCCAGAAAGTGAAGTACCCTCCTCCTACTTCCAGGAAGCTGCTTCCTTTTAAGGCAGCCAAAAGCTTTCTCATTCACCCTTCCTTCTCTCTCTAACCTCCAACCTCAGATTCTGCAAACTGACAGGATGAAAGAAGAGAGGGATCTTTCCACCTCCCATGAAGCCTGTGTGTGGGGGGGGTGCAATTGCATCCTGGGAAATGTAGTTTCATAAATTCATCCCAGAGACGGATCCAAGAAGGAAGGTTGATGGCAGAAATACTCTGTCAGCTGGAGTTGTGGTTTTTCATGTAGGGTGAGTCAGAATCTCAAAGAATCTGAGCTGCTTTAGAATCGGGAGTCTGGATAGAAGCTGCATATCCACCTGTCCTCCAGCTGCTAGGGTGAGATCATTGTGCAAGTGACAGGTGGGTAGTAACAAGCCAACCCATCCCTGCGTGGCTGCTGACACCAAGCCTAGAGAGCGCTCACCTTATTGAAATAATTATATTGGAAAAAGTTATGTGAAAAACTACTGTATTTGGAATCAGTGAAAAAAAATTGCTAGAGATCTTAGAAAAAGGAGCATTTATCTTAAAAGTTTAGAAGAAAATGAAACTTCTGAAAATTATCTATTGCAGGAATCAAAAGAAAATATTTTAAGGATGTATTGCATTCAAAACACCCTCTGAGGTTTAAGCCATATTCAAGGAAGGTATCACTTTCTACCTTACAGTGTGATTGTTTATTTTTATTTTTTATTTTTTGACAGTACTGGGAATTGAACCCAGGGCCTTGGGCATGCTAGGCAAGAACTTGACCACTAAGCTACATCCCCAGCCCATGTGTTGTGGTTGTTAATGTGACCTTCTTAATATACATGCACTTGGATAACAGGAAACAAGTCCTTTTGCCTTTCTATCCCCAACATCAGAATTGAGCAGAGTGCTTGTCATGTCATAAATACTCAGTTAATGAATTCCAGCAAATGACAAAATTTGCTCTTTTGGTCTTACTGAGTGTGTGGATGTATCTTTTGTCTGTGTTTCTCTAAAAGCAGAAAACCACAAGGTCACAGGGATGATGGGAGGAAATGAGGTAGAAATAGAAATGCAAAATGGATAAGATGAGCCTGGAAGCAAAAACCTCAAGAGCAGAATTAAAATTCTTATTAGATGCAGTAAATAACTGAACCAAACCACTAGGAGATCAAATCATTATTGGAGAAGATAAATCTGAAATTTCCCTTCGGGTGGAAAGAAAAAGGAAAAAGATATGCAAATAATAGGAGAGATGTTTAGATATACAGAATAGAGAATGGAGTTTCTACCTACAAATTAAAGGGTGCTTCGAGTTAGTAACAACAACAAGGATCATTATAGACTTTGAAGAAACAATTTTCTATACTGAAACACAGAACATGAGTGTCACACTCCAAGCAAAATGAATGACAATATTTCTCAATTACGAGGATGAAGCACAATATCTTGCAGATCTCAGTGGACACTGTCTAGCTGCAGGGCCTGAGGCCCTTTGCTGAGCCTCAGTTTTCCTTCTTTAAAGCAGGAGGTTATCAGAGGGTGCTGGGCCTCTGCTAGACCTGAATGTTTAATGATTTCATAAATGTTTTGAGAACTATAGGGGCTAAGACAGTCACTGACTACTTTAACATCTCATTTGAGATAAATCGGGCAAACAGTGGTTGGAAGTCTCCCCCAATAAATCTTTATTGTCCCTTAATATCATTTGCTCCAGTGTGTTAATTTGGATTCCAGGAGTGTTCTAAGCGGGCCAGATGTGCTTGTACTCGCATCAGGACCTCACAGCTCTGGCAACGTTGCCTGCCTGCGTCCTCAGGTGAGCAAAACCTGCTGATCACGATGACTCCTGCCAAGTCCAGCATTAACACTTTGGACACATGGAGCCCAACCTTCTCTCAGATTTTTGGTTCACTTCTTGTTCTTTTTCTCTTCCATAATACTTTAAGAGCAGGCATCTTCTCCATCAGCTCCCTTAGTCCTTGCAATGCCCTTAGCCACTATTGTTTTTGGCTCCCAAAGCCCCTTCCTCTCAGCCCAGGCACCAAACACCTTTTTCCAATGATTTATTCAGCATTTAAATCAAGCCTGGACAATGAGCACAGGTTTAATTTTTGCTCATTTTTGGAGCCCAACAGTTTCCTAGAATGGTGGATCCAAAAACCATTTAGACCTGGCCATGACCAGAGATAGACGCGGGCTCAGGTTCCTTCCCAGTCCTGGCTTCCTCTGGGGTGGGACTCTGGGGTGGTAGGGTGCTCATTTCTCTTCTTCCCTGATCCCTTGATTTGGCTCCACTGACTCTGAGTGTGTAAGTGTGTATGTGAGAGGGAGAATCAGACAGGGACAGACAGACAGTTGCAGTCACACATGCTTAGCTCCAAGATGGAACAGACAGGAATTGCAGAACAGACTCCCACACCCTCTCCTGTCTTACCACATCCTACTCTAGGTCATCCAAAATGTTATTCTGCTGCCAAACTTTTAGCAACAATAAAAACGTGCAGAAACAATCAACCCTGTGAGCAATAAACATGCTTGGGGGAAAAAAAGGCAGTCGGTAAGGAGTGCTGGGAAGCGCCTCCAGATTCTTTTCCTCACAGGAGCAAGCTGCCAGACCCCCTTGGCTTCTGCATTTGATTTATGCAGAGGTCTGGGTGCCGCAGTTGTGACCATGCAGACTGGCTCTGGCTTCATGAATTCAGACCCCAGAATATAGTTTATTTGTGTTATGGCTCCATCCAAAACATGGCACAGAAACCGACGCCCCTCATTTCATTAAAAGGGTGGATTGCGTGTTTTTACTAGCCCACAGGGCTCAGCACGCAGGGGCAACAATATGCACTTTGTTGCTGCCCAAGCTGGCCATGATGGGAGCTGTCATCCTTGCCAGGGGTGTGCTGCTCTTTCCCAAGAGGGGTCGCAGCCCCAGGAACACTTCAGACTGCTTAACGGCCTGCTCAGGAGTGGCCTTATATGGAATTTTCACTTCTGCACAAAGGAATGACAGCCACTTAGAGTGTCAGCCAGCAGGGAACAGATGACAGCAAAAATTCCCCTCTGCTCTTAGTCCCAGGAAATCCTATCTGCCCTGAACTATTGCTCTTTGGACCCACTCTCTGATAATGAATTTGGGAATGCCAACTGGTTTGAAGGGAAATACTAATCACTTCCAGAAGGTAGCCCCATAATTCCATGTCAGAAAGCACAGAGAAATGTCCCTTCGGCACTGATAAGTGCTTTAATAAGCACGAGAGGCCTCCAAGAAATAGAAAGAATGCAGCAAAATACAAGCCACAGAGTAGGTTCGTGGCCACATTCGTTAATATTTAATCATGTGATTAATCTTCAGGTCAAAGTTAACAGAAGTAACTATTAATTTTTAATTATTATTAATTAGTGCAACCATACAGAAGTGACCTCCTACTCACAAAGTCTAGTGTGCCATTCCCACAGAAAGAAGCACTAGCAATATCCCCAGGAGGTTGAAGGAAGGTGAGGCTCTGTCCCAGGCGCTGTTTTAGTGTTTCACATCAGTATTTCATTTCAACATCACAGCAACCTATAAGGGAGTACTATTTTTATCTTCTATTTTGCAGATGAGGAAACCAAAACACAGAGAGGTTAAGAAACTTCCCTCAAGTCACATGACTCGTTTGTGGCAGCTTAGAGTTCAAACCCAGAGAGTCTGGCTCTATCAGGATTTTAACAGGCACAGACAGGAGGGGGTCATGGGCATGGCAGAGATGGCAAAAAGAACATGAGCAAAAGCAAGGTGGAGGGAGGGCAGACAAGTCCATTTGTACTGGAGCATGTGTAAGAGGATTGTGGGAAATCACAGCAGGATGCAAGCTACTGCCGTCCTGAATGCAGATGTTAATTGTAGCATAATCACTGTTACTACTACTAATGAAAGTCGGCATTGTAGTAGTTTTTATTGTTTATATCATCTATAATAGTCTAGCTTTGCTTTTGCAGGTGCCTAAGGAGGCCCTAGTGATAGATTCCACAGCCTCATTTCTCTGTGCCCTTGTTTAACAAGTGGCTGATGTCAAGCCAGCGCCCTGGCCACCACCCCAATTTACAGTTAAAAAGTCTCAGGTATTGGGCCTCTTGTCATAATTGCCTCCTTAAATAGGTGTTTTACCCTAGAGATGTTTTGAAAATGTTATTCTAGTTCATTTCTCATAATGGCTAACAAATTTGCCTGGGTAGTAATGTCTTGGGGGTCTCAGAATTTGGTATAAAAATCATACACCACAATGCAGAATCATAAGAACCAAACTATTCTTCTTGCCAGTCATTTGCATCTTACAAAGGAGCATTTCTGAGTAGAAAGTATCATGGGACATGATTTCACTAAACATTGCTCATGTGAGTAGGGGTCACAAATATTAGATCAGATGTCTTGTTTTTCTCATTTCTCAAATACTGTCACTGCATAATTCTAAACATCACTAGTTTCCAAATTATTCTTTTGACCAGTGTCATCAAAATATTCATCAGTTGAAAGTGATTTTTATGCTGTTAGAAGCTAGTGGCCCTGTTCTCAGTTACACGCTCAAATCATTTTAGGACACTTATTTGATTCATTGGAATGAAGTAGGATTATGTTTTTTCACCTTAATGTAGTGTCCAGAAGGAAAGGGGATCTGACTATGACAAGCACCAGCCTTGTGCTCTTTCCACTTGGGCTTGGAGAACTGGGCTGCCCTCCTGCAGGGGATGCACATCACCAACTGGCCTCCTGTTCCCTATGGGGATGCTTGATTGGCTTCTTCCAAGTCCTCTTTCTGTGACTTGTTGATGGCCACCTTCCCCTGGTGTCTTTACTGATCTTCCTTCTGCTCAGTCATATTGGAGTGGTGTGATAACTTCCATTTTATCTTAATTGTCTTTCAAGACCGTATCTCCAAACACAATCACATTCAGAGATGCTGGGAATTAGGGCTTCAACATACGGATTTTGGGAGGACACAAATCAGCCCTACCAAGTGTATTCTTCCTTTGGGCCTCCAACACAACTGAAGCATTAAATATGAGGTGATAGGAGCTGCTCTTGTATTTATGCCTTTATTTTTCTAGAGTGTATCCACCCGTCAAGCTGCAACGCCTTTCAAAAGTACTGGCTCTTTCATAGTGTGTAGCAGGGCATCTGCAGGCCACTACAACAGGCTATTAGAGTTGGTCATGCACCTTCCATATTAGAACCACGTTCTAGACTGCAGCAAGTCCCTAGTGCTGGGAAATAATCACTGGACCAAGAACCAAGAAATTGGTTCTCATCCAGACTGCCACTAGCCTCCTTTTCAGCAAATCTTTTACTCTTCTTGGACTGGTTGCCTTACCTACAAAATTATAAGCTTTGCAATTTCTAAGCCTGGCTATATGTGATATAATGTAAGAAATACATTTTCATATATATATGTATTCCAAAAATTGAGTTTTGAGAATTTGCAATTTTATAAAATACTTTCATTATAAAAGTTCAAATATTAGGTAATCTTGTAGAATCGATGTAGGGCCATTTTGCTCTTATCTAGAATGGAGCATATGATCTCCATCTTAGTTTGACAGATATCTGCTGGAAGCCAATTCCAGGCAAGACTCAGCGCTGAGCATTATAACCAGGATGTAGGAACTGAGAGGTGAGTAAGTCTTGATCCCCTGTTCCCAGGGAGCTCAGAATCAAAATGGACCTGTTTTCATCTTTCAATGTTTTGGAGTCTTGGATAGTGTCAAAGGTCTCCATGTTAGAGAACTAGAGAACGAGGGCTTTAATTCCTGGTGGGCCTTTGCCATTTTAAAGGCTAAACAGCTCCAGGCTGGTAAACATCACCAACACTACTTTATTGCTCCCAAAAGTGAAAATTATACCCTTCAAGTTGCATGAGTGCAGGAGTGGTGATTTCTGGATGGCCAAAATTGAAAAGGTCAGAAATCAAGATTATAGGTAAACCCCTAGAGGGTTATACTTAAAGACAGAAAGATAAAGAGCTGAAAAACCTGCATGAAAAAGGAAATGCCAAGAAAAGACCTGTAGCTTCTCATACTCAAGAGAAGGCTGTTCACAAAAATGTTCCCCAGTGGGCATGTTTGGATTCTAGAAGAAGAAGGAGGAGGGAGAAGAGGAGGAGGAGGAAGAGAAAGAGGAGGAGAAGTATAGTGTGTGTGTGTGTGTGTGTGTGTGTGTGTGTGTGTGTGTGTGTGTAGCATTCATACAGCTCTGCAAAAGTAATGTAAAGAAAGTAGAAGTTCTACCATGTTGTAAAAGGAAAAATTACACAGTTCCAAGTAGGGTACCTGAATGAGAATGGCCAAGGTGACTGGCCAAGAAAGACAAACTCTTTTGCTTTCTACACTCCAGGCTGTGTCCTGGAATGTGTATACGTGCACCCCAGAAAGCTAGCCTGAATGAATTAATTGCCTGGGCTAGATGAAAGGAAGTGTTTGAACCTGGAATAATCTAGAATGTGGGTCTTTTCTAAAGGTGTCGATGGCTACCAGGATCCAACCAACTGTTGACATGCAGGATGTCTTCAATGTTGGCAACTGAATTGAGGCCTTCTCTTTTGAGACCTAGTGTGGCCCAGACAAAACAGCCACTAATTTGCAATTCGTGTTCTAGAGTATTAGTCCTATCTACATATTTTCCATTGAGGATCTCAAGCAACAAGTGCAATCTAAGACAAGTTTCCACCAAAGAAACTCTGGACAGAAGCCAGAGACTTCTATCTAGAAATCCTCCTGGCCCTTCCCCAACCTCACTTCTGGCTTCCTAGGCAAACCGTGTAATCCACTCAAGGTGTGGTGTTCCTGTGCGTCTTTCAAAATAAACCAGGATCTAGCCAGGCAACCCTGGGTTTTTGCTGGCAGTTCATGTGCTTTCAAATGTTTCTCTCTCAGTACTGCACTCAGAAAATGTCTAAACAGAGGGGGGACCTGTGGAGAGCTGAGCATACACAAGGATATCCTCGGTTCTGTGTCTTCACTAATATCCATGGGGGGGGGCCACTTTAATAATAAATTATTCAAATGCGTATTCATTCTCAAAGCATTTTAAGGATGTTTACATTGAAACCAGATGCCTGCTGCACAGACCAGGGGGGCCCCATTTCTGTTGATTTTACAGCTTGACTGCTCCTTGAGTTTTCTCAGTAGGGTCTTTGTTTCACTCACAAGTAGAAAGAATGTTCCTTTTGTTTGCTTTTCTTTGCCATCAGGGCTGGCCAGCCTCTGGAGGGAACCCCAGCCATACTGCACTTTGGCGAGCACCCCTTAGGCTTTGCTCCTGAAAGTCACATATGCCCAGGACGGGTGACCGTTTCTGAGGCACTGGGTGCCTGGGCTTTTGCGAGCTCTTTTTACCTCCATGTGGTTGGGATTTTGCAGTAGCTTGAGCAACAGTTAGCTAATGCTCCTAAATAGAGGCGTTGAAGCACTTCAGGAAACCCATCTCAGAGCAAGGTGAGGCAAGGATTTCTAGGGAATTTCTGGGCTTTCAAAAATGTCATCTGAACCCAAAGCTTTTATTTCTAAACTGAGCTGAATCCAGAGCCACATAAAGAGCTGGAAGACTCATTTGTTCAAACGCCTGCAGCTATTGGCCTGAGGGAGTATGTGCAGGATGCCCTTGATCTTGGCTGGCAGTTGAACCTGTAACAAGAATCAGAAAGGAGAACCATCTAAGTCTAGGAGAAAGTAAAAGGCAGAAAGACAACCTAGCAAAACTTTTCTGCTCACACTTTCATTTGGCCTGGTTGGTCCTTTCATTTATTCAAGGGAGGTTTATGGAGTGCCTACCATGTTCTGTCAGGCTCTTTGGTGAGCACTGTGAGTACAGGAGCACATATCTCCGATGGTGTGACAGAAGATTCTAGAATAGTATAATGTGGAAAGTGATATGAGGAGAACACATAAGAGAACTGGAAACTAGAGAAAGGCATTCACCGTAGACAAGACAGACAGAATTGAGGGAAGACTTTGGGACCAAGATGGAACCTCAAGTGACCACGAGTGAGAATTAGCCGGGCCACAGCTGGTCAAACTTGGATGCCTCTAGCAATCCTTTAGGAATCTTGATTTATTGATGATTCTGACCCAGGAGGTCTAAGGTAGTGCCTGAGAATTGGCATTTCTAAGGAGCTCCCTTGTGACACCATGGGTCTTAGTATTGAAGAGATAAATGATGAGATAAAGGCCCCCCCCCCCCGAGGAAAACCTTTTGGGCAAAGGAATGGTGTGTCAGGAAACCTGGAGGTTCAGGAGCACTTAGAAACAGGCAGGAAACCTCAAAAAAGAGGGGGAATGTCACAAGATGAACTTGCCACTAGAAGCAGCAGTCAGATCACCAGGGGCCTTGATGGCAGTGCTAAGGGCTGGGGACTTTCCCCCCAAGGGCAAGAGGAAACCCCAGAAGAGTTCTAAGCAAAGGAATGACCAGAACCACATCACTGGAGAAAGGTCACCCTGACTGCAGTGTGACAGATGGGCTGGGGGCAGGAGATCCATTGCAGGGCAATGGTATCTATCCACTTGAGAAAAGATAAGGTCCAGAACCCTAGCAGCACTGTGGGGAGAGAGCAAAAGCGACCAAGCTTGGAGGGTGACAGTGATGGAATCATGAAGTAGAGACAATCAAGGGAGGGAGAGGCGAGCTAAAGACCTGCCTGAAGTTCACCCATCCTCCATCTCATACTTCCACCAAGTAATGACAGGTAAACCAAGATGCCACTTGGAGTTTCCAAGATAAAACATGAGAGCTAAGATTTGCACCCAGGACTCCTTGACTCACAGCCCATGTTCTTTTGCCATACCTTCTGCTTCTCAGAGGACTTAACTCAAAGCCACAGAAGAGAAAGTAGGACGTCCTCATTCAAATTCAGCCATGGAGACCCTGCTGGCTGCAACAAGGCTTGGGTGAGAGCAGGCTCCAGAGTACAGGAGGACCTGAGCTATGCATGTTATAGGTGCTCCCAAAGCATTCAGCTTCTGCTCTCACAGATGGGAGAGGGGAAGAGAGGGGGCCCTTCTTCCCTCAGTTTGTCCACAGTCTTCCTTTTCCCCCTTCCAAAAACAGATTAGATAAACAAGGCCCTATTATTTGGAGACCATTTGTGACAAAACATGAATTTCTGCTTTTTTCTGTGAGTTTCTGAAGGTGTCTGCATTGATGATCTGGCTGAAGCAAGCCAAGTCTGCAGTTTCTAACATGTTTCAAACTGCTTTGCAGGGCTGGGGTGTGGCTCAGTGGTAGAGCATTTGCCTAGCATGCCCAAGGCCCAGGGTCCAATCCCCAGCACCACAAAGAAAAAAAAAAAAAAAAACAACCCTGCTTCATGAATTTCTCAGATGCATTTTGGATGTTTTTCTATAAATGATGGGAACTTTGATCTGCGTACACCAAAGTCATTTAAAGTTAATTCACCAAGGCATGTGGAAGTCTTGCCCATGGCTTATTAAATGACGAAAAGTCATCCAAATGGCAGGGTCCTCAATTGATGCAACATCATTGAGTCTTTAACTTTTCAAAAGTCAGATACTATTTTTTTTTCTGATTTCAAAAGTAATGCCCCCCAAAATAAAAACATGTATAACTAAAAAGAACCGGTTTAAAAAGAGAATACTGTGCATACTTATACCACTAAAAAAAAAATTACAAGTTTAGGGTGGGAATTTTCAAAGAAGAGTACAGAAAATACTAAAGAAGTAAAAAAGTACTATCATAATTTCACAGCCACGGTGCAGCCACTATCAACACAGTGACACATACCCGTTCATCTTGTGGTTTACTCATGTTTTTCATGCTTATCTTTTCAATGATTGATAATCATACTCTCCATACCGATCATTCACTTATAGTATATTTAAATGTTTTCTCTTGATCTTTTTAAATTAGATTTTATTGGAATACCAAGTATAAAACACATGACATAAGAGATGATGTAGAAAGGGTATCTTCCAAGATATGCAAAACAGCTTGGACTCTAATTTACAAAATTAGGGCCAATTAGGCTACTACTTCTCTAAATACGTTAACATGAATTAGGGACAGAGTAGGAATATGATCTAGGTATTTGTATTAGTCCATTTTTCATTATTACAATGAAACATCTGAGTCAGGCTAACTTGATTTATTTACTTTTTAAATAGGGCTATTTGGCTCAGAGTTTTGGGTGCTGTAAGTCCAAACAGCTCGGTGCTGGCTCTGACCCCATCTTAGTGCCACCACAGTGGGCACATATGTGGGGGAAGAGATCACAACAGGAAGCCAGAGACCCACTGAGGTCCCACAAGACGTTCCAAGGGCACGTCCCACTTGCCTGTGAATCTTTCAACACTCAACCTCCTAAAATTCTCATCTCCCAACACCACAACCTGTGGAACTTTGGGCCTTAGTAATATTCTTCAAATAAGTCTGGTGTCTGGTCTACTACAAATCCCATAGCAGAGTCCAGGAGCTGAGAATTGAAAGGACTTTGAGAAATCATCAAATTTCAGCTCTCCTCATTCCCATTTTCCCTTTCTTCCATCTTTCCCTCCTCCTTTCCTTTTCCTATGGTAGTAAGAATACTGTGGATGGCCATCTTCTTGTGTGTTCTCACATGACCGAGGATAGACAGAGAGGAACTAAGCTCTGTGGCGTGTCTTCCTTTCAGGACACTAACCCCACCAGGATAGCACTACCTTCATGATCTAAATACTGCCCCCAATGCCCCGTCTCATTCAGGATTGGGATTTAAACTTGTGAATTTGTGGGGGACACCAACATTCCGTCCATAGCACCATCTTCATAAATGGCACCACCATGCCACCCCAAACCTAGACCTTACCACTGACTCTTATTCCTCTTATTCCATGGGAATCCCTTCTGCCTCTCCTGCCAAAACCAGCGCCCCTCAGCACCCACACCTCCACCACCTTCACCCTGCAGCTGCACAAATCCACCAGCCTCCTCACTCTCCCTGCCCCTGCCTCCAGTCCCCACTCCCAGGTGCACAGCAACCGGGAGCATCTTTAAAATGTAAACCAGATAATGTGTCTTCCCTACTCATCCTTCCAATGGCTTCTCATCCAGAAAAATGCAGACTCCCAATCAAGACCAAGGCTCTTTATAATTGGCCCTGCCAACTTTTATCCCTCACCTCCCACACTTCCCCTCCATTCGTGTTGCTCTGGCCACAGTGGTCTTCAGGCTCCTCCTCCAAGATGCCGAGCCCATTCTGCCCAAGCTCTTGGTCTCCTTGTTCCCTCCGTCTTCCCCCAGATCTTTGCATGGCTGGCCTCCTCACACCATTCAGACCTTTGCTTGTCATTAGAAGACTTAACTTCTAACTGAGCTGAATCCAGAGCCACATAAAGAGCTGGAAGACTCATTTGTTCAAACGCCTGCAGCTATTGGCCTGAGGGAGTATGTGCAGGATGCCCTTGATCTTGGCTGGCAGTTGAACCTGTAACAAGAATCAGAAAGGAGAACCATCTAAGTCTAGGAGAAAGTAAAAGGCAGAAAGACAACCTAGCAAAACTTTTCCGCTCACACTTTCATTTGGCCTGGTTGGTCCTTTCATTTATTCAAGGGAGGTTTATGGAGTGCCTACCATGTTCTGTCAGGCTCTATGCTAACCCTGAAAATATCATCCAGCCCCCACATCCACTCCTCAATACCCTCTTACTATGCTTTACTTTTCTGTAAAGTCCTCATGCAAATATTCATTATTTATTTATTTTTCTATAAAGAGAGCCCCACTCGAATGAAAACTTCATGAGCACTTCAATCCACAATTTGCTGAACCCATGACAAATTGCAGCACCATCTTTGATCCCCTTAGCATTTCATCAGGAGCCTCAGGCTGACGTGAATTTCTCACTACTGCAGACAACGCCTGGATGACCTTCTTAGACACGAATCCTTGCATCCTGAAATCAGTTTCTTTAGCTATTCCTAAACACAGAATCACCTACATCAATGGGTATTTATAACATGTCAGGTTGCACCACCAAATAGACCTTCAAAAGCTTGTACTGATTTATATCCACACTCATACCAATAGGCTATGGGACAATGTAGAATCACTTCTGAAATCTGGTCAAAAGAGATGATAGCCAACTAACAGCATCACATGATTGCATCTTTGAATACCTGTGCAATGAACGTTTCCCTCATGTCTGCTTGCCATATGTATGTAGGATTTTTAATGCAGGGGATTGGACCCAGGGACTTGCACATGCTAAGTATGCACCACATATATTTATTTTTATGAGTTGGTGATTGGACCCTTCATCTACTATTAATCTTCATTTTTTCTTGTTAATTTGTAAGGATTTATGCTGTTGATATGTTACACATAGATATTGCAGATATGTTTTTCTAATTTGTTATTTGCTTTCTAATTTTGATTGTGGTACTATTTCTTTGACAGACATTTTAACGGGTTTTGGACCAATTTTATCTATTTGTTTTTTTTTTTTAGAATATATCCTGTTTTTTATTATACTTATAAAAATCTATTTCATGATGAAATTAAATAGTCACTATTTATGCTTAGCTCTCCAATGCACATGGAATATAATCTGAGTGTTGATGGTGGGACATGGATCCAGAATGTAGTAAATTTGTCCCAAAGGTGAGCCATATCTTCTACAAATTTTAGTGGATCATACTATCATTTTGCCACAAATTGAAATTTCAACTTTCATCACACACTAATTGCTTTGAACCAGTTGAGATTGTTTCAGACCTGGTTAGCCTTGGGTAATTTTGAGCACCCTTAAATTTTTTAAACATTTCAGAGCAAAGGATACTATATAAGAATGCCATTCTGTAGGTCCTTTTTTCACAACCCATGAATACTTTAATATATAATAAACTTGCTTAAAATAAAAAGACTTTGATCTGGTGCCTTTCCCACATCGTAAAGTAACCATTGGTTCTCAGTGCTAACAGTCTCTTATGGTCAGAAAGTTCTTTGTGAAAACCTAAAGGCAAAGAAAGAGGGAGAACGATGCCACATAGAAATTCAAATAGTGCCCTGCACAACTCCAAGTAGTGTCTGTCATGTAGCAAGTTATATAAATGGGCCTCTGAGTTTTATATTCTACGGTCTATACAGTTGTAGGTAGTGATACTGAAAAGATGATCCCTGTTCTCATCCCCACTCAACTCTCGAAAAAAACACCACAGAGCCTACTAGATCTTTGAGATCAACTTCATCATTTTATAGAAAAGCATGCCAAGGCCCATAAAAAAAAAAAAAGAATGGACTTGTGACTTGTCTATGGTCACAAAACTTAGTGATAGAACAGGAATAGATTCCAGACTTTTCTTCCTTTGCATGATTTAGTTCTTTTGTTTTTGGTTTATTTAAGATTTCTATTTATTTCTGAATAGGTAGCATATTCACATTGATCGAATTTCAAAAGACAAAAGATCACAGACTCACAAAAGTATCCCACTCATTACCCCCTCATCCCTCTAAAATCCCTATAAGTAAACCCTAATGCCAGTTACTGACACCTCTTTCCAGAGAGCATCCATACATAGTCAAGAAAACAGGAACCAGTCCCCCTATTTTGCCCTTAATGCTAACAGACTGTACGCTCATCTGCATTTCAACTTTTGATTTCCAATATAACCTGATGATTATTCCTTATCAGCAGGTGAAGAGTTCTCTCAGCCTCTCTTACTGTAAGTGAAGCATATTCTACAGAATGGTATAAACCGCTCATTTAACTCTATTGAGGGACATTAATTTGCTATCACAAACAGTACTACATTAAACAGTGTACTCACGTCATTTTGCATTACAGGTGACCTGTAAGAAAAGTCTCGTGCAAGTGGGATTGCTGGGTCAAAATCATTGTGCATTTGTAAACCTACTGGACACGGCCAATAGTCTCCACAAGGGGTGTCCCAAGGGTACCTGACTGTCGTACACCCTCACTAACACCGTGTTCACAAATGTGGTCCACTTTGCCCATCTGATGCATACAGTGTAGTTTCCATTTGTCTTCCTCTTAGTGTGGGTGAGTTTAAGTACCTTTTCCTGCGTTAAAGGTTATCTGTGGTTTCTCTTCTGGGTTTTTTCCTAGCCCTTTCCTTTGCTTACTTTTTTTTTTATTGGAGTACTGGCCTTTTGTCTTATCACTTCATAGAAAAAAGAAGAAATTCTCACTGGTTGTATTAAAATGGAACATCTTTTCATGTATTTGAGGGCCCCTGTGTTTTCTCCTCTGAACTCTGTGTTCTTTGGGGAGTTGTTAGTGATCTTTTTCTTCTCAGTTCGTCAAGTCACTTTTGAATGATAGAACCTGGATCCTTGGGCTCCTACTCCTAATCTCCCACACTGAAGTATGTTATTGTCTCTAATGACATTGCACTTTCTTTTATTTCATAGAATGGAAGAATATTTCATAAGTGTATATGTAAAAACTAATCAATTTTCTAAACACCATCAGCTCAGAAAACCTGGCCTTCACACTGCGATCACTCACTCATTCAAGGCGAAAGATAATGGGAATCATTTAATCCCTGGCAAATGCATCATTATATAAGAACTTTTAGAATTAAAAAAATGATCAAACCTATAACAAATTTTGCAAACAATTTATAAACAGGTACCAAAGTCTAACACATTTGGTAGAGAAGGAAAAAAAGAGGTGATTAATTGAAATCTGTCTGGTCCAGTTTAAATGCAAGGTCCTCTGTGAAGTTGTTCTTGATTTCCCTGGATGGATGTTTCTCTTGCCTCTGAATTCCCACAGAAGCCTGCGCCTGTCTTAGGGGGCTTATCAATGTCTGTCTGTTGTTCTAGTTAGTTACACACATGAGTATTCCTAAGAGCGCTGTTGATTTGCTGTACTGATCATAGATTTTTTTCCAAAAGGAAACTTCAAAGGTCCCAAACCACAGTCTTTTTTTTAAGAATTACTGAGGTATAATTTACATACAGTAAAATCCACCCTTGTCAAGTGTGTAGGTCAATGAGTTCTGACAAATGCATATATAGGTGTGTAATCACCTCCCAAATCAACACACAAGACATTTCTGTCACCACACAGTGTTCTCTTGGTCCTTTGTTTGTCCATCTCCGCTCTCCACCATTAGCCCCTGCCAATCACTGATCGGATTTCTGTCTAAGCGGTTTTGCCTTTTGCAGAATGACTTATAAAAGGAGTCATGCATTCTGTAGCTTTTTGCATCTATTTTTACTCTCAAGCCACAGTACTTTGCAATTAAACCCAGAGGAAATAATTTACTCGTGGCTCTGTGGAATGTAGGCTGGGTAGACTTGCTCACCAAAATCATGCCAGTGGTTAGACAGCGAGCGGAGGAAGGGGAGGGAGGACAGAAACTGAGGCAGAAATAGAAGAAAACCCTAACATTTATTATAACATTCTTTTCTCTTTACAAATTGTTATATTCTCTCTGCCACTGAGGACAATGAGCTTCATGTTGTTTAAATGGCTTATCCTCAGACAGACCCAACTCTGATTTGAAGGACTTTGTTCTGTGGACTTTTTCAGGCTCCCTCTTTCCCGAAGTCTAGTGAGGGGGCATTGAGGAGAACAGCTGTACACTCATGAAAGAAGTGGTCTCTTTCTCACTCACCCTGTAAACCGGAAATTAACACAAAAGACTGTTAAAGGGATCAACAAGAGAGGCATGTTTTCTTTTGGTCCTTCCAAGGCAAATGCATTTCATTTTCCTTCCCAATACCTCACTGGGAACATCTCAACTCTCACATTTTTCTTATTTTCCTTTTTTTTATACTCAAATTATTTTTGAATTCCTGTGATTTTTGTAATAGAACATGTTATCCCAACACATGCCACAAAAAAAAAAAAAAAAAAAAAAAAAAAAAACCAAAAACTGTGAGTGAGTTCCACCTACCTCCTTTTGGACTGCCATTTGAACGGATAGTATGGGTCAATTTCATTCAGGACCACTCCAGAAGCAGTATTCTGTTCGCCATTTCTTCCTGTGTTCCCTGTGTAGACCACAGGAGTAAGAATCAACATTGGGGCTGGGGATGTGGCTCAAGCGGTAGCGCGCTCGCCTGGCATGCGTGCGGCCCGGGTTCGATCCTCAGCACCACATACCAACAAAGATGTTGTGTCCGCCGAGAACTAAAAAATAAATATTAAAAATTCTCTCTCTCTCTCTCTCTCTCCTCTCTCACTCTCTCTTTAAAAAAAAAAAAAGAATCAACATTAAGTAAATGAACTAAATGAGAATGCCTAGGAACAACTTTAAGAAATATTTTATGTCTTGGGTCTATTTGGATATAAAATCAGCCACTTCAAGGACAGACTTGTGGAGAGGCTGGTGGGTCTCAGGAGGGCAAAGGCACCTTACAAGCTTGAAATCCAGAAGGCTAGACTTCTCCTGTCTACCCTGCAGGTGCCTGGTTAACAGCCATGTCCTATTGATTCTCCCACCTGCTCAAACCTGCACCTTCTTCTCCATCACAGGTCTGAGGATAGAGTCCGGAGGAGGCACCACGGGTCTCCTTGCCTATTGCCCCTACTTGTTTTGTAATCCTGGAGAAAATAGTCTTCCTCCCATGACTCAATTTTCTCATCTGAAATATGGAAGTGATAATTCTGCACCCTCCTGAGGACCTGTCAGGGATGGTAAACAAGCTGACACGCATGCGACACTCACACGTGTACAGTGCTCCATGTCGTGGGTATGTCCATTTCCTAGGACTGTCATAACAAACCACCACAAACAGCGGGACTTCAAGCAATGGAAATGTACTCTCTCATTGCTCTGGAAGCCAGAAGGCTAAAATTAAGGACTCAACAGGGTTGGTTCCTTCTGGAATCACTGAGACTCTGTTCCGCGCTTTCCTCCTGCCTTTTGCTGTCATTCCTTGGCCTGTAGACATAGTTCTCCAGTCCCTCCTCCTCTCTCTACGTGGCCTTCTCTCCAGGTCTGTGTGTCTCCAATCTCTCTCTCCTTTCTCTTATAAGGAGACCAGTCATTGGATTTAGGGTCCACCCTAAATTTGGGGGGAAAAAATCTCATTTTAAGATCCTTAGTTTATATCTGCAGAACCTTATCTCCAAATTAGGTTGTATTCACAGGTCCTGGGGTTAGGAATTAGACTTATCTTTGGGGGAGCCACTATCTCACTCATAACAGCTGTCATGATTATTTCCCACCTCCACCCCCCAACTGTCATGATTTTTTACTTTATTTTTTGGTGCTGGAGATTGAACCCAGGGCCTTGTGCACTCTACCAATTGAGCTCTATCCCCAGCCCTGTCATGATTATTTTTTTTCTGACTTCTTTTTTTTTATTGGTTGTTCACAACATTACAAAGCTCTTGACATATCATATTTCATACATTAGATTCAAGTGGGTTATGAACTACCATTTTTACCCCAAATACAGATTGCAGAATCACGTCGGTTACACATCCACATTTTTACATAATGCCCTATTAGTAATTGTTGTATTCTGCTACCTTTCCTATCCTCTACTATCCCCCATCCCCTCCCCTCCAATCTTCTCTCTCTACCCCATCTACTGTAATTCATTTCTCTCCTTGTTTATTTTCCCATTCCCCTCACAACCTCTTATATGTAATTTTGTATAGCAATGAGGGTCTCCCTTCATTTCCATGCAATTTCCCTTTTCTCTCCCTTTCCCTCCCATCTCATGTCTCTATTTAATGTTAATCTTTTCTTCCTGCTCTTCCTCCCTGCTCTGTTCTTAGTTGCTCTCATTATATCAAAGAAGACATTTGGTATTTGTTTTTTAGGGATTGGCTAGCTTCACTAAGCATAATCTGCTCTAGTGCCATCCATTTCCCTGCGAATTCCATGATTTTGTCATTTTTTAGTGCTGCGTAATACTCCATGGTGTATAAATGCCACACTTTTTTATCCATTCATCTATTGAAGGGCATCTGGGTTGGTTCCACAGTCTAGCAATTGTGAATTGTGCTGCTATGAACATCAATGTGGCAGTATCCCTGTAGTACGCTCTTTTAAGGTCTTCAGGGAATAGTCTGAGAAGGGCAATAGCTGGGTCAAATGGTGGTTCCATTCCCAGCTTTCCCAGGAATCTCCATACTGATTTCCAAATTGGCCGCACCAGTTTGCAGTCCCACCAGCAATGTACAAGTGTACCCTTTTCTCCACATCCTCGCCAGCACTTGTTGTTGTTTGACTTCATAATGGCTGCCAATCTTACTGGAGTGAGATGGTATCTTAGGGTGGTTTTGATTTGCATTTCTCTGACTGCTAGAGATGGTGAGCATTTTTTCATGTACTTGTTGATTGATTGTATGTCCTCCTCTGAGAAGTGTCTGTTCAGGTCCTTGGCCCATTTGTTGATTGGGTTATTTGTTGTCTTATTGTCTAATTTGTTTAGTTCTTTGTATACTCTGGATATTAGGGCTCTATCTGAAGTGTGAGGAGTAAAAATTTGTTCCCATGATGTAGGCTCCCTATTTACCTCTCTTATTGTTTCTCTTGCTGAGAAAAAACTTTTCAGTTTAAGTAAGTCCCATTTGTTGATTCTTGTTATTAACTCTTGTGCTATGGGTGTCCTATTAAGGAATTTGGATCCCGACCCCACAATATGTAGATCGTAGCCAACTTTTTCTTCTATCAGACGCAGAGTCTCTGATTTGATATCTAGCTCCTTGATCCACTTTGTGCATGGCGAGAGGAGGGGATTCAGTTTCATTTTGTTGCATATGGATTTCCAGTTTTCCCAACACCATTTGTTGAAGATGCTATCCTTCCTCCATTGCATGCTTTTAGCTCGTTTATCAAATATAAGATAGTTGTAGCTTTGTGGATTAGTCTCTGTGTCCTTTATTCTGTACCATTGGTCCACCCGCCTGTTTTGGTACCAGTACCATGCTGTTTTTGTTACTATTGCTCTGTAACATAGTTTGAAATCTGGTATCACTATACCGCCTGATTCACACTTCCTGCTTAGAATTGCTTTTGCTATTCTGGGTCTTTTATTTTTCCATATGAATTTCATGATTGCTTTATCTATTTCTACAAGAAATGCCATTGGGATCTTGATTGGCATCGCATTAAACCTGTAGAGAACTTTTGGTAATATCGCCATTTTGATGATGTTAGTTCTGCCTATCCATGAACAGGGTACATTTTTCCATCTTCTAAGATTCTTCTATCTCTCTCTTTAGGGTTCTGTGGTTTTCATTGTATAAATCTTTCACCTCTTTTGTTAGGTTGATTCCCAAGTATCTTATTTTTTTTTTTAGGATATTGTGAATGGAGTGTTTTTCCTCATTTCCGTTTCAGAAGTTTTGTCACTGATATACAGAAATGCCTTTGATTTATGCGTGTTGATTTTATATCCTGCCACTTTGCTGAATTCATTTATTAATTCTAGTAGTTTCTTTGTAGACCCTTTTGCGTCTTCTAGGTATAGAATCATGTCATCTGCAAATAGTGATAATTTAAGTTCTTCTTTTCCTATTTTTATGCCTTTAATTTCTTTCGTCTGTCTAATTGCTCTGGCCAGTGTTTCGAGAGCTATATTGAATAGAAGTGGTGATAGAGGGCATCCCTGTCTTGTTCCAGATTTTAGAGGGAATGCCTTCAATTTTTCTCCATTCAGAATGATGCTAGCCTGAGGCTTAGCATAGATAGCTTTTACAGTATCGAGGTAAGTTCCTGTTATCCCTAGTTTTTCTAATGTTTTGAACATAAAGGGATGCTGTACTTTGTCGAATGCTTTTTCTGCGTCTATTGAGATGATCATATGGTTTTTATCTTTAAGTCTATTGATGTGGTGAATAACATTTATTGATTTCCGTATATTGAACCATCCTTGCATCCCAGGGATGAATCCTACTTGATCATGGTGCTCAATTTTTTTGATGTGCCTTTGTATTCGCCAGAATTTTATTGAGGATTTTTGCATCTAGGTTCATCAGAGATACTGGTCTGTAGTTTTCTTTCTTTGAGGTGTCTTTGTCTGGTTTCGGAATCAGGGTGATGTTGGCCTCATAGAATGAATTTGGCAGAGCTCCCTCTTTTTCTATTCCCTGAAATAACGTGAAAAGTATTGGTATTAATTTGTCTTTAAAGGTTTTGTAAAACTCCGCTGTATACCCATCCGGTCCTGGGCTTTTCTTGGTTGGTAGTCTTTTGATTGCTTCTTCTATTTCATCCATTGATATTGGTCTGTTTGAATTGTGTGTATCCTCCTGACTCAGTCTGGGCAAATCATATGACTTAAGAAATTTATTGATGTCTTCACTATCTTCTATTTTATTGGAATATAGGTTTTCAAAATAATTTCTAATTGTCTTCTGTATTTCTGTAGCATCTGTTGTGATATTGCCTTTTTCATCCCGTATGTTAGTAATTTGAGTTCTCTCTCTTCTTCTCTTCGTTAGCATGGCTAAGGGTCTGTCGATCTTATTTATTTTTTCAAAGAACCAACTTTTAGTTTTGTTAATTTTTTCAGTAGTTTCTTTTGTTTCAATTTCGTTGATTTCTGCTCTGATTTTAATTATTTCTTGCCTTCTGCTACATTTGCTGTTGTTTTGCTCTTCCTTTTCTAGGGCTTTGAGATGAAGTGTAAGCTCATTTATTTGTTGGTTTTTCCTTTTTTTGAGGAATGACCTCCAGGCGATGAATTTTCCTCTTAAAACTGCTTTCATTGTGTCCCATAGATTCCTATATGTTGTGTATTTTCATTTATCTCTAAGAATTTTTTGATTTCCTCCTTTATGTCTTCTGTAACCCATTGATCATTCAGTAACATATTGTTCATTTTCCATGTGATGTAGGATTTTTCCTTCCTTCTTTTATCAGTGATTTCCAGTTTCATTCCATTATGATCAGATAAAATGCATGGTATTATCTCCACCCCTTTATATTTACTGAGGGTTGCCCTATGGCATAATATATGGTCTATTTTTGAGAAGGATCCATGTGCTGATGAGAAAAAAGTATATCCATTTGATGATGGTTGATATATTCTATATATGTCAGTTAAGTCTAGGTTATTGATTGTGATATTGAGTTCTATAGTTTCTTTATTCAACTTTTGTTTGGAGGATCTGTCCAATGGTGAGAGAGGTGTGTTGAAGTCACCCATAATTATTGTGTTGTGGTCTATTTGATTCTTGAACTTGAGGAGAATTTGTTTTATGAACGTCACAGCACCATTATTTGGTGCATAAATATTGATAATTGTTATGTCTTGTTGGTGAATGGTTCCTTTTAACAGTATATAATGTCCTTCCTTATCCCTTTTGATTAACTTAGTCTTGAAGTCGATTTTATTCGATATGAGAATGGCCACCCCCGCTTGCTTACGAGGACCGTGTGCGTGGTATATTTTTTCCCAACCTTTCACCTTCAGCCTGTGTATGTCTTTTCCAATCAGATGTGTCTCTTGGAGGCAACATATTGTTGGATTTGTTTTTTTAATCCATGTCACCAGCCTATGTCACTTTATTGGAGAGTTTAAGCCATTAACGTTTAGAGTTATTATTGATATATGTTTTGTACTGCCAGCCATGTTTGATTATTTATCTTTTTTTTTTTAATTTAGTTTGTTTCTCCATGATTAGCTTTCCTCCCCACCCTCTGTCATTACCGAGGCATTTCCCACTGATGGTTTTGGTTGTTGTTTTTCATTTCTTCCTCGTGTAGTGTTTTGCTCAAGATGCTTTGCAATGCTGGTTTTCTGGCTGCAAATTCTTTTAGCTTTTGTTTATTATGAAAGATTTTTATTTCGTTGTCGTACCTGAAGCTTAATTTTGCTGGATACAGAATTCTTGGTTGGCATCCATTGTCTTTCAGTGTTTGAAATACGTTGTTCCAGGATCTTCTCACTTTCAGCGTCTGTGATGAAAAATCCCTTGTTAACCTTATTGGTTACCCCTGAATGTAATCTGCCTCCTTTCTCTTGTAGCTTTTAATATTTTCTCTTTGTTCTGTATATTGGATATCTTCATAACAATGTGTCTTGGCGTTGGTCTACTGTGATTTTGTGTGCTCGGTGTCCTGTATGCATCTTCAATTTGTATATCTGTTTCCTTTTTTATTTCTGGAAAGTTTTCTGTAATTATTTCATTCAGCAGGTTACTCATTCCCTTGGTTTGAATCTCTGTACCTTCCTCTATCCCGATGACTTGTAAGTTTGGTTTTTTTATGTTATCTCATATCTCTTGGATGTTTTTCTCGAGATTTTTTTACCAGCCTTTCTGAGTTGGCTAGACTCTTTTCAAGATGACATATTTTGTCTTCATTATCTGACGTTCTGGCCTCTACTTGCTCCACTCTGTTAGTGATACTCTCAATTGAGTTTTTAATTTGGTTTATCATTTCCTTCATTTCTAGAATTATTGTTTGATTTTTTTTTATAATCTCTATCTCCTGATAAAGATGCTTAACTTCTTCTTTTATCTGTTTATGTAATTCATTCTCAATGTGTTCTTTCACTGTTTGGATTTTCTGTCTCGTATCCTCTTTAAGGTTCCATTCCATCTGTCTAAGGTATTCCTTGGGTTCTTTATATGACCATTTTTCTGATGACTCTAGGTCCTCCTGAATATTTAGGCTGTCCTACATTGTTTGTACTCCTTTTCTTCCTTGCTTTTTTATGCTGCTCATGTTACTTCTTGTTCTGTTTGACTGCTGAGTTACTATTTACTCTTATAAATTTATTTGATGCTTGGGAAGAAAGGTATTAGAAGGGAAGGGAAGAAGTCACTAAAGAGAATGAGAGTAGGCAGGTAGAATTCAAGGAAGGGGGAATAAGAAAATTGAAAAGAAATGAAAAGACAAAAGAGAAAAAAATAGAAAATAAAGAAAGAAAGAAAAAAATTTTTTAAATAATAATGATAATAAAAAAATGAAAATTAAAATTTAAAAAAATAATAATAATAAAATAAAAAATTTTAAAAATTAAAAACATTTTTAAAAAGTTAAAGAACAACAACAAAAAATGAAAATGAAAGAAAAAACAAAACCCCAAATTAAAAAATAATAATAATAATAATAATAAATGCAGTCATAGAGTTCGATTAACTTCTCTTCCAGTACGTGGAGCTGTGCCCACTGGGCCAAGCTTCTCCTCTCAATAGGTGGGAACCAATCACTGTGCAGCAGTTCTTCCTCCCAGACTGGGCGGGTCTCCAATCCTGAGTGTCTAGGGCCTTCTCTTGTGTTTCCTCAAGCCAGAGCCCCACTCACCGGTGATGCTCACCACAATACTGGCTACATGCCAGGTCTGCTGTTCCTGGGAGCCCTGTTTTCATGAACACCTGAGCACACTCTCCCTGTTTGCCATTCCCTCAGACCCTGAGTTTGTAGAGCTTGGGGCTGAGAACCCCCAGCGAATTTGCTTGCCCTCCGGTAGCCACGCCCCCGGTAGCTGGTGCAAGATACCTCAGTTGTCAGCACTGGTGGGAGCGGTAGCCGGGAGTTCCGTGCCATGTCTGATTCCCTCGGTCTGGCTATCACGCTCACGGGAGAGCTGGGAGGGGCCCTTAAGGTTTCCCTGCTGTGTGGAGAGAGATGGCTAGGGGATTACACACCTGTTGCCGCTGGTTTCAATGAAGTTATCTCCTCCGCCTGTGACGTCAGTTCTCTGCCACGGTGGTATCCCATGCAAATGGTGACTGTTTGTTCCCTTTGCCGGGTGACCAATGCAATGGGTGGGTCCTGACTGTCTCTCCCAAGCCCCGTTTCAATCCTGTGGCCACTGCCTATGAAGGCTCGGTTGGCTTTTACCTCTGTAAGTTCAGAAGGGCCGACCAGTTATTTCAGCGGGATCGTTAGTGCTGAGTCACGAGAAGCAGGCGAACCGGAGCTTGAATGCAGCCGATCCGGGCCCGGGGTGTGTTCTGAGAGGCTCAAATTGTTCGCCCCAGATCCACGTCAGCTCAGCATTGCCTAGTGATCCTGAGGAAACAGCATTTAGACAGTTTACGACTCCCTATGCCCGTGCAGCTGAAGAGGTCAGAGACTTGATCTCTCCGGGCCTGCCGCCATGTTGGATCTCTGGGAATACTTCTTAACTCATTTTATAAGGCAAGGATTACCCTGAAAACAAAGTCAGCAAGTGCGGGACTGCGTCCCGGGCGAGGTGCAAAGGGAAAGTCTGTCATGATTATTTTTGATTCAAGATCTTACTGTCTCTGACTATGCAATTAAAACAGGCTTCCCTGCTCATAGTCAGCCCTTAGCCGCTAATTCTCAGTAAAGTAGCCCCAGGGATCTTTCCAAAATGACTCCCTGCTTCCCTCCTTCAGTGCTTCCCAGCACCCACAGAACAGGTGGCAGCTGAACAAGGCTGTGATCTGGGGCCGCCGTCCCCTTCACAGTGCCATTCCCCACACCCCTCCACCTCACCCAGCTTTCTCCCAAGCAGGATGGCTTCCAGTGCCCCCGACACACAGCATGCTTCCCTGCCACCTGGCCTTTGCATAGCCCACCCCTTCTGCCTGATCAGCATTCCCCCACTACCACTGAAGGTCTGCACATTCTTGCAGATTCAATTCTTATTTCATTTCCTTCCTAGACACCCCCAGGTGCTCCTCCAGACCCAAGAATTGTCTTTCCCCTCTATACACCTATGGCATTTTGGACTCATCCCTGTTACCAAATTGTGCCCATTTCCTTAAAGGTCTGTTAATGTTTGGGTTGCTCCTTGAAGGCTGTGCCTTTTTCAACTCTGTATCTCCAGTGCTGGTGCAGTAATGGAAGGTCTTGAATGATGAGGGAATTGGTTGATGGGTGGGCGGGTGAATGGATGGGGCGAGTGAATGGAGGGGATGATGGGACGGGTGGAGGGATGGAATGAGATGGGATGGATGGATGGAGGAGAGGTGGGTGGATGGGGGAGTGGATGGGTCTATAGTTGAATAATAAGTGGAAAGAAGATGATTCAGAGTCAGGGATCCTGTGGAACCACAAAGTGAAGACTGGACAAAAGCTGCAGTTGTCTGTGGTTAGATAAGCTGACCAGTTATTACTGAGGAGGGAATGTGGCTGCTCAGAATTCCTATCTGTAGAGCACGAAGTAGGACAGCCATGCATCCAAACGGTCCCAGATGTGATGCCCACAGTAACTTGGAAGAACTCACTATTGTTCTCCAGGCTACATTCTGCTTCAGTAGGTCTAGGGTGGGCCCCTAAAGACCCATTGGATTTAAAGTCCATCCTAAATTTGGAAAAAAAAAATCTCACTTGAAGATCCTTAGTGTCTATTTGCAGATCCTCATCTCTGTCCACAGACCACACTGGGAGCAGCCAGGCTTTGGGGGGTTCTGGTGTGAGGAAGACCCACAGGCCCAAGAGACACAAATCACAGCTGGGTCAGGAGCTTGGTGTCCACACGGTGATGATGGAAGCCTGTGGTTCCTGTGACGCATGGGCTTGTCTCACACCTAGTGCCACTCTCTGCCTGGAAGCTCCTCTAGGCCCTCGCTGAACCGTCACACCCTGGGAGGAGACGCAGGCAGGCGCTCTGACTTCCTGTTAAGATTTGTAAAGTGTCCATCCATCTCATCCCGGGAGTCCTTTCAGAAAGCACACTTAGCACTTAGCTCTTCAGAGGGAGGCCTCAGGGTCACCATTTTTGCCCATAAAAGGGCCATTTGTGTTTCAAAATGTGGAGTCGATGACCCTGCCAAGTGAGAACAGCTTTGTCGGCCTGGTTTTTGGCACAAATGACTTGAGTGTTTTCCAAACACCATTAAATGCCAAAGCCCCTGGCTTCCATTTGGTCCAGGTGTTGCAGCTCAGAGTCCCACAGCCAAACAGGGTGAGGGAGGGGGTGGAATATGAGAGCAGCCTACAGACGTCGGGCTATTCCTTCCCAGAGGTGGATCTGCATCTTCTTGCAAACTTGTGGTGATTTCCTCCAAGCAGCCTTCCCCGACGGTCAAGCCATTAGCAAAGGCCCTCCCTCACTGCCCGGGCCTATAGTGTGGACTTGACTGCATCACAAGATCACCCTCAAGGCGGAGCTGTTGGGGGGTTTCATGCCTCATCCTTTAAAGACCTGCTCACAAAGGCTCTGGCTTTCCACATAGTGGACTCATCCTTTAGGTTTTCATTTCATATTTTTAATTCCTAAAATCTAGAACAACACTGCTTCATTTTAAAATCCACACATGGATTAGTTATCATCCTCATCACCAGAATAATAAGAGCCGGCACAGATCTTCTCATGGATCAAGTGGACATTGTTATTAGCCTCAGTTTACCCAGGATGACATTGAGGAACGAGAGGTTAATAAGAGGGAGGCCAGTTTTGGACCCAGAGCTTTCTGGCGCCAGCACCTTTGGCCACAGCTGATTGCTGTTAACTAGCTTTGTGAGGGTGCTGAGTACCTGCCAGTACCGATGTGCCATGGGCTTTACATGGCTTACCTCCTTCTACCCCCCAAATGCTCTTAAAGACAACACTATTAACTCCATTTTCTGATGGAGGGAACCAATGTGAGAGAAATGACGTAATGAGTTTCTGCTCCATCTCAGAGCTGCGGTGTGAATCCTTCTCTGATTCTGTGGCTTCCTCAGTGGACTTTGGTTCTGTGCCCGGACGTTCCTCTCCTCCAACCACCATGGAGGGTCTGTCTGCCTGCTCATTCCATTGGCACACACCTGGCCTGTGCCCACTGTGACACTCCTCCCTGGAAGTCCCTTTTACCATGGAAAGTAACAATCAGGTTCCAGGGTGAGCATCTGTGGGGCCATTTTTCTGTCTACCACTACCATAGAAGTCCAGAGGTGGCACATGAATCCTGAAGGATCCTTCAGCAGGTGTCCCCGCTCACACCTTCTTCCCTTCCTCATCCCTGTCAGCCAGGTGGCCTTTCAGGTTGTAAATACATCCCTTCACAGCTCGCTTGGCCAAGGTTCACCCTCCCAAGGCCTCTGTGTGGTCCAGCTTCTCCCCGGCCTTCTCCTTGTTCCCTCTGCCCCCGCCACACTGTTTTGCTTGCTGCTCACACTAAGCTGAGCACAGTCACATCCCAAAGTCTGGCTTCTTTTTTTTTTATTGGTTGTTCAAAACATTACAAAGCTCTTGACATATCATATTTCATACATTAGATTCAAGTGGGTTATGAACTCCCATTTTTACCCCAAATACAGATTGCAGAATCATAGTAGAGGATAGGAAAGGTAGCAGAATACAACGGTTACTAATAGGGCATGATGTAAAAATGTGGATGTGTAACCAAAGTCTGGCCTCTTAGCCTGGAAAACTTCCCTGGATATTTGCATAACTCTAGACACCATTCAAGTCTCTGGCGGAACGTCATTTCCTCCTTCCATACCCAACCCAGCACCCCACACCGCTTCTTAGTGGGCTTGGTTTTCTGTAGAACGTTTCTGCAGTTATTGTGGAGATCTCCCTATTTTTAGTTGTCTCTCTCTCTCTCTTAAGTGCAAAATGATGGCTCATCTCCAGCACAAGAGACAATGCTTCTTTCAAAGCATGAGCCCAAAGCGTGTGCCAGAATGGGAGAGGAAAGGAAAGGAGGAAGGAGGGGGCAAGGTTGGGAGGAAAAAGGGGGAACAGAGGAGGGAAGGAGGAAGGAAGAGGAGAAATGAAGGAAGGCATTAAGGAAGAAGTTGGCTCAGTTGACTGTCCTTTTTGTGGTTGTTATCTGAACCCTCATCCCTTAGAAAGGATCATATTCTAAATACTTCAAAGGGAAAAGAATCACTTTTACCTTTTCTAGATGCATTTTTTTTACGATATTTCTTAATGCTCTCCGTATTTAAATAGTCTCACAAAGGCCCATCCTTCAAACAAGTTCTCATCAGTTGCCATTGTACCTAACACTTAGAAACTCTGTGATTAGAGGTTCTCTGTGCCTCAGTTTCCTTCTCTGTAACGTGAAGGTAATGATACTGTCACCCTCATAGGGCTGTTACAAAGTTTACCTAACGTGCTTATGAAGCACTTAGAATGGATTCAGGGACCCTAGAAAGCACCATCTGCTTATTAAATTACAAAACATTTATACTTAAATTCAAACTATTATCTCTGATCCTCACTTCAAAACTTCATTCGGGAAGACACTGGCAAACTTTCAGACTTTTACTTGAGCCTGTTTTTCTCTTTCATATCATAACTCATGGGAATACTAGTTTTGTACTCCTTATTAAAATAAAATAGCAAATGTGTAATATTTTCTCCACTCATCAGTGGTGATATTCCTACCAAATCAATGTTTTCTCTGTGGGCTAGGGCTCTTACAGTGTTTTTTTAAATAGAGATTATCAGATCTAGAATTTTATTTGCTCAGAAGGCAAGTGTGAAGTCTTGAGACTGCTCTGAAGTCCGTGGGTGCTGTGGGGGGCAGGGGGGCTGAAACCAGATTCTCATTTGTCGCTTGCCTCATTGGGTCACCACGATGGAAGTGCTCAGGCCCCTAGCTCCCTGGCCCCCTCATTAATGACATGCCTGCTCCATTTGTTTTGGCTTGAACCAACCTAAGAGCATTTTTAATTCAGCGACAGACTGTTTTCCTTGGAAGCTACAGAATTCAATGGTTTTGGATCCAGCTCAGATTCTGGCTCGAAGTTCCCAACTGGAAGTAAAATGACTTCTGCCAACAGCAGTCGGGGACGAAGCTGGACAGGCCTTTGGAAAGAGGGTCTGGGGTGTTGGAGGATATTTGTAGTGGTGCCTAATGAGGCAGGACCCGATGCTGTTTGAGGGTGATGTGGACGAATCTAGCTGATGAGTCTGTTTCAACACTGTGCTGGGATTATTTGTTTTAAATGTTTCAAGTACAGGGTCCTAATAATTGGTTTTGCTTTTGTTGCTACCTGGAATAGAAACAATTTCAAGCTCACCCTGGGAGGCAAGGATGAATTGGAAGGACACCTACTGGATATAGATGCAAGGTGGGGGAGACTGAGAAAAGTCACCCTCAAGGACTAAAGGGTGGGTAGACACTGAGACACAGGAAGCCCTAGTTGGGGGGAAGACAGTGGAGGTAGCTTAAGCCAGGGAAGGATTCGTTGGTGCTGGCATCTTTGCTCTGCCAGCAGCTGGGCATGGGAACTAGGGAAGGGAAGCTCTTGGAGTGCAGAGGATGAATGGGAATCTCAAACAGTCATTGGCTGGCTAGATCCGGGGCTGCAGGAGTTTCTCACAATTCTGTCATTCTTGCATTAACAACCAAGGTGAGCTTCCTAGCTCATGGAGATCAATCCTGTCTCTTGTCACTCAGTTTTTCTGATGCTGTAAGTTCCAGAACACAGACTTTTATTTTATTTTTTTAACCAAAGATTCATGGGTCTTCTAACAGTACTCTTGGAAGACTTCAAGGAATTCCTGAAACCCCCCAAATTATATATAGAATGCTATACACATGTGTATTGGCTATGGAAAGGAGTCCATCATTTTATCAGATTTTCAAAAGGATTTTGTAACCTACCTTCTCCCCAGAGCTCAGAATCACTGTTCTTGGATGGTAGCAAAAATCCACACAGCAGAACACTTTGAACTTTTGACTTTTTCAGTCTTTCCTGATGAATGCAGGATTTGGCATAGCCTACACATTACAAAAAGGTTTGCACAGCATCAAAAGACCTTGGATTGCAGCCTCTGAAGGTGAGAGGCGATGAGCAGGTTAGCAGGAGTCATGAGCAGTCATGAGCAATGCTGGTCTAGGCTGGAGGGCCACGTTGGGGACATGGGGGCATCCCTAGTGCTGGACCAAACTTGCCACTGAGGAGCTTCCTCTGGAACGTTGGCACACCTACATGGATACCTATCCAGAGTGACACAGACATCGATCAACAAATAATATTATGTGCATAATTATGAAATAGAATTTGTTGAGCACCTGCCATATGCCAGGAGCTTTGGGTACAGTGCCTCATTTGTCACAAAAATGTTATGAAATGGATACAGTTATCCTTTCCATTTACAGAGACAGTAACTTAAACTAAGAGAAGCCACCTGAATTGCTCAGGGTCATGGAGTGGGTGGAAATGGGACGTGTGGTCAGGTTTGTCCTGGCCGGCCGTGCTTCCTCCCAGCCTGCGGAGCTTCATCACATATAAGCAGCCATCATGGGGACAGGGAGCCCTCCTTCAAGGCCATGGCTTTCTGCTTTTTTGAGTTAACTGAGAGAATGACAAGCCAAGCAATCAATTTGCAAGTCACACAGGACACTAGGAATTGAGAGGGACAACCACTTTTCCTTCGCTGGGGAGACAGGCCTACCCCGAGGGGGTGGGATTTCTGGAACTCTGTGAAGTTAACAAGAGGAGACTTGGAAAGTTCCAGAGGGAGGGGGAGGCTGCATTCCAGGCATAGCTCATGGTATGAGAAATCACCAAATTTGGAGTGGGACAAACAGATGAGGAAGGTGTCAAGTTCTCTAGGGAGGAGTAGAGGGTGCTGGAGGCCAATTATAGAGTAAAGCTCTAGCAAGATGCTGAGGCAACTTAGCTGAGCCTGAAACAAAGGAGAAGCCATCCTACAACTCTAGGACCCCTCCCCCATCCTAACAGAGGGAAGGGAATTTCATACAGCTGATGGGGACTGAGTCCCAGATAGAAATCAACTGCCTGTTCCATAAGGAGGTCTTCAGCTCCTTCAGAGAATTCTCTGGTCACAGGAGAAGCTGCATCAGTTGCTATGACTTTCCATTTGCAAAGATAACATAACAAGGATTGGCTTTAGGGTGGGTGAGAGGGAGAAGCAGTAACTCTAGGGGAGGAAGGGAGACCCTGAAAGACCAAGAGAAGGCACATGAGTGCCAGCACCGGCACCACCAACCATCCTCCATCCAGCTGTGGGTACACAGCACTTAATCCCACCAGAAGAGTGGGACGTGGCCACCGCCCTGTCCTCCGCCCCACCCCTAGGAGCTGCCCCCACAGAGACACAATGGCTGTGACACCCCAATAGGAAGCCAGCTCAATTCTGTACCAGCAGGGGCCCTGCCAGCCACTCTTCTCTCCATGGCGACAGACACTGCTGTCACCAGGGAGCTGATGAGCTGCTGAGTCTCCATTTCCCGAAGGCTTGGGCCAGACCTGGCAGCTCAGGGGAGTCAGGGAACTGCTTCCTCTCATCCACAGCTCTGAAAGAGCGCCTGCTCACATCCTTCCCAGAAAGAAGGGTACACACGCAGCTTGGTGAGAGCATCCTTCCACGTGGGGCCAGCGCAGGATCCCTGCTTGGAGCCTCCAGACTGGCTACCTTCCCTGTGGGCTCCCACGCCTTCCGGGGAGCCCCACCGAGCTCCTGGCTTCCTGCCTAAGCGTCTACTGTTGTCCCACCTCCTCAACTATGCCTTCCCCTCTGCTGGGATAAATTTAGCTCTGAATGAATGCAGAAAGCACACATGGAAGCAAACACAGACCAAACAGTCTTCAGATATAGGTTTGGCACACACACAGCTGACCCAAAAAAGATCTAAGCCTTCTCATTTCCTTGTCTTTTGCTCTTCTCTCCTTCTCTCTTCTCATCCTTGGATGGCTCTTCCCTTTTCAGCATCTACTAAATCTAATTAAACATGTAGATCACAATGTGAGGAGGCTGTTTGTCTTTAGAACCGTTGAAGTAGAAATCCTTGGGGGACTAAGGAAAATCAAGGTGTCAAGGAAAGCCCTTGGGGGCTCTGGTCATTTTCATTTGCTGGTTTGATTCTCTTAGAAACCCATCTGTAAGTCAGAAGCACCTTTTGTCTTACACACATGGCACAGGATTTTCTCCTGGTGGGCTGAGCCCATGGAGTCCCACAAACATGCCCCCCTTGTCCACTCATCATATCCCTAAGTCCCTAACTTTAAAGCCTTGTCTTTCATGATAGCCTTTCATAACCAGAACACTTATTTATTAAAACACTCTCATTCCTGAGCTCCTTTATTTCTAACAAAAATCCTGTTGGGGTAGCTAGCAAACTCTATTCCACACAGAAAAACCTATCCCTGAGTCACACATAAGAAAGTTCAGCTCAGAGCAGTAAAATGACTTCTCTGAGGTCACACAGCAAGTGGCAGAGTTAGAATTAGGACCTAGAATTGAGCCTTTTGTCTTGTTTTCTTTTTATTGGATCTTGAGCTACTTTGGAAAGCCCCAGCTGAAGTAGGGGTGGGGGTTACACTTGAGGAAGGAGCAAATTTTGAGACTGGCCGGCTGTCACCTCTTAGCAAAGCAGACTAGGCTGTGCCAGGATATGGAGGGTCGGCAGGGGGTGAGCATATGAGGTCCAGAGCACTGGATTTCAAAGGGCATCAGGAGGGCACGGTATCCATTGGTGGAAGCAGAAGCTCGGCTTTCCCGATCTCTTTATTCATTCCTCAGCCAGCAGGGTGGACGGGATTTAGTTGATAGGCCACCATCGCACCACTGCCAGCCCCACAGGAAATCTCCCTCTTGTCAGCAGTGCTGACTGGCAGAATGTGCCTGGCATTATCGAGTCATGGCGAACAATGAAAGTGTCGACGGCCACACTACAGAAAGGGATTCCACGCTGACGGGGCACATCGTGGTCATTGTACTAAGGCAAACTAGAACGGCCCGTAAGCTCTCCGCGAAGCCAGTGACCCAACCGTGTCTACTGGCATCAGATCACCAGGCTGGGGTGGAACCTAGCCTTCCCAAAGACTTTTCTGGTTTGTAGCTGATTCATGCACGAGCCTAGAATCAACTCTACCACAGAGCACTTTCAATAACTAGGCAAGTAATGCTTTTCCTGATGCTCAAAGGTAAGTTTTTCTTTCCATCTGCTAGGACTTATCTGTCTCCTCTTAAGAAATTATAATTATTAAATTGTTGTCCTCCATAAGATAAGATTGTAGGTGTCTGTGAATCATGAAAATGAGAGTCTGGTAAAGAGATTTTTAGATAATAAGTGACACAGAGTAGAATTCTTCCCTTAAAAAGATGCAAAAACCCTCACAAGAAACAACACAATAGAAATACCTGTAATGCTGGGCATGGTGGTGCACACCTGCAATCCCAGCAGCTCCGGCTCAGGAGGCTGAGGCAGGAGGATCTGAGTTCAAAGCCAGCCTCAGCAAGGCGAGGGGCTAAGCAACTCAGTAAGACCCTGTCTCTAAATAAAATGCAAAGTAGGGCTGGGGATGTGGCTCAGTGGTCGAGTGCCCCTGAATTCAATCCCTTGTACCAAAAAAGAAAGAAAGGAAGAAATACCTACTAATATGGGGCATTTTAAGAATATTAACAGCTTACTACTTAAAAAAAAAGACTACATCAAAGGGTGAATAAATCAAGACATTTACTTAATTTGGTCTATGGCACTTATAATGAAGCAACAATTGCCTCAAGTAATTCGCATCTGCTGTGGCCAATCACAAGCACTTTGCATCTGTTTTCCTTATTCTTATAATATCCTCTCAGGGGGCCGAGATTTTAATCTGTCTTCAGAACTCATGTCATTTCTGTGTCACAACCCCCTCCCATGTCCTGATTCCACTTTTCAAAACTTTTATCTTGGACAAAATTATTCTGAACCAACATTCAACTAACATAGTATTGTCCCCAGGAGCCCCTGATGTAACAACCCAGTGAGACTGGACATCACGTTTTTTTAATTTCTGTTTATAACTGAGGGAACTGCAGTTCTGATCTATCGTGTGATTTGTCCAGGGCATCACCACAAAAGTAAATGTGGAACCATCTCGAAAAATCCAGCTGCGACGCCTGAACATTCTCTTCCACCACCGTGATCTCTCCTGCAACTCACATCAATCAAGTGAGATTGAGACAGCAACCAAGGGGAAAGTTAACCTACTGAAATGCTAATGTTCATTTCTAGCCAGATTTCCAATCGCTCATTTTGAATCACTATGTAGAGACCTTAGTCAACGTGTACCTAAAGCAACATACAGACTAATTTATTTCCCATGCTGGTATTCTACTTTCTAACTCCTTTCTCTATCTCCTTGCTCCACGGGGACTCCCTATATGGATGTGTTATTGGAATCCCATAGAGAAAAACAGCACATACTTGAAATCCCATCAACTTCTCCAAAGATCTAGTAACCACGTGAGCCAAGAAGACCCCAGGCACGGTTCTCCTTTTTTGGAGACTGTATATTATCAAACAATTCCATGCAAAAGATAGCTGATAAAAACATTTTGGGGGACTCTGGCATTCCTTTCAAAAATCACTTTTTTCAAAGAAAAGCTTCACACTCTTACCTACCATTCCATATTACATTAAATTTTTCTCCTGTAAAAGGGCTTGGTGAGCCATTTTCCTCTTGGTTTGCTGAGCTCCTGTTTCTCCCACAAGGGAATAAATTCTGATCATTTTGTGGTTCCCAAAGGGCTCATGTCCTAAAATAGATTCTGAAAATTTTATTAATGAAACATTTATTTTGCATATCTACCATTCTGTATTCTCTCCATATAATGCTTTACAACATAGCATCCATCAGAAAAACCATTAAACTGCTTGAATGGTGCTTACATGCGACACAATTTAATATCCCTGCAAGAACTAGTGATTTGTGACACACATTATTCACCATGGTCGTGTATCATTCCAGATTTTAATGTTTGGAGGGCAGATGGTAACCAATATAGTGGTGAGACTAGACTGACTCCTTCGGAATACCAGTCCATAGCCTAACGTCTAGTATGGACTAGCTACAAAATAAGTTTATTAAAGAAATGGCAAAATGTGAGGTATAAATGTCTGTGTTTGTAATGGATTCAATGATTTTACAATGTTAAAATTTAGAGATTTGAAGGGAGAAAGGTTGGAAGAGGAAATATTTTCCCTCTACCCCTTGGCTAAGCCTTGGACACTCTTTTTGTAGGTCTTCTGGTTTCACTTAGGGTTCTTAATCACAAGCAACAGAAATGGATTCTAGTTGGTAGTAGCAGAAAAAGAATGACTCATGCTGTGCTCTGTAGCTCACAGAATAGAGGGGAAGTCTGAAGGAGGAGGCTTGGGCAATGGGCAAGACCAAAGGTAAGCCACCAGCCTGAAATCAAGTGACATTGCAAAGTCAACCAAGGGAAAAGCCATCCTCCTGGGATACTAGTGTATTTACAGAAAGAATCCTCTAAAATACTGTCTTCTAGTTTCTTGCTAGCTCTTGTGCCTGACCGAGCCCAAGTTGCACACCATGCCGTACCCTCCAGGGGCACCAGGGAAATGAGTCCTTGGCATTTCCCAGCTTGTATGATATAGGGTGTGGCTCTGTCTCTCACTATGGCTTGTAATGTGAGAACTCTCCAAAGGTGGGGAGGGGTTCACAAGGTGGGAAGCCAAAAAAAGATCTGCTTTTGCTACACTTCCTAACTGGCCCAGAACATGGCACCCAGCATCCTGCACTTTCCTCTCTTCTTTGACTTCTTGTCACACCTGCAGCGACCAGCTCAATGCTGAATAAACACAACTGTTGCTTATCATGGGTCTCAGACACTTTGAAATCACCAAGGAAGTACACACCATCACAAATCTTTGGTCTATTCCTAGTAAATTCTATAAGTACAATAATAAGTCCAAAGCCATCCTCTAACCCTCACTGTACTCCGTAGAATTTAATTCTGTGCATGTATTCAGGAAAGTCTAACACAGACTTCTGGTTAGGAACCATGTTTTAATTTTCCCCATTTCTCCCAGCTCCTTTATAAGCCATGTCTATTTTCTGAAGGCCCAGCCTGACCATGATCAGTGTCAACCAATGACCTTTCCTTCAAAGTCAATCAAGGGAAAAGCCATCCTACTGGAATACTGGGAAAACCAAGGCAACAGATATAAATCCACTCAATGACTCTCTCCTGAGACTTCAACTGGAAATTCTTGTCTTTACCCATTCCATCCCTGTGCCCTGCTTCATTCTTCTTCCTTTCCAAGGATAAACAGCCCGCGATGCTAACCCAGATGCCTTCTGGTCTAATCCAAGACTTTGCCTAACGCTTGTTTTCCCTTTTGACTAGTTTTGGCCTTACTTCTGTGTTATCTAATACCTTTTGACGGCACCCTATATCACTTTAGTCTCTAGCTTGACCTGAAATCCTTCAGCTAGGCTCTGCTTCCCAAAGACTACCTTCCTATCGCCATCTTCATCTTTCACAAAGATCTGAAAGGAGGAGTCTGTACTCTCTCTTCTTCCCCTTCTCTCCTAAGTGTTTCCAGGCCTACCCTCTGGACCCGCTGCTCTCCAATGTCACCCTGGCTTCCTGATTTCTGGAGCCAGTGGGTTCCTCTTAGTCTGCACCCTCCTTGGCCTCTCAGAAGCATGTGACTCTGTTGAAATCCCCTGTCCTCCTGCTGTGGCTTTTGGTGCAAATCCCTCCTGATTTTTCCTCCTGCTTCAAAGGTGATTCTTTATCAATCTCCTTTGCTGGACTTTGTGCTCTTCTTCTCTGTTTTCTCATCCTGCCCATTCTCATTTCTTCAGCTACAATTGTGAAGTGAGTGGCACTTAGATACATGGCCCAAGCCTGGTTCTTCTCTTCTGAAGTCCAGATCTTTCCAACAGATCACAACTAAACTAAAGGGTGCCCAGACCCTTTTCCTTCCCATCTCCCTTTCCATCACATCTTTTAAAAATTTATTGAGGCTAAATATACATGATATAAAATTTACTACTTTCTCCATTTTTAAGTGCACAGTTTAGCAATATTAAGTACATTCACATCATGTGCCCCATCATTCCTTTTTGATGCCTAGAGAGCTGAGGGGGAAAGGACCATTTCTTGTTTGTTTCTTCCTGGGGCCTGCCACACCTCCCTGTCACTGGCGACCCTGGGGTTTAATGGCTGAGAACATAGGCTCTGGGAGTTCTGCTCAGAGTTTGAATCCCACATCTATGACCCTGGCTGAGGTTCCAGCCTCAGAGTGGCCTCACTTCTGCATCTTGGTATTCTCTGCTTTTGTTTGTTATACATTCTCCTGAAATAACAGCTTTGTTTATTTGTGAGGAACTCCCTGCCACAAATAACTTGTCCTGCAAGGGCTCAGGCTGGAAACAAAGAGAAAATGCAACATTTGAAGAAAGTGATGGGTCTTAGCCAGAAAGTACAAGTTCCTGATACATTGGAGCGGGGATATCACACTTTGGCATTAGCTTAGATTTATGACACAAACAGCTCCACCAACACACTTTATGCAGAAGAGAAAACAATCCCTCATTTAAAATGCTTAGGTGAGGGCTTTCATCCTCAGATCTCCCGGTGATTGCTCATCAAGTGACAGTTAAAAATCTCTGAAAGTTGAAAGGGCAATTCATTTGAAATGGAAAGAATTTGCCCAGAAAACAGATGATTTGGGGGAAAATTTCATGTGCATATCTCCTAAAATGCTTTCTTAACTGCTGCACTTATAGAATCATATGGATCCAAAGAGGCCATGTTGGTTTTTTTTTTTTTCTTCTTCCTTCTTCACAGTATTTATTTCATTCTATAGGGGAAAGTTTTCTAATGAATGTTGGGGATTCTAGCAAGTCCTTACTGATTGTTGAGAGGAATTTTGTTTGCTTTCAGCATTTCTTTCTTTCTTTTTAGTTTTTTTTTTTCAGTTGTAAATAGACACAATATCTTTATTTATTTATTTTTAGGTGGTGCTGAGGATTGAACCCAATGCCTCACACGTGCAAGGCAAGTGCTTTACCACTGAGCTACAGCCCCAGGCCTGCATTTATTTCTTTTATGGATCAAGTCTTATCCATCCCCATAATCACCCCAGGAAATGTCACAAAAGACTCACTTTAGTATAGAAGACCCTCAAAGGTTACCAATACAGAATGTCACAGGATAATAATAAAAGCAGATTTCTGTAACGCCTTTTACAATATACTTTATAATATCCTTTGTAAGGATACTTCTTTGAGGTAACTCTGGGATACTCCATGTTTTTTCCAGATGAGAAAACTGAGGTTCAGAGTGGTTACGTGAGTTGCCCAAGCTTTCACAGCTTTCAAACTGCCCAACCCAGCCTAGCCAGCAATCCAGGACTGCAAACTCTGCTTAAGCCACATTTGACCTCACCAGAAGGGTAACTGGCCCATTTGGAGATATACCCTGCCCTCAGCTGACTAGATGCTTGAGGACCCTGCCATCTACAGCATGTGGGCGAGGCAGCTCTTCCCTGTTGGATACTTCCCAGCAAGGAGCCCAAGCATCTGGCGTGAGCTAGAAGGCGCCCAGAATACTCGGCGGCCGCAGCCCGCACGTAAGGGCACGTGCTGGGGCCCCGCATTCTGCCAGAGTGCCTTCCACTGGCGTCTGCTCAGCGGAGGCGCCACCTTGGTGGGCTGCGGCCCCAGCGCGCGCGTATCCACTGAGTCGCGAGCCGTGCGCCCTGGAGGCTGGTGGAGCGGCGCGTTCCAGGTGCCCAATCTCGCGCGCGTCGCCTATTCGCGTCCTAGGGACCCTCCGCGGCGGCTGTCCCGGCTTCTGCTGCCTGCCTGGAGCCGCCCGGGCCGCGGCCACGGGTCCCCCACACTCCAGGGGCGGAGCGAGGCGCCGAGACGTCAGGGCGGAGGACGAGCGCGGGGCGAGCGCGCCCTCCCGGCGGCTGCCCGCAGCCCACGTCCCCGGCTGGCGCTGCCGGCGGCGACCGTGAGATGCAGTTAGCGGCGGCGCTGGGGCGCAGCCAGGCGGCCGCGCGGGCGGGGACCAGGGGCTGAACCCGAGAGCCAGCCGTGCGCACAGCTCTGCCCGCTGCCCCCAAGCGACCCCGCTGCCTGGGCTCTCCTGGGTTCTAGCTAAGCCCCCCAGGGTGCACGTCAATTTCCTTGGGTGACTACAGCGTGTGTTTTGTTTTTCTTTCCTCTTTCTCCTGCCTGGGTGCCCTTCTCCAGGATGGCAGAGGCGGAATTGCACAAGGAGAGGCTGCAAGCCATAGCAGTAAGTCCACTTTCATTTTATTTTCTTGCTCTGTTGTCTGGGGTGGACGGGGACCCCGAGGGTTTTGGGGTGAGCGGCATGCCAGTGTGGAAGCCTCGGGCCATATGTTCCCGGGTAAAGTCTGTCAACCTTCAGCGACGTTGTCTTTTCCTAACCCCCCAGGGCGCATTTAGGACTGGGGATTTGAACGTGAAAGATTGGCTTAGAAATAAGATTCTTGACGCTGGGCTGTGGGGACAGACTACTCAGGCTTGGGGGGCGACTCCTGGAATATTAGCACCCAGTGCTCAGGAATTCACTGGCTTCGTATGCTGGAAAAGGGAGAGAAGGACAACCTGAACGGTGGCTGCCTTC
Organism: Spermophilus citellus; assembly: GCF_964194105.1. NCBI lineage: Eukaryota > Metazoa > Chordata > Mammalia > Rodentia > Sciuridae > Spermophilus > Spermophilus citellus. The sequence goes on along the minus strand of NC_138183.1, from coordinate 23,981,359 downwards.
CTCTGCGGAAGCCGTTGGCCTGTTAAGTGGAAAACCAGGAGCCAGCTACTGGGTCAGCCAGCCACGCGGTGAACCTCCTCCCAGAAACCAGGAGTGTTACTCTCCCCTTCTCTATTTGATATTGACAAGGCCCTGGACCAAGCTACCACCCTAGAGGGGTCTGAGGACTTCTAACAACTGCTGGATCCTGAGAATAATATTCCAAGGGAGCCTCTTCTCTGTGGGGTGTGCATTATCTGCAGACCTCCTTTCGGCATGCAAAAGAGCAACCGGGTTTGGCAAAGTTCATATGCACTTTCAGAAAAGTGCACTCATGTGCATCTTGGGTACAAAAAATAACTCACTGAGACTGCCTAGATTTGAGCAGTCTTGCCAGAGTGCTGCCAATGATCCACAGATGTGGTATTTTTACTGGAGCCACCACAGCTGGATTATATATTTCCTTTGTGGATGAGGGAATGATTATGGCTGTTATTTGAAATAAGAACAATTAAAAGAGAGGTCTGTTAACATAGAAGACTCTCCAGATATTCTTATACCTAAGTCCTTTTCTTTCCTTTTTTTTTTTTTCCTAGTCTAGGAGTTCCCTGGAAACACTTATAAATTTGTTGGAGAAATACTGTGTAATGTTTTGGAAGTGAAGTACATGAAAGTATTTTCAAAAGCCTTTGGGCAGATTCTTCTAATGCACAAAGGCCCAACTTTTAAATTTTTTTTTTAAGAAGCATTTGATGTGGTCTTGGTGGCTCTGAGACCTCCTTTCTCAAACTCTTCAAATCTGAAGGGTTCTGGGGACTTTCTCCCTGGAGGGTGAGAGCTGTCTGTCAGCAATGCTGAAATGCTATGGTTTGCCTGTGAGGCTGTTGTGGTCCTCAGAGCTGGGGAAGACTGTCTTTTCTCTCCCTTTCCCCCTTGCATGTGGATTTGGATGGTTAATGAAATTGTTCATGGTTTCTACAGTTATTGGCAAAGCAGTGTGGCAGTTTGTCATGAACTTGATAAGAATGGAGATATTCAGCTATTGGTGCCATGGAGCTGGTGGGTGTTTTGTATAAACTGGATAATAGGCTGCTTTAACTGTTGACCAAGTGGCTGCTCCAGAGAATGCTCAGTCGCTCCCATGGGCTGCTGTTGACCATTTGCAACAGTTGTCACATTTTCTGCCTTTGCATGGGCAGCTTCCCGGATGCCTGAGGGACAGCTGAACCCCATGAAAGGACTTACTTTCTAAACACAGAGCCAGCAGCAGCTAATTCTGGGGCCACCCCCTTTCAAGTGGAGTTGAAGAATCCCAGCAGAGGCCAAGCAGATTTTCAAGAAAGATCTAGGCCATCTTTTAGAAATCTCTTGAGTGTGTGAGAAGATAAATACCCACTCGTGCCTATTCAGTGGGGGGATTGAGTTTGTCCTGAGGACCTGTGGAGCTGTTGATGATTCTCGTGAGTGGGTCAACATCGGTGAACAGGAATGTGGTCCGTAAAGATTTTCTAACAGTGACATCGTTGTGGGGGGGAGGGGATTAAGAGACAGAAGGGTCTGGGGGGACCTGTGGTCACATGAGTAGATGGTTTTATGCCACACTTTGGCCTAGAGCACACTTTCCAGATTGGGCGAACCCTGCCTCTCTCTGCCATTTTCCTAGAGTTCTCAGGGGACCCCGAGGAACTCATAAGTCTCTCCCAGAGCCTAGCGGACCTGAAGTCTCTGAGGACATTCCTCACATCTTCACCTGCTTCTGGGTCTTGGGCAGTCCTGAGTCTGGGCCTCAGTTCTATGACACGGGCCATGGGTTTTGCCTCCTGGGCTGGCTTAAGGGCCTTGAAGAGGCAGGTGAGGCACCTGGCATGCAGCTGCCATTACTTGATGCTGACTGAGGTGCAGCCCTCGGTTCCTGTCTCCTCTGTTGCCTGGTCCTGAAAGTTTAGGAGCAACAACCCTGAAGTGGGAAAACCAGGGACGTCCTTTTTTTTTTTTTTTTTTCCTTCTTGTCTTCAATTCTAAGTGAAGGCCAGGAAATTCCCAGCATCACTTTCTCTAAGTGCTTCAGGCAAGGGGGGTGGTGCTTAGGACGTGAGAGTTCATTCACCTATTCATTCAGCAGGTATTTACTGAGTGCCTCCTCCTGGGTGATAGGCTGCTTTAACTGTTGACCCAATGGCTGCTCCAGAGAATGCTCCATGGGCTGCTGATGACCATTTGCAACAGTTGTCCCCCTGGGAGGGGACTGGCAACACTGAGAAGATGTGTCCCCAAATTTCAGCCATAAGAGGGAAGATTTCACCCTTTGAACACTTAGTTTTTGAAAAGCCGAGGTGTCCTGTGTCCTGAGGTGTATATTACACGATCATGTGTGGGATTCCCCCCGCAAAGGGAATTAAACACTTAGAAACTACAGAACCTTAACTGAACCTTCCATCTGAGTCCAGAGGCAATCAATGAGAGAAGACGGCTTTTGCCTTATTTCCTTACAAAAGACAAGCAAGCTCATCTGACGACTGTCTCCACTCCCACCCTGTATGCTCCTTTTATCTCTTAGCACACTCCAAGAGCTCTAAATTTATAATATACAGAACGTCTCTGCCACCGAACAAACATGAATGGTGATTCCAGGGAATAAGAATAATTGACATTTGTTGAACCTCAAACATTCAGCAAGGCACTGAGTGAAGTTCTTTATTTTTTAACCTACACTTGTTTAGCATCTCATGGAGATAAAAGAAAAGTGCATAAACAATTGCTGTACTTTACACATCTGTGAGCCCGTGAGCACACTTGTGGGACATGCCAGCCAACTTCAAGGATGCTTCCCAAAGAAGCAGCATTTGAGCTGCTGAAAATTGGGCAAAATAACACAAAACTAGTGTTAGAACCTCCTCAATTACTAGAAGGCATTGGTTGATTTGTTGTTGTTTGATTATTTATTTGAAAGGGAAAGCCCAAAGCACTAAGTTAAATCAGTAGCTAGAGGCACAAATTCAGTGACAGGGCTGACATGCTTTTCATCACATAGTATCTTGCTTTAGCCTATGATCAGGCTGCTGAAGTGGGCCTGATTCTGTTATACTGTTCTAAGGATGAGCAGGTTGTAGAACTGGCCCAGCATTAAGCAGGTACCATCCAGGGTTCAAACCCACACCGCAGGCCACTGGAGCCTGTATTTTGACTACTCCCCTGAACAACCACCCACTTTTGGTAGTAGCATCTCACTTTTCCTGTGAGCCCACCATCCAGGTGGTTCCCCAGCCCCAGTGAGAGCCCATGAGACAGCAGCAGACTGCTTCCGTAGCATTGGCAGAACCTGAGGTAAACCAGGAGACCTCCATCTTTTTTGAGAGTCTTCCAAGCCTGGGTTCACTGCACAGAAACACCCAATGTAAACCAACCAAATGAGTAACACTCTCTAGGGTAAGAAGCTGTGGAGTCTCTGTGGAAGCCAACTTCGGGGGAGGGTGTTGTTATGTCTACACATCCAAGGAAGAGATAATTTTTCTTGAGCATGAGTGAAAATAGTGAAATGATACAGAGGTCCTTTTGGGTAAAAGACCTAAAAACCACAAGGACAAGGCCATAGGCCAGCCCCAGGGACCCACATGGGTGTGTTTATGTGTGCTGAAATATGAAATGTAAATCTAACCTACACTTCTTCTTTAGGGAATTTGGTCATTTACTAAGAACCCACAAGTAGAATAGTAAAAAAGAACATTTGCTTTTGGACGGTGCTTCTCAGTTTGCATAAGCCTCGCACATGCACCCTTTGCTCTGAGGTGCGTAGGGCAAGCCTTGTTTTCTCCACTGTACAGTGGAGTGTCCAGAGATGTCCACACTCACACAGTGAGGGATGGAAGCATAGCAAGTCCCAGTCTCTCCTGACTCCCGATTCCCTCTGTTGGTGACACATTCAGCCTTGGTAGGGTGCTTGGACCTGGGCTGGACCTGCCACAGATACTCCTGACCTGAAGTTCACTGGCTGGAGGAGAGGGGTGGGCCTGAATGTGCCTCTGTGGAATCAGTCTTTTTGTGGCTCTCTTCATTGAAACTCTCACCTAAAGGGGGCAGTGAGTGAACTCTCACCAGGTTCGGAGCTCTGTCCTGAGCGGGCCTGGGTGTAGGTAGTTGACTTAGGTTGGGTATGCCCTGGACTCCCAGAGAAATATTTGTGGGCTTCTGCTTGGATTCATCTTTTCATGCCTCTTCTTACCTTGGGGTGATTATATCTTGGGTTCCAGGTTTGAAGTGGGGACACAGGGACCCAGGAGGCTACCAGCTTGATCCATGCCATTGAGATTGGCCTGCATTGGCTGGGCACAGATCCTTGCTACCATTTACCTATAACTAAGTCCAACATCCCAAGTCAGGGATTTCTCAGAGAGGTTAGAGAGCTGCAACCAAGCCCTAGTAACAAGTGTGTATTGTGTGGGGACCATCTCCATATATGTCCCATGTGGCATTGGTGAACTGCTTACAAAGGACTAGAAAATTTACCATCCTAGTCATTACTCTGTTACCTATTTCCATTTCAAAAACATAGATGTCACTGTATTTCTAAGTTCCATGTGAAGGCCTAAGAAATGGTTTTCTGGGGATATCGGTACTTGTCATATGATCAGGTTCCCCCTGGCTGAGTCAACAGGACTGCCAAGTGGATAGGGGACACTTTGGGCCCTGGCAGGGTCATTGCTGGGTCTGGGAGTGCCAAGGCAACCTTACACAAACATGGTCAAGGGCCATACACATCTCTGGCCACTTATTTATACCTCTGAGCATTTTAGTCTCTTGAGACAAAGATCAGCTTCTCTGGCAAACTTGAAAGTGCTCTGAGGAATAGAGCAGTTATTTAAAACAAACAAAAAAAAGTATTATTATTACAAAAGCCAAGCCACGGGAATTGTGGGTTATGATTCGTCAGCATCTCAAGGAAAACCAGAGCTCACTAGAGAGTCTAGTACACTCTGATGGGGTCTGTGCAACACTTTTGAGACCCCTGCTCACGTTTCATCACTGATCCCTTTTGGGGATGTTGATCAACTTGCTTGGCAGTAAGAGCTGGTTTTTATGTGGCATCACCTTGGCTAAGACAGCAAATGAGCATTGGTGCACAGAAACTGTGGTCCCAAAGGCTGTGAGTGTGTTGCACAACCTGACAGGGTAGTTACGAACATGGATTCTGGAGTCAAAAAGACTGGGCTCAAGTTCTGGTGTTTTCATTAGCATCTGTATGATGGCATTATCCCTTGGCTTCCTCATTGGTAAAATGGGTGTAATGGTAATGTCTACTTCAGGGACATTGTTGTGAGGTTTTTTTGAGGGATTTAATGGGAAATGCTCTGAGCCAGTCTACAGGAAGCACTCACAGAATTTTCTATTTATAATAGGGAAATAAACAGTTATTAATGCATGCATCTTTAAATAGAAAATGGACACAAAGGGAGAAAGGTGAATTCTGCAGTATTTTGCCAAACAAGGAAATTTCAGGTGAACAGAATAAGTACTAAGAGTTTTCAATGCATGGGGATAGTAATAACAACAACAATAAAACTTGAGATAATGGAGGATTGTTTGCAATAGACAGAAGCTGGAAACTTAAAGGGCTGGGGGGGAGGCAGTATGCAACTTAAATGAGGGACACAGACAGTGGAAAGTGTGAGGTCTTGGAGAACAGATGCTACTTCATGGTTAAGAGGCAGTTAATTTATGCTGTGCGAGGACGTGGGTCCTATGTTACTACATCAACTCATTTTCAAGAGAAGCCAGAAATCTGATTTTTTAAAAATGTAGGATCTCCTGGTTTTTTTTTTTTTTTTTTTTTTTTTTTTAGAAAAAGCACAATATCAATTAGTTTAAAAACTTTCAAAAGATTTGTGGTCACAGTGCAATTCCTGTTGGTCATCAGGTGGACGTTTTGTGACCTTTATGCATAGGTGGAGCTTTGAGCTTGACATTATGCTTTCCATATGCATTGGCTCATTTGGATTTCACAACAATGCTGGTGAAGTAGTCCTCCCAGCGTCCCCTAGGTCTTTCATAATGTTGCAAAATCAGGCTGCGTTTCCACCAGGGCTTTGAGAGTTTGGCCTCCAACTCAGAATACTCACATCTAGGTAGGTGACTGTTTTCTAAATTAACAGAAGAATCTGAAAAACAATTAGTACCTTAATGTGTTAAATTTTCATTATTATAGAACAATCTTTAATAATATTTACCTGAGGTATGCAAATCCTACACTCAAATTCGAGTCTATCTTGTGTCTGCCAAGATGTGTGAGGTGATCCTGATTTATAATCAGTTTCAAGTAACAATATAGGTGGCCTTGTTGGCATCAGCACCTATAATGTCAGCAACAGTTGATATAGACTTCATTTTTCAGCCAGATAAATCAGCATAGAACAGCCATTCACAGACTTTTAGAATCACCTAGAACACTCTTTGCAACACACTCCCAGTGGGTCTGAATCAGGAGAACTGCATTTTTGCCAAGTTCCTGGGTAATGCTCTTCCCAGCTACAATTGCTGGGCTGGGGAACACACTTTGAGAAACAATTGTAAACTAGTAGGAGATCAATAAGAAAAAGAGACTGTGGCCCGTGTTTTGATAAGTATCTCATGCCCATTGGGACATGCCCAGGAGTTTGTGTGGGGTGTATAGTTTGAAGGTATGACGTAGAATAAAAGATCAGCACAGCCCAGTTTGACAGTGATGCGGATGAATTCTTCACACATCAGTTGGCTGATCAAGAAGAGGTCTTTCTTGGGTACTTGTTTTAATCTATTCAAATAAGTGTAATTTCTGTCCATTGGTCACTTGAAGACACCTGTTGGGAGAGTTGGCCTGGGATTGGCTAGGCTGGTTGGGAGGGTTTGCTTGTGATTGGCTGAGCCGGTTGGGAGGGTTGGCTTGAGATCCTCTGACCAAAACTGTGGGCTCCAAGGGGCCCTTGGGAAGGTCTTAGTGGGCAGCTCTGTGAGATAAGTTGTGTGGTGAAGAAGACTTCCATCAGTGCAATGGAGGGTGGTATGATGGTGCTCTAGATGTAGATGTCCTATTGCAGATCAGCCAGACAAGTCTCATGGAACCTTCCTCAACCTGCAGGTACTGATTCACAGTATGGCGGCGTCTCAGTGGGTGGCAGCTCTACTAGGACACCAGGATGCGCAGAAACTGAGAGTCACTTACTTACTGATGGCTAATGATTCTCCTAAGTCGATCTGTGTGTACACAAGTAGGGCTTGTCATTGACGTACCCAAGAGGAGTTTATTCTCCCAACGATGTCATGCTGGCCTCCCTCGTCCTTATGTGTAGCATCCATTGTTTGAGCCAGGACTTCATTTTTTGAAGGATTCAGCCTCACCCAGTCTCTTATTTGTCTTAAAACACAAAGCACAGAGGCCTGTGGCCCAAGAGAACAAGACTGTGGGTGATGAGCCAGACAGCACAGGGCACTTTGTAGAGGAAAGGTCGCTCATGAGCACTCTGGGTTTGGGAGAGTACCACCCAGCTGAGACCTATTTCTGACAGGAAATGCCAATAGGAACAGAGGTTGGTGTGGGGTGGCACATCTCAGAGCTACGTGTGTCCTTGCTTAATTATTGTCAGTATTTTTTAGTGGTCTCATGTTGAGCTAAAATGTTCGTAAGGAGATTATTAAATATACACAAACTAGGGGTGTGAGAGACAAACAGAGACAAGACTGAAGCTTATTTGCACAATGCTTGAACATGTATTAAAAATATTTTGGGCTAGTCTTTGACACCATTATCAGAGCTTCTGAAGCATCATATGAGCTTAGCCAAAAGAAAGGAACGGGGTGGCTGGTACTTCTCCCTTGCACATGTGGAAGAGGAAAGAAAAGCCACCTGAGTCCCAAGATTAAACAAACAAACAAACTAACAAAAAAGCCCCTTCTGGAGATGGAGAGGCCTTGAGTCAGACCTCAGAGCACATCTTTCTGTCCCTTCTTTCCCTGCAACAGCCAATTTCATTACCATGTGGGCTTTGGGGTTCTTGACAGTCTGTGCTTGACCAAATATCTTCAAGGGCCTTGTAAAACCTGCCCTTATTTTTTTGCAAGCGGGGAGTGGAAAAGAAGCCCTTTTACTGGTTGATTTACTCTTCTAGGTGGGTGGGATTTTTCCCCCCTCTGCTAAACTATAACCAGTCATATAAGGATTCTCTTTATTTTTAAATTCAGGGCTGAAATGTAAAACTTTGAGGGTTACCAAAAAATGTAATTCTTAAAACATGCCTGGAAACTTAACCCCTTAGGTGCTAGGTAGGCAATTTTGTTTCTCCGAGTTCAGTGCTAATGTTGATAACGTTGAGGCCGGTGAATAGCTGCTGCGGCTTCAGGATTTGGGTTGCTCTGATGTTCTGCTTGTCTCCTGTGGGATGTGACAGCAAGGCTGAGATTTAGGGAAGGTGCCTCTTGGTGAAGTGGCATGGACTTGGTGCAGCAGTCTCCCCCAGGCCCCTGCTTGGTCTGAAACACTGGATTTCTACTGCCTGACTTGTCATCTCAGGCTAGTGATGATTGCTGCCTTTAATGCAGTGGGAAGTACTTTGAAATTTTCTTGTCCCAGTGGAACTGTGAGACATACCTGAAAACTCGAGGTTGACCTGAGTGAGCCTTCAGTGGGTGGTTATCCAGGTTAGCAAAACCTACTCTAGGATGGTTAGGCTCCCATCCTGTTTCCAGGTAGTTTGCAGATGGCCTTGGCCTTGAACATTGAAGTCTGAGTACACGTGTTCAAAACCCAGTGCTGTTGCCATTAGTCAAACAAAACAGCAAAACTCATTCCAGGTATTAACAATAGACGGCATGAGTTGGTGGGCCTGGGTGAGAAGATCCTGGAGTCTGGAGGTAGAAGACACTCTCATTCTTCCCAGTACCAGCAGTATGACCCTAGTCTCCTGATCACCCCCATCCTTATTCACAGTGAGAATGAAGGATATCAAGCCAGTGTTGGATCTGACACTGAGAATGAAGAGAGAGTGCCGGCTCTGGAAACACAGAGGAGAAGGGGCGAAGGTGAAAGCAGCTTCAGTTTCCCGGCATCACCTCTGTCTTGGCCTGTCTCAACTACTGCCTCTGGCTGGCTGCAGCTCTGCACCCCACTAAGTCTGGGTCTATAGTGAAAAAATTGGAAGCACAGCTGGGCGCGGTGGCATATGCCTGTGATCCCAGCGGCTCAGGAGGTTGAGGCAGGAGGATCACGAGTTCAAAGCCAGCCTCAGCACGGCGAAGCGCTAAGCAACTCAGACCCTGTCTCTAAATAAAATAAAAAATAGGGCTGGGGATATGGCTTAGTGGTTGAGTGGTTGAGTTCAATCCCTGGTACCCTCTCTGCTCCCCCCACCAAAAAAAAAAACAAAACAAAAACTGGAAGCAGCCTGGCTTAGCGGTGGAGGGTCCCTTCCAGGCCTCCCCTGGCAGAGTGGATCAACTCCTCTATAGGACTTGGGGAACCCTCATGGTTGCAAAAGCTGATCCAAAGATGGTTGCTTCATCTTGTAGCTCCTTTTAAGGGCAGGGAGGGAAGCTCCCAGTTCCTGAGAGCATCCATGTGGCAGACACCCTGCAGAATACCTTACTTTAGGGAGTGAAACCCAGACACACCAAGTGCCGGGTTGACCTGACTAAGCTTGGGGGGTGTTAATGATCCAAGAGATCAGGCTCCTGAGGGGCAGTTCCTGAACTGCCAACTCATGCTGATTGGTACTTAGTAGGAATACAAGCCTAGGGTCTTCTACTTTTACAAGAGAACCTGGGAATCCAGCTTTTGAAAGAAATCTGTTGCTATTTAAATGTTCACCATGATTTAAACTCTATATGGGCCAAACCAAACACAATGAGATTTTAACACGGTGTGCGCTGGATTCATTCCCTGCCCGTGTCCTCCTCTCCCTCGGCCCTAGCCTGAGCCATTAGTTTTCCACTTTTGACTTTCACAGAATATTTCATTTAATTGTAAAGCCAATACTATGTGGGGGTGGGGTGGAGGGATATTATAGCATGGAGTTAAGTGAGATGTAGATACATGTTTGTTGGGCAGATTGTGGGATGGAAGCCCATTTTTTGTTTTGTTCTGTGTTGGCTTTGGTACTGGAGATTGAACCTGGGTTGCTTTACTACTGAACTACATCCCCAGCCCTTCTTATTTTTTATTTTAAGATAGGGTCTTGCTAAGTTGCTGAGGCTGACCTCGAACTTACCATCCTCCTGCCTCAGCCTCCTGAGTTGCAGAACCCCATTTGTCATAGAATTGAGGGCCCTCTGGGAACTGGACCTTATAAGAAACTATAGGTTGGGATCAGAGTTACAGCTACCACTGAAATCAGTTCTTTATCTGGCATGATGTAAGAACTCATGAGTTCTAAGAATTAAACCTGCAAGCACCTTTTCAAAATTAAAAAAAAAAAAAGAAGTTAATGAACAGAGATCAAAATTGACTTCAACTTTTTTTTTTTTTTTTTTTGGTATGGGCATTGAACTCATGGGCACTCAACCACTGAGCCACATCCCCAGCCATATGTTGTGTTTGATTTAGAGACAGGGTCTCACTGAGTTGCTTAGCACCTTTCTGTTGCTGAGGTTGGCTTTGAACTCTCTATCCTCCTGCCTCAGCCTTCCGAACCACTGGTATTACAGGCGTGCATCATGGTGCCCGGCCTGACTTCAATTTTTGATGTCTGAATTTTAACACATGTATACCTTGTGCTACTACCAGGACGCACAGCAAATCCATCACTTCCAAAATTCTCCAGGAAGCACTGCTTTTTAAACTACCACTGGAATGTAAGCAGTTCTGCTCAGCCCCCACCTTGCACTCTGCTTTGAGGGCATAAGAATCAGGAGTGGGAGGACTGACCACAACAGGAAGCTGTCCTTCCAGGCCACTGGGAACTGATTCATCATGAATACACCCCCATCCTCCGATGACAAGTTTTTGCGTCACCCTAATAAATATCTTAAGTATTTTTCTCTCCATCCTGGCTCATCTATTTATTGTCCCCTACTAGAGTTGTCACATTTAGCAGCTTATGACACAGAGTGCATAGTTATGCCTGGGATATACTTAAGCCATCATTTGTCATCTGAAATTCACATTTACCTGGACGTTCTTTATTGTATCAGGAAAGGCCACATCTCCATCCCATGCCACCTTCAACACCAGGTTCAGAACCTACTTCTTCTGAGTCTGTGCTCGACTCCTCTGTTGTGGGAGTGAATGAACCTTTTAAATTTTAAATAGCATGCTCTGTGGAGCCAAAGGAGGCGTTGGAAGGGCCGGAGTGCCTCCTCCCTATATGGATGTGTTTTCAAGAAGCTTTTTTGTGACCAACTAATCCTATCTTTTCTGAAGAAGGAGAAACAGTCCCATGTGTGTTGGAGGAGGGAAGACAACTGGATTTGAGACCTGAGTCCATTTCCTAGCTCCCTTCTCTCCCTCTTCTCAGGTCCAACATTTGAATAACATAAAACTGCAAAGACTAAACTAGGAGATTGTTCACGCCGAGTGAGTTTAAAAATAACATTGGAACTCTAGCCTTCAGCAAGCCATAGATCTTCCACTGCGTCGGGCAAGACAGTTTCTTGGGGTGTGTCGGGATGAGTCACGTGGCCCAACCAGATCCTTCCCAGCCTGGTTGCTGCGGTAGAGGTTGGTACAGTGGTTGATTTGGCTGTCTTGTTTGCTTTGTTTTTCACTCACTCATTTTACTACTCTGATTTCAGAATCACATTGAGACAAGGAGGAAAGTCCATTTCAGATAGCAGCTTCAGAATGATGAATGAATGAAAATGGCCAATTTTTAATCTGGCACACAATAGCCCATGGGCCCAATCTGGCTCACAGCCTCTTTTTATAAGGCCTGAGAGCCAGGCAATGCTTTTCATATTTTTAGAGTGATAGAAAAAAATTTTTTTTTAAATTTTGTGACCCCTGAAAACTATGTGAAATTCATATTGCAGTGTCCATAAAGAAAGTTTTGCCGGAACACAGCTGTGCCATTCGCTTGTGTGTTGTCTGTGGCTTGAGTTTGTGCTGTCGTAGTCATTGCAGCAAAGACCATATGGCCTGCAAGGCCGAAAATGTTTACTCTCTGACCATTTACAGAAAAACTTTGCTGACCTCTGCTCCCTAGACAGCACATTTGCTGTGGTTGTGTTTGTGATTAAGGCTCTAAGAATCTTTTCGCTAAAGAAATAACTGTTGTCTCGTTGCTGGCAGTGTGGAACAATAAAACATCTCAGACATCCTTACTGCTGTGTTCTGGGCACTATGAGGAGAGGCATTTATTGGAGAGCAAGTATGTGAGCTTTGCCACTATAGAATTTTCCCATTATGTCCTCACTGCCTAAGCCAATTGCTTGTTGTTTTCTTTTGAAAACCAGAAAAAATCTGATCTCTTAGAGGGAATGGTTTGGCCCATCTAACAATAAGGTAGGACACTTTCTATTGACAGGGACTGAGAGTAGAGATCTTCTGAGTGAATTTTCTTTATTCCCTGGAATTTGCCAGAATCCTTACTTTCCCCTTAAGAGAAAGCAGCCACATTCCCTGAGATTGAGCAAGGAGCCCTAGAGGAGTGGTTTACAGCCAGCCACGCCTGTGGGTCATTGGCCCTTCACTGAGATCCGTCCCTTCCTGGAACCCACAGGGCCAGTGCCTTGAATTGCTAATAAAGTGACCACCAGGTAAAAGCTGCTGGTGTCCAGCAGTGACAGGGTCCATCCTGGCCTCCCTGAATCAACAGATACTTCCTTTGTGCCCCCTTCCATTTCTCACTTGAAAAGGCCAGCTGTGACTTTGAATCTGGTCTCCTGGAAATTTCCAAAGGGACTTTGATGGATTAGTGATATTTTTGAATTGCCCAAGGTTTTGAGAGACAGCAGAGCCATAGTTGTGAAATCAGGTTAAATAAAAGGTTAATACAGGACTTGGGCTGGCCGCCTGAGCATGGTGGAGTGAGCAGGGCAGACAGTTGCAGTTGCTTTTTCTAGATACGAATGGCTTTTGCCTCTCTGGTCATACATGCATTTGACCCTAAAGTTCTCTACATGGGCTGCTTCCTAGTGGCTGCTTGGAGAATGGGAAGCCACCCACGGTGTGTGAGCACTGTTGACACTGGGACCAGACAATTCTCTGCTGTGAGGGACTGTCCCATGTATTGTGTGAGGTTTAGTAGCATCCCTGGTCTCTCTCCATTAGATGCCAGTAGCATGTCCCACTCCTCACCATGGCAATTACAGAGGTCTCTGGACATTGCCAGGTGACCTCTGGTTAACAAAATAACACGTTTGAGAACCACTGATGTGGTATAACATGATCTGTTACCTGACCAAATGAATTCTCCATATTGTCACCATTAGGGATTCATTCCTTTGAGTTTTGACTTTCATCATGAAGGATTGATTCCTTTAAACTTTAGAGGTTTTTTACATTTTTACAAATGTTTTTACATTTTTCCAGAGTCCCTCAGGAGAATACAAATTTCTCAAAAAGAATAAGAAAGGCTTCAAGCTGGGGGCACAAATAGTTTTCATCTCTGATGTCAACTCTGATAGGCATGGCGGCCTGTCATGCTGTTTTGGGAAGGTCTTTGAAGCTGCATTTTGGTGTTGAGAAAAGGACACCAGATAGATTGGAGTTGTGTTCCAAGGGCAGGAGAGGAGGAGGCCGCCAGGTGTGTGTATAGAGCCTTCTAACCTGACTTCTCTGTAGAAGTTCGTTACATCAGGCCTCAGCCGGGCATTGTAACTTGGCCTCACTGCGGTAGGGGCCCCTGTTCACATGAGGTCCCTGTAGTCTGCTGTATTTATTAGGCCAATTTTCCAGCAGGTGCCAGAGGGTAGCTTGAGGAAGGGGCACTTCACACAGTGCCCTATGGGCTTGTGGAGGTGCTATAGTCTTTGATGGGGCTTTGATGGACAGGGAACATAAAGAGGTGCAAAGAATTTAACTTCCTGTCTGTTTCCTCCCCTGCCACTTAGCAGCTCAGAGTTCTGGAGTCACCACAGAGGCAGTGGCAGGGATGGCTTCTTCTGAAGGCAATGAGGAAGGGCATGTTCCAGGCCTCTCCCCTGAGCTCGTAGCATCTTCCCTCTATATGCTGTGTCCATCTCTGTGTCCAGATTTCCCTTTTCCGTCAGGTCCCAGTCAGACTGGGACCTGCCCTAATGACATCACTTTGACTTGATGACGTCTGTGAAGACCATCTCCAAGTCGGGTCACCTTCTGAGGAGCTGGGAGTTAGGACTTGAGCCTGTGTGTTCTGAGGAGACACAGTTCAACCCATGACGGGGTCCCTGCCTTGTGGTCAAGTGGTCTCTGCATCTCACAGTAAAGGACGTCTATACCCTGCCCTGCCTCCAACTATGGCAGTGGACATTGGGCCCCAGGGAAATGATGCAGTGGGGGGTGCTGCCCAACGGGTGCCATTTGCTTCAGGCCTCAGCCCTGTTTTCGTGTTTGCTCTTTCCCTTTAGCCCAGAGCCTTCAGTACTCCATAGCCCTGTCTCCAGCCAAAGCCTTTTATCTGTAAAGGTGAAAGCAGGACAGTATTTCACACTAAGGTGTCACGGATATCACACATCCCAAGATTGTTTAGAAATAGTGAGAAAAGCTGTGAACGGCCTCAGCTGCCCAGGCCATCTGCTTTGTTCAGGACCCTGGGCGGTTCCCCTTCTCGCCATTAATAATGAACCAAACACTCCCTGGGGTCACAGCTGTCTCCAGTTCGCCCAGTTCTCGCTTCCCTTGATGGGAGCATCAGTGAGCAGGACAGGTATTATTTTCCATAGAGAGAGCAGGAGCCCAGCTGAGGGGTTTGTCCGGGATCACTTAGGTTGTGGCTAGAGCCCACGCCCTCCTCTCTCTGTGCCAATTCTTTCCGCTACTCCAGTCTACCTGCCCTGCCACCCTCCCTTGTTCCTCCTGTCCCATCCTGCAGTGCAGAGGCTCAGTCTCCTCTTGCCCTGCTCCAGAGCCCAATCTGGGGCCCTCTGGCCTTCCCCAAGGGGGCAAAAAGCAGCTTAGCTGGGTGGTACCATGGGAAAGCATGAGCTGTCACAGGGTGGGTCAGGGAGCAGAAGTGGTCAGAACGTCCTGAAGTCTGGTGTGGCTGGAGCCTGGGAAGGGAGAGAAGGGCAGGGGTGCTGGGTCGTGGAAGTCTTGTGTACCAGGAAGGGGCTGTGTACCCGGGTGCCACGGGGCCCCTGGAGATGTGAGGCTTCTCAGGTGCTGCTCATGACAGAATGGAGGCAGGATGCGGTGGGGAGCTTCTCTGAGCCCTGTAGTGCCCATTGTGCCAATGCTGGAATATTCCTGGAGGCTTCTAGGTGGCTCTCCATACCATGGTCGTCTTGATTTTTTTTTGTGTGTGTGTGTACTAGTGGTTATTGTTGAACCCAGGCTAGTCTACTACTGAGCTACATTCAGACTTCTTTATTTTATTTTAAGACAGGGTCTCACTAAGTTGCCCAGGCTGGCCTCAAACTTGTGATCCTCCTACCTCAACCTCCTCACACTGCAGGGATGACAGTGTGCAGCACTGTGCCCGACCACCTCTAGCTCTTATGACCGTCCCAGTCATTCTCTGTGTACTGCAACCCAGAAACAGCATCTTCACCAACATCGGCTGGAGGCCTTCGAGTCTTCGAGAGCCAATTTAGAGTTGGAATGTGAGGCTATTTCTGGACAATATGACATCCTGTTCAACTTTCAGAGGAGCCTGGGAATAAAGGGGTGACTCAGCTTGTATGCTTATTTTTAGGGAAAGCTCAGAAATGGGTCTGGAGCCACTCAGATTCCCCATTGCCCGCCAGTGCAGCGTGCTATTGGAGGAGACTGCTGGGCAGAAGTGCTGTATTTATCATCAGCTGATGGTTACCCGGCACCTCCCACACACCAGCATCAGGTTTATGGATGTGAAGAGAGGATGAGGAATCCACGTAAACAAACCTTTCAATCAGAGGAGAATATGGCAGGGCAATTACATTTGAGAGAACTAACTTTAGAGCTAAAGAATTGATATCGCAATTACGTGCTTTTGTTATTGGGCACTTAATACATATTACGCATTATAAGTGTTTTTGCAAAGTTACTTCATTTAATGAGAACATCAGTGCTCTGTTAGAGCATTGTTACCAGTGTTTTAATAGGTAAGGAAGCAGGCTGGGGTTGTAGCTCAGTGGAAGAGTGCTTGCCTAACATGTACAAGGCATAGAGTTTGATCTTTAGCACTACATATAAATAAATAAATAAATAAATATCCGCCAACAAGTAAAAAAAAAAAATTAAAAAATATATGTGGGAATGTTCATTTCAGAGGTTAAACATAGACCTAAGACCAAGAATGCAAATCCAGATTTGCACTTCCAAGGCTATGCACGTGACCCTGCCCAGTTTGTCAAACAGATATCTCGCTTGCCCTTGGGTCCTGTATGTCACTAATTGATCATGGAAGTATTTCCTGCTCAGCTCAGATTTGGCCTCAGGATCCTTCTCAACACAGTGCTACAGGTTGCTACTACTCCCAACAGAGCAATGGTCATACTTGAAACCTATCTGCTATCTTTCTTTGAATTTGCTCAAAATAGCAACTTTAAATCTCCAGATTTATTTATTTATTTATATATTTTTTTTTTTTGCTGATCTCTGTAGCTCTATTTATAATCTGTTTCTTAAATACTTATAGGAAATGGACCATTTGATACATTTTTTTTGTTTTATTTTGTTGTTCACTCCGTGGAGACTCTGTGTTGTTTAGTAGGCGGTCCTAACTGCCTTGGACTGAAGAATGTCATTTTAGGAACCAAGGCCTTGATGTGGACGATCAGCTTAGGGGTCAGTGTCTGTGGGCATGAGTGAGGCATGGGGAATGAGCTGTAAGAACTCAGGCTGTTTAAGGCAGTAAAGCTTTCAAGTGGTCTGTCTGATTAATTACGGCAGGATAACAAGGTGGGACCAGGGAGGTGATGGGGAGGCTGAGAATGCAAGATGACGTTGGGGCCAACCCTGGGAACACACATAACTTCTGCTGCTGTGGAAATGTCAGCTCAGCAGGCAATTGCTTCGACCCTGTTCAAGCAAGCCCAGACAAGACAACAGGGAGACAGTCCCCAGGAAGGGGGCAAAATGGGGACTTAGGATCCAGCTTTGCTGCAGGATGAGCTAGTACTCAGTCCAGGAGGAGGCCTGTGGACATAACTAACACCCGAACATCAAGAGATGGCAATAGAAGTGTTTGCAAAGAAGCATGGGAGCTACAATGATTTCTTCAGATTCCAGAAAAATGACCAGAAACAGGTTTGAAATGGGTGCACAGTGTCCTTTTTGGATCACCCATGCAGTGTGCATTCAATAAAAATAAAACCATTTTGCTTTACTTTAAAAAAAAAAAGAAAGGCAAGCTCAGGTCAGGAGCCTCTGGAAGCCTGTTAGCAGGGAGCAGGACATCACCATGGACCTGGGCTGTGGGGCCAGAGCTCCAGCCCCAGGAATGGGATAAGAAGAGTAGGGCCAGGCTTACTCTGAAATCTAGTCAAGCCAGGGCTGGACTGGTTGCCCAGGTATTAACATGGAATGTTGGAACATGTGTATGAATATGCGTATCTTCATGTGTTCATGCATGCACAAAGAGGGCAGGCAGGAAACTGCATCTACTTACCTATTCCTTATGCGTTGTTAGGGTTAGCAGATTGACCTGGTGTGGTTCATGGCCTGTGCTGCATGCAGCCTTCCTCTGGACTAATAGGAGGGAAGAGATGATACCCATTTGGGAGAGATGATACCCCCAAATCAAGATGGTACCTGTTGGGAGAGATGATACCCCAAAATTAATTAGAATTCCTGATAACTGGGTTATTTGTGGCTGACCTGCTGAGCATCCCAATGCCAATGAATATCCCCCAAAGGATGAGAGGGGTTACAGTGCTACTTTGGAGGGTCCATATGTAGACATATCCCTTACATTCTTCTCACTATGGGAGGGGGCAAGAAGGTGCTGAATGTGTTTTTCCAAAATGACATAGTATTCCAGTCTTAATTTTAGCTTCTTCTGACCATTCAGGTTGGGTTGCTACTGGTAACATAATGCTGTGTGCTTAATGTGATGTTGGGTGCTTCAGGGAAGAGCAGAGCAGGCTTTGTGGGTGTGTGACCTCAGCAAGTCTCATGGGTCCATAGTCCTGGACACCAGACCTTTGTTGAAATTATAAAGAGAATTTTAAATATAAAATAAGCCCCAAATTTTAGTGGGTTTACTCTTTCGAAAGCATTTCCCACCACTTAAGAGTCTTCAATAACAGCTTTCTTCCACGTGGTGATTCAGGTTCCTACTATTGGTGATTTTGTTATTGCCCAGAACCTCAGGATCCTTTGCCTGTAGCCTGTCACAGGAGGAAGAGAGGATGGAGAGGGTGTCCTCACTTCTTAACTGCCTTTGCCTGGAAGTGAATCACATCACTTCCAGTCATGATTGGGAGAACCAGTCACATGGCCCCAGCGAGGCGCACTGGAGCTGGGAAACACGGGACCTAGCTGCTGAGTGGTGGCTTCCAGAAAGGCCGTGTCCTATGGAAGGAACACAAATTTAGGTGGATCAGTAGCTTTCCATGCCAAGTAGAGTCTTCCTGACAGGGTCCCTAGTGCAAAAGCAGCCACCTGAAAGCAGAGCGTTGCGAACTGAAGAGGAAACATGGGAATCCAGGTCTTGTTTCAGCTCCATGAGATAAGAGTTATCACTGCAATTTCTATAAGAGAGAGAAACAGGAATTGGAGTTGCCCAGGCTTGCCTGCTTGCTTATTTATTTGTATATTTCCAATTATAGGTTTTCAAAACTGAAGATGAGACACTAACACTCTGCCATGTACACAGAAACTCTAAGATGCCTTGCTACTTCACCAATCTACTGTGCTGAAAAACATAAAAGCTTATCACAGAATTAAGGACATGTAGGAAATGTCACCATGGATTGTTGGGTTAGTTATTTTCCACAAATCCTTTTGCTAGCCTCGTGATGTCCCTTGGTAACCATGCTCATAGGCGGATGGCCAGGTACTGGTGCCTCAATCTGGTAGATTCTGCCTGACCATTTGAATTAAAATGCTGATAACCAGAGTAGGCACCCCCTGGAACGTTATCCCCTGCTTGCTGAATTTGTGTCATTGAGCCTTTTGTCTGGATGTGTGTTATGCAAACTTAGGAGTCCTCAAAACTGTTTGGATCCAAACCAGAGAGAGGGCTACTTTGGAAATGGTTTTACCTGCTTTCCTGAAGTGCTGGTGATTTGGCAAACGGTGGTCAGAGACCAGGCCTCCCATGCTCTCTGATAAATGCAGCCCATTTGGTGCTTTTGTCATCTCAGCAACCTGATGTAGGTGCTGAGGTGACAGTGGGTGTGTCTGTGAGCTGTACCAAAGGGGTGGGGAAGGGAACATGCAAATTTGCAGCAATGTGAGGAAACAGGTAATCCCTTCTTTTGCCCTGCTTCTCCCACTCTCCCCAGTAGACAGTGTGAAAGGAGGGGATGGTGGCTTGGAATTCCTAGTGTCTGCTTGGGATGGGTATGTGCACTTTGGGAGTTAAGATGTAAATTAGGTTAACTGTGTAAACAAAGGCAGAGGCTATAAATATGCTCCATGATGTGTCCCAAGCCAAGCCCACAGAGTCCAAAGAAAATCAAAGGCTGTGTCACATAATACTTTTTCTGGGTACCCTGGAAGCCCTGCCTTCTCTGAGACATTTCCAGAGAAAGATAATGCCCAGCTCAGCTCTGTTAGCTGAACTGAATGACCGAGTTGTGGCATTGCTGTGACCAAAGCCACTTAGATGATTTCCCCAAGGAGCTTCCAGATGCAGCCAAGTTTCCTGCTTTTCCCTGAGTTAAGGGAAATCTCCACTTGCCTGGATGTTATGTCTGTCGTCTCATCATTGGAGAAAACATATTACAGTCTCCTGGAGTTGCTTTCATGAAATGGAGCATGGCATCGAGGAAATAAGATAGCCAGCATGCCATCGCAGCGGGTCAGGAATAGTATCCTCTATGTATTTTGATTACATTTTAAAATTCAGTTTGCACACAATCAGGGTGCATTTAATTAACTGCAAGGCATATTATCAGTCTTGGTTTGAATGCATCTGCATTTTAATAGCTTCTTCCTTCCAAATAATAGAATGATGGCCAATATTAACCCATCATCCCGATGCTAAAATCATGGGAACTTGGTTGTTTTCTGCTCATTTTTAAAAATATCATTATTTATGCAGTAGTAATGAAATCAAGCAGTTATCATTTGGCTTTTGGTTAACCAGTTGAGGTTCATTTGTTAATTTTCCGCTAGACTTCTGTTGTGAGTTGAATGAATATTCCCCCGAGGCCCATGTGTTTGGGGCCTGGTCACCAACATGTGGTGGATGCTATAGGAGGTGGGGCCTGGGCGAAGGAAGTGAGATCGTTGGGGGCATCCCCTTAAAAGGGCTTGTAGGACCATCACTCCTTCCTGTTTCTCTGCTTCTTGGCCATTGTGAGCTAAGCAATTCCCTCCAGCATGTGCTCCCACCATGATGTTCTGCTTCACCACAGGCCCAAAAGCAATGAAGCTAACTGACCAGGGACTGAAACTAAGAGCCAAATAAACCTTGTCTTCTTATAAGTTATCTCAGATACTTTATGACATTCATGAAAAGCTAACACAGCTTCCTTTATGTGCATATTTTTTCTAATTAGCTGATG
The DNA here is from genome assembly GCF_964194105.1 of Spermophilus citellus. Lineage (NCBI taxonomy): Eukaryota > Metazoa > Chordata > Mammalia > Rodentia > Sciuridae > Spermophilus > Spermophilus citellus. The sequence goes on along the minus strand of NC_138183.1, from coordinate 23,960,626 downwards.
AATCAAAATGCTAACGATAGGAGAGCAAAGAACACTGGCAAAGTTTACTTTGTAGATTTTTACCCAAATCATAGTTAGTTGATTTTTTTTCTCCTTTAGATTTTCCAGGATAAAGTATTTTAAAATTTTACAATTTTTTTTAAGTTCTAAACAAAATGTGAAATGTAACAAAAAAAAATGTGGAAGGAATAAAGTAATTTAAAAGTGCCCGGAATGAGGTATCATACTCAATAAATATTTTAACATTTTAAAAGGGAAAAAAAAGGCTATAATCTCATCACCAAACAAATAGCAGGAGATTTTCCCTTGTACAGATTTTATAAAGTTGTAATTCACTCTATTTAAATTTTACATCAAGCTTTTTTGTTTCATTTAACATGTTCATAAACATTTTCTCATGCTGTTATAAACTCTTCATAAATATAATTTTAATTGACTGTGTAATTGCTTATTAGGGGTATGTTTGGCTGGGAATACCAGAAAACCTGAAGAACAAAAGCTTAAGGGGATTTTTAGTTTCATGGAAGAAGAAATTGGGACAAGAGTGGAGGCTTTTGGGACAGGGGACTGCTCATAGAGGGCATTAGGGAACCAGCTCTTGCAGCTGTGCCATCCCTAATGATGGCAGCTGCACATAAATCCCAGGGCCCTCCCAGAGGAATCAGGAAGTCCTGCTTCGTGATCACCCTAGCTCAAAAAAGAAATTCCAGGTAGGTAACTTTCCCATCTCTGTATTGGAGGACTACAGGTACCTTAGAATAGAGTGAATTAGTACTGTATCAAAGGGCAGTTGGTTTTTAATTTTTCTTTTCTTTTTTTTTTTTTTCAAAATTCCAGTATGTTTGCTTACCTGTAAGCTGCAGGGTTTAAAGGCCTGTCTTTTACATACTACCCTCTAACTTGGCACTGGAGGCACAAATGTACAACTAGCCATGAAAGTAAGATCAAAACCAGCAGATACCAATTTCAGGGAGGCAGCTGTCAAAAAAAGATAGAGGGAAAATTTCTCTAATCTGAGAGCTACCCTGATTTGGGATTAACTACTTCATGGGATTGTGGGTCCCTGGCCCAAGATGCAGGGACTGAATAGTTACTTGGTAAATTGCAAAAGAGGTCTTTTATGATCTGGTCAAGTGAACCAGGTGACCTATAAGTTCTATGTGTCTCTATGATTTTAGATTAGGGTATATTTGCTGCAGTATTTCCCCAGCACACAGAATATGTGTTGTATGGCAGAACTTCTTGCTAAGATTGCTTTGGATTGAACATAGTTGGGTGAAATGCAGATGCTTAGAGTAATTGCCTAAAATAGACACAGTTTACCTCTTAGGCTTCTGGTTCCAATATGGTAGAAGAGCTCTCTCTCGGATTTGGGCACACCTGTGATCTGGGTCAAGCCCATACACTGTGACCAGCCCTATCTTAAATGACATACCTTGTTCCTTGATACCTGTTAGTAAGACTTCTTTCTTTCCTAATGCCATGAATTTTCCCTTTGTGTGCCAAAGAACATGTGCATGGAAATGGAGGCTCTGTCTTTGGCATCACTTAATTATAAGGCAAGGAGAAACATTAAAATATTGTCCCTTGATTCATTTGCAAAAGAGGTCCTATGGAAATGCCGTTTCACTAATGTAACTCCTTTTATCTGAACTCTTGACTTAATGCTATGAAATCACACAGTCAGTAAACCTGTGAGTTTGAGTCTGTGTAAGGCAGTCCATGATTTTTTAAAAAAATATCTATGCTATAGACACATTTGTGAATGCTGAGGATATCAGAGTAAATATGACAATCTCCGCCTTCATGAAGCTTGCATTCCAGTTGCATTACAGAATCTGTATACTGTGTCGGTTTGGGGAGTGCTGAGGACAGGGATACCTTTGTGGGATGCTCAGGGAAGGCCTTATGGCAAGGTGATATTTGAGGTATGATGGAAAGCAGGGCACTAAGTATGCAGGTATCTGGAGGACACAGGGGCAGCAGGTGCTGGCCCTGAGATGAGCGTATGCTTGATGTGTTCAGGAAGCAGGCAGAAGGCTGTTGGGGCAGGAGTGGAGTGGGTGAAGAATGTGACCACAGCAGGGGTGACTGGCGCTGGATTATGGAGTCACCTGTATACCCGCACAAGGACTTTGCTTTTAACTTTAAGTGAGCTCAAAATCTAGTGGAGGGTGTAGAACACTGGAATTCTACAATCCAATCTGTTTTTTAAAAAAGATGCCTCTGGCTCATGTGGTGAGAATGTGGGGGGAGTAGTTAGTAAGGAGGGAGCAAGAGTGGAAGTGGGAGATCACTTGGGAGGATGCTGTGGTAGTGGGGTGGGGTGGGCGGGGGCCCTGAGCTGTGAGGGCCAAGCTGGTAGCATCGGACGTAGTGAGGCCTGGGTGCGTCTTGATTGTACAGCTAGGGGAACTCTTCATCAGGAAGAGGAGTGTGAAGGGGAAAAGTCAAGGATGCGCCAAAGATTTTGCTGAAACATCTAGGAGGATGGAGTTCCATGGTAATGAGATAGGGTGAGCTCTGGGAAGGCCTATTGAGGAAGGAAAATATTTTGGAAATGTTGAGCAAGAGATTCTGATTTGATGCTCAAGCAGAAGTGTTGACTGGCAGTGTCTTGGACTATTTAATCCACTGTGACAGACTTCCATAAACTGGGAGACTCATAACCTACAAAAATTTATTTCAGACAGTTCTGCAGAGTGGGGAGCCCCGGATCAAGGGACCAGCAGATTTGGTGCCTGGTATGGTCTGTTTCCAGGTTCACAGTGGCACCTTCTCTCTGTGTCCTCACATAGTGGACGTGCAGGGCAGTTCTGTGAGGCTTCCCTTCTTTTTTTTTTTAATTTTTTTTAATTTTTGGAGAGAATCCCAGTATGTGTATGAGAATTTAATAAAGACAAAAGTAGTAGTTTAATTCATTGGGAAGGTGATGGATTGTTTAAACACTAGCAATGGACAAAGGAAGAAAATCAACATGGGCCATGAGACCTCTATAAGGGCAAAGTACATTCATGAGGACTCTACCCTTGCAATCTAATCACCCCAAACACCCCACCTAATACTATCATATTAGCTTTTCAACATATGAATTTTGGAGGTCATAAACCTTCAGACCACAGCAGGCAGGTAGATATGAATCTGAAGTTCTGAAGAGCCCTGATTTGATGGGACTCATCAACATTTCCAGCCAGGAGGTTGGGTAAGATCACCAAGGGGGTGAAGGTAGATGGAGAAGAGATCTGAGCCTGATGTGCTAGACTGTTGGGGGAGATGACAAGGAACTAGCAAATGAAAATAAGGAGGATTAACCAGTGAATTAGAAGAGAACTAACTGGAGACTTGGAATTTAAGAAATAATTTTTTACGTCTATATCAAAGGCTGCTGATATGCCAAGAAATTTTGGGCCTGGGGATTATCCACTGGATTTAGCAACGTGGAGGTTACTCTTGGTGGAAAGGTGGAGGTGGCTCTGTATGGACTGAATTTAAGTGAGAGAGAGGTGAGATTACCTGGGGACAGCAGGAGTGTTGACTTTTCAAGGAACTTGGCTATAAGGGGGAGAAGAAAAGGTATTGGAGATGAAGGGGAATGGACCCAGGAGAGGCTGCTTTTAGATAATAGTTCGTGTGAGAACTGTTGAGGGTGATCCAGAGCCTGGGAAACAGTGATGAGGCAGAGAGAGAGCAGCCTACAGCTGGAAGACAGTCCTTGCACCAGGGTGAGGACACACATGGAGGTGTGTTGTCCTGCAGGAGCCTGGGAACCGAGGCGGGATGCTGCGGGTGAGCCCTGCTGACTGCTGGTTTTCTGAGTGAGACTGCTGGCAGTGAGGCAGGGGAAAGAGGTGTTAGAAATTTGAGGAGAGAGGAGAAGGTGTGAAGTAATCCTCTTGGACAGTTCAAGAGTCACTGGTCTAGGGAAACGCAGTCAGACTTTGGGATACCTCCAGCGACTTCCATGCTGTTGGGGATCCTGAACTGAAAGTAAGAGCAGACAGTAAAACACAGGTTCTGTGTAGTCTTCCCAGCGTTTTCAACTGAATATGTGCAGGTGCACTAGGCAGAGACCTGGATTTTATTTGAGCTGGGCTCTTGCCAGATGAGGATGGCAAAGGGAGAGGGGCCAAGGACATTGACAGTGTGTATAGGTGGGGTGAGAGTTATTGATCATGAACCTGAGAGGTGGCCAAAGAGGGAAGCAAGCGTATGAGGTGGGTTAGGGGCAGTAAAAGGATAATCGGATTATAAAAATAACATCGCGCTTTGTTTTCATTAACTGGATTCCCTTTTATAAATAAAATCATTTCTATGGCACGATGGAAAGTTACTTTGTTAAAAAAAACTATAGTAATTTTTTATAGATGAAACCCTGCTATATAATAGTGATATATATTGCATTTTCTCAACATGTTACGGTCTGCCTGGAAGAATTAAGTGTGAGGCATTATGGACAGATCCTAGTGCTTCAGCAGATGGGGTGCTGCTGCCACACGGGAGCACAAGGTCACTGGCCCAACCCCAAAGGCTGGATTTGAACATGCAGCTGGTGCTTCCTGGCCAAGGGAGCAATCATCTTGGTCACAGTGATAGAGCTAATGATCAATGGGGTGTCTGGTCAAAGGGCAGAGGTTACTAACAGGGAGGCAGGACAGAGCAGCTGGCCATTGGGAGCCAGGATCTGTCTAGTCCAGAAGAGGAAAATTGGCAGCAATTGAGGGTGTCTCACCACAGGGAGATGCTCTTTGAGAAGGAACAGGGGAATAGACATGTACCAGACACAACCACCCAAGAGGGACAGCAAGTGTGTTGGTGAGCTTTTTATCACTATAATGATATACCAGAGATAAATAACTTATTAAGAGAAAAGGTTTATTTTGGTTTAGTTTTGGAGGTTTCTGCCCATGATTGATTGGCCCTGTTGCTTTACGTCTGTGGTGGAGCACCATGGTGATGTCATGGCAAAGAGCAACTGGCACAAGAGCAAATTTGCTCACCCAATGGCTAGGAAGCTAAGAGGAAGGGGCCTGGGTCCCCAAATCCCTCTAGGGGACATGCCTTTGATGACCTGAGGACCTCCCAACAGGTCCCAACTCCTAAATGTTCCAAAACCTCCCAATAGTGCCTCCCTGGGGACCAAGACTTCAGCACATGGGCCTTTAGGGGACATTCAGCATTAACTATGGCAACATGGAATCCTGATCTTTCCCCCTGAGTCCTCAGGTCTGAGTCTGGGTCCGTTGATGGCAGAAGTAGCTCAGGTAAAAAGGAAGAATTTGAGTTGATCATTTTGTTGGGGGCACTTCCTATCATAGTCTGGGCTGGCTCAGACACTGGGTAGGACTGAACCCAGGGGTAGAACCACTGATGGACCCAGCTGCAGGATCTGGGAAAGGCAAGGGCAGAAGAAGCCAGGAGCGGCTGAGGAGGAACATCTGCTGTCTTCCTACAGTACAGACGGAAGTCCTAAATACTAGCACACCACTTATTTCATCCTAGGAAAAATCCATGTTTAGCCCCCTTGTCTGGGTTTCATATGAACCAGGACAGGCTGTGGGGAAAGCACAGGTCCTCTTGTCGGCATCTTTATTCTTCCCTAGGATAGGTGTGTAAGCCACATTAGTGTCCCGAGAGGCGTGGGGCTCTACTGGGCTGTGAGTCCTCATCCTAATCCAGTAACATCACTACTGTATTATGTCAACTTCCTGTGCTTGAGTCTCCTCATCCTTGATATGGAAACCACAGCCCCCTTTCCCTCAGTAGCGTGAGATAAGAGGTTTGGGAAATGCAACAGGCTCAGCTGGAAGGCTGCTGTGGTCGGTTGGGATACAGAGGACTTGGTCTTGCAAGATAAAGTGAGATCAGCAAGGATTAATCAGGCCAAATCAAGTCTGTGATGGTTGAGTGATTTTTTTAGAAATGATTACAGGTCTGCACCATTTAACAGGACTGCCTGTCGTGACTGAAAATATTTTCTAGAGCAGATCAGATAAAGCCAAGTTAAAAAATTGGTCATTGCTATAAATCTGATGGTAGACTATCAATGACCTAGATTTCCCCGGAAGTTTTCCCACAGGGAATGAAAGAAGAACCACTGTGTGGCTGCTGCGGCTTGATTGGTCAATACCTAAGAGATCTCCACAACACTAAAAGATCGCCCGTCACTCAGCTTGCTGTCACAGATCAGGACTCACCTAATTCAGAAGCCAGTGAGATGTGTGAACCACATCTATAGATTAAATGGTCAGATTTCAACTCCAGCTGACAGCAGTACAGAACAGACTCTGGTTGCATTGTTCTTTTCCTAGTTCATAATGCTTGGCTCATTGCTAAAGCTGCTTTTTTATTTTTTTTAATTACTTGTTGATGGACTTTTATTTTGTTTATTTGTATGTGGTGCTGAGAATCGAACCCAGGACCTCACACATGCTAGGCAAGTGTGCTACCACTGAGCCACAACCCCAGCCCCCCCATTTTTTTTAATATATATATTTTATAGTTGTAGTTGGACACAATACCTTTATTTTATTTGTTTATTTTTATGTGGTGCTGAGGATCAAACCCAGTGCCTCACACATGTAGGTGAGCGCTCAACAGCTGAGCCACAACCCCAGTCCCTGAAGCTGCTCTTTTTAATTCCTAAAACCATTCAGTCAGGATTCCCCCATTTTCTGCCCTCCATTTAAGTAGGTAGAGTTGGTGAATGGTATAAAGAGAAGGCTTACCTGGAGGGCCCAGACCTGGAGGGCCAGAGCCCTGGACCTGAAGTAGAGACCTAGCGCAGAGCTGAGAATAGAGGCCATTCAGAGTGGCCCAGGGCCATGGGAGCTGTTCCAAGTCATCCTGGACTTTTCAAGAGGCATGTAACTCCTAGGAAGAACCAGGAGCCTGACTCTTCTCATCTGTCCTAGTGAGATCTGCATAGCAGTGTGACACACCTGATACTCTGTACCCCAACTGATGAAAATCATCCATGTCACAACAAGATGGTTCATAATGGTCCCTGGATCCTTCTTATTGGTTCCCAACCGACTTTTGTGCTAGCCTATCACTCATTCCTGCATCCTGAACTCTTGTCCCTGAAGTTGACTTTAACCTTACCTTTGGCTCTTTGGATTTGTGTGAATGTTAGTACTGTGCTGACTCATTCTCCAACTCCCACCACCTTGTGAGGTGGGAGGTGGGAGTGTCCTTGGTGACAACATGACAAAGCTCCCAATATTGCATTAAGACATAGTGGGTAAGCATGTGCACACAAAAGGAGACACCTAAAAGTGCGTGATTCTGCATCACTGTGCTGTCTCCTTCCTGTGCTCATAGAAGTGTAAATGCGTGTGTGTTGAAGTGTACACCTGTTGCACAAGCGTCAATGATAGAATATTCCAGTGAAGACAATCTAGAATCATCCAAGTACAGGTCTAGTCACATTATATGAGTCTGAACATGATTCTGGGGAGGGTTCTAAGGCTCTGGATGACCTGTCTGAAGAACCTCGTAGCAAACAGAGGCAAAGATGCAATATTTGGCCCTAGGATGAAATAAGCCTCCTATCATGGAAGAACTCATTTATTCTCCTTGTTGGCTCATGTGTTGAACAATGTTAGCCTACTGTGTTCTATGAATTCAAGGACAGCCCAGTGGGAAATGGACTCGTTAAAAGAATTTCCAGGATGATGAAGGGCACTGAGCACTCTGAGCTGAGGGAAGTACGCAGTGTTCCTAGAAGTTGGGTACTTATCCGAGGAAACAAACTAGTAAGTGGCAACTTGATTTTGAATACAGGTCTCTCTGACACCAAGCCTCATCTGTCAACCACTAGGCCATATTACTTCATATAGTAACTGGATTGAGGGTCCGAGATAAGAATGGTGAACAAGGATGATGGCTTATGTGTCTGCTAGGGAGTGGATTTTACTCTATGGGTGATGGGATTCTCTCAAGAAGGGTCTAGTTGGATATGCATTTTTGAAAGAGCAATTTCATTGTGGCATAGAAAGTAATTTGAATTGGGAGACATCAAGCGTGGAGGCAAGAGGATCGTTCAGAGGTGATTCTACTAATAGTGATCCAGAAGGGGAGAGGGATAGGCTCAGTAGGAAAGAGTCTGTGGAGATGCTGAAGAAGCCTAGTTGTGACAGGTAGGAGGTTGAATTGATGGGTCTTGGTACCCTTGAATAAAGGGTGAGAAACATGGAGGAATAAAGTTGGTAGCCAGGTTTCTGTCATAGATGAGGAGATGGTTGATGTTAAACACGGGAAAAGGAACATATTTTAGGGAAAGGTGATCAATTTTGTTTGGACATGTTGAGATCCTCATGCCTTTGGAAATATATTTGAGATGCCTGGTAGACCACCGGACATACGGGTATGGGACTCAGTCCAGAGGGTTCAGCAGGTTCAGTAGAGTGAAGGAAGTACCAGTTTTCCTGCAGGTGATACCAGTGCTTCCCTCACAGCAACACAAACTGTAGGGTGTATCCAACCAGAATTGTTCACCCCTGTTGAGTTTTCCAAATCAGTAAGTCAGTAATTCAGCAAATAAATCTTAGGCACATAAAACGATAGGAATAAAATGGCATGCACCACAAGCTCCTCTAATCAATATATACTAAGCTTATAAATCTTTGGTTAAAATTTAGATTGCAGTGGGCACTTAAAATGTGAAAACATTCCAGTTGGCACTCCTCTGGCTGTTTCACTGAGATGAGAGCACAGTTGCTAATCTTTTGGACTGATCGGAGGAGGCCAGTTTTGAACTAGAAGTACCCATACTTAGGCATGACATCCTTCTAGCTCTAACAATGCTTAGCTTTCAAGCCTGCCTGTTATGCTGAGAATTATCAGACCAGAGAAATGTAAGTAGCTATGAGTCAGAGAGGTAGCAAATTTAATCTGAAACATTCAAACCTCTGCAATTAAATAATTCCGATGTCTTCGTAGCTCTATTCCCCAGATTTTTAAAATCTGAAAAACAAAAAAACCAAAACGAAATAAAAATAAAATAAAACCAGCTTGTGGGGATTTGCCTCTCTGATGAGCTGTACAGTGTATATGGGTCAAAAAATGAAATCCAGAAAGCAAGTAGTTGGTGGCCTCAGAGGCCGCAGGGATGCTCAGAATTCCTTAGCATCACATGGTGACCACTGAAAGTTTCATTCTGTTTTGTGACTTGACATGCAGCAAAGAAGGTAGCACAGCTGTAAACCAGCTGTATTTCATTTAGACTTGGAAACAGGGCCCCTTTGTCTGTTCCAAATGTTCTTGGCCCCATCCCTCAATTTCATGGACTTTGGTTGTTGGTGGAAAAGTAGTTGTTGAAATATAGGTTCACTCTTGGAACCTGCCACTCACCAGGACTTCTGGCAACCTTTGGGGATTGAATTTAAGCCTGTGAACCATTTTGTGATACGCAACAAGGTACAGAAGTTAATTAAGTGGGTTTCCCATATGTTCTTCTGTGACTTCATTCATAGAAACGCGTTGACAACTGAACTACAAACGTGCCATCTTCCTAGTAACCTGCGAACATAAAGGATGCAGCGCCCCCTAGTGTAAGAAATTATTTAATGTGTGTTCATTCCACACTTTTTTTAAAAAAAAAAATAAGGTAAGGTATTAAGGAATGCACTAATGGATGTGTTTATTAAATGTGGGTAGCAGTAAAATAGAAAAGGTATAAATAATACTTTCAAAATTTTTATTTTCTACACAATCCTTTAATGGTGCAGATAATGGCTGAGCCATAGCATCTTACAACTACTGGGGCTATAGAGATTCATAATATGGAAACAGGTTGTGGTTACTTCTAAGTGGATGGAGAGGGTTTGGAGTTGGCATGAGCACATGGAGAGGCTTCTGGAAGTGGCTGGCAATTTCTGTTTATTTTTAATTGAGTGGTAGTTGTAAAGGTGTTTGTTTCTTGGAAACTCATTTTGCTAAACACTAATTTTATTGTTTTCTGCATTTGTACATAATAAAAATATTTAGAAAAGGAAAATTTTGATTAACCATATCACCTCTTAAGTTTGTAGTCCTTTTGAGAAAAATATCAAAAATGCTAAGAAGGGCTGGGGATGTGGCTCAAGCGGTAGCGCGCTCGCCTGGCATGCGTGTGGCCCGGGTTCGATCCTCAGCACCACATACAAATAAAGATGTTGTGTCCGCTGAAAACTAAACAATAAATATTAAAAAAATTCTCTCTCTCTCTCTCTCTCTCTCAAAAAAAATGTATGAAAAAATGCTAAGAAATGTATGGTTTTGACACTTTATTTTATCATACTTTCAAATAAGACTTAGGTACCAATGGACACGTATATTGACAGGCCAGATAGCATCATTAAAACTTGAGTTTTATGTTCTGTGTGATGTACACTTTATGTTCTCTGTGAGGCTCTGTGGAGAAGTCCAAATTCAGTATTGCACTAATATTTAGTTTCTCTGGAAGTGGCCATTTAGGTTATAAGTTCATTGTTATAAACAGTCAAAGGAAGAAACTAAGATTTACATAAGAAGGGCTCTTACCATTAGAAAAAAGAGTTCCAAATTAAAAAAAGGGGGGGGGGGTTTGCTTTAGAATTCAGAGGCAAACAGATGCTTTACTCTTTATTGGAGCTGAAATATTTGACTGTTTCCTACAAAGTTGAAAATTTCTGGAGAGCATTCTACAGGACACATTATTTAAGAGCAAATCAATGGATGTGTTTATTAAATGTGGGTAGCAGTAAAATAGAAAAGGTATAAATAATCCTTTCAAGCTATTTAATTCCAAGCTATTTAATTGTAACTAATTTTCTTCAAGATATATGAATGCATTCAACATTTTACTTTGAAGGAAATATCAAAAAGGCTTTCACATTTGTGCAATCCAGATGAAAAGTGAGAAAGAAAGAGAAAAAAGAAGCAATGAAGTTGAAAGACTAAATTGATTTCAGGTGCACTTGCCAATTTTCTGTAACATCTCATTAGTTGTTTTGGAGACGTTGGAAGAGTGAGGAGTCTTTTCCATGTTCTTAGGTTTAGAAATGAGATTATGATCTAGTCAGTCTGGTCTTATATCTCCATTCCTGTCTTTTACCTTGTCATGGACAGATTCCCCCTTCAGAAGCATGGAGTGCAAGGGAAACCTCCCTGAGTGGCCACTCCTTCTACACCTTCCTGAACTCTGCCAGCCCCCCAGTGGCTGGAGTGCTTGCTCACTCTCTCCTGAATCACAGCTAATCATACATGGGTGTCATGTGTGTTCAATTTTTTTTTTTTTGCTTTTATCTTTTTTCATTCTCCATCACATTGCATATAGAGAGATCAACCACTCTGAATTGAAATTAACTGTCATGATTGTTTGCTGTCATAACCAAACACCAGAAAAAAACAAGCCTTTTAAAATGTGCAAATGAGCCAGTCATGGTAAGCACACCCTTGTGATCCCAGCTACTTTGGAGGCTGGGGCAGGAGGATCTCAGGTTCTCAAAATAAAAAAAATAAAAAGGGCTAGGGATGTGGCTTAGTGGTAAAACATCCATGAGTCCAATTTCCCAGTGCCAATCAACAAACAAAAATTTAAAATAAAAAATTCTTGGGGCTGGGGATGTGGCTCAAGCGGTAGCGTGCTCGCCTGGCATGCGTGCGGCCCGGGTTCGATCCTCAGCACCACATACCAACAAAGATGTTGTGTCCGCCGAGAACTAAAAAATAAATATTAAAAATTCTCTCTCTCTCTATCTCTCTCTCTCTCTCTCTCCTCTATCACTCTCTCCTTAAAAAAAAATTCTTAAAATTGAAGTGAGAACATATGCACAAAAAAACTTGGAGTAGAAAATTTAGCTTAGAATTTGTGGGATTGTAAATTAATGCAACCATTATGGAAATCAGTGGAGGTTCCTCAAAGGACTAGGCATGGAACCACCACATGACCCGGCTGTACATGCTCAGTATTTATCCAAAAGAATTAAAAGTCATCATGAGATGGGGACACATACCCATGTTTACAGCAGCACAATTCACAACTGCCAAACTGTGGAACCAGCCTAGGTGTCCATCAGTGGGTGGATGGATAACAAAAATTTGGTGTCTGTATACACAATGGAGTTTTACTCAGCCATAAAGAAAAATGAAATTATGTCATTTTCAGGAAAATGGATGGAACTTGAGAGTATTATATTAAGGAAATAAGCCAAACTCAGAAGATCAGTGGTCATATGTTTTCCCTGTTTGGTGGAAGATAGAGAGGAAAAAGGAAAAGAAAGGTGGGAGGTGATCACATGGAAGGCAAAGGGAAGTCAGTAGAACGAGGAAGGGGTCCAGGGTGGGAGGAGGGGAGGGAGGGGTGAGTGCTAGGCAGTGATATTGGCCAAACTATATTGTTATATCATTTGCATGTACGACTATGTAATCACAAATCCCACCATTATGTAAAACTATAGTGCACCAATAAAAAACTCTTTAATTGAAAAAAAAAAGCTGGGACAATTCAATAGAAAAATGGTTAAAAATGACATATCCAGGGTGTATTTGTAGCAGTTACAAATGACAAAGTAAGCCAATATGACTGATAGGAAAAAATACACGTGTACGCATACCTTACATAAATGAATCAAGAGGGTCTGGGTGGGACGTTTAGAGGAGGTGGAGAAAAAGAACTTTAGTCTTTTCAGTAACCTTAAGTTAGCCAAATTTACACCTTGTCGACATCTCCCTTTGAAAGGTTATTTTATACCACCTGGTAGTAGATATACAGACATGGTTGGAGTTTCCATGGTGACCTGAATCCTCTGTCTTGCTGGATGTTTAATCTGAAGATTTTCCAAAGGGTTAGGGAGGAAGTCCATTTGGGGAGTGTCCTCTTGTGTGTGTGTGTGTGTGTGATCTCAGCTGTGTTGTTTTAGGGCCTTCTGCCCACTGCAGAAGGCCCCTAGCTCAAGGCCCCTAGACAATGGAGATGAAATCATGAAGGACCAACAGATCTCCAAGTATCTTGGAACCTTAGAGGAAGATGCTGTCCTGCTCCAGTATTTCTTAGTCAAGAGGTCACCAGCCCTGGACAGTCTATGGAGTGACTTGCCACACAGAGGCTGGGCTCGTTAGCTGCTCCTTTGGCATTTGAGTTGTGCCTCGTGAACAGATCTTCCACCCAAGACATAAGACAGCCCAGGCCTCCTTCAGTGGTCGGCCTTGGAGGAAACCCTGGAGGGACTGAAGAAGCAGGTCTGACCTTTTTCTTTGAACATCACTTTGCACAGCACCACCAGTGGCCTTGAAGTCTGGCTTCATGACAGAAATGTAGCGTCCTGGGCAGCCACAGAGGTGCTGGCTGTTTCCCTGAGAGCAGTGTGCTGGAACTTGTGGCCTTGAGAGCTCACTGCCTGAGGCTCGTCCTGCTGGCTCCCCACTGCCCAGTCTCAGATAAAACACAGCGTCCTGGCTGCACTCTAAGGTATGCGTCTGTTTCAGTCTCCTCCATTTCAAATCATTTTTAAAGAGCTCCCCTATCCCTATGCCAGGCATGGATTCCACTTCCACTTTCTATCACCCTCAAGGGAGGTGACAGCCTTGGGAGCTGCAGGAGGGACCGGGTAAATCCCACAGCAGGGGCCACCTGTTATCTCAGCCTGTAGAATAGGTGCTTAATAATTTCCCTCAAAATGGCTGAGTGAATGAGCACTCATATAATCTGATCAGATGAATGGACCACCCACTCCTCCATAGAGCAGCTCCTGGGGTCCACCTCATCCAGGAATCCCCCAGAGGTCACTCTGTACTTATTCTCTCATGCATTCATTCAACAAGCATTAAGTTCTTACTCTGTGTTAGATAAAGTTCTAAGTGGTGGGCATAGGGGCAGTGCAAAAGACATGTTCCTGCCATCCTGGGCTTTACAATATGGAAGAAAAGATGTTCTGGGATAGATGTAGGATGTCGAATAACCCCAACAAAGGGACAGTGATGCTTCCTCTGTGTTCCCTGTTTGGGAAAGGACTGGTGGCTCCAAGCAGCATGGAGCTTTCTTGTGCCCACCGTGGGCCTCAGGCCAGCTCTGTCTTCCTCTCCCGCCTGGACATCACTCCATCAGGCTCCCAGGGACCTTTGTAAAATGAGCTTCTCATGTCAAAAACACAAAATGCCTCAGATTCCATTGCTTACAATAGGCACTTTGGGACCAAAGGCATTTTATTTATTTTTTAAGTGAAAAAAAAAAAAAGTTTTTCATAAGTGAATGTTTTTCCTTCTAGACCTGGGTGCCTTTCTCTTATTCATCCCCTGCTCATGCAGCTAATCAGATTTGAAGGGTAAAATAATACCAGACTCACAGTTGTATGTGACATGAGAAATGTATTAGTGAAGAGCCTGGGGTTCTAAGAAATAAAGACCAGCTTGAGCTGGCTTGGGAGGGGTTATTATAAGGGTGCAGGGGTGTCTCACAGAATCAGAAACAAATGTGACTGGGCCTAAGAAAAACACCAAAGAGTCACTAGAATGTTTAAAAGAGTCACTATCCCTGTTCAACTTCCTTACAGTTTCTTCCCTTCCCTTCCTTCTCTCTTTCCCTCCCTCTTCCATTCTCCATTCGGCTTCTCTGCTTTTCTGGCATTGGGCCAATCCAATATGGCTGCCCTATAGTTTCTTAAATTCCATGTCCCAAGCCCAGTCATATCAGAGATTCCCTTCAAATCAGCTGTGGCCAGAGGCCTGGGTCACATTATCCCAGAATTGCTCCTGGAGGTCATTCTTCTGCATGCAGGTTAGCATCTAGACAAGGGGCTAGCAGGGCAGACAGGTGTGAAAGTACACCTAGATCTGCACTCAGGACATACCTACAGCCCATACACCCAAAGCCTTTGCATGGCTCCACGTCTAACTGGAGATGGTCTGAATTCTTACGGGAACATGTGGTTCTGATGAGCGTAGGGTTCAGAAGATTCATGGGAACAGCCCTGGACCTAAACAGAACACATGGTTCCAGTCCTGGCTCCTCCAGTAGAGAACTCTGATATCTTAGGCAAGTCCCTATCCTGGCAGAGCCTTCATTTTCTGTTTAAACTGGAAAGCACAGGGGCAGCTTTTAATTACTTGAAGGGCCATGTGGAGAGAGGGGACAGGTGAGCTGCCTCCCTGGTTCTAGAGGGAACACAGTGGAAACTGTAGAGTCATAACTTGTGGCTGAAGATCCTGAAGCACCTTCTCCAAGTCAGGCTGCTTAACTGTGGAACTGACGTTCCATGGAGGGTTGACACCTCATGGCTCAATGAGAAAGAAGTGCGAAAAATGTCTCCAAAATGGAGATGCTGCCCTGTTTCCTGACAGGATTATTTTTATGTGTTGGGGAGAGATAATGGGAATTTTGAGGACTGTATGCACACGAATACTTCTTGCATTATGATCTTCACAAAAAGAACTATTTTGCTCCCATTTGTACATTCTTCCAAAGCCTTTGAAGCACAGTTTTTAATACGTATGTCATGGTGTACAAGGCCACTAGGCTGAGAAAGGATAAGGTGGGAATGTAAGTGGCATGCTCCTCTCCTAATGAAGACGATGATCTATGGCTGTAGATGAGCTGTGGCTCAGAACCTCACCAGTGAAAGGCTTTCCCCTTCCCAGGCCAGTGCATAGTGATCTGTCGAACACATGGTGGATTAGCAAACACTTCCAAAGAACTTAGGAAGACGATGCCTTGCAAATCTAGCAAAGGAATTAAACAGAACTCTGAAATCGAATTGAAAATAGTTTTGCTTTGTTTGTCATTTTTTTTTATTATGACTGTTAGTGCTCGGTGGAGCACATGTTTAATAGGGCACTAACGGGTCCTGAAGTGTCTCATTGAACTTCTCCACAGGATTCTTGGACCCCTCAAGAGTTGAGAAGATAATGGCCCTGGAATTTTATTATGCATCATTATGCTAGAAAATACTTTTTGATACGGTTATAATTACTTCAGTGTACTTTATAATTTGGGGAGTTTTGCCTTGCAAAGTGGAGATAGGGAAGGCAATGTCTCTGAAATAACTGGAAGAAAAGGGAGAATTAGGAGAAAGCTGAAGATGTGTATTTTTGTGAGAACAATTGCCTAAGGTACAAATAGGGTGAGAATGGAGAGGGGAGGAACCTGGCAGCACCACCTGGCCTTCCTGTTGGGGATGTTTGAAGTTGATCTCACGTAATTTTTCACATCTTTTGTAAGTGGGCATAATTGATTCAAAACAGCATGATTGGGTTCTAATACAGTGATTCTCAAAATGCAGCCTTGTCAAAGGAATGCTTTTCTTGACTGCTTATGAACTGAGATAAAAATACAAGTCCTTGCTTTGATGGACGATGAGCAATCCCATAAAATACTAGGTTTTACTTATGATTAAAGGTTGCTGGAGTAACCTACTGAGCAAGACATGAAGGTTCTTTCTGAACCCAAATTGGCCTGTTACTATAGATGCTCATTAGTCCGAGGACTCTAATTAGTTGTATTGAAAAGTCTGGCTGTGAGTCGGTAACAGAGTCCGCATTATGTGACATGCATGCAAACAGCTGGAATTTCCAAAAGGGAGAAGAGCAAGTGGGACATAGAATGTCCAAAGTGAGTAATAACCAGAAAAACTCCGGAGTTGAGAGTGGTTAGTCTAGAAAAGTTACCTTCACTCCTGGTTGGGCATCACAGTTGCAGTGCTTTGAAGAACTATGTGTTGCTGGACTCCATGATGGCCTACTGAACGAGAACCATGCTGTCGCCTGCGGACTTGGCCTTTATCTCCTCCATCAACCCAGTCACATGTCCACCCCAGACTAGTCACACGCAAAGGGAAACAGGATTGTGAAGGTGCATCCCCTGGAGCTCAATTCATTGCTGACAGAAACAACTGAAACAAACAAAAATCCACCATAGCTGTATTTTCAGTGTGGTGGCATGTTAAGGTTCAGTTTAAAAACAAAAACAGAAAAAGATTTCTACCCTCAAAGATTGTTATGGCTTAGATTTGAGATGTCCCCCCAAAGCTCATGTGTGAGACAATACTAGAACATTCAGAGGTGAAATGATTGGGTGATGAGAGCCTTAACCTAATCAGTGCATTACTCCATTGATAGGGATTAACTGGGTGCTAACTGTGGGCAGGTAGGATGTGGCTGGAAAATGCAGGTCACTGTGGATGTGTCTTTGGGGTTTATATTTCGTCCCTGGTGAGGGGATGTCTTTCTCTGCTTGCTTGCTGTCCTGTCCTGAGCGGCTTTCTTCTGCCACACCCTTTTTCCGTGATGTTCTGCCTTTCCTTGGGCCCAGAGCAAGGGAATTGGCCATTGCTATGGTTTAGATGTGAGCTCACTTGTGAAACAGTGCAAGAAGGTTCATAAGAGAAATTATTCGGTTGTGAGAGTCTTAACCCAGTTAGCGAACTAATCCCCTAGAAGGGATTAACTGAGAGGTAACTAAAGTGGTAGGTAGGATGTGGCTGGAGGAGATGGGAATTTGGGGCATAGCTTTGGGGTGTATATTTGTATCTGGCAAGTGGAGACACCTCTGTGTGTGTGTGTGTGTGTGTGTGTGTGTGTGTGTGTGTGTGTGGTGTCTTGATCACCATGTGAGCTGCTTCCCTCTGCCACACTCTTCTACCATGATGTTCAGCCTTACCTTGAGCCTTGAGGAACGGAGCCAGCCTTCTATGGACTAAGACTTCTGAAACCATGAGCCCTCTAATAAATCTTTCCTCCTAAAATTGTTCTGGCCACAGTGGTGAAAAAGCTGACTAAAACAGGCATCTTTGGACTGAGACCTCTGAAACTGTGAACCCCAAATGAATTTTTCCCTCTCTACATTATTCTTATCAGGTCTTTGGGTCACAGTAGTGAAGACGCTGACTAAAACAAAGATCATATGATTCATTTAGAAAGACTAAAGGTTGTAAGAAATAACTAGATAACTAATCCATACAGGGCAGGAGTAGAACCAACCTGAATTGAGAGGCTGCCCACCTGTGTGCTAAGTACATTTTGTGCCATCTATAATCTTCAGTCTTCTGAGGTCTGTAAAGTGACCTGCATTTTTAAAAAATGAAGAAGAAGAAGAAGAAATAGAGGTCAAAGAATTTAGTGGATTTGAATTGGATTATCTCTCTGAAATTGAGTAAGCCAGAATTGGTGTCTTTTTTCTTGGTATCTACATTTGGTTTTTGTCTCGGTTATTTGCCTTGTTGTGGCAGCGTAGTGTGCTGTCTCTTAATTAATAAGGAGATGCATCATGACCTCACTCCAGTTTTCTAAAATGTGAGTTGGCCCAATGCATGCTTTCCTGTTCTTTGAGTTTGTGTGCTGGATGGGGAGTGGGCTTGTGTTTCTGTCAGAGTTGACCTTGCACCTCTTTGCCTCCGCACAGTATTGTACAGCCTCATTCTCTTTCACTCATCAAATGTTGGTCAGCGACTGATTGACAGTGCCAATAAGTGATCCATTCACAATGCTACGCTCCCCAGACTAGCTTCTACATCATTCAAGGGTGCTCTGTGATAGAGAAATGATGGGTGTATTGCCAACTCTTATATATTGGCCTGAAGCTGTACCACTAGCCAGAGATGTTTGTTTGACTTTCACTATTATTTCACAAAATGGGAATTCATTTTGTAAAGAAGACAAGTTTACACAGATACAATACATGCTGGCTTTTCTCAAGAGATGGTGAGTACCACGACACTAGAATAAACAAGTAAGTTCATAGTGTCGGATCCTGTAGAGGAGAAGAATAATACCAACATATGAATCTAATAATGGGAGGGAATAAAGTGAGTCTTCAGAAAATACAGACCTTATGGGAGCTCAATTTACTTATTAGAAAATGGATCTTGAAAAGGCCTTGCCAGAAGGTCATGATGTGGGGATAGAGTGTCGAGATTTTCTGGGAATGGACTCCTTAATGACCAATAATCAAGTGAGGTGAAAGAAATAGGATTCATTTAATAATTCTTTAGTTGTTGATATCATAGGAGTTTGCTTTGTGCTTCAGCTCTGGTTCACAGGTGTTAACTGGCATACAGAGGAAATATTGCTTTCTTAGGTAAAGATAGTGAATGTTCCCTATAGTTGGCATGGGGGCATTAAGGACAGAGAAAGCAACATGTATATCTCAGTTTCTCCAGTACGGTGGAGCAAAGACCACAGCCCATGGGTGACTGTGGCAAATGTGACTCAGGGCTCTTGAGACTGGCCTGCTGGATGTGAGTACAGGATAACAATTGAGGTTTCTAGGCTCTCCAACTGCCCCAAAGTTCTGGGATGAAAAAGGTGTGAATATTCCTTTCAGCACACAAATCAGTCTTCCATTTTCCATCCACTCTACTGTCTCTGTCTTCTTGTCAGAGCACACATCCTCTATTCTGGCCAGAGCATCCTTTGAGGCGAGCTGTCTCTAGTTAAGGTCTGGAACTGAGATAACTAGTTATGCTTGGTAATTCTGTTCATTTACTAAAAAAAAAAATTGAGCAATCATTCATTTTTATGAAAAGCATCAATACAAGAATATTGGTTTAGAATTTGCTCATGTAGGCATTAAATAAATGAGACTAGATAAACAGAAAACAAAGACCAGCAGGACAGAGAAGGGCAAGAATGGCCTATTTATGTAAATGGTGGGGTTGACTCCTCCTGAGCATATGTCCCAAGTAAGACAAGACGGGAGACTCAGGAATTTGCGGAAACCTCTTTTGGCCTCTGTTGAGGATTGTAGTGTTCAAAGATACAGACATGACTAGACCAGGTGGTGCACACCTGGAATCCAGCAGCTCAGGAGGCTGAGGCAGGAGGATGGCAAGTTCAAATCCAGCTTCAGCAACAGGGAGGCGCTAGTAAGCAACTCAGTGAGACCCTGTCTCTAAGTAAAATACAAAATAGGGCTGGGGATGTGGCTCAGTGGTTGAATGCCCCTGAATCCAATCCCTGGTACCCCTCCCCCAAAAAAGATGCAGATATGTCTTTCACACCTCATAGCCTCTAAACACAGCCATCTTTCCTTACCTGATTATCAGGTAAGGACCTCATGGTAGTGGGAGAAAAAGATAGCTGCAGGGACTCCTGTGAGACAGAGCTGTCGGGCACCTGAGGGACATTTTGAGGAATTTTAAGGGTGCTGTTGACTAAAGCTGATTTTACCTTATACATCGACTAGAAAACATGCAAATGTATTGACTAGAAATTTGTGGTCCAGCCAGACTCTCAGGTTGGCTGGCTGTGTAAATGTAAATCTATGTGCGTGGAGGACTGTGGGGAGCCGGGGAGGATCTGCCCAGTTCCTGGGACCAGGGCCTGGCACTGTTTGATCAACAAAACACATTCATCTAGGCCTAAAACTCTGATCTTGGTCCCACTGCCAAGTGAGGCTGCTTTTCATGCCTGCTTTCCCTGCCTTGGTCAGAGGAAGAAGAGAGCTGTTGAGAAAAAGGCAAGAGTGACATTCGCCCAAGCAGTGGTTCCATTCACTGAGCAGAATGGAGTGTGTTTATTCAATATTCACTGAAAGGACTGGGCCAGCAGTTCTGAACCTGGTTTGAAAGAATGGCCTTGGGGGAGGAAGGAGAGGGAGAATGCCTGGATCTTTGAGTGTTCTGTACACTGTGTGCTGTGTTTAATGATCAGGATGGTCCTCCATGGATTGTCACCTTTTCACTAGTGATGCACCTGCAACTCTACCATAAGGCTACCTAGTGACAGGTGCACATGAGGAACAGAAGTCAGAATCATGAAGGCCCCACGTGGTTGGTTGTAACTGGCATGTCCGGCACTCCTTGATAATTTCTGGGAAATATTGAACTTGATGGTGCTTAAAGGAATCAGCCCTTTTTTTTTTTTTTTTTTTTTTTTTTTTTTTTTTTTTTTTTGGTGAACCAATTCTTTGTCAGTAAAGAACTCTGTTTTGATTGCTGAATTAATCCTTTGTGTGTTTTGTTTTTCTTCTGAATAGAATAAGATGATCTTAAAGTTTCTCTTTTGGGGTAACTAGAGCTGTCAGTTAAATTTAAAAAGCCAATTATTTTGAAGCAGTAGAGCCTTACGAATTCTAAAGTCACAACCTGCAGCCAACTATCCAGAGTATAAACATTTCATTCTGGGGGAAATACTGACAGACTCTTGTATTTCATTCCAATTCCAGTGGCTCTTGTCCACTAGTGACAAGGGAAAGCATGGCTAATTGGCAGGCTGAGCAGGTGCAAAGGACCGAGAGCCCCAAGAAGCAAGATCCAGAGCCTCTCAAGGGGTCAAACACTGAGTGACCTTGTACCATGGGAGTTTCCACCACACAGAAGGTGCTAGAAGTTCTCCAGGCTAAGGATTGGCAAGTCTAACTGCCTGGGTTCAAATTCCAGCTCAGTCGCTCACTAGAGTGTGAACATAGTCAAGTTATGTACTTTCTAAGCCTCGGGTTCACTATTTGTAAGGTGGGAGCAGTGATACTCATACCTGGGTCATAAGGATTCCATGTTGCCAGGAAGAAATGAGCCATCCATGTCAGACCACAGCACCGTGTGGCCCACACCAGGCACTCAGTGGTGTGAGTGGTTCTTTGGAACTTTCTCACTTTGGTCTTCAGGGTTACATTAATCTCTCTTTCTTGCCAAACAGCAATCTGAGGTTGATTGCCATATTCCAAAGAAAAACGTTCTTTCTTATACATTGTTGGTGGCCTGGAAATTAGTACAGCTGCTTTAGAAAGCAGCACAGACATTCCTCAAAAGACGAGAAATGGAACCACCACATAAGTCAGCTGTCCCACTCCTTGGTATTTATCCAAAAGATCTAAAGTCATATACAATAGAGGTACCCACATTTATAGCAGCAAAATTCACAATAGCCAAGTTATGGAACCAGCTTAGGTGCCTGTCAAAAGACAAATGGATTAAAAGTGATATATATTTTAAAAACCCATTATATATATATGAAATATATATATAAAATGGGGTTTTACTCAGCCATAAAGAAGAATGAAGTTATGGCATTTGCTGGTGAATGGGTGGAAATGGAGAATATCATGCTAAGTGAAATAAGCCAGACTCAGGAAATCAAGAGTAAAATATTTTCTCATATGCAGAAGCTGGGTGGGGAGAGATTTTAAAAAGTGGGGGAGCTCATGAAAATAGATAAAAGATGAATAGGGTAGAGCAAGGGGATTGAAAGGTAGGGAGGAAGGGAGGGCATGAGGAAGTATTGGGGAATGAAATTTTCAAATTATTCTACGTCCATGTATGAATATACCACATTGAAGCTCATATATATGTATATGAAATTATAACACACTAATTAATAATAATAATAATAAAAGGGAGATCAGTAAAATAGAGCAAGTGGATCAGGAGGAGGGAGAAGAAGTGAAATTGATCAAATTATGTACCTTGGGCTGGGGCTGTAGCTCAGTGGCGGAGCACTTGCCTAGCATGTGTAGGCACTGGTTCGATCTGCAGCATCACATTAAAATAAATAAATAAATAAATAAATAAAATTTGCTGTCCATCTACAACTATATAAAAAAATTTTAATTATGTGCATTTATGAATATGGCATAATGAATCCCACTATTGTATATAATTACGATGCACCAATGAAAATCAGTTTTTAAAATTACTTTAAAAATGAAGAAAAGCATACCTAGAAATTGCATTTTTATTAATTGCCATACCTTAACAGAATATCCAGACATCTTAAAAGACTTTCATAAAGTACAGATTTCTGATCTAGAAAATTCGTCAGGAAGCATGCAGATGTTTTTGCGAGCCCCGGCTTTCCTTTTCCCAGTGGAACCACTCCATTATGCATTGAGCAATTTCAGAGTAACTCTGATGGCGGCAGTTGAACTTGACGATGCACTGCGATAGGCCTTCTGCTTCCTTTCATCTCTGCAGCACCTGCTCTTCTTGGGACAGGTGCCTTCTTGTGTTCCTCATGCTAGAACCATTGCCCCTGAAGACATAGACAGTTGCAACCAGGTTCTAAGCCCCTGCTGTATCACAATGACTGTGATGGCCGTGGAGTTCAAAGACGTGTGTCACAAGGCCATCTGGCTGAGGGTGCCTTTCAGAAAGGGGCTTCCATGCGTAAGGAAGATGTCATAAAGCACTGCGATCATCATTGGTGAGACCACCCTGCTGCCTAACGCCCACCCAGTGATGCCAGCCTCTGGGACCCCTGTGCATCCAGGAATATTCCAAGCATGATCAGTGGGGAGTGTTGGTCTTCACCACATAGGACTGGTCTCCATATTGCAGGATATTTAGCATCTCTGTCCTCCCAACATTAAATGCCAATGGTGTCCCCTGGAAAACAAGTAAATACTATCACACATTCCAGTTCCACCCCTGAAGACCTGAGAAGATACTGCCCCAGGTTTTAGACCTCAGTCTGTAACTCTGCTGGGCAGCTCCTCCCAGAGGCCGCTTTCTCATAACCGTAGTTGATGGAGTATGAGGTTTATATGTTTTAACACACAAATGAAGTTGACATAATATCAGCGAAGGGTAAAAAAGAGTCATTTTACTATAGCAAGAAACGAGTAGAGAGGTACGAAGCCACTTCATTGTTCTTAACCCTTTTCTTCTACAATGGAAGGGGTCTTTCCAGTGATGTGCGGGTGAGAGTCTTAGCACGGTTTCCTTAGTAAATAAATCTCATGATTTGTTACTGGCAGATATTGAGGTACAAAGTGGGGAGTCTGCGGGTGACCCTTTGTGGGGTGTGCTCCTGGGGGAAGCTGCCTGGGGAGCAAAGGGAGGAGCCTGAGGCCCTGATTTACAGGGAAGGGGGTTCAGATGACTGTCTTGGTTAGGCCTGGAAACACTGTCCTTGGAAGTCCAATAGAGGTAACAGGTCTGATTGCTGAATCATAACATATGCCAGATGCTAAACGGGGTCCTGTGAGGGGCCTCTTAAGTCCTCACAGCCACCAAAGTGTTAGTATTTTATAGTTGGTGACAATGAGGCCTAACAACCAACAATCAGGAAAGTTAGAGCTGGGATTTTCATTCAGTATCTCCAAACAGGAGGGATTCTTTTTGTTTGTGTTGTTTTTATTGCAATACAGAGGAGCAAACCCAGGGCCTCACACCGGCTAGGCACATGCTGTACCTCTGGGCTACACCCCAGCCCTTGGAGCCACAATTCTTGACCACTGCATGCCCAGAGTCTTACCCATCTTTTTCTAGATTTGTCCCTTTTAAAAGTTAGGGGCTGGGACTGTGGCTCAGTGGTGGAGCGCTCGCCTAGCAAAGGCAGGACCCGGGTTCGATCCTCAGCACCACATAAAAATAAAGGCATTGTGTTGTGTCCATCTACACCTAAAAAATAAATATGAAAAAAAAAATTCAGGTTAGGTTCAGTGTGATTTCCCCATTTCTCAAATTCCTCAGAGGTGAGCAAATATTGTCACAGTCACTTTCTACTTAGTGCTGGAAGGATTCTCTGCTTAGGTTCCTCCATGTCACAGTGCCATGGTGTCTGGGGCTCCTTCACTGCTCAGCTTGTGGCCTCTGGTGCTTTTTTTTCCAAGAGCCCTAATGGGTGGCAAGAAGAGGGAGCCACACTGGCAGAGATAAAGGACTAAAAGGAGTGGGTGGAATAAGAGAGGCTGGGTGGGCATTAGGATGCCGGGTTTAGACCCTACTGGAAACTTCCCTGCTGGGCAACATGCACAGAGCCTCCAGGCTGCAGTCTCCCATTCACATGTAAGATTATCCAGGGTAAAGGGAGGTGCAGCCCCAATTCAGAGCCATGGCACAACACAATCCAATGAGCACTGAGGGCCTCCAGGGGGAGCAAAGGACTGTCCTTTGGAGTATGGGTAGAAAATGTTAGCATTTCTATTTTTTTAAATTTAATTAGAAGTTAAGTTTTATTAATATTCAATAATATATGGATGGACCCTGGTCCCCCTTCGATGCAGTACATGTTCTGAGCATTTCCTCAAAGAAAAGAGGGTTTCCTGGAACTGAAAGGGCTTGATAGTTCTCTTGTCATTCAGGCATTTTCAGCATGTTGTGATGTTTTATTGCATATTCTCTCTTCGGGTTTACAGAAGGTATTATCTAGTTTAAACTGAACACACCCCGCCAAATTGAAGTGGTTTAAAAGGATTTGCACAGAATCCAAGAATTGGAAGCTAGTAACAAGATAAAATGATACATATGAAATGGAATATTGTTCGGGCATAAAAAAGAACGGGGTCCCCTCATTTGTGTCAACCTGATTGGAACTGGAGGATGTCATGTTAAGTGAAATAGGCCAGGCACAGAAAGACAAATAGCACATGTTCTCACTCATCTGTGAAAACTTAACAAATCACTGTCATGGAAGAGAATGGAATAGTGGTCACTAGAGATTGGGAAGTAGGGCGGAATGAGGAGCAGAGGGGTCAGGAAAAAGGGCATCAAAACAGAAGGAGGACTGATCTGTGGGGTTCTGCACTACAGTGGGGTAACTCGAGTCTGCAGTAATCTGATATATTCCAAAATAGCCAGGGGAGTACAGAGGTCCAAGCACATAGAAATGATTAACAATTGAGGAGATGAAAACACATATTACCCTGATTTGATCACTGCACAGTGCATCTGTGTATAGAATTGTCATGGTGTATTCTGGGGACTACGTAGAGCTCAGTGTTAGAGTGTGTGCCTAGCATGCACTAGACCTTGGGTTCCTGCCCCAGTGTCCCTCCCCCAAATTATCATATTGTGCCCCATAAATATGTACAAATATATCTCAATAAAATAAAATTGCATTATCTATTTAAATAAATGACTCTGTGTTTCCTTGTGACGCCCCTGCCATGTCATGACCCAGGAGGAAGGCCCTCACCAGACACCAAGAAGATTGCCAGCACTCTACTCTTGGACTGCCCAACCTCAAGAACCATGAGCTAAATAAACTTCTATTCTTTATAAGTTTAAGGAAATAAATGGTAATCACCACACCCGCAAAAACCCAAAACCACTGCCACCACCCCAAAACCCTAAGCAAAAATGAACACTGATCACACACACCAGACAGTGCAGGGCTGACACTTCTCTCTGGGAAGAAAGTTCTATGTCAGCCCCAGCAAACTGTGAAAGCAAAGACATTATAGTGGACAGGAGGTTGATCCAGGAAGCTCAAAATTGTCAAGAAGACTGTGTGAACTTGACACTTATGTGCTCTCATTGATAGTTCTATTGGTTTTAAATAACATATTGTTCATTTCATCTGCAGATCATTCCATTTTGGTACAAATTCTTTAACATACAGGTTAGTTCCATAGTTCGTGTATGTTACTTGTCTGTTTCTGTGGAGTGGGGGGATATATATGGGCAAAATATTTTATGCATGGGGATGTGTGAAAATAATTGAAGACCACTGTGCAGGGCCTGGCATGAGGGACTCTCAATAGATGTTCCTTTGTATCCTCTTTTTCTTTTTTTTCCTTTGTATCCTCTTTTGTCCTAGAATAGAATTGGCAGGACTCATGTGGACCTCTCTGGTGAAAGGAGGGGGCCGATTTGATTTCTAGAACAAGGTGCATCTACAGCTAACTGGCAGTACTCATTCGCCTAGGTCTGGCCCCATCCCAGCCATTCACTCTGAGCTCCAGACTAATGTGAGAGCAAGATGAGGCCAGCTGGCTGCCTATCAGTGCTCCTCTTCTGTCACCACTCCACAGTTGTCATAGCCCTGGCACCTGACCACTAGACACAGCCAAGAAGGAGAAGCCAGGATTCCAATCTGTAGCTAGTGACCCAAGCAGCCACACCCAATTCTTTGGCTGTACACAGGAAATACTGTTTTGTAGATTTGGGGGCTACTTCTTAAACTAGCGCCAGCCTATTCATTTATTGGTGAATCTAAACACAGGACATGATAGCTCTTGTTAATAAAAGCTGATTGCAGTAGCTAACATTTATTGAGCTGGGAGTCTGCCTAGCCTTCCACTAAGCACTTTCCAGAATTGTTTTATTTAATTTTCACAACAATCTTGTGAAGCAATTTCTTTGACCTCCCCATTTTACAGAGAAGCAAACTGAGACACAGGTCAAATAACTTTATGCAAAGAAAGTCAACTCATCATGGAAGTAAGAAATCTTGGTATCTCATTGATCTGAGAGCCATTTTCTGTTTCCAAAATCTACTTTCTAAGGAACAGAGGGAGCGTGCCATCCTAAATCTTTAAAACAGAAATGCGGTATAGGGCCCTGGATTGGATTCTGGATCAGAAAATGAACATTCATGGGAGAAAAAAAAAAAGGCAAAACCCGGAATCTGTAATCTGATTAACAGGCCCATGTCAATGTTAAACTCATTGTTTTGGCAAAGGCAACATAGTTGTAGGAAATGTTAGCACTGGGGAAAGCTGGGTAACTTTTGTATGATTTTTATAACATTTTTGTAAATCCTAAATTATTCCCCAAATAAAGCTATACTTCAGAAACGGAAATGCCAAACTTGTGTACGTGCTCCTGCACATGGACCTGTGTCCTTGGTACGTGTCCTGAGCCCACCCCTGCACAGCCCTGCTGCTCCCTGCATGTTGTGTGACTCCAGCAGCAGGACAGTCCCTTACCCACCTGGGGCTACAAGATGCCAGTGAGAGAGAAGCCCAGACCATTCACATGTGACATGTCTGCCACTCTCCCAACATGCCTCACCTGTGCTGTAGAATTCCTGTGTCACAGATGGGAGTCTCATCCCCCAAAATCAGATGTTAGGAAAGTGTGTGCATGTGCCCTAGTGAGAGGAATTGAGGAGGTCAGTCTTGAAGATGGGGGTAACTAGCATCCACTAGAATAAAATACCCATTTACATCGTGTACTCCTCTCCTGCGGGGCCTCTGAACAGCACCCTTTAGCAAGTGCATTGAGGGTTCCTCTGTTTTAACCCTTCTTTACCTCCCAAAAGGAGGCAAAGTGATCCCTTGGGTCACCCATCTAAAAGGCATGCCTGGCAGCTGCTGGCCACTGCCTTTGGCTGTCTCCTTCTGTTGTGTCCATGATCTAATGGCTGTCCCCTGGGTAGTGGCAGAAGGCTGCTCTAAAGACACTCAGCGATGTAGGAGAGAGCAGTCATTTCCCAAAATTGCTCTCAGGCAACCACAGAAGTGCTTGGCTTGCTAAAAAATACTGGATTAACTAGACTCAGGGATTTTTAGGATTTATGGGCCAGACTCTGCTGATTTCAGTATGCTTCTTGGTGTAATTGCAGAGGCAATGTGGATTCAGCCTGTCCCTCGAAGGCCCTTACTGTGCAGGGAAAAAGAGAAAACCCATTCAGCTGAGTGCTTCCAGAGCAACACAGAAATAACGTGTTCTGAGATCTCAGTGGGGACCTGGTCTGTCACCTCAGGGAGAACGCCAGCTGGGCTCAGTTCCTGGCTGGAAACAACTCGCTGGTGTGTGTTTATGTTCATTCATTCTCTCGTTTATTTATTGAGTGGTTGCCATTCACCAGACACCAATCTGGGAATTAAGGACACGGACAATCAGACCGACCCAGGCTCAGGAAGTCCCATCCTAAAGAGAGCAGTAAACATCAGCTAGATAACCTCAGACTGGGACTAGTACCTAGAAGGAAAATAAGTGTAAATATAACAGAGCAGGCTGGGGGTGGGGCAGGAAGAGTATGTTAGACTGACTGGGTGCAGCAGGTTGGTAGCTAAAGATGAGGAGATGGAAGAAGCAGCCACCCGAGGATGGAGGTTCCTTCCCATCTCACTCTGAGGTGCTGCCCAGAAATGGGAAGAGGAGCAGTGGAGAATTCCAGGCTGGGCAGGGAAAGTCACCATGTCAGGCCAGAAGAGACGCTCATGGCACCAGGATTAGGGCCTGCGATAATAGGAACCTGCCCCTAGGCTAGGGAAATGAGCAGCAGATTGGTGTCATGGCTGCCCCCCAGATAATTCTAAAGGGCTTCCAAAGGCAGGCAGTGCCGCAGTCTTGGCTGGGCACAGAATCACGAGCCAATCAAGCAGGAACAAAACTTTATTTTGAAAAAGCCGCTAACACTCTCAGCGCCAGCAAGTCAAAAACCGGTCCTCCCACGAGGGCGTCCGACCGGAACCGCGCGCCGACCGGAACCCCCCCGTCTCCTCCCACCTCCTCCGGAATTCCCTCCTACTATCCTTCCCCAACCAATGGGAACTCTCCAGCAGTCCCGTAAAGTCCCGTAACTTGAGTCCGGTAGCAGGCCAAGGTGAACAGCGGGAGTCCAGTTTGCATATGAATGTAAATTTTAACATAATCATCTCAGTGGCTAGCTGGCGTCACTTTACAACCAAAGGTGCCATACATCGTATATATGCTTGTGGCTCCTAGCATCTGCCCCCTTCTGTTTAATTAAGCAACAAGCAATGTGGCTAGGGACCGTGCCTGGTAGGTTGTCCAATTTAACATATGGTTCTTACCCGTCATGGGAGAACTGACCTTTAGGCGTCAGCTTCCTGTCTTAGGTTGAATCCACTGTAATCAGAGCAACCCGTCGCTGACTACCGGTCCAGCATTCAGCCATGCTTGTGGATAGGCCTATGCACCAGTGGGGGGGTGAGGTTCTTGCCTCACCTCTGTTGGCCCCCAAATTTAGCCTTGGTGCCAGTGGGGGGGTGAGGTTCTTTGCCTCACCTCTGTTGGCCCCCAAATTTAGACCATCACTAGTAGAAGGGAGGAGGATACAGAAATGCCACGACACCAAGCCAATTGACGGCTCCTTTGGAAAAATTGCGTCACTGGTGACACCATCAGCAAAGATATGCCAGTATTACCACAATAAACATGGGGTGAGCTGGCAAGGAAATTGCATCACTGGTGACACCATCAGCAAAAATATGCCAGCAGTACCACAATTCGGTGCACCAGATGATATTTCACAATGTATGCAACTGATATATAGTCCAGGCAAGTTCTGCAAGCAGTTCAAATTGGAGGAGTCTATCAATATGTCCATATCCTCCCAAAGTAAATCAAGTCCTTGATAGCATTACTTGTTGAGTTATATTCATTGATGCATCAGTTTATACAGTTTACTGTGATAGCTATCATAGAAGCTGTAGTTTGGTTTTATCTCAGTCTTCACTGGAATTGGGATGGAGATGGAAATTCTGGCAATGATGGTAAAGAGACATTATCCTGAACAGAGTTATTAAATATAATGAAAAGGAATGGTGAAAGTAAACAAACAGATCTGTTAACCATCTTTAACAACAATCATAAACAGCTGTTCACCTAATTTAAATTAAACCATATAAATCACGTGAATAAAGAAAAAATTCGGATCCATTTTTTCATGAGCGCTCCATATATAAGAAATATGGACATACACACATACAGACATACAACACAAAACAGAAGTGTGCACACAACATACAACACATAAGACAATAGTAAATAAAGGCCTTGTAACTATACTTAGGTGAAATCTCCATTGCAATGTTTAAAAACTCCACAGTCAAAAAATAAATAAATAAATAAATAAATAAATAAAAAAATAAAACACAGTCAAAAAATAAAACTGATCAGAAAAACATTAACCTAGGTTTGTATGAGCTCAAAAATAAAATAGAACTTTATGATGTGGAAAAATGCAATAATAAAATAGATACTGAAAAAAAAAACCTTGGTTAATCACTGTCGCAGATGTAAGAATAGCCAAGCTGGAGCTCTGGATGTCAGCTGTTATGGATTTGAGTCAAATCATCTTCTTTTTCTGTAGAAATTGTTTTAGTTAATCTCTCTGGAATCCAAATCGGTTGCTGTTCATCCTGTGGGAAAACACAGACAGCGCCCCGATTCCAGACTATCACTGGATCCGGGCCTTTCCATTGTCCTGTTAGAATATCTTTCCAAAGTACCTTAGGCTTATGTACATTTTTGGGGTACAAATGTCTTTCCGCAGCACTAAGTCCCGATGAATCTAAATTTAAAAAGTTTAGAGTAAAAAGGGTTATTTTAAGTTTATCTTTGGGGGATATATACCCCTTTCCAATTCCCTCCTTTTGTTTTAATAAGTACATTTTAATAGTTTGATGAGCTCTTTCAACTATGCCTTGTCCTTGTGGATTGTATGGAATTCCTGTTATGTGAGTAATACCAAATGATGAGCAAAATTGTTTAAAAGAGGAGGAAGTATAACCAGGACCGTTGTCCGTTTTTAACTGTTTTGGAACGCCCACAGTGGCAAAATTTTGTAAGCAATGAGCTATAACATCTTTAGTTTTTTCTCCGGCATGAAGGGAGCCCATCAAAAATCCGGAAGAGGTATCAACTGTAACATGTAAATATTTTAATTTTCCAAATTCTGGCAAGTGTGTGACGTCCATCTGCCAAATATGGTTAGGTATTAGTCCTCTAGGATTGACTCCAAGATTAACTTGTGGTAAAAATGTCACACAATTTTGACATTGTTTTATTATATGTCTGGCCTGTTCTTTAGTTATTTTAAAACGCTTTTGTAAAGTATTAGCATTGACATGGAACCTTTTATGAAAATTTATAGCTTCTTCTATTGTGGAGAAAATATGTATGTCATGTGTAGATTTATCTGCTAGTTCATTGCCCATACTAAGGGCTCCAGGCAATCCTGTATGTGCCCTGATATGACCTATGAAGAATGGATCTTTTCGGTCCCAGATTAGACTTTGTATAGCGGAAAACAAAGAGAAAACAGTAGAGGAAGGGGAAATCCTACCAGCATCTTCAAGGGAATTAATAGCATTAACTACATACTGACTATCAGAAAATAAATTAAATACAGAATCTTTAAACATCATAAAAGCTTGTAATACTGCATTAAGCTCTACCTTTTGAGCTGATTGTTTGGGTACTAAAAATGTAAAAGTTTGATCAGGAGTAACTACTGCTGCTGTACCATTGTTTGACCCATCAGTGAATATATTTGGAGCATTTATGATAGGGGTTTTTCTTGTCATTTTTGGAAAAACTACAGGATGCTTAGACCAAAAAGACAACAAAGGATTAGATGGTAAGTGATTATCAAATGAAACACTAGTTTTACACAGGATTATTGCCCAAGTATTTAACTCATTAGCTAACTCATCAATTTGATCCATAGTATATGGAGTAATAATTTTATTGGGAGAAATCCCAAACACTCCCTTAGCTGCTTTTATTCCTTTGAGTATTAATTGTCCTACAGCCTCAGGATATCTAGTAAGAATAGTGTTAGGGGAATAAGATAAATGTATCCACAATAATGGACCTTCTTGCCAAAATACTCCTGTAGGAATATTTTTTGTTGGTAGTACAATAAATAATAAAGGCAAACTTATATCAATTCTATCCAAATGCATATTTTCCATATATGTTTCAATGATTTTTAATACTTTTCTTGCTTCAGGCGTTAACATGCGGGGTGAATTTGGATCTGATGGACCTTTTAGAATATCAAATAAAGGTCCTAACTCTCCTGTTGGTATGCCTAGATAAGGCCTTATCCAATTTATGTCTCCCAATAACTTTTGAAAGTCATTAAGTGATTTGAGTTGATCTACTCGTATTTGAATTTTTGGTGGACGGACCATGGTTGAGGATAATAGAACTCCTAAATAATTAATTGGAAGATTTAATTGTACTTTATCTATTGCTATCTCTAGATTATAATTTTTCAATAAATTTGTAAGTGTGGCATAACATTCTAGTAATGTGTTTTTATCTTTATGTGCCAGTAACACATCATCCATATAGTGAAATATTTGTAGTTCAGGATTTTGGTTTCTAAGTGGCTGGATTGCTTTATTAACATAAATTTGACACATAGTTGGGCTGTTAGCCATCCCTTGAGGGAGTACTTTCCATTCATATCTCTGATCAGGACCTTCATGATTCAGTGCAGGGATAGTAAATGCAAAATGTGGACTATCCTCGGGATGAATTGGAATTGAAAAGAAACAATCTTTAATATCTATAACTAAAACATGCCAGGTTTTTGGTAAAGCAGACAATTGAGGAATCCCTGATTGAGCAGGTCCCATAATAACCATCTCATTATTAATGGCTCTTAAATCTTGTAATAATCTCCATTTACCAGATTTCTTTTTAATGACAAAAATGGGAGTATTATAGGGGGATACGGAAGGTTGTATATGTCCTTCCGCTAACTGTTGTCTGACCAAGTCATGGGCTACTTGTATCTTTTCTTTAGTCAAGGGCCACTGAGGAACCCACACTGGTCTTTCTGATTTCCAAGTAATTTTGATTGTCTCAGTGGCCCTTTCTGAAAACCCAATTCATGTCTATTTATTTCTTGATCTATTTGAATAGGTGCTGTCATACCTTGTTCTTGTTCTCTTAATCTTTTTTCTTTCCTAAAGCCTTGTTTAGCCCTAGTAGTGGGCGCGTTAGGATTGATGTTATTTGTTAATGTCAATCCTAATTGATCTAGGACATCTCGTCCCCATAAATTTACAGGAAGATGATCCAATACATAGGGCTGTATAGTTCCTTCACATCCTTCAGGATCCCTCCAATCTAATACCATAGCACTTCTATGGGGATTTGTTGCCACTCCTAGGCCTCGAAGCGTTTGAGTGGCTTGTTGTAATGGCCAATGTCTTGGCCATTCTTGACGAGATATGATGCTGAGGTCAGCTCCTGTGTCCAGCAGCCCATTAAAGTCATGTCCTTGAATTTTTAATTTTAGCATTGGGCGAGAATCTAAATTTAAAGACAGCATAGCCCAATCTACACCTGTGGAGCCTAATCCCTTGGAACCTCTTTCTACATTACAACTGGAAAATTTATCATGCAGGCTGGGTATTATTAATAACTGTGCTATTCTATCTCCTGGTGAAATTACTGATATACCTCTTGGAGAACTAGCTATAATTTTTATTTCACCTTCATAATCGGGATCAATTACCCCAGGACTTATCATAAGTCCTTTTAGTGTAGAAGAACTGCGTCCCAATAATAAGCCTACTGTTCCCTGGGGAAGAGGTCCTTTTACTCCTGTGGGAATGATTTGAATTCCCATCTCTGGGGTTAGTACTGCTCTGGCAGAGGCGCAGATGTCCAGC
Organism: Spermophilus citellus; assembly: GCF_964194105.1. Taxonomy (NCBI): domain Eukaryota; kingdom Metazoa; phylum Chordata; class Mammalia; order Rodentia; family Sciuridae; genus Spermophilus; species Spermophilus citellus. Next base: position 23,926,629 of record NC_138183.1, on the reverse strand, counting down.
CCTGCGCTCCCTCTAGTTTGTCTGATGAGGGATTTAATGGATAATGCGTCCTGGGCACTACCTTGATGGGGCTGTTGGGTTCCTCCATTGCCCCATATATTTGTGGTTTGGGGCCCCGGGGCATTGGGCCCTCTAGTCCGTTTTTTGGCAATGGAGCTTGATACCTTTCTCCACGATATCGTGGGTAAACACTTGGTCCTTGTCCGTTTTTTGATAACGGAATACCCTCTATGGTGGTTTGAGAACGGCATTCATTAGCCCAATGTCTCCCTCTACGGCATCGTGGGCAAATACCTGGTATTCTATTCCTTTGATATCCAGCTTTGTTAAACCCTCCTCTTATGGGGCAACTCCTTTTAAAATGTCCTGTTTGATTACAATTATAGCATGTTCTTGGCCTGGCATCTAAAGCCTGTTGTACTGCTGCTAAGACTTGCCCCTGTTCATTAATGTCTCTACATAATTTAATATATGTGTTTAAATCCTCATGTCTCCATGGTCTAATGACCTCTCTGCAGCAACGATTTGCTTGGTCATAAGCCAGTTGTTTTATAAATGGCATTACCTGTTCTGTATTTCCAAATATCCTAGAGGCTGACTGAATAAGTCTATCTACAAATTCAGCATAAGGTTCATTAGTTCCTTGTATTACCTTAGATAATTGACCTTGTAAGTCTCCATGCCCCTGTAAAGTTTTCCATGCCCTAACTGCATCTACAGCAATTTGTGCGTACACACCAGGGTCATATTCAATTTGTTGTCTTTGACCCTCATAAGGTCCCTTCCCCAAAAGCATTTCTATATTTCTTTGAGGATAGCCAGCTTCTGCATTTCGCCTAGCTGTCTCCATGCAAAATTCCTCATTGGCAACCTTCCATAACAAATATTGTCCTCCGTCTAGCACAGATCGACACATGTTAGCCCAATCTGCTGGTGTCATGTCCAAGTTGGTAACAGATTCGACCATGCTTATTGTGAAGGGAGCTTGCGGCCCATAGGTCGTTACAGCCTCCTTTAATTGCTTTATTGTTTTGAAATCTAAAGCACGGTGAATTCGTTGCCCTCCTGCCTGCTCAAGTACAGGGCATGCTAATCTTTGGGGTCCTGCCTCAGAATTCCGTCCATCAACTACGGGAATTGAGGGCCGCTCAGCGGTAGATGGAGCTGTTGGCTGAGTTACGCCCTCTGGTGATAGAACGGAGTTGGTAGCAACCTCCTGTTGTAATTCTCCACCTGATGGCTGCTTGTCCTCTAAGCTTGCTTTCTTTAAATTCTCCTCTGTCTGACTAGCTTGAGAGACCTTCTCTTTTGCTTGACCTAGCGTTTTTTCTACCATAGTCTGGACCTCTAACAATTTACTTAACAGTTTTTCGGTTTGTTTTTTATTGGATTCTAATCTACTATAACCTAACCCAATAAGGTAGGATAAAACAAAGCCGAAGCAGAATGAAACAAAGACGGAGCAGACAATGGTTGTATCAATTTTCTCTTTCTCAGGGCTGAATAACTTCAAACCTTGAGCCAACCATTTTTTCCAGTTCGCCTGAGAAAATTCTAGGGCTAGGGAGCTCGAAATGAAAACAAAATAAATCAAAACAAGAACACATTGTTTTCTGAGAAGGTCATCCATCCTGTCGCCTTCCCTCAGGGGCGAGCAATTTACTCACCTCTAAGCTTCAGGCGTTCCCCGCACGGGCCGCCAAATGCCGCAGTCTTGGCTGGGCACAGAATCACGAGCCAATCAAGCAGGAACAAAACTTTATTTTGAAAAAGCCGCTAACACTCTCAGCGCCAGCAAGTCAAAAACCGGTCCTCCCACGAGGGTGTCCGACCGGAACCGCGCGCCGACCGGAACCCCCCCGTCTCCTCCCACCTCCTCCGGAATTCCCTCCTACTATCCTTCCCCAACCAATGGGAACTCTCCAGCAGTCCCGTAAAGTCCCGTAACTTGAGTCCGGTAGCAGGCCAAGGTGAACAGCGGGAGTCCAGTTTGCATATGAATGTAAATTTTAACATAATCATCTCAGTGGCTAGCTGGCGTCACTTTACAACCAAAGGTGCCATACATCGTATATATGCTTGTGGCTCCTAGCAAGGCAGTTACCCTGCCCAGGGCTCAGCATGATGAGGGGAGTCTCTGGTGGCTGTGGTTCCTACAGGAGTGCCCCACATCGGCGCTCACCATCTTTGTGATCTAGGATGCAGGTGTGAGAATAGAGAGCATTAGGCCCTCTCATCCTATACCCCTGAAGCCTTGGCCTTGGGGAAAACATGGTGTAGGCCCAGAGCCAGGCACAGCTGGTGCAAATACCAGCCCCACCGGCTCTGCTCGGTGCACCAGGGAATCCCACCCATTGAGCCTCAGTTCTTCATCTGCAAAGTAGGGACAGCGCAGCTACCCTCTGAAGCTGTGAGACTCAACGTGACAACTGACAATTCCAGGTGCGTGTAGCCCTCGGTGAGAGTCCTCCCTCCGCATCCTCCCCACTCCCTCCTCCTCCAGGAAGAAGAAATGCACTGGGCCAAGACTGGTCCTTGTCGTTCTTCCATGGAGCTCTGTTCTGTAAGCACAGTGCACATCAGATGGGCTCCTTGTTTCAGGTTTACAGTCTCCGTTGAGGGCTGGCCGGGACAGCATTTCAGCGTTTGGATGATTTCTATTTTCCACAGGCTCTGTGGTTGATGATCTAACTGGGCATATGGCATTCAGTTCCACCAGCAATGTGGCCAATGGGGAGGAGGCTGCGTTGGTGCCCCTTGTTTGTAGTAGGCAAAAAAAAAAAAAAAAAAAAAAAGCCTTCCCCTCCCATTAAGGTGTATCTTTGTCAGATCCCGGGAACCTGTGAATGCGACCTTATTCACAAAGGTCTTTTGAAAATGTCATAAAGTTAGGGATCTTGAGATGCAGAGAACATCCTGGATCATCCAGGAGAGCCTTAAATCCAGGGACAAATGTCCTGGTAGGAGACACACAAGAGAGATTCCGCAGATAGATATGGAGGAGGCAGTGTGACCGCAGAGGCAGAGACTGGAGTGACGCTGCCACAAGTCAAGGAGTGCCTGCAGCCACCAGAAGCTTGCAGAGGCAGAGAGTGAATTGTCCCCTGGAACTCTCAAAGGGAGTGTCCTGCCCACCCCTTGATGTCAGACATCTGGCCTCCAGAACTGTGAGGAATTAAGATTCTTTGGCTTCCAAGCCACCAATTTGTGATCATTTGTGATGTAGCCATAAAAAGAATACAGCCTGCCAGTACCCTGCCCCACCTGGCTCTCGGTGGCTTCCAGGGCCACCATTTGGCATTTCTTTCTGAAAAATTGATTCAGGATCATGGTTCTAAAAAATTGTAAACTCTACCCACCTCCTCCTGTGTTACATGCTCCACAAACCAGCACATGCCTGCCCGTGTGTCACCAACCTGTTCTGAAAAGCCCCTGTACGGATGACACTTTTCAATCCCTTGTCACCTTTTTTGTTATTGTTCACCTCCTTTTACAGACCTGCCACCTGATGCCCTGATATGTCCAGGAACTTGCCAAAGTTGCCACGGGCTATGTGTTGAAACTAGGGCTCAGACCTAGCACCCCCTGCTCTTGGCTGTGGGAAATGGGGAGCAGTGGTCCTAGGGAGATACTTTCTCTGCCACATGTGATGGAGCAGGAAGTGTGCAGTGTCACTTAGGACTTGTGAGTCTTCATGGTTTTTATCGTGTTTGCTTTCCTGGTGACTTAGCTGTGTGTACCCGCTCAGGGCCTCCACCACCTCCAAACACACACGCACACCTCAGTGGCCAGACTGCAGCCTCTTGGAGCCTGTGTCGATAGCAGAGCTGAGGGTCAGCAGCAGTTTATGATGCTCTGTAGTAGTCTGCAGCTGCAGCCTGGGCTGTGTCTGCTAGCTATGCATGGCCAGTAGCTGATCTCAAGCTATTAGAGGTTGACAGGACGAGAAGTTGAATCATGTACAGAGCTCAGCAGTTGTGACAGAGACTGTAAAACAGAACATATGTGCTATGTGAACTTATGGAATAAGTGTGCCAACCCCTGTGATAGAGAATAGATGTGGCCTCCTTATAGAGGACATGAAGAGAGAGAGAGGGAGAGCATGGAGGGAGGGGAAGAGGAAGATGAGGTGATAAAGGGAAAGGGGGAGAAGATGATGGAGGGAGGGGGAGGAGATGGTGGTGGGAGGGGGAAATAGGTGGAGGGAGAGGGAAATAGGTGGAGGGAGAGGGGAAAAGGAGAGAGGGAGAGGGACTGACTTAAGTTTCACAAAGTACTTTATTTCTTAAAAATGTAATTCCCTTGTGGCTTCATGGAGGCTAAGGAATTAGGCTGGTGCAAGAAGCAGCCATCCAACTGTGGCAAAGAACAGCCTCCATTGGAGGTGTCCATTGGACTCTATCAGTATATATTGAGCTTAAAGGTTGTGTCCTTATGGGTATGATGTATGGCACATCCAGGTGGAATAAACGGATTCAGAAACACTGTAAAAGGTGTTTCGTACTTGACAGTGTGGGGGAAGCCTGCCACCTGCCATGTATTTGACTTCTCATTTTTGCCGTCTTTCAAACTTCTCACCAGAGTGGACCTTTGTCAGATATCAGCAGTGGTTCTTCAGTCTTCACTCTGATGGGGAACTTGCCTGAAATAAATACTGGTGAGATCACAGGAAGTGCCCAGGACAGGGATAGAACAGTTCCCCTTGCTCATTCTGCTCTCCTACCCAGGGGAGGCTGAGCGAGCACAGAGACCCCTGGATCTCGCAGGTCTTTGGTAGAACCAGTTCCTTCTCCTTGTCTCAGATTGTCATCAGCCATGGACAGAGACCGATAGGGAGCTCCTTGAGGCTTTGGAGGTGTTTGCAGGATCTGTTGTCTGTGAACCCAAATTTGCCTGTACTTATTGGTCTTCTCAGGTCCCACCAGATTTTCTCCTGGGAGATTGCATAGAAGAAGCCCATTCTCAGAGATGAACTGTTTCTTAAATATTGTCTTTTCTGAGTTTTGAAATTTAGTAGAGCATTAAGGCATTTAAACAAAGAGTATTTACTGTAATTCAAAACCAGATTCGGTTTCCCCGGTTAATGGTGTTTTTAGCCCCGCCCCTACTTTGTCTCTCCAACCTGGTTTATCACCCCCAACCTGAGTAGTAAGTCTAATGTAAACTAATCCTCAGAAAAGGAGGCTCAAGGGACTGGGATTGTGGCTCAGTGGTAGAGCACTTGCCTAGCACGGGCGGGACCTGGGTTCGATCCTCAGCACCACATAAAAATAAAGGCAATGTGTCGTGTCCATCTACGCCTAAAAAAATAAATATTAAAAAAAAAGGAGGCTCAAGGAAGAGAAGAGAAATTAGACACCCATTGCAATGTTGAGGACTCCTGCAATGAGAAGCAGCATCCCCCCTGGGTGCTCCCAGACTAGCTCAGGACAGAGCATGGTGACAGTGCCTTGGTGTCTAAGTCCCATTGTCCTGCAGTTCAGACCCAGACTTTGAAGAGCAAAGAAGGCCAGGACTTAGGCTGGGGGTGTAGCTCCGTGGTAGAGTGCTTGCCTAGCATGCAGGAGGCCCTGAGTTCAGTCCTTAGTACTGCAAAAAAATAAAAATAAATAAAAAGCTGGAACTTAGATACAAAAATAGAAAATTGACTGCCCAGTACCGAGTCTTCTAAAAAAATTTACCAAATAGTGAATTTCAGACTGATGAAGGAAGAGTTCAGACAGATGTAAGCAAGAGCAGATGCTTATCAGCCTGGACCACGAGACTGTCCCATGCCAGTGGTGATTTTCCACCTCAGCTGACATTGAGACTACTTGGTGGCATTTACAGCCTCCAGTGCCAAGCCAGTGAGAGCCAGATCCCTGGAGGTGGGGCCCACTGTGGTGCTTTTTAATGTTCCTCAGGTGATCTTAATGGTCTCCTGAAGTTATATGCCGTGGAGAGACTTAAAGTCAAGGTGAGGAGGCATCAAACTGGCTCATGCGTGTTAAGAACTGGACGAGGCTGGAAGCCAGATGTTAGAAGTAGTGGGGTGAGGGTACCCCTCACACGGCATTAATAGCCAGTGGTCTTGAAGCTTGCCTCGGATTGCAGCCGTAACTCTCAAGAGCTCCCCAAGGGAGAGGGGCCCCTGGGGAATAACAGCAGAGAACAGCAAAGTCTCACTTTACTCCTTTTTTTAAAATTGATTTTTAAAAAAATAAATGACAGTAGAATGCATGACAATTCTTATTACACATAGCAGCATAATTTTTCATATCTCTGGTTGTATATAAAGTATGTTCACACCAATTCGTGTCTTCATACATGTACTTTGTATAATGATGTCCATCACATTCCACCATCCTTGCTAATCCCCTGCCCCCTTCCTTCCTCTCCCATCCCTCTGCCCAATCTATAGTTTGTCTCACTTTATTGTAAGCCAGACCTGGCATGGATCTCCACCTGCTTACCCACCTGCCGTGCCTCTCCTGTGGCAGATGTCTGGTTAGTTGCTGTGTGGGAGGGCAGCAGATCAATGTGGGATAGCCCCTGGCTCGGCTGGCTGCTCTAGTGGCACAGGTAGAAGAGGAAGACACAGAGAACTGCCCTTGTGGGCTTGTCCTTCTGAAGCAGGGTCTGGTCCCCTTCTGTGTGCTAGGAATTCTCCAGTAAGTGATTAATTGAATTACCAGCTCCTCGGGGGCAGGGAGCATTTGAGGATGATGAGAAAAAAATCACAGAGTTCCCCTCTGCTAGACCCCCACAGTAAAGTTTCATAAGGCATTTCCACGTCGTGTCAACATGCCCAGCGTCTCTGCGGGAGATCCTCGCCTGACAGTTCTTGATCACCCAAACTTGGACTTGGAACATGGGAAAAGACTGGAAGGAAGATTGGAGAAGATCTGGCCCTTGGGCAGTAGGTGCTCACAAGAGGAAGGCGAGCAAGACTGAAGCTCCTTTCACAGCTTCCTTTTGGAGGGGAGCTCATTTCTGTCACCTCAGAAGTTTGTGGAATGGGGACCTATTGGCTCTTTGCTGCTTGCTCTGAACTGGACAGTACTGATGGACACACTTGTCTAGTCCATGAGTCTAGGCAGCAGAGGGGGGGGAATACAAAGTCCAACTTTCTGGGAACACTAGAGATGGCTAGCATGGCTGAATGCTGCAGAGACACAGACCATGAAGTGACTGCCCCTTCCTTGAGTGGACAATAGAGATGAAGACGGTGCTTTTCCTAAGATTCACCGTGGCCAGAGTAAAATAATGGCACTCACACCATAAGTGGAGTCCCATGCCATCTTCTGAGTGTCCTGGACCCTAAGATCAAGAAAAGTAAATCCCCAAAGCAGCCAGCCATTGCTAGTTTCTCCAACTTCAGCATCCTGAAATTAAAGGAACGAGTACTTTAACTGGGTCACCTCTATTAATGGGTAAAAAACTGTTTGGAGATTCACTTCCCAAAAATGCCAGTGTAGCACATGGTGACAACCAACAGCTGTCTAAGAAGTAGCCATGGGCAGCAAAATGGAAATTACTGAAGATGTCATTCTACCGGGCTCCCTGTGAATAAGTAAACAAAGTGATTATGATCACAAACTCAGAAGCCACACTGCCGGGTTTCAATTATGTTTGTGCCACTCTAACTGGGGGACCTTGGAGCAAGTTACTTAGTCTCTCTATGCCTCAATGTCCTCATCTCTAAGGAGACAATAGAAGCTACCTCCTACACTGTGATGAGCGTGGATGAGTTAACTGTGTCAAGCACTCAGATCTGGGTCTGACACTTGTAAGCTCCCCATACCCTTTTGTGTTCATGATGAGGGTCATGCTGTTTAAAGCACATTGAGATGCAAGTCACATAGCTAGTGACAAAACCTTTGACATTTCATCCTTCCACTCTTGTCCATGCCTATTATTTTTCTTAAAAATTAAAGTGAGATCTTAACCACACATGCTCTTTGCTTTTTAAACTGGCTATGTGAGACTATCTTTCTGTCTCATTTATTCTTCCACAGCATCATTTTAAATGACTGCATAATATTGTGGATATTTATAGTTTAACCAAACACCTATGGTTGAATGCTTAACTAACTTTCCCTTTTTAAAAACCAATGCTGCAGAAATATCATTGAGCAAAAACATTTCTCAAAGCTACAATCCCACACCCTTGGAATAAATACCTAGCAGTCAATTTCTTGTCATATGCCTGGCTACCTTTTCCTCCTGAAGGATTATACCCCCCTCCAATAAGGAATAAAAATCCACTTTCCCCTCCGTCTACCCAACACCACACTGTAGTTTGTTTGTTTTTTTTTTTTTTTTTTTTTTGGTGCTTGTACTTAACCTAAAGCTGAGCTCTGCTGTTTGGGACTTGGCTTCTCTGAACACGGTGTGATCCCGGCTTTCCATGGAGCTTCCTTCTGGAGCATCCCAGGTGGACCCTCCAAGAACAACTCTGAGAGGCTCTTCCTTAGTCTTCCAGGACAAGAGAAGAGCTCAGACAAGCTGTCCCTATGCCAGCAGCCATCTCGGTCTTGCTTATTTCATTGCCTTATCCAAAAATATGTCTATGCTAGAAATTCTTTGCCCTCAGGGACTTTCCAGGAGCAGATTAGTGAGAACCTGCGCCTTTCCTTTGTTCCCTGATGGACCACCGGGGTTACAACTGGCAGGTATTTCGGCCACTTCCTCATCCCTGGGTGCATCTTCTTAGACTTGAGTGATGACCAGAGAGAAGATATGTAAGGAAGAAAGCAGGAAGAAGCAGCATTGAGAAAGGACTCAGGATAAGCAGTCATTAGCAGAGGATTCTGAATTAGAAAACATTTTTTATTTAGGTTTAAACTAAAAATAGGCAAAGGATCCTGTTACTAGCCTCCTGGGAACAGCCTTCTAGCCCATGACAGCTCTCACTGGTGGGGTGTTTTCTCTTGGCTTCCACTTGCCCCCTCATTGGATGCTGAGGACCAGGGCATCTAAGGAGTGGTTTGGGTGGCTTCGGTTGAATCTGAGCTTGGCAAATTATTTTGCCCATGTTAACATACTGTCGCAAGACGGGTTCATGTAGGAGTACTAGAAAACACAGAAGAACACAAAGAATAGCTAAAAACACTCCAAATCCTACCATCCAGACATAACCTGGTAACATTTAGCACCTCTCTAGACTGAGCTGTGGCACTGACATTCATTTATCTATACGTGTGAGCACACATATTCATATTTAATTTTCACAAAAATGCCATGATACTGAGCGTGCTGTTCTATGGCTGACTTTTAAAAGAGTTTATTTTTGATGATTGTTTTATTTGCTTTTTATTCATTCATTCATCAATAGATGCTTATTCAAAACCATTATGTGTTAGGCTTGGTTCTAAGCATGCAGGTTAAAGCCAGGAACAAGAGACATGGTCCCTGCTCACGTGCAGTAGGCATTTTGTCCATGAGGACAGACAATGAACAAATAAGACTGGAAGAAGAAAATTTCAGGGGCTTGAGATGTGACTCAAGCGGTAGCGCGCTCACCTGGCATGCATGCGGCCCGGGTTCGATCCTCAGCACCACATACCAACAAAGATGTTGTGTCTGCTGAAAACTAAAAAATAAATATTAAAAATTCTCTCTCTCTCTCTCTCTCTCTCTCTCTCTCTCTCTCTCTCTCTTTAAAAAGGGGAAAAAAAGAAAATTTCAGGGGGTGATAAGTTCTATGAAGGAAATAAAATGGGTGTATGGAGATGTAAGGGGAAGAATGAATACCATTAAGCTTGGTGACAAGAAGTCAACCAATCAGGCAGAGCATTGTAAATGGAAGGACTAGCAATACACAGACCCCAGAGTCTGGATGAGCTTGTTAGGCTTAAAAAAGTAGCCAAGAGTAGCATGGCTCCTGTGGGGAGTGGAGGGGGCCAGAGGACCAAGAGGAGGTGGCTGGGAAAGGCAGCCCTGGGAACACAGAGAGGCTTGCTTTTGATTTTAATCCCAAGTGGAAAAGGGAGTTTGGGGATGGTTTATAAGATGCCACCTTATTTAAGTAATCATTTGCCATTAGATTATTTTTGTGTGTTGCATAGATCTCTGCCTTGAATATTCTTTTACATAATTCATTGAGTATATCAAAAATAATTTTCTCTGGATGAATTCTTTATGATAAAGTCAACAAAAACTTTTAAAACGGCCTCACAGAAAGGTGGATTTATAATTCTGTCAGGGATTAAAGAGAAAGTCTTTTTGTCCCACACCGTACCCAGAAGAAGTGCACATTTCATGTGGGGGTGGCTTTGCAGCTTTTATTTGACATTTCTCTGGTTATTAAAAACACTGAGCATTTTCCTTATGTTTTGTTCTTTTTATGTATGGAAGTATTCATATTTTTCTTTATAGATCACAAGATAAGAATCTTTACTTACTTAAGGTCTTAGCCCTTTCACATATATGTTGCAAATATTTTCTCCAAGTTGGTACGTGCCTTTGACATGCGGTGTTCAGTTGGCACCATAAAAACCATAGTTTTAAATTTTATGTAATGAAGTTTACTAGTTGGATTTTGTGGATTTCTTTCTATGCATTATGTTTTTGGAGTCCTTTCTCATCCTAAAATCAGATAATCACTGTATTTTCTCATGTTTTCACTGTATATGTGACCTGAGTCCATCTAGAAGTTATTTTGGTGCATGGAAACATTTCTCCTTTTAAACCATGAAGGACAGTGACAACAGAAGGGACAAGCTTTTTTTACTATAGACAAGTGGGCACAATTTGGCTGTGAGATCATGCTAACATTAATAGCACAAAGAAAAGAGGCGCAGATTCAGTTTCTCCTGGAAAACCAATAGAGTCCTGGTAGACTGCTGTTCATAAGGTAGCAGATCATCATTTTTTTAAACCTAAAAAGTATTTTTTAACCTGAAAAGACAAAGTAATAGTCTATGATAAGAACAAATAACCCAAGTACATTTTAAGAAAATTGCTGTTATTAACAAAGGGGTAGGTATTTTATTTTATTTAAAAATCCCCTACATCCTCAAGCTATGGCTAATTAGGGTGAACACGGTTAAAACTCTTATTAGTTGGTTGAGTTTTATTTTCTCCTCAGAATGACATCATTAAAAACATAAAAAAAAATGTTTTGTGGAGGACAGTTTGACCCTATTAAGTTCTAAAGGTTCAAATCTGTTGATTTAGCAGTTCTCCTGTTTGATTCACGCTCCGGATATAGTCACAAAAGTACATCTAAGGTGTACAGAGGGCAAGATTCAGTGCCTCCCTTTTTATGATAACAAAGAAAACAGTGGGAGCCACTTAAAATACTCAATTAGCAGTGGACTGTGGGAGAATTACAGTGCATCTGTGCACTGCCACGCCCCAGTTACATGAGGTGGGGCCCCCTGTGCTGAAGCAGAAAACCTCCGAGCCCGTCGCTAAGTGAAGAAGGCCAGCAGCAGAGCTGATCTGTGCTTTAAAAAGACCAGCCTACAACATGTTGCTGGGTTCATTTTTTTTTTTTTTCCTGGTGGGAAACAGAAAGAATGGGAATTGCTGTGCATAGGGACAATGTGAAGTGCGATTCAACCATGCATTTGATTTTATTTTTTGCATGTGTTGTGTGAATTTTTTCACCATGTATGTTTATTACTTCCATTTATATTTTTCAGGGCTAACTGTATCTATCTGGGCATATTATGGATTGTTGTATTTTTTTTTAACTGGGAATTATACCCAGGGGCACTTAACTTCTGAGCCATATCCCAGCCCTGTTTTTTTATATTTTATTTAGAGATAGGGTCTCAATAAGTTGCATAGTGCCTTGCTAAGTTGCTGAGGCTGGCTTTGAACTCATGATCCTCCTGCCTCACCCTCCAGAGCTGCTGGGATTACAGGTGTGCGCCGCCCCACCCAGGTTGGTATGTCCTTCTTTACACTTTTCTGTATTAAAAAAGAAGGAGAAGGATATATATCAGTTATATTCATCAGGCATGCACAAGGCCCTGGATTCAATCCCCAGCACCCCACTCCCCTCAAAAAAGAAATAGTCATCAGATACTGGTATCTAAGAAACACAAATATGCCAGGCGTGGTGGTGGCGGATGCCTGTAAGCAACTCGGGAGGCTGAGGTGGGAGGATGTAAGGTGCAGAGTCAGCCTCAGTAACTTAACGAGGCCCTAAGCAAAGAAGTGAGACTCTGCCTGAAATAAAAAATAAAAATGGGTTGGGGGAAGTACCCTTGGGTTCAATCCCTGATACAAAAAAGAAGGAAGGAGGGAAGGATGAAGGAAAGAAGGACAGATGGACATGATGGATAAAAGAGAAGGCGCGTACTCTCTGGAAATATGCTCATTTCTGGGAGTCTGCATTCCTTTGTCATTTTGTCATTAGTTTGAGTACCACGCATTGTGTTGTTCACTGTCGTGCACATGATTTTGTTCTGCCCCAGGACAGCTATGTCCAGGCGCCCAGCGCCTCTACTGCTCACTGTGAAATCCGTGTAGGGCCTGCTCCACTTCCTGCCCTGAGACTTCTCCAGGATTTACACATCTTCCTAAGACAAGGACTGCCAGCCTAGTGGGTCTCTCTGCCCCTTGCTCTTCCTGTCATCTAGTTTTAGGGAGATATTTGCTGATACCCAGAAACCCCAGGTTTAGAGAGTCTCCTCCATTCTTGGCAAGTGACAGCCCTCCCAGCTGCTGCCCCATTTGCAGCAGTCCCTTTTGGAAGAAACTTTCAAATGGAAGAGAAATATTTTGCATTTGCTCTCTTTATTAGGACATTGAATCCCCTGGCAATATCTCTCACAGGGATTAAAGTAAATGAATATATTGGTTCACCAGGATTTGCTGAAGGTTCCAACACAGCCTTGACTTATTTTTGTTCAAAATTGAGAGATGCTCACAGATGTGGTATGAGGCCCCATTGTGGTAAGAGGCCTCGTTTTGGGGTGGGGTGGAAGGACTTGACATCAGAATGTTTTGTATTGTCAACATCTCGTTTGCTCTGGAAGGCTTAAGGCATATGAATGTGAAGTTGCTGCAGTAATTTGTCTGTGTCCAGAGTGGAGTCCACTCTTGAGAGCTAAACAGAGGTCAGTAGCACTGCACCATGGGAAAGTGCTGGAGGGCCAGGCTGTTCACCTTTCAGATCCTGTTTGTCCACTTCTTAGCTTATGACCTTGGGCACTTCACTCATTCTAGCTAAACTTTGGGGTTTTTTTTTAATCAATAAGATGGGGAACATTAAAGGTCCGTACCTCAAAGTTTTAAAAGGTTAAAGTGAAAAGCTGAAAGGAGCTCCTTACTATAATGCCCAACACATCACAAGATCAATAAATTTAACTGCCATGATTATATAATTGTCCCTCAGCATCCAGGGGATTTTGGTTTCTGGACCCCTGCAGATACCAAAATCTCTGAGTGCTCAACTTTCTTATATAAAATGGCTCAGGATTTGCATATAACCTATGCACATCCTCCAGTATACTTTAAATAGGCTCTAGATGACTTACAATATCTAGTTCAATGTTAATGCTATGTAAACAGTTGTTATGCTGTATTGTTTAGGGAATAATGGCAAGAGAAAAAGGTCTGCACTTGTTCAGTTCATACAAAATCTTTCTCCCAAACATTTTCTATCTGTGGTTGGTGGGATCCGAGGATGTGGACCCTGCCTATATGGAAAACCGGATATATTACTATGGTTTTTACCACCACTGTCATTGCTATTCTTAGGTTCAACCACTAGAAAATCGAATTTTGGTTCCAGGAATAAATTACAGAGTGTCATCAAAATCCTAAGTCAAAACCAGGGTTCTAGGTACAAAGGAAACAGCTTTATTTACTGAGTTGCTGCCCTCCATCAGGTGATATGCTTGGTGCCATCTCTGTTGTCCCTTGTTTCATCCCTGCAATGGCACCCTAAGACATTTCTGTTTCCGTATTCCATGTAGGGTTATAATTCTGCCTCACACTCATTAGTCATGTGACCCTATATTGTTATCTCCCTTGGTTTCTCCTCTTTGAAGAGGGGATAAAGATGGAAGTTAACTCATTGAGTTGTTGGGAAGATGAAAAGAATCAATTTATAAAGCACGCAGGACATTGCCTGGCATAAGTAAGTGAATGCTTGCTGGTATCACAGGTACTTGAATAGGTGAAGAAGGACATCTGTGACCATAAGGACACATTGTGTTCTCCATGGCCTGGTAGAATGTGAGATATGGGAGGAACCTTAGGGCTAAGCTGGTGCAACCTACTCATTGCTCAGGTGGAGAACTCAAGGCCCAAGTCTCCCAAGGAGCTAGTGGCAGAGCCTCTGTCTGAAGTCAGATCTCTTGACCCCAGGTCAGTGCTCAGGAGGCTTCATAGGAGAGGGTGATGTGCCAGTTACATGCTGTGGCTGAACTGAATTGTTACTTCTGGCATTTGGGACTTCCTTGGAGTTTTCTGTCATTCTTCCTCCCTGGATGGAAGATGCTTAGTTTTTTCATCACTAAGTACTTATCAATATGATGTCATAGCAGATATTACCTCCTCATCAGACTATATCTGACTGCTTTCCTTTTCAGTGGTTAGTGAGGAGACTAAAGGAAGCCTTTGTGGCAAAGAATGTGGTGTTAGGACCAGGAAAGCAAAAGTACAGCTGTATGGCTTAATACTTACTTAAAGAGTAACACTGTGAATAGACCTTATGAAGTGGACTTCAGAGATAATCCATATGGTCTATAAAGTGTCTCTAAAGACCTTAAACGAAAACTCTGACGTCTTGTGTATTTGGCTTGGCATTAATAAGCTACATATATTAACTGTTGTAATTACTAACAGTGTTGCCTGTAACCTCTACATGATATTTACTCAAATTTCAAGTGTTAAAGTACCCTTTCAAAAGTCAGTTTTAAAATTTGAACCAATTGATGTTGTCAACAGCCATACCGCCCTGAATGTGCCTGATCTCCTCTGAACTAATTGATGTCTATTTAAAAGCCTTCTCTTGACCTTATAATTTCCATTAAAAGAGAAACAAAGCAGGCAGTTTCTTCATTTACCAATAGATGGCAAGCTCAAGGTCAGAATACATGGGATAAAAGAGAAATTGAGTAAATAGAAATGCTAGTCAAAATTAAGCCAAAAGAAATGAATAGAGAAGTGGAATTTTCCACGTGGTAATGGTGCAGGTTGTGTGGTCGCATGCTCGGGAGAAAGATGTGATAGTAGGAAATCCAGCTCACTTGTCCTGCTGTTCAGGTCTTTTAAGGTTTCCATTTGAACTAGCTCAGGGTTCTAGTCTTTAGTTGTGTGGGATCAGAAAATCACATACTAACTCAGCTTTCACTGTACTCATCTGCAAACCCAAGTGCCATTTCACATTGGATGGACATTGCGGGGCGGGGACAGGATGTGACAAGTGCCATCTCTCTGTTTAGCTAACTGTTTGGGAAGCCTGACTGTAATCAGGATCATGATTGGTGACCTTGACTTTAGAGCCTGGAGAATGCGTTTCAATGCCTAATAGCACTGAGATGAGATAAATGATAGGGACATGTCTGCCAAGCAAACTCAGTGTTCACTGATAACTGGACAAGGCAGCTGGACGAAGCTGTGTGAGTACTTGCTGGATTTTTCTATGCTTGATCACCATGCTTCTCAGTTTTCAGACAATATACCCTCCTTTTCTGTCCTCAGATATAAATAGCTCTGACTCTGCAGCAGCATTAAACAGGTAATTATAATTCAACCATGACTGAGATGATGTTCTGACTCCTTAATAGATAAAGCTCCTCGGGTCCATGTTTGCAAGTTGGTTTTCTATCATTTAATTCTCAAAAATGTCAATTCATGTGTTAGCATAACCTATATAAAACCTGGGTGCCCTAGTGATCCAGTTGTAGCAAGAAGTCACAGAGGAGCACGGTCTCATTGGCAAAAAAGTCATCCCAGTGTCCTTCCTGGATTCTTCTGGACAACATTAGAGGTTTTCATTAACCACAGAAAAATTACCTAAGATTCTCTCTCCCTGATCTTTTAATCTTAATCTCTCAGCCTTTCATTTTCACTCTTGACCTTCAAACTATCTGCATGCCATTTCAGTTCTTTGCTTTTTCATACCTTCCTTTCTTTTCTTTCCTCCCTGCCCTCCCCGATCCCCTTTCCAAGTGCAAACTATTTAAAATGGCCTGTTGATTGTCATTCTTCAGTACTTTTCCCTTTCTCTCTGATTCTGTTTTGCAAAAGCCTGGGAACTAGCTGGCAGAGAAAGTCACTTAAAATATCAGTGCACTGGGGAGGGACACACAGTCAGTCCCTTCTGGTTCACCCTGGGAAGAGTCAAAGTAGAGTTCTCTTCGTCTAGCAATAGGAAGAAGTAAGATGGCAGCATTTACCATTTCATGTATTTTTCTTTTTCCTCCTCTTACCTAAATTCCAAGCTCTTACTGGCAATTAGTGCCTGGAGTAGGTCCTCTGGTTCCTGCTGTCTGCTGTGCCCTGAGATCCTGGGTATCAACTCGGGTCGTCGGAATGGAGCTTCAGGAAGGAAAGGAAAAGCCACTTCTCTGCCTCTTTTTGCCCTCCCTGCTTACCCTCTTCTATGCTCTCCCTTTTTCTCACAAGCTCAGCTGGAGCAACCCCCACCCCATGCCCAGTCACCACCTTGCACTTCCCAATGCCCAGGCGACAGCAGGAGAGGGAGTCTCACCAGCCCAAAGGTGGAGACAGCTCCCTGAACTCCTGGGACACCTGTCTTCCATCAGAGTTTTAAACCATCTGAACAGTGTGTGCTCCTTACTATACTAATAGTTTGCAGTGTTTATAGTGTTGCAATGCTTCCAGAAAATGCTTGCCAGGAAAATACATGATTTACAGAAAGACAACGAGAGTGGCTTGCACGGCTTCCTGGATCGTGGAGGGATCTGGAAACCTTTCTAATGGATTGAGATCACTTTATTCCAGATGTCTCTAGAGGGACGGGACGTATTCCCCCTCCCAGTGGTCTGCTACTGTCAGGGACTTACACTCTTCCCTGCAATGTTCACTCCCCCACCCCCTCTTTCATCCCACAATGAGCTTTCCATGATTTTTTTCCCCAGAAGTAGCTTTTCCAACTCTGTTCTTGTATGCATAGCAATACAATACAAGTGTTGGCCTATCTATTCCATGTTGGTTAATGTCTTCATCATGAGGACTCTTCTGGTTTCAAGGATGGATGGCTGATGTGTTTTCAATAATATATTTTGCCACCATCGAAATCATGAGTGTCGATGAAGTTAGTTCCATCGCTCAGCTTCCTAAATTATCTATGTTAATAAATCTCCTTTTTGCTTGAACTAATTTGACTAATGTCTGTATTACTTTACAACTGAAAGTGTACCAATAAATAGTGAAGCCTTTTCAGCTCCATCCAAAGAGACCTCCATGATTTCCCCTTTCTCCCTGCTCTGCATGGGCTGTAGATTTGCATTTGAAAGAGGGATACAGACACACACACACCACACACAATTTAGAAATACACATGTGTTCATTATGCAATACTCTCTCTAGGCTTTAGAGATGTATCAGCCCAGATTCTGGTCCTTCCGGAGCTTATGGTTTGATTGATGGAGAAGATGTGTAACTGTGAAGTACTCAAGATACTAATGTGGAAAATCTATAGCCCATGCAGAGCAGGGAGAAAGGGGGGAGTGTGGAGCTCTCTTTGAAGGGAGCAGAAAAGGCTTCACTATTTATCGGTACCCTTTCAGTTGTAAGTGATAAAGACATGAGTCAAATTAGTTCAAGCAAAAAGGGGATTTATTAATATAGATAATTTAGGAAGCTGAGCAATGGAACTAACTTCATGCGTGACTAGATCTTGGGTCCAAATAATGTATCAGGATCCTGTTTTCTCTGTCTTGAAACTTTACTTCTCTCTTTGCATTGACCATATTTTCTCCAACATAGGTTCTTTTTTTCTATGTGGCTTGGGAAAAATTGCCATTCAGATGCATGTCATCTCAGCTTAACCCTAGTAGGAAGGGAGAGTTTTTTAAATGCAAATATTTATGCATCTGGCCCTAGAATATCTCTTGTTGGTCTCACTTGGGTCACTGAGCCTCTCCTTAGAGCAGTTACTATTGCAAGGGGATAAGGTAGTATGATTGGCCCAGACTGGTTCAGGTGCAAGTCCCGGTGACAAGGATGCGCTGGGGTATTTGTGACTGACCACAACTAGCATTCCCACTAACTCCATTTTCAGTGAGTGTAGACGTGTTCCCAGGGGAAGGAAGACTGGACTGATCAAAACTGACAGGTGGTCACTATAACTTCATTGATATTTAAGCTGTGCTGTCAGAGATGAATAGTGTGTGTCAAATGAAGCAGTAAGAGGTATCCATTAGTGTTAGAAGAAGCAGTAAGAGTAAAGGCAGGAAGACATGAGCCCAGCCTAGCAAGTCTCGACACTGCAAGCTCTTATTGAGCTTGGAGCATATGGCTCAGGGGTCACAGCTGGAGATGAGGCTGTGAGATAGGAGCCTCAATGGCCATTGTTTTGTCTTATAGGCAGTGGGGAGACACCTGGGCTTTAGGCAAAGGATGCAGATGGTCAGACTTCAGTATTAAAATGTCACTCTGGCAGTAGTGTGGGAAATGGCTTAGAGAAAGCAAGGCGTGGAGGCAAGATAAGTGAGGAAATGCCTTCAGTAATCCAGATGAAGATGAAATGCAAGCAGCTGAATTCACTGGGGAGTAAAAGGTCCTGATGAGGAACAGTTCCAATGGGCAGGGCAGGAGATAAAGGGGAATGTTAGGGCAGTGTGGAGGCAAAAGATGAGGAAAATGGCAAGCAGCATCAACGGACGCTGCCTTTCAATAAGATGAATGTCTAGGGTGACAGATATCTGAGTTGAGTAGGGTCATTTGCTGAGATGAAGAACGTAGAAAGAGGAATGGGCCTGAAGGTAGCCAGCGAGGGATGACTGAGAGAGCAATTGCATGTGTTGAATTGGAGGGATGCCCTGAAAGGTTGCTAGTTCAATACGGGGACCTGGGCCTCAAAGCGGAGATGGAATCCAAGAGCTTTGGAGTGGATGAGAAAGAAGGGCCCAAGAGTCACTGAGTTTGTCTTAGTTAAGGAAGGGAGATATCTGGGAAATAGCAGGCTAGCCAGGTGAGGAGCACAGCTCAGAACTCAGCCATCCATCAGGCCAATGTCAAGGACCAAAGGTGTGTTCCTCAGTGGGGTCCTACTCAAGTTTACCATGATTTGACTTATACATAATTCTTTTTTTTTTTTTTTTGGACACGTACCTGATTCTGAACAGAGGCTGATTGCCTTCTTACCTCTTACCAATTAGGAATGGCTTCGGGACCTAACCCCATCACTGTGCAAGGGACTCATCTAAAAAAGAATCCTCTTCTGCTGTTGATGCCAAACCCAAGGTCTCGCAGAGTCAAACACAG
Source organism: Spermophilus citellus (assembly GCF_964194105.1). Taxonomy (NCBI): domain Eukaryota; kingdom Metazoa; phylum Chordata; class Mammalia; order Rodentia; family Sciuridae; genus Spermophilus; species Spermophilus citellus. The sequence goes on along the minus strand of NC_138183.1, from coordinate 23,907,228 downwards.
ATGGGAACATGCCAGTGGTACGGCCTGGTTGTGTATGTTGACAACTCTTTTGTTTAGAACTTGAATCCAGTTAGGTGCTTCCTTAGGGGAAATATTAATACAGCCTACATGTTTACGTTTCTTTTACAGGAAAAGTATCCCAACCCCTATTCATCCTTCCTTTATACCAACACTAGATTAATGTTCCTAAAATACAATATCATATCATGCTCTTGCTGAGAACCTTACAAAGATAGGGCAGTGTCTGTACAATACAATTCAGACTTCATGGTCTAATCATCAATGGGCCTAGTCTTAGCTAATCTTTTGATTCCCTCCCAGTTAGATTTTCCTCTTCATTCTTTCTGGAACATGCATAGCACTTCTACTCTTGCTCACATAGTTCTTTTTGCCTTGAATGAGCTGCCCATTGATCGACATGTACCTATATCCTACCCATTCTTCAAGGACTAACTTGCAACCTACATCCACCTTGACCATATCAGTTTACGGGAATCCCTGATGAGTCTACTGCTTGAGCATGTACAGGTCCACTACAGAGTCCAGCTGGTAATATTGTTCCCACTTGGATTCACTATTCCAATGGGCAACTCTGGAGTGAGAACTTTGCATATGAGTGAATGCACAGAGGTGGGAATTCCAGGGAAAGTCTTAGAAGTGACAAGATGTGTAGTTAGCACTCAGTCAACATTTGTGATCTGCATCTTGTATTGTAACATACTATATCTTGTTCTGGATTTAAATGTAGGAAAATTGTATATCTTGATAGTCAATAGCAATGAGCGATAAGGTCCAATAACCTCATCTAGAGAATTCCTGGGACTGGAGATGGCAGCTGGCCTGGACATTCTTGCCTTGTCATGTGGTGCCTTTCAGATGCTGGTCAGGTGTGCTCTTCCCACTGGGCCTTACTTTCCCCATTTACCGTCATATTATTATCTGTTCTTGGACATGCTCTGCAATTAAGTAGCATCAATTATGCACCATTGGTTGGAGTCCCTTGGTGAATGATAAGTTCCTAAGATAGTCATGGGTCTCACTTTGGCAGGGAGATTCTATCCCTGACTTAGGTATTATATTCTAGTGACTCAGGATTATGAACTAATATTTCTTTTCTGTTGTTGTTTTGCACATATTTTTATTTGTTCTAATTAGTTATACATGACAGCAAAGTGCATTTTTATTCATTGTACACAAATGGAGCACAACTTTTCATTTCTCTGGTTGTACACAATGTAGAGTCGCACTATATATGCAGTCACACATGTACCTAGGGTAAGGATGTCTGTCTCATTCCACCATCTTTCCTGTCCCCATCCCCCCTCCTCTCCACTCCTTCCCCTTTGCCCAAAGTTCCTCCATTCTTCCCATGCGCTTCCCGCCCCCCATTATGGATCAGCATCCACTTATCAGAGAAAACATTCTGCCTTTGTTTTTTTGGGATTGGCTTACTTCAGCATCCATTTTCCTGCAAATGCTGGGCTGGGGATATAGCTCAGTTGGTAGAGTGCCTGCCTTGCATGCACAAGGCCCTGGGTTCAGTTCCCAGCATCTCCCCCACCAATGCCACCCCCCAAAAAAGAGCTAATATTTCTCAAAGTCTATTCATTGTGTGGAAAACCTTGGCTTTAACACACATGATTAGGATATTGATTCCAACAGCTGTGGTGCAGTCACATCTCAGAAACATGGCGTTCCATGAGAGAAAAGCTTCCATCCACGGAGTGGGTGGCCAGACTTTGGCATCCTTGTCTTCCCCAGGAAGACAGTGCTGTAATGTCTTCCTGCATCTGGGAGCAAAGGAGAATGGCCCAGTGCTGTACATGGCTCTATAAATCCTCCTGTACACGTTAGAAGCCAAATATAAACAAGCAAGCTCTCATAGGGGAAGGCCTTTCTATTCTTATGAACCACATTCCTGTGATGTTTGTTGTCCGCACTGGAGAAGGACGGAGGAAAAAAAAATGCAGTATATGTTTAGTGGAAAGGATGTGGGAATGCCAGGGAAACACATCCCTTTAAAACCAGTTTCTAGGCAATAACTACCTCCCCGGAAGCAAACATGTGACTATAGGAATATTAGCAAATAACGATGATTGAGTGCTTACGGTGTGCCAGGCCTTGTTCTAGTCCTTTTGCATATATCCTCTCATTTAATCCACATCCCAACCGTATGGCTTGGGTAGAGTTGTTATCTCTACTTGAGACCCAGGGAAGTGAAAGAACTTACCAGAAGCCACACAGGTAACAAATACAGAGCTGGGAATTGGAGCCATGCAGACAGATTTCAGATTCATACTTACCAAAACCTCAGGGAGCCCCGCCCCCAGGAAACGTTTCCCCCCCCCCCCCATGGCTCCTTTAGGCAAAGATCAAAGATAACTTCTCTCATTTACATTGTTTGGGATGCCTCACTGGATAATCTGTCCTACCAAATTTGAAATTGCAACATATTATTTATGTATATGATTTTGCTAAAAGAAATCTGACCCTGGGGTCCCTCTGCCCTTGTTTAATTCCCTCCTGTTCCCAGTTTGTAACAACCTGTGTCTTTTGGATTGAGATTTTTATTCTTTGTCTCCAAATTAACACTGCACAGCACAGGGCTGTGTGCGTGTGCGTGTGCGTGTGTGGAAACCGCCTTTTCTTCTGGATTAAATCGTTGCAGTCTGGCTGAGTGAGGAGAATTTCTCCCACTGGCCGAGCCCACCGCAGACATGTTAGGAGAAGGCTGCTGCCTGCAACACACCCAGCAACGGTCGGGCAGGTGACGCTGCGTGTGTGCCCAGCATCTCTTGGAAGTGTCTGCACAGATGTGTGCCGCTCCTGCTCCTGCTCCCTGCCTTCACATTCCTAGAGCCAACACCCACCCACTCTGACAGCCTCTCTCTCTCTCTCTTTCTCTCTTTCTCTCTCTTTTTATTTTCAAGGAAAAAAGAAAGCGGCAGACGGAAATAGAAGGCAAACGACAGCAGCTCGACGAGCAGGTACTCCTGCTGCAGCATTCCAAGGTAAGCGGCTGATCCCAGGAACCTGTGCCATTATTAGCCATGCAGATCACACTCGGGAGAGCTGGGCAGAGCCTGCCCTGCCGCCAAGACGCTGCAACGGCTGAACCAGCCTTTTTCATTCAATCGGGAAACCATCTCTTGGCTTTTCTTGTGGATTTCTGAGATTCAGGGCATCGTCACAGCATTCTGATTTCTGCAAGCCTCAGATCACAGTGTGCATGTGGATGGGGTGCAGGGTGGTGTGTGCCTGTGAAATGTGGTGGCTATATATAGACATTGGAAGAGCAGACTCCACATGGTCCGGGGCTGCTTCTCCTGTGCCTTTGCTCAGAGGCTCCAAATGCACTTTTTTAAAAAATTAAAAATGTTAATATCTTTCTTGACACGGAGCAAAGGGAGATAAAGCCCTGGGATCTGAGGAAAGAACAACACTGTGCATTGCAGATTACTCTTCTTTTTCATTTCTACTTTAGCAATTTTACAAGTGTTCTGTTAAAATGAGCAGTTGGCCAAAAATGGCTTTTGGATTTATTTGTCTGGATTGGGTCTCCCTTGCACTGTATTAAAAAGAAAGAGGGAGAGAAAGAGCTGTTTTATTTATTTATTTCTCTCTAAAGCATAATGCTCTTAAGCATCATAATTGATTACAGCCCAGGAGAAAGCTCTGTCACTGACACAGGGACTCCACTGGTGGCTGAATGTTGCTTTGCTCATGTTCAGAGGATAAAGTGACCACATTCCATGGCCATCTACAAGTGGATACTTGCTTTGGACTGCTCCTGGGCTTTTTTTTTTTTTTTTAAGGAAGACCTTCTGCTCCAGAGAATTTGCCATGACCTTGTATACATAGAATTGCTTTGCTCGGGGGCTGGTTGGGAAGGTGGTGCTGAGTCTCTGGGCGATGCAAAGTAGGGATTATTTGGACATTTTTAAAACAAAGTGAACCTTCATGGTTGCATTTCCTATTCCTCTCTAGAAAACAGGGTTGTGCTAAATGAATCCTCAAAATGAGAATCATGAGCAAGCTGGTGGGTGATTTCAAAGAGCAGCATGACCTATATCTGCTTTGCATGCTTATCAGTTTACCAGTAACCTGAACCAGAGAATTGTGCTTAAAAGGGAGAAACACAGCATGATACTGAGAATGCTGTCCATTGTGAAAATCCATTTTTAAGTAAGGGCCTGACAAGATCCATATGTTGTTACTCTTTCCTGACAACATTCCCAAGGGAAGATTGAGACTAAAATTAGTATCCTCTTCTTCCAGAGAGGGGGACTTAAAACACTGATAGAACAGAGTGAGTTGCTCAAGGTCAGTCTGGACAGGGCAGGATCTGTAGCTCAGAATACAGTCAATTAGTCAATTCACTTCGGTAAGAGGCTGACATGTACTAAAACCTCTGTGAACTCTTGGTGAAAAGGTGAGCTGAGCCCAATGGGTGAGAGAGGCTGATTTGACTCGACAGCCTCTCTCCTCTCCAGCTTCAGGCTCATCTCTGCTCTCGAGTTCTTTGAATCCAAAATCAGGCAGTGAACATATGTCATAAGACCAGGTTCCTTTTGTCCCACTTCTCATCTTTCTGAGTGCCAAACGAGATACCAAAGACTCATTCATTGCCTATGTCCGTCACAGTGTTAGAATGTTCTGTCCATTCTTCATCTGTGCCTCCATTGATCTGTTGATCCATCATCTACCCATCCATCCAGTCAACAGAAAGAATAGTAAAAAGGCCTTAGTTTTGTGTGAGTAAGCAATGAGGTTCTTTCAGGGGCTGGGAAACAAGGGAATCAGATAGTTCTTCCTGAGTTTGGCTATCTAGGGGTGCACCCAGCACATTATCAAGAAGTCTGGAGTAGGAGGACTAGAGGTGACTGAATCCAGTTAAGTGGAGACCAGTGCATTGGCTTGTCTTCTCTCTGGGGAAAGCTTGTGTGGACATAATGAGGATGGATTGTTAGCCTTGAACAATAAAAAGGAGAGCTTAGAGGTTCCAAAGGTGACAGTGTGTCTTGTACCAGCTGGAGAGAGACCCCCAGCTCTGAAAGGTCCTGGGCTTCTGTGCCTGGGGAGGAAGGGTTGCTGGCAAGGCCAGAGGAGTCATAGGCCTCACTGTGGCCCAGGGGACTCCTCCCTCCTGGTCCTGCCACTCTTTGATCTGAGTCCATCCTCCTTAAAATAGTTGCATTATTTTGATAGAAGGAAGAGAGGGCCTGATGGAGGGATGAGGTCACTTCAGACACCAGAAAGGAATGGGTTCTACTTCAAATCAATTGACTGTTGACTGAACTTGACTAGTGTGAGTCATCTTCCCTGGAATCGTTTGGTTTCCAGCTTGGTGGCCTCACCCCTGGATGGAAGGAGATTCTCTGGGGTTGTATTTCCTCCTCCGGGAGCCTCAGAGGAGAGCCAGCCAGCTCTGTCCTGGCAGTACAGCAGCCTGGGAACCTCTTATCTACCCTCTATGGTAGTATTTTTTGAATACCCAGCATGTGCCTGATACTTTAAATGCCTGTCCTCAATAGTGACCACCAGGTGGATGTTGGTCTCCCCATCCCACAAGTACAGAAATACATCCATGAGGTCAAGTAATTGGCTCAAGGACACAGAGACTGTAAGCAAGGGAGCCCAGGCTGAACCCCAGGACTGTCTGCTTCCAAAGATCAGGTTCTTCCCAGGACGCTCTCTCTTTGAGCCAACTGTTTCCTTTTGATGATTTGCTTAGAAAGATGCCAATTGCTGTCACCACTGGCTTTTCACTCTAACTATATTTCTATGGGCTCCAGAAAGTTTAGACCATGTGGAGACTTGTCACAGTGATTATTATAGGTTTCTTAAGTAGAAAATATTAGGAAATATGTCAGTAATTACTACCAATTTCACTAATTTTGTAAAATCCCAGATGCTCTTGAAGGGAAAAAAAATATTCTAGTACAAAGAAAAATGGAAAACCATGAGAGTTTGGTTTCCTTTTTATTTAGACGTAATTCTTATATTCTTCATATAATTCTCATATTCCATATATGTAAATCACATATGAGAATTATATGAGAATCAAGTAGTCTATGGACACTTCTTGTCATGCAGTGTGATATGAATTATTTAGACAGATTCACTGGTCTCTTGTCAAAGCAAATAAATAGAATACAAGGCACATAGTTTTGACATTTTGATGTTTGTTTTATATATTTGCTCATTGCAATATTTAGGCATATACAGTAGCTTCAAGGAGTGGAATATCATTACTTTATACATGTGAGCAAACTGCTTAATGCAAAGAAGGACCAAAGTATGAAATGTTAAAACATGAGCTGCTACACCACAGTGATTAGGAAACCTTGAAGATATTTTAGTTTCTGGCCAAATTAAACTTAAGGCTTTTTTTCCTTTCCTTCTCCTTCATTCCTTTTTTTCTTTTTCTTTTAGTAGTGCTAGAGATTGAACACAGTACCTGCTAAGCAAATGCTCTGCCACAGAGCTATATCCCCAGCCCTTTTTATTTTATTTTGCAACGGGGTCTTGCTAAGTTACCCAGACTGGCCTTGAACTCGTGATCCTCCTGCCTCATCCTCTTGAGTAACTGGGATGACAGGCATGCACCATTGTACCCAGCCTCAGATTTCTTTTTAGAAGATGCCTAGCTCTGTTTAGTAACTAATACTTATGATGAAGGAATTCCCAAGAAACACAAATAGAACCAGTAAGCAATTTTGGTTGCTGGATTATTCTTGCTTATTGTAAAAGGAAGAAATGTGTGGTCATTGCAAAAACTCAGTTTAAACGTATAAGAACATACCTAGATGAAAATATCAACTGCATCTTCCCCACCTAGATATAACCCACATGGGGTGTATGCTGCTATCCTTTCCCTGCAAGGTACCTTTATAGATTAAGATATGTAACCCTTGTCTACAGGACTCACCAGCCTATTAGTAAAATGAGATCATATTAACATCAGAGTCCTCGTTACATTAACCTTTACCTCTATTTTGATTTTTACATGTGGGTTCCTTTAAGTTCCCATACAAAAATTTATGATTTTTGTGAAATTACAACAAACCTTGTTTTACTTCATGCTTTCTGACTTGGATGTCATCCTTGGAAGATTTTCAATCTCAAACATTTACCTATGAGATTTCTTATACTTCAGTAGTTTTAACCCACCTAGAACTTATTTTCCCATAAGGTATGAGGTAAGAATCTACGTTTCCCTCATCATGAACCACTGTCTCAACTTGATTCACTGATTAATTCATCCTTTCCTTCCCTGATTTAAATGTCATCTATATCACATACTCCCTTACTCTCAAGTCCACTGTTTGTGGATTCCTTTGTTCTCTCCCTGTGCCCATCTGGGGGCCGGTGCCATTCTTGCTTAATCCCAACGGCTCTTTAATGTTGAAATATTTCATAAGGCAAGAGCCATCAACATTCTTCTTTTGAAAAACTGTCTTGGTTTTTTATTCCATGGAAACAATTATTTATTGTTTATTGTTTTCATAATAAGATTTGTGATCATGTGAGTTTTTTTTTTAATAAATCAACTACAGTGTTACCTCAGAGAAGACTGAATTTAATATTCCCTTTTGCCTCTTGGTTGAAGGGCCAGAGATTTGTCTATTTTATTGGGCTGTTTAAAGTCCCAGCACAGAGTGTGAGCTCTGTAGTGCTGCAACCTGTGCTCCGTGGGGACTTTCACGTTTGTAAAGGTTTGTCTGACACCGTCAGAACTGTCAGAATCAAATTGCTAATATTGCAGCTTCAATACATAAGCTGCCTTTGAATGATTTATTCATGAGCAGGGAACCCCAACTAGAGTTTTCTCCTAACCCAAGCTATGAAAATGGTGGTTATATTTTAAAGGCCACAGTCTTTTCTGTAGAGACAACTGAATGGGAAAAAGATGAAAGGCTGAATCATGACCCTGTGAAATATTTATTGTCAGCCCACCAAGGTCATTTGCTGAGCTGGCCTAAGGCATCAGGAACATTGCTGCAAAGAGTCTTTTGCTATTTTGAACTTTTGGCACTAATTTGAGACTTTTCTTGGTTATTAGTACATGTGAAAGAATGATTTTGAATTTAAATATTCAACAGATAACCATAGCTCACCATATAAAGGAACTTTACATCTTTTCCTTTTTCCCATCAGGTGTCCTCTGGCCCCACAAACAGTTTGAGTGGAGGTGAAACTCTCTTTCTTCTTTCAGGAGTCTTGGGTTGGCATCTCCCTATGTCAAGGGAGTCATTTAACAAAATTGCAGAACTAAACCAAGATCATATAAGGTGGCACAAAGGAGGAGGAAAAGAATAAAAGGGTTAGGAGAGAGGGGAAGAGGTAGGGGCACAAGAAAATGATTGAAAATGCAAACACAACTTTTGCCTCACCCTGAGTTTAACCCGATTAACCCGATTCCAGCCATCATCCACTGTGGCAGCCGATGTTAGCTTTAGCCATATTACAGGTGAATGGTGGGGTGAAAGGCAAAACATGAAAGTTCCAGAATGAATCACAGATGAATATTTTTATAGTGCAACGGTGAGGAAGTCTTAACGTCTGACATCAATGCCAGAATTATGAAAGATGGATTGCTAAACTTGATCAAAAAATAGACACTTGTGAGTCCTGATTTGTCTCTGACCTTCACACTTGCCCCACCCACCTGCTCCAGACACTTCTCACTGTTTGCTTAGGTCACCTTCAAAAGTGGCTTCAGGCTGGGCAAGGTGGCACATGCCTGTAATCCCCGTGGCTCAGGAGGCTGAAGCCAGAGGATCATGAGTTCAAAATCGACCTCAGCAAAAGCTGTCTGTAAATAAAATATAAAATAAGGCTGGGGATGTGGCTCAGTGGTCAGATACCCCTGATTCATTCCCCCATACCCCCCCCCCCAAAAAAAAGTGGCTTTACATCAGTTACCTTATCTGTACATGAGAAAGATTGGGTTAATTCATCTAAAAGGCCTTTTTTAGGTGTATTAGTTGAGGATTTTTATGTTTGTTAAAATGCAGCGTGTGGGCATGGCTGTTCAGAGTCATTCCTTCAGCAGGTGCTTACGACCAGCTGCAGCCTCACACGTCAGTCTCACAGATAAATGAAAAATGCATCACTGACTGCAAGGAACTAAGGGATGGGATTGGTTATCAAGAAGGAAATGCTACTGGAGAAGCTGGAAAGTAGTTATCCAGGTTAGGGAGAAAGGCAGTGGTGCCTGCCGATTTTGTCAATCTTATTTGGGTGCTTTTTGGCGCTGAGGATTGAACCCAGGGCCTCATACATACTAAGCATATGTTTTACCACTTAACTACACCCCACCCCTACACACACACACACAAACACACATGATTCCTGGGTGAGGCAGGATAGTAAAGTACACCCTGTGGCCAATCACTTTAGCAGTACAGTTAGCAATTACTTATATAAGAACAAATTACATGTCTTTATATCTGTATTGGAAAATTGCAGGTCAGTTGCTATAAATTTGTCTCTCTGTGCTGTAAGAATGAAAACAGATCTCTGCAATGATTTATAATGAAATGATTTATAATTAAATGGCAACACACACACACCCAGTAAAAGCCATGGCTGGCTTTACACCCTCTGCTGATGCATTGCTAACAAAGGGTCCATTCTGGACATGCAGGGTTTCTAGACCAAACTGTGCATCTGGCAGGGTCACCACGGTGATGAATGAGTGGCATCTGGATTTCTCTGTAGAATGGTGAATCAGAACCATTAGGGAACTGTAAATTACTGTTACTAAATACTGGTAATTTAAAAAACTCCTTGTATAGGCTCATAATAAGCAGCCTGCAGTCCAACAGAAAGATGAGAGTCTATGGAATTGTGCAAGGTTTGCTCATTAGAGCTACAAAAAGTTTGCTCTGAGCCTGCCTGCCCTGACTGTTGGCCTTTACCCTGCTCATCCTACTTAATCAGACTAAAAAAATTTTTTTGAAAATTTTTTAGTTTTCAATGGACCTCTATTTTATTTGTCGGTTTTTATGTGGGGCTGAGAATCAAACCCAGTGCCTCACACATGGCTATGCAAGTGCTCTGCCACTGAGCTATAATCCTATCCCCTCCCCCACCACTGCAAATTTCTTGACAGAGGTGATGCTAAGGAATTAGGGAAGCTAGTCCTCACTCTGCCTTGACTGATCTCTTAGCTTTTACTCCTTTTGTTCCCTCACTGGCCTCTGTTACTGGGAAGAATCTGTCATGTGCCCTGAGTCCTCATAGGGACTGCATAATATATTATACAAGGTGGGGTATGCTTTTAATAATGTTGGGGACCACTGCTAGGGAGGTTTTGGAGTCATTAAAAAGTTTTTAAGAAGAGACACAACATAGGTTAGTTTTTTAAAAGAACACTTTAACTTGGACTAGACAGTGGATGATTTAGGAAATTTTACAATGAAGTTGTAATTGCATAGAAGAAAAGGTCCTTTTTTTAGAGACTCATACTGAAATATTGATGGGTGAAATGTCATGATGTTTGATATTTACTTTAAAATGCTTTGGTGAAAAACATGTGGGAAAATATGGCATAATGTTTATAATTGTTTAATCCAGATGAGATCACATGGATATTTATTATACAGTTCACTTGATTTTTCTTTTTAATAATAGAAAATAGACACCAACAGCTGTCTCAGGGCCACACTTTCTCCAGATTAGAGTGTGGATGGTTCTGTACTGTGTCCCTGCTCAAATGTAACCTATCAATAAGCCTTTTGGACCCACCCTATAAATATAGCAACACCCTCCATATCCCTCCCCAACCCTTGCATTTCCCAGCAGCACCATCTAGGGGAAAGTAGATACACTGATGTGTGTGTGAGTGTGTGTAAATGTCTATTATGTGTATATAAAATGTTTGTTGTCTCCTGACTAAAGTAGAAGCTGCAAAAGGACAGAAATTTGTTTTGTTTTAGCAGCCAGAATAATGCTGGGCATGTGGTGGGTTCTTAGCAAATATTTAACAGAATTTTTAAAATGTGGAAATAAGTCTCTCTGGCGACTCGCTGGAGGTTGGGCTGGAGGGAAATGGGGAGCCAAGTCAGTGAGGAAGTGAAGGCAGCGATCCAGGTGGAGCTGATGAGGGGCGGAGCTAAAATGACAGGCCCTGCGATGGAGAGCAGGATGTGGATGGAAAGGTGTCATCTTGTCTGTTATCCTCCCTCATTCCCACAGTCCAAAGTGCTTCGGGAAAAATGGCTGCTGCAGGGCATCCCCGCTGGAACTGCCGAAGAGGAGGAAGCCAGGCGGCGGCAGTCTGAGGAGGATGAGTTCAGAGTCAAGCAGCTGGAGGATAACATCCAGAGGTAGGTGGTTTGCTGAGGTTGGCAGTGCAGGGACCACTTCTTGCCTCTAGGGGGCCTTTCCCAATGAGGTCACTTTTCCCAGCGCTTTAGAATTACCTTGCTACAGAGCGTGTAGGGTGTCCCTCAACTTCCCTCATGACCCAGTGTTACTGCTCAGAGTACTGAGTATTGTATTGGGGTGCAATACGGTAAGTACAGTGATGTCTTCCTGGGCCAGTGAGGTGTTGCGAGTACCTTGTCCTTTTGCAGATTGCCCCATTTTTAGTTCTTTTATCGGCTTTTATCTTTTTCCTCCTGGGAATGAGGCTGTCAGCAGTTATTGCCCCAGCAAGGGGTGTGTTTGCATATTTGCTACAGGGGATCAATTTGAAATGAGAAAATGGTAGCTAAGGGTCTTGGGGTTGAAATGAAGACTGCCTAGGGCAGGGCAAGTGAGGGTGCCTCTGTAGATTGTGTGCCTGGGCTCCTTGAGTCAGCTTCGCATTATCCACTTGTGCTGCTCCGAGGGCTGGTTGCCTTCTTTATGGATCTCATTTCATTCTGGGAGACAGGTGACCTGCTTGTGACCTCTGGGTAGCCATGAGTAGAAATGTACGCTTGCACTTGGGAACTGTTGCAATCATGGGTCTCGATAGTGAACCCCAAAGACATACTTCAGCTTCTGTCCCCATTTTGCTTAGATCCTAATGTCCCCTAAACAGCTTTCAGAGTAGCTTGGCTAAACTTTATATGTGTGGGAAATAGGCCAAGAAAAAGTTGGTGTGTACATGTAAGCACATACACACACGCATATATACACACATGATACATATATACATGTTTTCTTAGAATACAAAAAAGGTTATGGCTGAACTGTTACCAGCCATTTAAGCTATATATACTTATGTATAAGAGAAAGAGTAGGTGTTGTTATTGGCAGAAGGCCGGGAAAAAAATGAAGACAGATTTGTGAAATAGGAATAAAATTAGTTTTATGAACTTTTCGAACAAAATTAGCCACTTCATTGTGGCCTGAGCCTGAATATGTTGTCATCATGGTCCAGTAGGTATTAAATCTTATCTGTACACTGAGCCATGCCATATGGAGGCCAGATTCTTAAACTGACTCAGTTTTGGCTAAATGACCATTGAAATGAGGTGTAATATTAGGGACAGGTTTACTATTCGGGTGGGCATGATCATACTCAGAAAGATAAAGGAAATCTCTTTTTACCTTTGAGGATAAAGAACTCACTCAGTGCATGAAGACAAACTCTTTGAGCTCATTTAAGAGTTGGATGTCCAAGCCAGAAGGAATTAAATCACAATAGACTAAAGGGGTGGGTGCTTAGGCCCAGATTCAGGGAACACTTTAGCCCCTGTACTGGCCTTGCCAGCATTAGCCAAACAGGAATTGGGTGCTAGGGATTAGCTGTGTGCCCAGAGCAGGGCCGCTGTGGGCATCATCTCCTGAGGACTTTCTTCCTACCTCAAAGTCAGTTTTTGCTTCCCCTCATCTTGCATCTTCTCTACCACAGGCCCAATAACCCTTATCCAAAATGCTTATCCAGAAGTGTTTCAGATTTGGGATTTTTTTAAGTTCTGAAATATTTGCATATACATAATGAGATATCTAGAGGATGGGACCCAAGTCTAAACTCAAATTTCATTTATGTTTTGTGTATATACCTTATACTCATAGACTATAGGTGATTCCATACAATATTTTTAATAATTTTGTGCATGAAACAGTTTAGTGTACATTGAATCACCAGAGGTCAGGTATGGAATTTTCCACTTGCGATGTCATCTTGGTGTTGAAAATGATTCAGATGCTGGAGCATTTTCAATTTTAGATTTTCAGATTAGAGATGCTCAACCTGTACAGCGTTCAGCATCTTTAGTCCCAAGGGAAGAAAGGATCTTCTCTCCCTCTTCCTGTAGAGGTCACTTGGTCCCCTATGACACCTGCCTAGAGTGGGGCAGAGTTGACTGTAGGGCTCATGGTAAACGTAGACACCCTGCAGTTACGGAATCTGTGGGATTGGCTGCAGACCCTGCAGACTTCCAATTTTAGCTATGTGGCTCTAAGCTGCAGGTTGGATGTGTCTACTCTTATTTTCTCTTCATTGATAGGTTGCTGTTATTCTGTTTTTATGGCAACAGAAGCAAGGTCTATGCTCAGAATAATCTATACATCCTTAGCTAACGCAAGTCCATGGTCAAGCCCACAATCCAGGGAAGGAGACAGACAGCTTTTAGTGGAAGAAACACAGATCAGAAAAGGGTGAAGGATGGGAGTGGATAATTCCACCTTTGATACATGATGGTTGAAGTGAAAACTGTTAGGGAGAACCGAGCAGCCTGAGGGAACTGTAGAAAAGCCAGTTAATAAGAAAGAAGACACACTCAAACAACTCAATAGTACAGAGGGAAGGAAGAGGAAAGTAGACAGAAAATGAGTGGCTTTGGGATCAGTTTCAGAATTTGATCATTATATAATGGGGATTTCAGAAACTATCTAATTGGATGTGGCAGGACCACTAAATAAAGGAATTTCAAAGGAAACTTTCTTTGTTTGAAGCAAAATATTAATTGGTAGATGTTTTGATTGGGGCCTGCTGGTCTAAGTCACTTGCAAGCAATAAATTAAATACTCCTAAAGAGACATAAACTGCTTTCAAACTGTAAAGTATCTGAGTCCAGTTATTCCCTGAAGGTATTTCAGTTCTCATTGTGAACCAACAGTAGATTGAAGAAACTGAAGGAAGAAGAGAGAATAGTAATCAAAGAACAGGTAAAATTCCCACAAGGAAAAGATCAAAGGAAATTTGTGCATGACACCATTTAGAAAAAGAAAAGATGATAGTTACCTAATGCAGAACTTCTAATACATCTGGGGTTTATCTTTATCTCTGACCATTTCAAATATGATAAAGATAAATTTGCGTGCTTTCAAATAAAGTATGCGAATTTTCACTAAGACATATGTCTGTTTCCCTAAATAGCTTCAATAAAAAAAGAACATAACCACCTTTCTAATTCTAAGATGCCTTACAACCAATAGCTGTGCCAGAAGAGCCAGGTTCACGGACCCATTCTCTTCTGAAATGTCATTCCTACCTGAGTGTTTGCCTTGATGTAGGGAATGTTGTCTCTCTTCCAGAACTATTGTTTGTGATTCTTGGATTTTCAGGGCAACCCAAGAAGAAAGATAGAAGGAAAAGAGGAAAGAAGGAGGGAAGGAAAATATAACTAGAATATTAAAGCCCGGGCATTGGAATTACCTGGGGAGCTTTTAAAACATGAGGATTCCCAGGTCTCATTACAGAAATTTGAATTCAGTGACCCATGTAAGGAGCCCTAGTATCTGTGCTTTTTCAAAAGAGTACGATAATTCTGATGTGCATTCAGGTTCAAGAACAATTGCTGCCAAAAAAAAAAAAAAAAAGAAGAAGAAGCTGTAAAGGAAATCCCATCTTAATACTTAAGTAAAACCCTGAAGGAGAGGAAGTAAGTAGTATTTATAAGGAAATCAATAACACACACAGGATAAAGAAGGACAACCCTGACCCTTGATTTCAAATTGATTGTGGGCCTTCCTGCTTTGACTCAAGGAAATTTGAAACCCGCTCTGGGAATTCCTGGAGGTGAGAAGAGTTCTGGCAGAGAGCTAAGTCCCCTTCTCCCCACGATGGAGCCCAGCTTCCATTTGAACTTGATAAGAAGCAGCCTTGGTTTACAAGGCTCAAAATGATACAGGTCAGGAAAGTTGGTCACTCACCAAAGACCAAAAACCTTTTACCATTTTTTGGAGAGTTTTGGCTGAAATTCAAAGCAGTTTCCAAAGTGGCTGGAAAGGCAGAAGAGAAGCTGGTCACCACAGTGGAGTAATAGATCATGATTCTTCTGCTCTGTTTTCTCCTGGGTAATGTCAGGAGTGTATTTTTGGCTTGCTGGAAACCAGAGGTAAGAGAGGCTAAATTAGATCCAAATTGTTGAAAGCCTCTGGGCGTTTGGGAGGCTGAGGCAGGAGGATTGCAAGTTCAAAGCCAGCCTTGGCAACTTATCAAATTCCCTAAGCAACTTAGTGAGATCCTGTCTCAAAAAATATAAAGGTTTAGGGATGTGACTCAGTGTTTAAGTGCCCCTGGGTTCAATCCCTGGCACAAAAGAAAAAAAAAAAAAGAAGAACAAGAAGAAGAATTATTGAAAGCAAAATCTATTTACCTTAAAAAAATTTTTTTTTTTTGTATGTTGACATCTGTTGTATTTCCCGTTGGTGGACTACTATATTGAGAAAGTCCAAGGGGTCATTTCTGGATTGGGCCCATTGCCAACAATTATCCATGTCCTCAGTGTATGTGATGGAGCCCTGGGGGCTGCACACAAGCTCATAGTGATGTTCTTGGAGGCTTTAGCAATCAGATCCACACAGACCTTGTCTAATTCACATCTGCTCCAATCAGCACATCTTATTGCTCGTCTTGTGATATTCTTCACTTAAGATTCTATTTCTAATTTCTTCAGGTTTCTTTTTGGAGGGTGGGTCCTGGGAATTGAACTTAGGGGCACTGGGCCACTGAGCCACGTCCCCAGCTCTATTTTATATTTTATTTAGAAACAGCGTCTTACTGAGTTGCTTAGTGTCTCGCTTTTGCTAAGGCTGAGTTTGAACTCTCAATCTTCCTGCCTCAGCCTCCCGAGCTGCTGGGATTACAGGCGTGTGCCACCACCCCCTGTTTTTCATTAGTTTTTATTCAAGCATTTAACATATAGTTTTCTTAACTTTTTTTGTTTAGTAACAAACGTGGGAAAAATTTGGTTTAGGATGCAGGTCAAAATTGGGGGAAAAGTTGGCATCTTTGGAGAAACAAAACCCCCATGTGTAAGGAACTGATTCCTCACAGAGATGGCTGATTCATCTGAACAGCTGTCAGTTCTAAAATATGTCACATCAAATATTCATTGAGTAGAATACAGAAGTCCCCGTTGTTAACCCAGAGAAGAACATGCAGCATTTTTATTCAAATTTAAGATACAAGTGGACTGGTCCATTTCTGTTTCTGATTTCAGACTGTCTGAGTGCCTCTGTTGGCTTATGGTAGATATCAGAATTCACTCAATTTTCTACATTATTAAGAGGCTCACAGCAGAAGACAGGTGACATCGGCATACTCATGTGTATGTTATTTTAAGGGATTTGGTCACTCACAACTATTCTAGAAAAATCAACCATGGAAATCAAAGAAGACACTGCTTGGGAGTCATTGTGTTCCTTGCACCGGCTATTTTTAACTCCATAATATGCTGTTCTCTCACAGCAGGGCGTGAAGAAGTCCAGGCTGACATCCCACATCTGTGCACTCCCAGCTTGGGTCCCCATCCCACACTCAATTTGGCAATCCAGCCTAGTTATAGTTTCCACTTTCCCTCTATCAAAATAAAACTGTGTGTACTGTATACACTATAAACTGTGCAGTGATATCACTATACTGTATGATATTTATTGGTCTCTTATTCTGTACGGGGTACTGGCCTAGATTCTTTGCCTCCATTTAATTCATAATGTTCTCAGTGAAGCCTCATAACCCTCCCCCAAGGTGGGGATTGATGATGGTGGCGGCGGTGACAATGATGATGGCAATTATGAAATATGGGACGGACCCCTAGTAACCCTACTAATAAGTAAAAGAAAAATACTTGAACTCAGTTCTGCCTAATTCCAAAGCACGTTCTCAAACTCCCAACAGACATTATTTTAAGCTAAGTGTTTGGGGACCTGTGATATTCAGTGAAATGACACCAGAGTTCACTCCTTGGTCCCTATGAATCCCTTTTTTTTTTTTTTTTTTTTGGTACCAGGGATTGAACTCAGGAGCACTCAACCATTGAGCCCCATCCCCAGCCCTATTTTGTAATTAAATTATTTAGAGACAGGATCTTACTGAGTTGCTTAGTGCCTCACTTTTGCTGAGGCTTGCTTTAAACTCCTCCTGCCTTAGCCTCCAGAGCCGCTGGGATTACAGGCATGTACCACTGCACCTAGCTCGCAAATCCCTCTTTATGAAACAGTGCAACGTAGGCACCATGACCTGGGAGGTGGAGGCATCAGCCTATTGTAGTTGTTTTCATGACTGGTAAGACTGCCTCCTTCAGGTTCTTTCAGGAAATGCAGGTTCCATTTTAGATTTGGTTCTCTTCTGTCTCTTTCCAAAGCCCTTTGCTCCCAAATGCACTTTCTTGGGTGGAGGCAGCCTGACTGTCTCCTGGAGGTAGTATGTGGCCATGTGAAGAACTCCTCATCACACTGATGAGGAACCTGGTCCTCAGAGTTGGACTAAGCTTGGTTTGGGTCCTAGTTTGATTTTGAACAAGCCATAGAAGTTGACTTTCTCCACAGTGCCCACTTTGCAGTCTTTTCGTGATGTGTAAGGGTCATGTGCATTTGTGAAGGCTGTGTGGCTGTTGTTTTGTCCCTCCATCCCTCTAGTGTGAGTTTTCTCAGTAGCAGCACTGTTGTCATCTTGGGCTGGATAATTATCTGTTGCTGGAGCTGTCTTGTGCGTGGCAAGCTGTTCAGTAGCGTCCATCGGCTCTACCCACTGCTTTCCAGTACCAGCATCTCCCACCCTCAGTCATGATAATAAAAAAATGTCTCCAGACAATGTTAAGTGTCCTCTGGGGAACAAAATCATTCCCGACTGGGAACCACTGCACTAAAGCCTGTTTCTAACAGGTGTTGATGCTAAGATAAAAATCTCACCATCAAGTAGTGATATACAGACACTAAAAAGACTTATGAAGATAACATTCGTGATTCTCAGCGTAGACTGACAGTGTTTCAGTTGCTTGAAAACATAAGGCTTCTCTACAGCACCAAAGCATGCAAGTCAGCTCTGATTGAAAAGAAATGGTGACTTTTTTTTTTTTGCATCCAATGTTGTGCTCATTTTGCAAAGGCAGTAATTTTATGACAGCTCATAAAAGCCATAGAATATTAGCGTATGCATAACTGAGACAGTTATCAGATCAACTCCCCTCTGAAGCTTGAATCTGTAATGAACCCCGTGAGTGGGAGGCAGTAGGCTGTCTCTCCCTGAATGCTGAAAGTGACAGGAAACTCACTTTTATTTGCAAAGTAAAACTCAAGTCCATATCAGAACAACTCTCATTATTACAAAGGATCCTCCTTTGGGAGGAAAGTTTTGTTCCCTGTACTTTCCACCCTCTCTCTGGTTCTTTACCCTCCCCTCCTGGGACCACACAGAAAAGTCCCTTTTATAGTTCATAGACTAAAAATCTGGATGCTTATGGTTTGTGGTCAGCTTTGGAAGCTGTCACAGATCAGGAAGGAAGCACTCTTAAACTGCACTTGGGCAGTTCAACGTTGCATGTCTATTTCTTGGTGACAGTAGCAGATCTGTCAGATACAGCCCAACCATTGTGCCTCACTTGGGGTTTGTAGAATCCATTATAATCACCTGGTTTGGTCTAGTGAATTGGCTTACTGTTCAGAACTATGAAAGTAGTAGGATTTCACCCATAAACCAAGCCCATGTAAGAGCCATAATTGGGAAATGCTTGCATTTTTCTGTCCTTGGAACAGTTGCTGCAATTGAAGCAGTTGTATAAAGTCCACAGCTAGCTCCAAGCTTTTGGGCCTATGATTGCTATGCCCGAAGTCTCACCTCTATGAAAAGCTTTGGAAAGAATACTTTTCTGATTTAAAAATCACTGATTTAAAAATCACTGTGTATAGCTCCTCTAGCTTATAATGTGGCCATTTCTAACCCCTCTATGTTCTTAATGGAATGAAAACACTGTGCCTAGTGTTGGTACTCTTCTGTCTTGGTTTTCACTAACTGTGCCTTCTGAACATGATGTATGAGATAGTGTGTTAGTCAGTTTTCTGTTGCTATAATAAAATACCTGAGGCTGGGAACTTCATAAAATTTATTTAATTTGCAGAAAATCCAAACAACATGGCGTCAGTTCTGGTTAGGGCCCCCCAACTACATCACATCATGGTGGATGGCATTATGGCAGAAGCAGAAGGGAGAGATCACGTGTTGAGACAGGAAGCCAGAGAGTGATCACGATGAGGCTCAGTCTCTTATAACAACTTGCCCTTGGAAGAACTCACATAGAGTTCCACATAAATGAGTTCAATCCTTTCCAAGGGCAATGCCCCCAATCACTTGAACCATCTTCTCTAGGTTGCCCCTTTTTTTTTCCTTTCAACCTTTATTATTGGTGCATTATAGTTGTACATAATATGGGACTTGTTGTTACATATTCGTACATGCACATAATAGAACAATATACTTTGTAGGCCCCACCTCTTAAAGGTCTCAGCACCCCTCAAGATTGTCACACTAAGGACCTAGTCTCCAACACATGGACCCAAACCATAGCAGATAGTTTTCCAGTGATCCTACAACATGGAGGTCTTATAGTTAGGTCTGGTGGCTGAAGTCTAGTGTCCATGGGAGGCTAGTGCAGGCTTTGAAGGGGAGCAGACCTCCTGGATCTGCTGGGCAGGCATCCTAGTATCTCCACCACAAAGGTCCAGAGCCAGGTTATCTCTTGAGTGCAACTGCTTTCACTGTGGATGCCCCAGAGAAGTGTTCAGTGGGACCCACAACTGCTCAAGGTTCTCA
Source organism: Spermophilus citellus (assembly GCF_964194105.1). Classification (NCBI taxonomy): domain Eukaryota; kingdom Metazoa; phylum Chordata; class Mammalia; order Rodentia; family Sciuridae; genus Spermophilus; species Spermophilus citellus. The sequence continues at coordinate 23,887,250 of NC_138183.1, read as the reverse complement.
CTGCAAGGCAGACTCTTCTAGGCTTCCCACTTGCTCCTTCACTTGAGGAACTTGGAGTTTCCAGGACAGCAAGGAGATACAAGATGCACAACCCCCTTCCACTGTAGGATTCCAGTCCCTTAGCAAGCTCGTGCAAGGACACTAGAAGAAGCACTCTTTTTCTCTCACTCCAAGAGCAACTGCAGACATTGAGGATCCTCTGGATCTCCCACCCAAAGCTATAAACCTTACCGGGGGAAATCCAGGCAGGTGGGAGGAAAGGTGAGTTAGGCTTGGTGCAGGTTTATCAGGAGGGGGTTGACTATATCCTAGGACCCATTTCCTTTTGGAGAAACCATTTTTAGCACACCTGCAGTACATGTTTAATCATATTTGCAAAGTGAAATATTAAAGCATGGAGGCCTAAGCATGACTCACCCAGAGCCACAGGTGGAGTGGTGAGACCACTTGCCTCCTGCTGACCAGAGGCATCTCCCTCCTTGCTGCCAAACCTCTTCATCTTCTTTGAAACAAAATCTCTATGGAATAAAACCCAGTCCAGGAATCCTAGAGACTCGTGCTTGTTCTTCCCAGGTCAAAAGGCAAAGGGGAAGAAGAGAATAATGTCTGAACATTGCTGGTGCACAGAGGACTGTGAGTTACAGGGACATTTCAGCAAGCAAAGAATGTCACTGTTGCCATGCTGGGTAGTATGAGAGCTGCCACCTTAGCCGGATTGAACCTGGATAGACCAGGCTTCTCTAAAGACCAGTGAGTGGTATTTAACCATCTGGATGGGCCATCTGGCTCCTTTGTGCAAGGGACAGTGTAGCTCCATGTGGGAGCCACTGCTTGGGGAGACCCCTGCTTACACTTCAGCCCCCCTTGCTCCCTCCGCCAGCATCCTTGGGTAAGCCGCGGACTGTACAAGCATGCACAGAGGCTCTGCCTACCTCCTCGCCTCCTGGCTTCTTTGTTGGTCATTAAGGATCCACCCCACCCTGTTCTTAACTAGCCTCAGGTAAGGCCTGAGGAGAGGGAGATGGGGCTCTTGTACAGGTCCCTAGGGAACACGGACAAGTAACCCATCAATTGGAAGATGGTGGATGAGTTCCATGATGGCCGTGAGAAGGGCCCCAGGAGGGTACTTGACACTGAGGTTAGGCGTTGGGTGGGACTTCCTGGGGGCCTGAGGAGAGGGTGTGTCTGAGCTGTTAGGCAGAAGCCTTTTCTTTTTCATGACATAACATGACATCACATTCTTTCACATTCTGCTCATCCCTGGAGCCTAGGAGAGCAAGGACTCTTTGGGACACTGTGTAAGGTTCCTGAGGCTGCCGTAACAAATTCCCCACAAGCGTGGTGCCTTCAAACAGCAGAAACGTATTCTCTCACAGTTCTGGAGACCTGAGTCCAAAGCCCAAGTGTCAGTAGGGCTGTGCTCCCTCTGTGGGCTCCTGGCCTCTCCCAGCTCTGGTTGCTTCTGGCGTTCTGTGGCCTGGGGCTGTATCACTCCAGTCTCTGCATCATTTCTTCTGTCTCTTTAAGGACCCTTGTCATTGGATTTAGGGATCTCCAAATGATCCAGGACAATCTTGAGGTTGTTAATTAATTATACCTGTAAAGACTTTTGTTTCTGTCCAAATAAAGTTGTTTTCACTAGTACCAGGGGTTAGAATGTGGGCATAGTTTTTATTTTTATTGGTTGGGAGGCAACATCAACACACTTAAGCTCCTAGACTGTTGGTACCAGTTGGTGCTCAGTAAATGTTTTCAAATTTAGTTGGTCCACATTACCCTTAGGTAGTCCATAGAATTGTCATTAAGTTAAAAAGAAACATCATTTACATCTAGAGACAGTACAGGGCTCTAGTTAAAGGTGTGAGCGTCAACCTAACACTTGGTGGGGTCAAATCCAAGGTCTTCACTTGCACTTGTGTAATCTTAAGTAAGTCTTCTAGTTCCTTTCTTGTTTCTTCCATGAAAAGAAGACAGTTGGTCTGAGGGTATAGGTCAATGGTAGAGCACATTCTTAGCATGCATGGGGTCAAAACAAAGACACTAATATTGAGATCCACTTTATCAGGTAATGATAAGTCAATATATGCAGTGTGCTTAGAATAGGTCTTAGCTATGGCCAGGTGCGGTGGTACACATCTGTAATCCCAGCACCTTGGGAGGCTGAGTCAGGAGGATTTCGAGTTCAATGTCAGCCTCAGCAAAAGCACAGTGCTAAGCAACTCAGTGAGACCCTCTTCTAAATAAACTACAAAATATGGCTAGGGATGTGGCTCAGTGGTCGAGCAACCCCAAGTTCAATCCCCCGTACTTACCCCCACAAAAGAGAAGGTCTTAGCTTTTATTATAAAGGTTAAAATGACACAGCAGTGTATAATAGGCACATAACCCACAATTGTTGGATTTTGCCAGAATCCCTCTGCACTTCAGAACAGCTGAGAGCCATGCCACTGCCCTTCGCTTAGCATTCCACACTCAGAGTCACCTGGAGCTAGGTGCAGAGGTCAGGGGCCACCTGTGAAGCACTGGTCCCCACCTCTGTGGTAACGCAGGGCTGAAAGAGGGTGAGCAGCAGCCTCGTGGCCCCTGATGGCTTCTCGACTAGGGAAGAGGCAGGTGTGGGTGTTGTCACCCTCGAGTGGCGAGTTGCATGTGTCATGAGCCGACTGCTAGTATTGTTCTGCGGTGGACCAGAACAAAGCCTGATCCAGAATACTTAAGAACATTGTTATAAACCAGATGGCAGAGAGACAGATATATGCCCCTAAATCACATTTTTTCCTAAAAATATTGTCATTGCCATAGTTTTGTACCGCTTTATCTTTAGATCTAGGGGAGAAAAAAAACTTGGAAACTCTTTCCGCTTAACCTCTCTCCATACTGCTCATCTTAAAGGTGGAAGAACCTGAGGCCAGAATAGCCCGCAGGACTCTCAGTACAGTCCCACCATGCTCCTTCTGGAACTCAGCTCAGGTTCTCAGTGTTCTTTCAGAGTCACGGTTCTTTTTCTGTAACAAATGCCAAAGAACATCTTAGCTCCTGAGAAGAAAATCACAAATTCCAAATTAGTGCCTCAGAATGATTGGTTAGAGCAGCTGTTTCAAAAGTACATCCTGGGGGCATCTCAACCTTCCGTACAGGCTACTTACTGTACCAGGGCTGGGGTCTGCTATGGACTGCAAACAATGGGAACCTAAGACACCAGCATTTAATCTTAGCTGCACAGATGTCTTAGTTGGTGATCTTGAGAAAAATCAGTTTAATGTCCCAGCTGAATCTGTAAATAGGAACAAAAACAAAATCTGCTCTCCCCAGGGACATCCTAAGAATTTTTGTCAGACCACAAGAGGAGGCTTGGAGAGATAATTTGGTTTGGGAAAGCAGAAGTGAAACTTGACTCTTCATTCTGTAAGACCCCCATGCTTAAAAATGTATCAGGGGGCTTGTGAAGCCCTCTGCCTTCAGGTAGGACTGTGCTTTTACCTTTTCTGAGTGATGCACATTTCTCTGATTTTCAAGGAGAGAAGAGAGATTCTACGACAGAGTGTCTGTTCTTCTGTGTGCTGTTACAATATTAGTGGAGTCCCAGAGTTGGTCAGGGTAGGAAGCCTGACTTCCTCAAGGCACTCTCAGGGTGAGTCAGAAGGGACCTCCTCAGATACCAGGGACAGTGGCACTTAAATTCCAAGTGTGCCCTGTGGCCAGTGGGCTCTGATACTCAGATTCTCCTCAGCTTCTCCGCAGTGGGTGAAATCTCACTGGCTTTTACATATTCTAACTGGAGTTTTCTCCCCACATCTTTTGCTTCACTCAGTAATCAGCCCCTCCTTGGATATGAATCCCATGCTAGATACAGAATTCTAGTAACAGGAAAATGTGGATTTTCCACAAAGTTTTAGTATCCACCACTCCACCTTTTAGCAGGGAGAACCGAGGCCAACCTGGCCTGATGATTATAGGGATGATTGTTCTTCACTTCACCACTTCCATGCCCTTGAATTGGTTACCCAAGGTTTTGTGCCTCGGTTTCCTCATCTGTGAAATGGAAATAACCATAGTATGCACTTAGAGGATCACTGTGAGGAGTAAATGAGTTAACACATGGAGGTTGGTTAATGCAAGAGTCTGAAGTGATGAGAGATGCTGAGGTCTCTTATGACCTAAACCTGTGCCCAGATTTTTCACTATTTATTAGTGAAATTCTGAAATGTTTCAAATCATATTCACTTTGTTCAATCTAAAAAACAAGTGTAGTTATATGGCTTTGGAGGGTGAGGATGATTCGTTGCCATTTTTATAAAATGACCTTTGTTTCTCACACTGTGCAACTTCTGTCACCAAGATTCCACTGCCTGGGCGGGGGATGTGATGCAGCGGTTGAGCACTCACCTAGCACGAGCAAGGTCCTGTGTTCAATCCCCAGCAGTGCAAAAAGAAAAAAGAAAAGAAAAAAAAAACACCTAGTTTGTTCAGTAAGAAAAGGAGTGCAGAGAAGCCCGCCTTCTGTTTACAGTCAGTGTTATTTAACCACTAGAGCATGAGGAATTGCAATAAAATAAATCACATTTACAAGCCAAGAAGACATGATTTAATAAAAAGAAATAATTTACATAAGTGCTCTATGAAATCCATTTGTGGGTTTCTTTATTCTCTTGAGAATTAATAAGCATATACTTTTCAACAAGAAGGAATTTTAACAAATGTCACCTAAAAGCAATGCTACCCTGCTTCCTCACAATAATTGTGCCCCTCAGGTTGACCCCAGCCAGAGCAGTGAAGGGTCCTGACCCTTCAAGTGCAGGTACAACTTCATCTTGCACACACCTGTTGTGCACCCACACTCTTGTTCTAGATGTTCTCTCTAGACCGTCTACAGATCAGGAAACATCTAAAAAACAAAAACAAAACAGCAAAAAAAAAAACCTCTTTCCCAACATTTTTCAGGGTGCTGTATTCATAGTCCTGCTTTTCTGTATGTTAGAAACAAACTCGCCTGGGCTAGTCCATGTTCACACGCGTAGGAGCCAAATGTCCTTTACTTGGGTCTCCCCCGCCCTTGCTTGTTGAATTACCGCCCCTTTTTAAAAATCAATCTCAAGGTTAGGAATCTCAGAACAAAACTATTTTGTGAAGATCAAATAGTGATGTCTGACTCTGGAATGGCCATTTGTTAAACGACAACAACTACAACAAAAACCTTTCCTGTCCTTGAGACAAACTGCACCGACTCCATGCCCGTCCCCTGGAGCCCTCCTCTCTCCCCTCCCTTCGCCCCACACAGCTTGGAGCAGTTGTCTCTGCTGAGCGGCTCCACCCCGCATTCACTGTCCTAGGAGTCACTAACCCTACACTTGCCACCAAGCAGTGGCCCGTTAGGGGCTCGGCTCAGGGGAGATATTTGGATCCTTACCTGAGTGGACTGTTGAACCCAGTTGAAGCTGCTGACCGCTCCCTATTTCTTCATGAAGCACTCTCCTTGGTTACCTGACGTCACACTGTCCTTGCCTTCGGTCTCCTCTTCCTTGTTCCATCCTTGAAAGCTGGCCCTGAGTCCCCTCCTTTCCTCCCCACGTCCGTCTCACACCCTGTCCGAGGGCAGTCACTGGCTGCCGTGGCTTCTTCACGGTGACCATTCGTCCCTCCCTATTTCTCTCTCTAGCTCCACATACAGCCACTGTCTCCTGGCCGTTGCCATTTGAATGTCCCCCAGAAACCTAGAGCTCAACCCGGCAGAGCTGAGCTCCTTCCTTCTCCAGCTGCTCCCTTGTCTTGGGTTCTCAAGCTCCCTGAGAAGGCATCACCGTGTCCCCCGTTGTTCAAGTCTAAAGCCAGGCACTGTCCTTGATTCTCCTCGCTCGCGAGCTGCCGTCCTTGTCACTTGTGTTCATATTTCTTGAAATCTCCCACTTTTCCCTTCCCGCTGCCGTGGCGCTAACCCAGCCCATCATTACCGTCCATGTGGATTGTTGCAATGGCCACTCACCTGGCCTCCTCCATCAGCATTGTGTCTAACTCAAACCCTCCCCAGCCTCCAGGAGCTTTCAACCCTTTTATCTGATGATGTCGCTCTTCAGCTGAAAACCCCGTCCCTATTCCCCTTGGACTCTAAGATAAAGTTGTCTCCCTAGTGTGACTTAGAAAGCCACTTATGATATGGCATCTGCTGACTAAATTAGCCTTGTTTTCCTTCTTTGCGTCCTGCTGTTACAGGCCCTCCTAGTAACTGCCTGCATTTCTTTGGATACAGCTGTGTGTCCTGTTCTTTGGATATATGTCCCTTCTTCTAGGAATGTTCATCAGCTCCTCTTTATTTTGGTTGACCCCTCCAGGCCTCTGTTAACACACTCCTAAGATCCTGCTTCCCTGATCTCCAGTGTTTTGTTGTTATTGTTGTTTTTGTGTTTTGTTTTGTTGGCTTTTGATAGTGGGTATTAAACATACTGAGCCATATCCCCAGCCCTTTTTCTTTTTTATCTTGAGACAGTCTCACTAAGTTGCTGAAGCTGACCTCCAACTTGTGATCCTCCTGCCTCAGCCTCCTGAGTTGCTGGGATTACAGGCATGTGCCACCGCACCCGGCAGTGAGCCCCAATATTTTAATGTTCTGCATGGGCGATTTAAGCCTAGAACTCATAAGGAACTGTTTATCTTTCTTTTCTCCTCTAGTCTCAGCTCTCTGGAGCCAGGGAGGGTATAGAATTCACCTGTGTATTCTCAGATCCTGGTACACTGCCTGGCTCTGAGGGCTTTCCTATGTATTTACAAAAAGAAGGAAGAAAAGAATGAAGAATAAGTGATACACTCACAGTAACTCTAGGTATAAATGCTGGTGAGATTTCTCTATATAGATATCTTCAGTCAAACGTTTGGGCCTTTGTCTCCATTACTCTGATTGAGATGTAATCATGATACAAACTAATGGAAGGAGACTATTTCCTTGATGTGGCTTTCACTAGCCCAGAAATATGGACAAGTACTGCCACAAACCATTTACACTTACAACTTATTGCTCTGAAGTGACTGATAGACATTCATTTGGATCAGGATTATTAAATGAGTGTCCACTGAGCATCACGCATGTGGCTAGATGTTGGAGTTATGGAAGTTAATATCTTTTCCTCTGCTCTTGAGGGTTGAACAACCTAGGCATCCAGTGGATGGAGTGTGCATATAGCAGGTGCTGACAGGTGTCCTATTATTCTCAAGGTAGAAAGGGATAATCATGGAGGACCTTAGGATTTAGGTTTTATCGAAGTGAGGTTCCACTGAGGTTAACCTTTGTAAGAGTTATTCGCATGTGTTGAAGGCCAGGTGAGGTTAGAGAGGCTGAGAGGAGAATGATGTACATAGTCATTACCCTCAAGAGACCTATCATTCACCCAATAATTATGGGAGACAACTCTTCACAGTTTCTTAACTTTGAGTTTTCAGAGGTCTCCTGAAGCTTCTGGACTTTAGGTTTCTATTGCATGTGCATCCCATCATTTAATGTTCGATGGTTCCTTTCTAAGAAAAAATTCTTGCCACCAAGAGAGTTAACTTTGACTCCAGACAGTATGCTCTGGTCCCCGCCCAGAACCTTCTATTGGAAGATTAATACCTGAATGCTTTAAAACTGTGATGGACCCATTCCAAAAAAAGATTCAAAAAAAATATCCAGGGTCAGGTTCAATGTGTCTTAATTAATTGGAAGGAAATTTCGGGCTCATAGGAAATGAACCTTGAAGGCTGTGCTGGGACCTGAGCTGAATGGCTGTCATTGAGTTGGAGCAAATTGACCCGGATATCATGAGATGCAACCAGAATGGAAAATGAAAGCCTTTCCTGGACCAGAGTGTAGCCGTGACTCCTTTCAGCCTCCAGCAGGATCCTGTCTCTAGAGCTGGACTTGCTTTACCAGATGACGCCATCGTGAGGAAACCGTGGCCATGTGGGTGTTGGAACGGAGCTTAACTGGCAGTGCCATGGAGACTTCGTGCAGACCAACCTCATTTGGCTCTTCCCGGCTCAACCACCTGCTGTGAACAGCTGGCAGGACTCAGCTCCCCTGGGCCGTCACTGTCTCTGGAATATTAGCTCTTCTTGGAAAGGGAGGGGAATGAGGACACAGAGAGTAGGATGAACAGCAGATCGCTGCTCTCCGAGATCACTTCCTCCATCAGAGATCACTTCCTCCATCAGGAGCCTCGGCATGGCCAGCCATGGGGTGGGCCTTCTTCCCAGGGGCTGCTGCTCTGGGATAATCTCAGGCCTAATCACAGAAGCAGCTCTGGAGAAAAGACCAGCGTAGCTAATGGACCCAGGTTGTGGAGGGCTTTGAATGCTAATTGGAGGGACTTAGAACTTATTCTGGAGGCTGTGGAGCACTCTTAAAAGTTGCAGTAAACGCAGGGGTGAAGCTAGGATGCTGGTTCCATGCTACAGTTAGAGCAGAAGGGAGGGAGAGAATTCAAAGGCAGACAGTGAACCAGGTGGGCACATGGCCAGCTTAAGTTGAATCTGGCGCAGTGGTGGAAGACGCTCTACCTATCCAGGATACCAGAAGATGAATACAAAAACAGGTCATTCAAAAATCCCAAGGTCATTGGGCATGGTGGTGCCACAGGTCTGTAATCACAGCAATTTGGGAGACTGGGGCAGGAGGATTGCAAGTTCAAAGTCAGCCTGGGCAATTTAGGGAGACTAATTCTAGGCCTGCTTAATTGTGTTTTCTTTTTAATATCCGCAATATCTTGGGCTCTAAAGGACTTCTACCATGAATTAGAGGTTCTCCTTCCCCAGTAGTTCCCAAAGGCTAAACAAGATCTTATTGTAAATGCAACTTTGTTACCAGAGTTCTAGGCCAGAAGCCTGATTCTGGGGGGTTCCAGCAAACCACATTCAGCCACTCATCCCAAAAACCAAGTAGAGAAAGAAACGGTGAAGTCCAGGAAAGGAACTTTAATCGATAGGGCCATATTGGGAAGACAAAGTGAGACCCAGCATCTTGGCCCTGTCTGCAGGGTGCTGACATGAGCTTTGGAGGAAGAATTGTGGCCAGGGGCAGGAGGTAAACGTGATTAAGTGATCTTGGTCAGACTGTGGTCTGGTTGATCATTCTCTCAGTTCTGGCTCTCCAAGGTGGCTGTGAAGAAGTCCTTGTCACTTCATAGGGCAATCTCCACTTGCTGCTCAGGATGTGTATCTGTCAGACCTGTGACCCTGAAGGGGGGCAATGTGGTTTCTGTGAGAAGACGGCTGCTTAGGGGGCCAGTCTCATCATGGGGTGATCTGCCTGCAAGGCTCTGCTGTTCCTGGAAGGTGTAGGGCAGTTACTGGAGACTTCTCGGATACACGCCAGGGGCCTGAAACAGGATGCTGTAAATATCCTTACAAACTCGCCTTAGTCTTGAAGGGGGACAAGATACTTAGGTAAATTTAGGTCTAAGAAACATTGTACTATCAGTTTTTAGGTGAACACTCCTTAAATTATGAACATGCTTACATACAGAGAAGTGACTGAGTTTAAGGTCACAAAGTTTAAGGTTATGAAGGACACAGAAATAAAATGAAGATAGAGGTGCCAAGTTTTATCCTGGTTTTAGTTACTCACTGGGCCTAAGAGTCACTGCTGTTAGCAAAGGCAGCTTTTCTTTTCTTTTTTCTTTTTTTTGCAGGGGTACTGGAGATTGAATTCAGGGGCACTCGACCACTGAGCCACATCCCCAGCCCTATTTTGTATTTTATTTTGAGACAGGGTCTCACTCAGTTGCTTAGCGCCTCGCCATCGCTGAGACTGGCTTTGAACTTATGATCCTCCTGTCTCAGCCTCCCAAACTGCTGGGATTACAGGCGCATGTCACTGAACCTGGCCAAAAGCAGCTTTTCTAAGTTCCTATTATAGTTTCAGAATGTGGTTTTCAGCATCAACCTGACTTTCCTCTGAATTTCAGTTCCACACCTTGTTAACTACAGGAGACCTTGGGTAAGCTACTTAACCCATTTTCAAATCAGGAATCAATGATGTGCATCTCATTTGGCTGTGGCAAAGCTTAATTTAGTTAATGTAAGTAGGGGGTCTAATCAGCGCTTAGCATAGAGTGTGCCCGCTCACCTTGTTGTTTTCCTCTTATCTTTTTCTCCTTATGCATCAGACAGAACATCCTCTGGATTTTGTTTTCTCTGGCCGGAGGCAAAGCCTTCATGGGAGAGATGTGGTCAGAACAGCAGCATTCTCTCATTGTGTAGTCAGTAGTTCAGTTGCCCTTCATTTGACATTGCTTTGGGCCCCTGAAAGGCAGTGCAAGGAAGCTGCTTGTCCATTGCCAGGCCACCAATGACTTCTTCTATAGTGGTTGTTTCTTTTGAGTTCAGTTCTTTTACAGATGGAGTGCATTTATGAACTTGTTTAGCTCCTCAGCCACCTCTCAGCACTCAGAATGGAGGACGCCACAGCCACATTGCAGAACCTCTGTTCCCAGAGATTTAGTATGCTGTCAGCCCTGGCTGGACTTCGGAAATCCAAAGATGCAGAGGACCCATTCATGCTCCAGGAGGAACTCCCTATTCAAGAGGGGACATGGCAATACCCTTACTGTGGTCCAGATAGGAGGAGAGCATGGGGAGGCAAGTGTGTGCACCCATGGGGGCAGGTCCCCCTCTTTCTCCCAGGCACCCCGGTTAACTTTGTGCAAGTCTCTGCTCAGTGCTGGGATTGCAGAGATAAATGCCCCCGCTCTGCATCAGAGCCCCCTAGCCTTCACAAACCTCCTCTCATGTTTGACCTCACAAGTCAGTTATCACTCCTGGCCTAGGTCAGTGGGTTCCCAGACATCTGGGTGAAGGAGCTGCTCCTTAAACAAAAGACCAGGCACACGTGTTCTGGCGAAGCATACAGAGCCAGCTTCAGGGAGGAGAGGGCTGAGTAGAAGGAGCCATGGGGTCCCTGTCAGCACTGTATCTGGTCTTTGTGGCGGGGAGTGTCAGAGGTGTTGGGTCATTGGTTGTGTGGTTCATTATTGCCTTTGTGTAGCCCATTTGTCACGTGATCCCTGTAAAGGCAAGGTCTCAGTGAAGATAGTTTGCATATTCCCAGGCTCAACCCTCAGGGGGCCCTCTCAGCAGGTTTTACAGAGCATGTGGCAAATTAGGTTTTGTGGCTCTGTGGCTCAGCTGGAGGCTTCTGTATGCAACGCTGGGGGCCAGCGCACTAATCCTGTGAGAACAAGTTTACGAAGTGTTTAGGGTTGTGGACATGTTAACATTCCATATGATGAACTTTCTCTTCCCAGGGAACCTCACAACACCGCATTCACAGAAGGACAGCCATTGCAACCAGACACTACCCAAATCCCCAGTCCCTCTGTTTGTGGAGTGACTTTACCTGCCACTAGATGGCTCCCCAAGTGAATATAAGCCTCTCCAGCACAGAGGATTTCACTCTGATTTTCTGGATCAATTTTCTGACTTATTATTATGTTTTTCTTTTTTTCTTTTTGTAGTTGTAAATGGACAGCATGCATTTATTTTATTTGCTTATTTTTCTAATGTGGTGCTGAGGATTATTTTATTTGCTTATTGTTTTAATGTGGTGCTGAGGATCGAACCCAGTGCCTCACACATGCTAGGCAAGCGCTCTGCCACTGAGCTACAGCCCCAGCCCTGAATTATTTTTAACACATAGAAGGACACTCAATCTTAACTTTTACGATTCTTGAAGCCAATAATCAGTTCTTTAATTATTCTTTAAGCATTCAAATGATGGAATTTATTCACATTCTCTGGAAAATTGTTTTAACATAAAAATCTATAGGTGTTCCTGACTCTTCCCAGCCACTTCCCAATCCTCTTTCAGGATTAAGAAGATGAATTTGAATTTATTTTATTAATAGCATGTTCTGGTTTGTCTTGTAAAGTAGTACATGCAGTATTTAAGATACTAGTCTTTAACTTTTTAACTTTCTTTTTTTTTTTTTTTTTTGGTACTAGGGATTGAACCGAGGGACACTTAACCATGGAGCCACGTCTCCAGCCCTTTTTATATTTTATTCAGCAACAGAGTCTCACTGAATTGATTACTACCTTGCTAAGTGGCTGAAGCTGGCTTTGAACTAGATATCCTCCTGCCTCAGCCACCAAAGCAGCTGAGATTATAGGCATGCGCCACTGTACCAGGCTTTTTTTTTTTTTTTTTAAAGAACTGAAAGAGGAGGAACAAACATTAAATACTGCCTCCTGGCAAGCAGTATTCTGAGATGTTTTAAACATTCACTCACTTAATCTTCATAATTTTGCAGTTGCTCTTTCACATGATTCATTGTAACCATCTTGTATTAGGAAAAGGAGCAAGAAGCTGACCCCAGTGTCCAGCCAGGAAGAGGCAAAGCTGTGTTCAAAAACTCAGATCAGTCAAACTCTTAAGTGCGACTGTTTTTCAAGTACCCTGTTGCTTCCACTGGGCTAAAACAATCAAGGAGACTTAACACAAATCAGATTATAACATAAAAGGTATTTGGACGCTAATTTCTCTGTTCCCCCCCACACACACACACAACCAATTTTCTTCTCAATAACACAGGAATAAAATAATTCCCAGTTGTTGTGAAAGGCCATTGTGAACTCCAAAGCATTGTGCAAATGTTTGCCATTATTGTTAGTAGTAGTAGTAGTAGTAGTAGTAGTAGAAGTAGTATAGTTTGGATTTTGTGGAAATATGAGGATTCTCATGTGTGTCCTGGAAGTTTGCAATCATTCATTTGTTCACACAAAATTATTTACTTCTGGTCCCAGGTCATAGCCTCAGTGAGCAACCTCCCATACTAAAGTTTCTGTCCTAGTTCCAAACTAAGTGTAGCCTGCCCTGGAGTTCTGATGGTCAAAGGTAATGGTGAGGTGTCCTTATGCTTTTCAGAAGGTAATTATCCTTTAGTCTCAGGATCCAGAAATGTCAAATATGGCAGAGCAACTTGAAGAGCAGAACCCCTGCTGAATATTGAGATGCCTGGTGCTAATCTTGTGCAAGCCAAACTAGCAGGAAGAGGCAGTCATTTTTTAAAAGAATTATTTGGGCCATCCCTAATCTGAAAATCCAAAATCTGAAGTGCTACAAAATCTCTTTTTGAATGCTGACATGATGCTACAGGTGGGAGATCTCATACCAATGGACTCTGTTTCATGCACAAAAGTATTTAAAATATTTTCAAAAATTACCTGGGGTTGTGGCTCAGAGGTAGAGCACTCACCTTGCATGTGTGAGGCACTGGGTTTGATCCTCAGCACTGATAAAAATAAAAATAAAAGATATTGTGTCCACCTATAACTAAAAAATAAATATTAAAAAAAAGATTGGCTATTTAAAAAAACTTACTTTCATGCTATGTGTATGTGGTATATATGAAATATAAGTGAATTTAATGTTTAGACTTGAGGCTTATCTCCAAGATATCTCATCATGCATATACAAATATTTCAAAATTTTAAAATCCCAAAACTTCTGGTGGTCCCAAGCATTTCAGAAAAGGAGTATTCAACCTATCTCTAAGATTTATATTTTAAATGGTCCATAACAGTGGGCCTCAATTAAAAGTGAAAATCTCTGGATAAATTTTGAGTGATATTTTTTTCCTTTGGACCTAACATGTTGCTAAAAGCTACTCTAATTTGGCTTTACCCTTTTGCTTTGATCCTTACTGATGAATTATTTTGTACCTGGAAGTTCCTATTGGCAGACTCCTGATGTAAGGGAACTCTTACAGAGAGCATTTTGGGCTGGAAAACTCAGATTTCTATATCATTCTCAGTGCAGCATTCTCAGCATAATAGCTGTGACTATGAATCCAGCTATCTTTTTTACTGAATTAGGGTAAAGTTTATAAGGATGAAGTTAACTAAGGAATATTTTAAACATTATTTTTAGTTTCTAAAGTTTTTGCCTAAAAACTCCATAATAAATGTGGTGGAACATTGGCCCACTCAGCTTGCCTTAGCCTCAGAACACTTGGCAGCCTGGACTCCTCCACTGAGGCCATTCCATCTCTGGGCCTGTGCAGCCTCCAGGCCACAAGGGTGCGCCCATGAGCCAGAGCCAGAATGGTTCTGCTTCTGCCTCAAAACCAGCAGAGCCCCTGGAAAAGGATCCTTTAGGGCCTTCTCACTGACCTTTTTTTTTTTTTGATTGAACCCAGAGGCTCTTAACCACTGGCCACATTCCCAGTCCTTTTTATATTTTATTTTGAGACAGAGTCTCAAGAAGTTGCTTTGGGCCTTGCTAAATTGCTGAGGCTGGCTTTGAACTCACGATCCTCCTGCCTCAGCCTCCTTAATTGCTAGGATTATATCCAGCTGTGACTGACATTTTAAAGACCGAATGTCTTATTGTGAAAGAATGGCAGAGGTATGAGAGAGAGGCTTCGTTGCTTGTGCTAAGGGGAAACCAACAGTTCAGGGTTGCAATGTGTAGCGCCGGATGCTGATGTAGCCTCCTGACTCTAAGGAAGAGAAGTCTTAGCAATTGCCAGACACCATAATAATCCTGGAGTCTGTTCCTCCAAACCATCTCCGTCTGTGGCCAGTGATATAGCCCTTGAGGCTGGGGCAGGTTGCCCTTGCAGTGGCAACTCATGGGTTTAAGACACTTTCAGTCCTTTATTAGGGCTTGAGGTTCAAGTTCATGCCCTGGCCACAACTTTACCGTAGACTACCCACGGGAGCAGAAATACCTTTTCTTCAAGAATAGGAGCCTCGTGTGCCTTAGGCAGCTGGGCTGCCAGGGAAGTAGCTGAGAGGTGGGTGAGATGGAAAGGAGGAAAACCCTGGGGTCTCTCTAACCTCATGCAAATTCTAACTACTGGGCAACCTCATCTTTTTTCTTTTGATTATAGTTTGGCAATTTATTATTGTTTAATTTTTTTTAGTCCAGCCTTTGGGACCACACCACTGCCAAAAGATTGACTTAAAAAAATCCTCAAAGGTATTATAATGTCAACATCAATAAATGGAACCTTCTAGCTCCCCACTGTAGACCAGGCTATGTATGGCTTTACCGTCTCTTGCCTGGACAACTTCTAATTGGTCTTTATGCTTTCTGTGCCTCTCTTACACATCCAAATCCATTCTCTTCGCAGACATAGTCTTTCTAGAAGGTAGCTGATCCCCTTACTCCTTTAAAATGAACAAACAGGAAACTCAGATGGCTTCCTCTTGCCTTTAGGATCAGACTCCTTAGGGTGGCATTCATGAGCCATCACATAGGGGACCTGACCCTCCCCATCATGAGTACATTCCTGTCCTCATTCCTTCCCAGATCCTCCTCACTCATTAAGAACCTTCTTGCACATTCTGACTCAGAGCCTGTCATCAATGCTGTCACCTGGCCAGATATGCCTTCCAAAGGTGTCAATGGTTTGTCTCATCCTTCAAGATCTTACCGAAAAGTGTCAAGCTCCTGAAATCCTGCCAGGCCCATTCCCTAAGCAGAGTTAGTGAACACTGAAGGATCTTTCTTCCCATCCCATGGGACTTCCAATCAGAACTTCACTGAGTCCTTTTTCTTCCTTTTGGCACTGGAGATGGGTTCAATCCCAGGCTGGGGTGTTTACCACTGAGTTATCTTCCCCATCCTTATTATTTTTTATTTTGAGACAGGGTCTCTCTAAGTTGCTAAGGGTCTTGCCAAGTTGCTGAGACTAGCCTCGAACTTGCAGTCCTCCTGCCTCAGCCTCCTGAGTCTCTGGGATTATAGAAATGTGCCACCACGCCTGGCCTGAGTCCCATGTTAAAATTGTTTACATACTTTCTTCCTTCATCTGGTGATGAGTTTCCCAAAAGAGAGACCGGGCACCACTCTCTGTCTCTAGCTCAACACTTGCTTGATAAATATTACTAAATGACCCAGAACACTTCAGACTTCTCCTTCAAGTTCACAGAGACCAGAGACCCGTGCTTCCCAAGCATTTTAAGTGCTGTGGCTTCTTCCCTGGCCACCTGGGCCTGGAACCCCCACCCACCCCCATTTTCACTCCAGGCCCTGGTCTCCCGGCTAGGTTCCCAATCTCTGAGCCTGGTAGACCTTGACCCACAGCAGGGTGGCAGCCCTCCACTCTGGGGAGAGGAAGGGACAGGCTGAGCAGCCTGGCCTCTGAGAACACCACCCAGAACAATAGCAGGAAGCACCCTAGAGGAAACAATCCGCTGGGCTGAGCCCCTGCTGAGGAGCTTCCTGATTGGCTTGATCTCTTCTGAGCAGGAACTCTGAGAATAACTTTGGAATTATCCCAGTGGGGCGACACATTTCTCCTCTGAAAAGGACTTGTCACCTGGTAATGTCAAACATGGAAAACACAGATAGGAAAAAAAAAAAAAAAAACAGAACCTAAACCCAGGATGGAGTTTCCTTCAGGGATAATCCTTTAGCTTCACCAAGCCTCCAGGCCCTGCCATAGGCCCTGCCTCCAACCTCCTTCTGAGTCTCGGTCCCAGGTACAGTTAAGCTGTCATTTGTACCTTTCAGATGGAAAAATCCTCCCCTCCAGGGCTCACAGGTCACAAGGGCTGTTGGTTCTTTAGTAGCCTATTGAGCAGCTCATGGAAACCCACAGAGCAGGTGGCGGCAGGAGAAAATGCTCCCTTTCAGAACCCGGGTCCTGCAGTAGACATGAGCTCTGGCGTTGCAGGAGCCACAGCAATACCTGAGGTGCTGGCTTGCGAGCTGAGGTGGGAGATGGTGTGGGTGGAGCTTCTGGTCAGTTCTCTGCTAAACCACAGCACTTCTGTTTGATCAAGATGTTGGAAAAGAAAATTCTGTCCCTGTTCAACCCCCACCACCCCCCCCCCCAAAAGGAAATACTGAAAACTTCTGGTGTCAGAGCTGTTTCATGTGCAGGAAGGAGGCAGCACCATCTGGCAGTCGGTTTCCCAGTCTTTGCCACCAAGTACTAGTGGTGGGTCATATGTGGCACGACCTTCCTTGACCTCAAGTTCTTCATCTGTCAAGAGTAGATTATTGTAGTAGTTATTTTGAGGAGTGCAGAGGAATGAATAATGCCTATAAACTAGCACATTGTCTGGCTCCTGGTAAATGCTCAATAAATGTTAGCTATTTTTACCCTTAATTTTGTGGGACATGAAATAATCTTTTTCAATGAATGACTCATTGAGATGCTAACTCAAGCATCTTGAAAGCAACGAGTAACCTCTAGTACAGACAGCAAGCAAAAATATGTTGGTAATTGCCACTTTGGGCAATTATAAGAGCTGTGACTGAAGCCGTCTGGGGGTACATGCACGCACAGAGAGGCTAATGGGAATTAGCCTTACTCATCAGGAAAGCTATCACAGAATGCTGGGTTTAGGTAAAAACAATGAGTAAACAGGGTAAAAACAATGAGGAAACAGAGAGGGATGCACCCCGTAAACACATTTCACAATCTGATATGGAAGCCCCATGCTTCCTGCATGAAGGGGTGAACTCAACGAGAATCACAGGGTGGAACAGAGTAAAGGCCAGGAGTCTCCACATTGTTCTGGCCCAATTCCTGAGTATCTGGATGTCTTCCACCTCTTATCTTATTTAGGTGAGCTCCCGAATGAATAGAATGAATAACAATAGCAATTACATATACACACAGCCATGCACGCCTGGACTCCAATGAAATTGTATATTGGGGATATTTGTTGCCTTCTAAATTACCTTATCTCAGAGAAGGCAAATAAGAAAAGTTGCTTTTTTTTTTTCATGGTGGGTGGTTACTGGGTATTGAACCCAGGGTTGCTTAACCACTGAGCTACATCCCCAGCCATTTTTATTTATTTTGAGACAGGGTCTCACTAAGGAGCTTAGGGTCTCACTAAGTTGCTGAGTCTGGCTTTGAATTTGTGATCCTTCTGCCTTAGCCTCCTGGGTCACTGGGTCCGGAGGTGTGTACCACCATTCCCAGCAACAAGTTTCTTTGAAATCAGTTGTTTATACTGAGTCCAGAGTCCAGAGTTGCTGTTACTTTGAATTTGTTCTTTTAAGAAATCATTTTCTACTGAAGAAATTGAGCCAATGAATCTGTCTTGAAGCTACCTCCAGTTGAGAAACTATTTATGCGTTCACTGAAACATTCATTTGCTTAGCTAACATTTATTGGAAACTTTTTTTAAAAATCTTTTTTAGTTGTAGGTGGACACAATATCTTCATTTTATTTTATTTATATATTTTTGTGGTGCAAGGCAAGCACTTTACCAACTGAGCTATATCCTCAGCCCACTTGAGAAATTTTAATGAGCCAGTTCCTCATTCCAGCCAAGGTAGCTGGATGCTAGAAGCCATATTCAAAGAAAGAGAAGAAATGGCACTTACTGCCACAGTGTTGATGAGCTTGAGTGAGAGCTTCAATTCCATAAACCAGTGATTAAAATACAATGGGATATGGGATGGGGTGTGGCTCCGTGGTAGAGAATTTGCCTAGCACACTTGAGGCACTGGATTTGATCCCCAGTATCACATAAATAAGAAAATAAAGGGATGTGTCCATCTACAACTAAAAAAAAAATTTTTTTTAGATACACTGGGATAAATTTGCAGATAGAAATATGTCCCCAAGATAAGATGGCAAATAAGAAAGGCACCAAGAAGACTTCCAGAAAGAGATGAGACTGGAACAGTGGTCCTTTCGCCTTCTAAATATAACCTTATTGCTCTAAGGCCCTTTTTTTGGTGTGTGTGTGTGTGTGTGTGTGTGTGTGTGAGAGAGAGAGAGAGAGAGAGAGAGAGAGACTGGGGATTGAACTCTGAGGCACATCCCCAGCTATATTTTGTATTTTATTTAGAGATGAGGTCTCACTCAGTTGCTTAGTGCCTTACTTTTGCTGAGCCTGGGATCCTCCTGCCTTAGCCTCCCGAGCTGCTGAGATCACAGGTGTGTGCAGAGTTTAAGGCTTATTTAAAAAAAAAAAAAAAAAAGTTTTTTCCCTCTCTTCTCCCTTTCCTCCTCCCTAACAAGATTAGGGAGACAGTGCTATCTTTTCTTCCCCTAGTTATTTGCCCTTGAATGAACACACCCACTACTGGAAGGAGATGCCTGCAGAAGATCTGGGAAGTGAATCTCTCCTAAATTAACAAGTGAATCCTAACAGCCAGCCGCCAGGGTACCCAGGGACCCCCTACCAGAGCACACCTGGAATATAACCCTTGAAGTTCCTTTAAAACCCCCTGTCCCTGATCTGGAGAGTTATAATAGCCTTTGGGACAGGAGTCCCCTGTGTTTCTCCTTTGCTAGCAAAGCAATAAACCTTAAATTGTCATTGATTGTCACTGGGGATGGGGATGGAGCTTTCGGTTACTAGACCACAGCAAATTCTTTTTTTTAAAAATATTTTTATTTTAATTTTTTTAGGTGTAGATGTACACAACACAATGCCTTTATTTTTATGTGGTGCTGAGGATCGAACAGGGTCCCACCCATGCTAGGCGAGCACTCTACTGCTGAGCCACAATCCTAGCCCCCAGAGCAAATTCTTAAAGAATACGTCCTGTTTACCCAGGGAAAGGCGATGGGAGAGATCAAGGTCAATTGAGGCAAAGGTGTGTTCAGAGCTAAGGCACTGAGTGAAAAAAAAAAAAAAGGACATGGGGTGCAGGGATCCATCCTCCCTGGAGGCTGGGAGTGTGTGTCCTGTGAAGGGGCAGAAGGCCCTGTGGGGTTTCCACAGGCCATCACCACTGTGTCCAGGCACAGTCTGGATTTGAGGGAGATGAGCCTGGTGAGAGGCAGAGAGATTGTTAGGAGGGTCGTTGCATTTACGGGAAAGAAGGAGAGAGCCTGTACCAGGGCTGGAGAGGAGCAGGTGTGAGATTTGTAAGTCAAATCAGCAAGACTTGGTGGCTCATAAGATATGTAGAACGTGCCTAACTTTATGATGCCTACTTAGAATTTTTCAGCTTTCTGATGGTGCAAAGCAATACATATTCAGTAGAAACCACACTTTAAACTTGAATTTGATCTTTTCCCAGGCTAGTGATAGGTGGTAAGATCTCTCCATGCTGGGCTGTGGCAGCAAGACCTGTTCCTATCAGCCATAATTGTGAGAGGAAACAGCCCATACTCTGCTGTGTACTGTGTTGCTAAAATGTGGCGGGAATGTGGCAGATTAGGTGCATTAAATATATATTTGTGTGTGTGTGTGTGTGTGTGTGGTGCTGGGGATTGAACCCAGGTCCTTGTGAATGCTAGGCAAGTGCTCTACATATCCCCAGCCCCTAAATGCATTTTTATCTCATGATATTTTCAACTCATGATGAGTTTATTGGAATACACTTCCATTGGAATTCAAGCTGCAAGTGTGTAATGATTGCTGGAGGGGGGCAGGTCAGAGGTCAGCATAACATCCTGGTTATATGATTGATAGAATGACTGGCATTGGTAGCAGCCACTAAGCTCAAGAGTACCGAGGAGGAACAGCTTTATGGAGAACAGTGAGCTTGGTCTTGCTTGCATATGGTGGGTTTGAGACACCTGAGATCCATAGGGACAGGGAGGGATTAAAAAATGGAAAAGTAGGGGCTGGCGATGTGGCTCAAGCAGTAGCTCGCTAGCCTAGCGTGCGTGCGGCCCAGGTTCGATCCTCAGCACCACATACAAACGAAGATGTTGTGTCCGCCGAGAACTAAGAATAAATAAATGTTAAAATTCTCTCTCTCTCTGTCCCCCTCTCTCTCACTCTCTCTTTAAAAAAAAAAAATGGAAATGTACATCAAAGCTAGGATTCAGGAGAGATGCTGGAGGTGGAGGTGGTTGGGTAGATGTCCGACTTCGTTAGGAATTACAGCATAAGGCTGGACCTGATTAACTAGGCTTCAGGTGTTGTACAATGAACCAGTAAACCAACTAGACTATTGAACCAACAAGAGCAATGAAAGAAATAAACACTTAAAAAAAAATAAGGGGGACTCATATCAAGAATATAGCATCTTTGGGGATATAGCTCAGTTGGTAGAGTGCTTGCCTAACAAAAACAGACTGTAGCATCCTGGCCTCCACAGGGGAAGAAGAATGTCAACAGTGTATTTTTTTTGGAGGGGGGAGTACCGGGGATTGAACGTAGGGGCACTTGACCACTGAGCCACATCCCCAGCATTTTGTATTTTATTTACAGACAGGGTCTCACTAAGTTGCTTTGCACCTCACCGTTGCTGAGGCTAGCTTTGAACTCCTGTGTCAGCCTCCCGAGCTGCTGGGATTTCAGGTGTGTGCCAACGTACCCAGCTGTCAACAGAGTATTTAAAGTTGAAGAAGTTGGGGTTGTGGGGAGTAGTTCAGAGCTCCTGAGTTCCATCTCCAGCAAATACGTGAATGAAAAAATAAAATGGAAGAATTCAGATAGTCACACTGCAGAGGGTTAGAGATTACCTGGCATCAGTTAGGATGTCATGGGATTTATCAAGAATAGGTAAAACAACAGGGGATCAAGGGGACACAAGGCTGAGGACATGAGATGTTGAGGCAGTAGGCAGTGACTGCCCTTGGAGGAATCTGGGAAGTGTGATTGGGTAGTCATTAGAACAGGATGCGGGGTCAAGAGAAGTTTGCCTATTTTTAGTGTGGAGAGAATTTTTTTTTTTTTTTTTGGACTATTGAAAGGAGACATCTTGGAGAGAGGTTGAAGACACAGGGGAGAGGGGATGATTGACAGAATGTCATCCCAAAGGGACCTGCCCAGGGGCATAGGTGGCCTCATTGACCTCCAACGGGAAAGTCCAAGTGAGAGGCTGGAGGTAAGAAGGTGAGGCTGGACAGGACTTCCTCTCTTCCTGGAAAAAGAGACAGTTGGGAGGAAACCAAAGCTTAAATAAATCACTGAGAAAAGCAGGGCTTCGAAAGGAGATCATTCCACTTTCCTGTAATCAAAACTCTTTATTTCTGATGAAACAGACTCAAGTAAGAATTACACCCAAGAAATCAAAACTCAGCTCCCGCTTGGAAATGATTTTCTGAAGCAGAAATCAACTTGCACATGCTCTGAGGGTGGGAGCTGTGTGAGTCCAGATGGAAGAAACACTTAGAAGAGGGGAGAAAGGCTGGCCTCCGTGGGCTGAAGAAAACTTAGAGGGAAACAGGTTTTCACTTATACTTCTCTGGGGTTCAACTGGATAGCGTCACAATCAGTAACAAAAAGTGCTTCTAAGTTCCAGTTACATACTGAGATGGAGATATAAATCAATCTGATATTGACGTTCTTTTTCTCCCCTCACTAGCTGGATATTTAAATTTGTTATTCAGAGGGGAATGTAAACCAGGCACGGTGGCATACGCCTATAATCCCAATGACTCAGGAGGCTGAGGCAGGAGGATCACGGGTTCAAAGCCAGCCTCAGCAACTTAGTGAGGCCCTAAGCAATTCAGTGAGACTCTATCTCTAAATTTAAAAAATATAAAAAAGGGCTTGGGATGTGTGGCTTTGTGGTTAAGCACCCCTGGGTTCAATCCCTGGTACCAAAAAAAGAAAAATTAAAAAAAAATAGAGGGGAAAGTAGTGAAACCATGCCAAGACTTAAAAAAAAAAAATGTTTAATATCACCATCTCCAAGTCAGTTTTACTATCAAACACTTTAAAAGTATATGTGTGTGTTGCCCTTGCCTTCCATTCACTCAGTAAACTGAGCATCTGTCCGCACAGGGCAGAACATGAGGTACAGTAATAGAATATGTAGTCCTAGCTCTCAGCAAGTGTCCACTTGGGACCGGTAGGACTGGGAAGACGCTTAGGGTTTTAGCTCAGTTCAAGGCACCTGGTGCCTAAAAGGCTCAAAATGCTATGAAGATGTAGAAAAGGGGAGTCAATCCGGTTGGAGGAACTTAAGGAGCACATTACTAAAGCATCACAGGTCAACCTGGGCTTCTGTGATTGTTTCCAGCAAGTACAGTTGGGAGCAGGGAGGTGCTCCTTGGCTTTTGTCCCCAGCAGTCAGTTTCAGCAGAGGACAGTGTCAGGCTGGAACAGGGTTGGAGCAGAATGTGGAGCTGTGAGCATCCAGCCTGGGAAGTCTGGTTGGATTTGGGAAGGAGGTGAGAGGAAGTCACTAGGAGTTTCTGAAGAGGGAAAGGACATGAGCTATACCTATTAAAGGGACTTTATCTTCTCAACCGGGTTTCTGTCTCAGGGATGATGTGGGGAAAAAATAAAAAATGATGAAAAGGGTTTGAATTTCCACAGTCACCTTGCGGTCAGGGAGGTCCTGTTCTTTCACAAGGAGAAGTGGAAATCCTCTGTTTATTTAAGGGCCACAGACAATTTTTCATTATAAAGTGTCAAACAATCTGCCGTGACTCCAGATACACTCATCTAAATAAAAGGAAGCTGTTTCCTTATGAATTGAGTCACAATGAAAATATTTGGGGACTGCCATAGAAACAAATGTACCATCTTCCCGAAAGGTGGAAAACGGATATTGTAGTGTCCATTAGTTCAAAAACAAAGAGTATTTTTCCAAGTGCTCTAACTGGAATATAGAAACTGATATTAAGATAGAGGCAGAGAAAGGGGTAAAAACGGGAGACTTAACAGTCTTAGAATGGAATGAAGAGACTCCCTGGCATCAGGTCTCAGGCTGGACTGGAGATCCAAGCAGCAGGCACTAATGGGACAATGTCTTCAGAGTCCTTTTGTAGGAGCAGTTTGCCCTTGACTCAAGCCCCAGATTTCTGGGCAAGTGACTAGTTGGCTTGGGTTAGATAGATTGCCACTCCTTGGCCAAGGATATGAACTCTCTGATCAGTCGTTTCACCAAATCCAGTAGGAATCCTAGAGAGATTTTCCCCCCCAGCAAAGAAGCTGGATGTTGTTCTCCCAAGGAAACGGTGGGGGAAAACCTAGGCAGGTGAAACTCCGAGCTGCTCACCACCTTCGCTTCTGTCTCTACCCTCACGTCTGAACTACATATTTTCTGGCTTCTGTTTCCACCGTGTAACTGGAACTTCAGGGTCATGGGTGAGCTCCATGTGGTTAGATCTTACATGCAGGGTGATTGGTTGGTTGCACTGCAAGGCTGCAGTGGTTTTTAAAATGCATAGATAACCACACCTTGGCTCTTCCTGATATTATTCAGCTGGCAAAGGCTCTTGGAGCCTGACTGACACACAGCACACAAAGAGATGCTAAGACATGGATGATTATAATTGTGCAGTGAGTCGAAACTTCCCTACTAAGGCTTTGGATGCAGCAAGGATTTGGGGGTCTGAGGGAAAGGACAAAGCATAGTTGGAACCAAGCCCCATTTACAAAGATTGATTAGCAGTAATTAATTCCAAGCCTTGCAATGGCTGATTTTTTTCCCCTTCTGCTGAGTTACTGATAAGACTCTGGGCTGTGACTAGCTGTGGCCCCAGATTCTCCACAGACTCCTTAGAATACTCATTCAAAATTCAACAATATGTGCAGTATGTGGCAAGTGTCTTGTATTAATTAGGATTTGATGTAGAAGCAGGTGACAGAGACCCAGAATGCTTAAACACATTGTTTATTTCTGCCTCCAGTAAAAATCCACGGGTACTGAGCCAAAGCTGTCTGGTAGCATTGCTCTCTGAATTCCTCAGGGACCCAACTTTCCTTCAACTTGTCCCTTTCTGTCTATAAGGATTGGTCCTTATTCATAGAGTTCAAGGTGGGAGTTGGAACTCCACATGCACACATATGCATTTCAAGAAGAAAGGTAAAGGAAGGGCTGAAGAAAATAAGGCTAAGGAAGATTCTAGAAGCTGCCCTACAACACTTTCACCTACATTCTTTTGGCCAGAACAGGCTTCCTGCAGCTACAAAGGATGCTGGGAAATGTGGACTTTCCTCTGTGGAGCAGTGCACCTGGCTCAGCGTTAGAGTTAGCTGCATGGCTGTGAAAGAAAGGGCAGATGGACTTGGAATGACCAGCATTCTCCTCTGCATTCTTATGCTAAATACAAAGCTGTGGGACTTTCCTCTCCTCTGAGCATCTTCCTGAGATTCTTGTTTTGGCAAGTGGGTCAGACAGGCACCCCACTTGATTGCTCAACTGTGAAATTGCAGTTCAAGGAAAGAGAAGAGGTTTGAAGTAAGCACCTTCAGCCCCGTCAGCACCTCCTTGTATTCAGGGAGTATTTTCTGAGATTCAAATTCATGTCAACTACACAGCAGGGCCTTTGGCCAAGGTTGGGGTAGACCTGCCTTGTGTCCATGGTGGAAAGGGTGCAAAGGCTCATCAGGAAAATGCAGGGCTTGGGGGTGGGGATATAGCTCCATGGTAAAGAGTTGCTAGCTTGAGAATATACCAGGGTCCTGGGATTTTATGAACATTTCTCTGGTATTGCTTGTGCAAGTTGGTGCTGAGTTTTCTCCAAGAGGGAGCTTGGAAATCCATGCACCCCTGGTCTTTCCACCTTTTCTCTTTTACTTTGCCTACTGTTTCTACCCGACTCCTGAGCCTCAATTCATATCTGTGCTCTGCCATGGAGGATGGGTTCCATTTGCCATAGATCTTCCCATTTTCCAGAGTGGAGCTCTGACAAATCATGGTGTGCACTTACCTCGATCTCAATACTTCCCAGGGAGACAACTCAGACAAGTAGTGAAAGCGGTAGGGAGACAAACTTGGCCAAGTCTGTAAGTGAACATTCTGATGATCAGTGCAGTCCAAAGAGGGAATGGGTTTCTTGGGAGGTGGTGTACACCATATGCATGGAGGATTTGGGTTTTTTGTTGTCGCTGTTTGTTTTTGTTTGGTGGTACTGGAGCTTGGCACATTTTAGGCATGCACTCTGCCACTGTTTTAAGTGCCATACACATTATAATACTTAATCTTCACAGTGTCCTGTGAAGAGAGAGAATCTTCAACTCCCGTTATACAGACGAAGGGTATATAACAGTGAGGATTTTAAGCATAGGTAAGATCCCTGTTTGGTGGGGTACAGTTCCTGGACTTCATATTGATGAGGAGTCTGTTGGCATTATAAACATTGTCATTATAAACATTCCATTCCCAGTGTGTGGGTCAGCTTTCTGTCATTGTGCATAGTACCTGAGTACTGACAAAGTACCTGAGATAATCAACCCTCAAGGAGGGAAGGCTTATTTTGGTTCAGAGTTTTAGGAGTTTCAGTCCATGGTCAGCTGTGTTAATTTTGGACCTGGACGAGCCAGAGCATCATGGCAGGGAGCATCTGGGGAAGAAACTGCTACCTGTGGCTGCCAGGAGGCAGAGAGAAAGAGGAGGTGCCAGGGTCCCAGTCTCCCCTCCAAGGGCACACCCACCAGGACCTAACTTCCTTCCACTAGATCCCCACCTCCTGAAAGTTCTGCAGCCTCCCAATGGCACCGTGGGCTGGGGACACATGGCATTTGGGGGACATTCAGGATCCAAACTGTAGCACCCAGTTTGACCCTCTGTGGTCTGGTGAGCCTGGAAAGCATGTTGTATTGCTCTGTGCCTTCTTGTGGGAATGAGAAGTCAAGAGGAAATGGTCCTGGGAGGTGGTCAAGAGTAGTGACAAAAATTTCTGTTTCTCTAGCCAGAACCCCAGGGTCGAGATCCTGGCCCGTCATCATGTCTGTGACCCAGGGCAAGTCAGTGACCTGCCTGAGTCTGAGACCCTTCGTCTGTATAACGGGAGTTGAAGATTCTCTCTCTTCACAGGACACTGCGAAGATTAAGTATTATAATGTGTATGGCACTTAAAACAGGGCCAAGGATCTTCATTGTTATAATTATTATCACACATATCACTACCTATAAAACGAAAACAATATTAGATAGAACTGTTGGCATTGAAGTGAAGCCCAGCTGAGTTTACAGGCAAAAACCTCTCCAAGCCGAGTTTGTATGAGACTGTACTCTTCTGGATTCAACAGAAAGACCCCAGGCAAAGGAAACATTTATTGGTTCTTGTAGGTGAGAGGACAATAGCAAAGGGTTATGGGAAGCAGGGAGAATCCTGGCCCAGCATCTCACCAGCCAGCCTTGCCTACCTCCTTTTGTCTTCGTTTGGACCTTAAGGGAAGCTTGCTTCTCAACCAAGTCTTTTTTTTTTTTTTTAAAGAGAGAGTGAGAGAGGAGAGAGAGTGAGAGAGAGAGAGAATTTTTAATATTTATTTTTTAGTTCTTGGTGGACACAACATCTTTGTTGGTATGTGGTGCTGAGGATCGAACCCGGGCCGCACGCATGCCAGGCAAGCGCGCTACCGCTTGAGCCACATCCCCAGCCCTCAACCAAGTCTTGAAGACCCGTTTTTTGGGGTCTAGGCAAGGCGCAGCAAAAGGAAAGCACAAGATGAGCCATTGGGAAGGAGGACGGGGTACTGGGGCCTCTCCGAGGCCTGTGTTGAGCCACAAAACTAGAGCACAGTGTGGCTGACAAGGCCACTCAAGGCCACATGCTCCTGGGTGAAAGTAGGGACATAGGATATTTGGAGCCATGGACCATGCTATTCTCTCTCTTTTCATTTCCACCTGGCGAAGGCATCCTTCAAAACCAGCTAATGTATCACCTGCTCAGTCAAGGTTTTTCTCACCACCCAGTGTCAGTTGGAAGTTGCATTCAGTTGTGATCACAACAGTGGTTTAAACTCATAATAAGAAATCTGGGGCCAGACACTCCAGAGGTGGTGTAGTTGCTCCATTATGCCACCTGGGACCCAAGTAGTTTCTCTCTTTTTACACATCCAGCCATCCTTTCCATCCTCTGAAGGCACAAGATGACTCTTCTACTTCTAGCACCATATTCCTTATGATAGAAAGAATGGTGGACCACCAGAGATGTTTGCATTCTAGTCCCCAAAACTGTTAAGTTACATGGCAAGGGTGAATTATGGTTTGTATTAGTATGTTTTTTGTTGCTATAAGAAAATACCTGAGACTGGACACTTTATGGGGAAAAAAAAACAAGGTTTATTTAGCTCACAGTTTTGGAGGCCGAGAGTCCATCATCAGGCAGCTCCATCAGTTCAGCCTCTGGTGAGGGCCTCCTTAGCTATATCACATCATGGTAGATTGCATCATATGACAGAAAGTGCAAGAGACAGAGATCCCATGATAAGAGAAGAAGCAAAAGGGATTCATGGGCCATTTTGCTCTTTTTATAACAACCTGCTCTTGCAGGAACTAACTGCAATCCCTTGAAAACTACATTAATCTCTTTTGAGGGCAGTTCCCCCAGTGACCTAACCACTTTCCACTAGGCTCCACCTCTTAAACGTCTCACCACTTCAACATTGCCACACTGAGAGCCAAGCTTCTAGCACATGAAACTTTGGGGGATGTACTCAAACCACATTCAAACCATAGCAAAGTTTCGAAATAGCTGACTTTAAAATAGGGAGATGAAGGGCTGGGGACATAGCTCTGTAGTAGATTGCTTGCTTAACATGTGCAAGGTCCTGAGTTCAATCCTCAGTACTGTTAAGTAAATAAATGGAGATGATTATCCTGGGTTGTCTGGACTAGCCTGTTGTAATAACAGAAATCTTTAGAAGTAGAGAAGGGAGGCAGAACAGGAATGTCAGAGGGTGAGGTGACAATAGAAGAATGCTCAAAGAGATGCAGCATGTTGGCTTCAAAGATGGAAGAAGACTGAGGCAAGGAGTATGAATGGCCTCAGGGATCTGGAAAAAAGGCAAGGAAGTGACTTTCTCTGAGAGCCTCCAGAAAGGGACACAACTCTGCCAACCCCTTCACTGTAGCCTAGTGACCCCCATGTCAGACTGACTTGCACAAGTGTAATATAATATATTCATTTTGTGAATATATTTATTCAATTTTGTGGTGGGTGTTATAGCAGCAACTAGAAACTAATACATCTCTTTAGCATGAGGTCCCTGCAGCAGGCAGGAAGAAAGGAAAGAGCAAAGGTTCTTGCCACTTATATAAACTCTTCCTTTCTTTATAGAGCTTTCTCAGTAATCCCTCCTAACAATTTTACTTATATCTCATTAGCCAGCTCTGTGCCATGGCTGTCTTTATCGTCAGAAGAAGCTGGGCTCATTGCCATCCCCAGCAAAATACAGATTCTGTTAGTGTAAAAAAAGGGGAGAAGAGATACAGGGCACACTACTTGGAGTTTCTACCACACGGGTCTAGGCAGAACTGACGATTCCACTACTCATCATTCTTCCCTGGTACCATCTTTTTGGGTTGTAGTGTAATTTATGTGTTTATGTGACTGTGTTTGATTTTTCTCTCTGTCCCTGATGCTCTGCAGAGTCTGGTGCAAAGAAAGTGTGGGCATAAAGTGGATGAATATGAGAATAAGTTTTGAATAGAGAACAATGGAGCCAGAGGCCCTTTGTATTTTTCCTGTGACAATGTTCTGTGGCGGTTAGGGAAGTTTTATAAGACCATTTGACCCTGATGGGAAACTCATCTCCAGTAAATTAAACCTCCGCAGCTGCAGTATGTCACCTTTCCTTACAGTTTATTACAGTCTACTCTTTGCTCAGAAGAAACTGAGCACAGCCAGTCAGAGACTGTTGGTACACCTGTCACAGGCCACAGAGCCTGCATTAACCGTAGTATAAATTACACTTCCTGCCCGTTCTTTATTTTTAGCTCGGCCATATCTATTTGGCACCTCCAGAGAAGACTGCATTAGGTTTCAGACATGAAACTACCGGGCAGCAGCACGTCCAGCCCAGCTGGGATGACAGTTATAATCCCATGACGCTGTCTCTTGGGAGGCTCCTCAGCCCCAAGACTCAATTTTCCTGAGAAACATCATGGCCTGGGCTATCCAGAGCTCCCAGACCCTGGCCCAAGGCCACCTGTGCATTTGTAGGAAAATCTGCTCCTTGGATCTGACCTCCTGAGACTTGCATAGGCGGCCTGTTTCCCTCAGTCATCCCCTTTAGGGCGAAACTCAGTTGTTATCACCAGGGTTTGGTTTCACCCCCTCCTTCCTTCTCAGTTACGCAGCACAGTATCACGACCCAAATCTTTAGTGCCTGAACTGTATAGCCCAGTGCCCTGAAACCCATAGGGCAGGGACAGGCTGTGGCGGCAGGGAGGCCAGACAGTGGGCATCGGGTCCCAGGGAAGTCTTAACCACTTGGGGCTGTCGCACCGGAAGTGAGTTACTTGGAGACAGCCATTTTTTTTTTGTCAGCCATTTTTAACTGTCTCTTGTTTGTTTTAGAATCCTCTGCAGTTCTGTACAGCAGCCAAATAAGCTCAGTAAATGTTAGTTTTAAATTTAAATAGATGTTAGGGGGTGCCATTTAACCTCTTCACTTCAAACAGAGAAGCTCTCAGGATGAGGCCTCAGCAGGTATTTTTGTGTAAGTGAAACAACTGATTAGTTAAGTAATATGTGAATTTTTCACTGTGAAAATTATAAAAACAAAACTAAGATCATCTATAATCCTATTACCCAGAGACAACTACCACTGATATTTTCCTGTTTTCTCAGTCCTGATCCTCATGAAGGTGTGCCCTGTTTCCTTCCAGATTTCTCTGAGGATTAGGGAGTAGGGGGACAGGGTAGTTTATGTTCCTTTCTAACCTTGTAGCTTCAGATGTTATTGGGCATATGAATATGCACATGCTATAAAAACACACACATATTATACATATGATTGATATATATCATTGGAATATACATTAACATGTGTATACATACACACATTTGTCCTGTCTCAGTGAATGGTTACCATAATAATGCTATATAACAAACTCCCTTAAGTTCATTGGCTTAAACTGAAAGTCGTTTGTTCTTGCTGACACTTCTTTGAGCAGGCTGGGTGTTTGCTGATCCAGGCTGGGCTCTGCCAAGTGGCTGACTTATGGTCAGTCCTGCCTGCACTTGCCTGAGCTCAGGTCTGCTCCATGTGTGTTCTTTTTGAGGCCTGGGCTGAAGAGGAAGCAGTGGCCCAGAGAAGGTCTTTTCTTGGTGCTAGTAAAAGGTACAAGGGGTCAAACTTGGAAAGCCCAGCCAAGCCTCTGGGTCATGTCTGCTATCATCTCATTGGGTACAGCAGGTCTCGTGGCTGAGCCCAAAGTCAAGAGGGATATGTGTCCCCCACCATGAGGCTAGCATCAATGAATCAGGGAAATATGTACTTTTCCCAAAGAGGCACAGGGGAAGAGAAGGAATATTTTTGAGAATAATATAACCTGCACATCCCAAATGTTTGCTGAAGTGCTCTGCCCTTTGAGACTTCAATAAAATCTGCTCAGAATTCACCTGCAGTAGTGTCATCCAGGCTGTCCAGGAGACCTCTAGCTTAGAGCTGCTCCACCCATTGAATTAGGCCAATTTATGGATCTTTGATTGTCTTGTATTCTCCCTGTTCAACACTCACATCCCTTTTCTAGGTTCTCTTCAAAATAGTTCACACAGACGTGTGTAGAAGATTTTGCTGAACATTCAGAATAGCAAAGGAGTGTTATACCTCTGTGTAGAGTGTTATACCTCTGGATAGAGGCTCCTCCCTCCTCTAGATTCAGTGTGCATCTCAGCCCACACCCTGGCCTCTCCAGCTTGCTGAAGGTTCACCCTATCTCAGAAATTCCCACAGTCTTGTCCTGACTAGGCCACACCTTTGTGTAATTTGGTTTGGCTTCTTTTTTATTCATTTGACACATGCATACAGAGTGTTTGTGACCTCACCTTGGTGTATTATAGTGTAGATGGGGAAGTTAATAATGTAGTTACTGTTGGGGGGCTAGGTAATCCTTCCTCATGGGGGACTGTCCTGTGAATGGCAGGCTGTTTAGCAGCATCCCTGGCTTCTCATTAGATGCCAGTAACGACAGTCCTACTCCTCTTGAGTTATGGGCAACCAAAATATCTCTAGACATTGCCACATCTCCTCTAGGGGACAAAGCCACCCTCAGTTGAAAACCATGCTCTAATATACAATAGATTTCATTAAAAAATATATATATACCTGATAAACCAAAATAATACTCTGAGAAACATTCAAAGGAGGGTGACATTACTTTCTTGGGGTGAATCTCTGAGAACCTCAGGGGGCACAGGGCCATCTGAACTTAGACTTCAAGAATGGCTAGGGTTTGAGACAAGTTTCCTGGAGGAGGGGAACAGAGGGTCCATATGAGTGAACAGGTAGTAGCCATTTTTAATAAAGGCTGAAGAGGAATAGGCATGTTGGTGAGAGTGGGGGCCCAGTGGATCCTGGGAGGCTGCGTAATATGCGGCCTTATGAGTTGTTGCAAGACTTCCACTTTTACTCTCAATGAAATGATGAATGTATTTGCATTATGTTCATTTGGAGGAGGAGCCTTCAGACTTAGGGTTTATGGTCATAACCTGAAGTAATTGCTACAAAGTCTCCTCCTTCCAGTGTTCCTTTTTTTGACACCCAAGAAGGACACAGAAAAGTTCTCCAAGAGGCCTGGGGGGATATAGCTCAGGTGGTAGAGTGCTTGCCTAGCATTCACAAGACCCTGGGTTCCACCCCCCCCCCCCCCCCGCCCAGCACCACCAAAAAACAAAAACAATAAAGAAAAGTTCTCCAATGGGCACAGCATATTCCTAAACAAAGCCATGCCTATCCATACCTCTCAAAAAGATCTCATTCTTTAGTTCTAAATCTAATTGGTAGTCAGTTCCCAAGGAAGATGGAAGAAGGGGAGAGCAAGGGAGAGGATTCATACAGGCAGGATGGCCTCTGTAGCAAAGCTTCCTGCACAGTAAGGGAAAGGGCCAGAAGCAGAAGTGGACAAGTGAGTGGTTGGATGGATGGATGGATGGATGGATGAATGAATGAATGAATTAATGAATGAATGAACCAAAGAATGAATTCAGACCAATGAATTCAAGAGGCGCAGCAGTCTGGAGTCCTTTAGGCAGAGGAGCATCTCCCTCACTACCCCCAAGGACATTGCTGCCTCACAGCACACCCTCACATGACAATATATGCAGTGTTTAACTAGGCAGGGACTTCGTGAGACACCAGAGAACCCATGTGGCAGGAGTTTGGCATAGTGGTTAGGAGCAGAGCTGGAATTGGATTTCCTGGCTCATGTCCTTGGGTCAAGGCTCTGTATCAACAAACTGGTTACTTAATCTTGCCAAGCCTTATTGATCTCATATGCAAAATGGGGATTCCCTACTCATCGGGTCATTGGGAAGGTCAAATAAAGTAGCCCGTGTACTTCCTTAGCTCTTGGCACAGAATAAGTTCTCACTAAAAGCGAATGATTATTCTTATCATTTCACTGGAAGAACACGGTTGCTGAGACTTCCCCCAAATCATGGCTGTAGCTGCTCTTCTGTAATATTCTCAGAGTCTCCTGGAAGTGCTGAAATTTCCCTTTTGGAAAATATATAGGAGACTGCGTGAAAAACGAGGAAAGTTCCAGAAGCGTAGGGGGGCAGTTACATCTGTCCCTTCCATCTTCCTTCTTTTTGGCAATAAAAGCTGTACCACTAAGGGAGAGGACAGCAGCCTCCCATGGGTTTTGGGCACCAGCCATTTCTTAACAGTGTTATTTCCTTTGAGCAAGACTGACCCTTCACCTTTTGGCCATCCTGAGAGCAGGGCAGTTATTTTGAAATCACTAGAATATGAAGCTACTTCCTTCAGATATTATGCTCTGTACTAGTAAACATTGTCCATCTACAAATAAGAAGCATGCCCAGGAGTTGGGCTGGAGGGGAGCTACCAAAGCACATTGCACAGTAATGACTTTGAACTTGTGGTGGTAGCCCTGGGTTGTGTTCCTTTAACCTATATCTACCCAGTGACAAAACTGGAAACAGAGCACTCTGTAATAGAAAACCTTGGCCTGGCTCCTCAGCAGAATGTAAAGACTGCTAGGAAGGTCCACGTCACCCCACAGGAAGGACGGAGCTGCTCTCTTGTCTGTGGACAGCAGGACAATAAAGCAACTTGTCCTCTGTTTGTTTGTCTTCCAGGCTGGAGCAGGAAATCCAAGCGCTCGAAAGTGAAGAATCCCAGATATCTGCCAAAGAGCAAATCATCCTGGAGAAGCTAAAAGAGACAGAAAAATCCTTCAAGGACTTTCAGAAGGTGAAGAAACCAAATATGATTTCTCTAAGTCCTGTCCATGGGGAAGCAAGCCCTAGGAAGATGTCACCAAAGAGGCCAGTGGGTGTTGAAAAGTCAGAGCCACACACTCTGTGAAATGAGGGACAAGGGTGTGAGGATCACATGCCATCCCTAAAGCTGAGTGGCTTGCCTGTCTTTGGGTGTGAACCACATGGTCTGCTGGGAGGCCTTGAAAAGAGTCATTGATTAACCCCGTCCAAACCTTTTTCTGCCTAATGCCTTAAAATCTTCCCCTATTGGACTCCAGAACTCTAAAACCAATTCCTGCTCAGCAGATTAAACACTCTCCCTGGGGCTTTGCTTATGGAGCCTCTCCTTTATAAAAGGGCCAGAGACAGTACTGTTATCAAATGGACATGAATTTCAAATACAGAGTGAAATCTAACTGTACATAAAAACAAATGACGTTGTATAGAAAAGAGCAGAGAATCCAGAAGGCCAGTGGGCCCTGAGTATCTCAGGACCTTCCCTCCATTCTGTCCTTCCTGTTTCCGCAGTACCTCAGTGAGAGACAACCAAACTAATGAAATGGATTTTAAGATGAGATTTTCTAATATCACTTCTTCAGCACAACCCAGGATATTTTCTAGATCATTAATAAAATCAATATGATAATGAATTGATCAAAATTTGGTATAAGATGGGGATGGAGTGGGGCGTGGTGGCACATGCCTGTAAACCCAGAGATTCAGGAGGCTGTGGCTGGAGGACTTCGAGTTCAAGGCCAGCCTAGGCCACTTAGTGAGACCCTGTCTCGTGATAAAAAATAAAAAGGGCTGAGGATGTAATGTGCCCTTGGGTTCAATCCCAGTACCCAAAACATAAACAAAAGTTGGGGATGATAAACCTTAAAAGTTCCCTTAGTTTTGTGGATAATTGCTCAGAAGAAAAGAGAGCATGGGGTTTGCCTGCCACAGTCACATTCTGAGCCTGGGCCTGGGAAGGAGTGGCTGAGGGCTGAGGGACGGCACCCCGCATGCGTAGTAATGCTCTGCCCTGCTTTTGTTTCCACAGAGCTTCTCCACTACGGATGGAGGTAAGTTCCGCTGCCCTACTGTAGATGGATGCTTTTCTCCTGCTTAGGGGTCTCTTAACCCAGGCCCACCAGGAGACGCAACATGTGGCTTTGCCAGGGTGTCAGAGGGAAGGACAGCCCTGTGGGCAGGGCCCCTGAGAAGGTCCACATTCCCCATCTTTACCGCCTCCCTTCTTTAAGACGTTTCTCTGCCTCCTGCTTCTGTTATAAAGTCGGCCATTAGTTCTCGAAGGCTCACTGCCTGGGCCTTTGGTAAAAGGAGCTCAGCAAAGAAGCGAGCTAATGTCAGGACCAGGTCCCTGCAGGAAGGGCCCATTTGTCCTGATTAAACCACACATCAGAAGGTCATTTGGCATTGAGGAAGCCTGTCTAAAGCCCCTGGTGTTTCTTTTCTTCCTTCCCTCCCTCCCTCCCTCCCTCCCTCCCTTCCTTCCTTCCTTCCTTCCTTCCTTCCTTCCTTCCTTCCTTCCTTCCTTCCTTCATCTCTCTCTGTTTCTTTCCCTTTCTTTCCTTCCCCTCCTTCCCTCTCTCCTTCCTTTGAATCAGAACACTGCAGTTCCTCCACTCTTCCAGGGAAATGGAGCTGGGCAGAACTTCCCTCCCTGTGGAGAGAGCTGGCCCAGAGCACAGCAAGGGTGCCCTGGCTTTCGGACCCCACTGTAGCAGGTCTTTCTCCTCCTGTCCTTTTTGATGCCCTGTTCTCTCCTCTGCCCTGTTCTGCCCTCTCCTGAGCCGTGAGGATGAATATGGGATTATGGGCTTCTGGTCCTTCACTGGGTTCCCCTGACCTCAGCTGCAAGCCTGTGATTCCCACTCTGACTTTAGTCTTCAACTAGATCTGCTTAAAAATATGGGGACTTGTTGAAGGCTCGCTCATAAGCCACCTGCTCACCTGGCTCTTGTGAGGTCAGCCTCTAGACCAGGAAGGTGATCAGGAGCCGGAAGAGTTGGATCCGAAAGTGTTCCCAGTGCCATTTGGAAAAATTTGAGGAAAAATTTTAAAATGCAGTGATATATAGTGCATTTTCCTGAATCAGCCAAAGGCCAAGGACATTTGTGATAAGAATAGTTCTGACTTGGGGTCAGGGGGTAAAGATATGATTTTTCCCCCCCTCAGCACAAAAAGGCAAGAGATCTGGATTTTTGGCTTCTGGGTAATCTTTGGGAAGATATTAAATTAAACTTCCTGCTCGCAGGTGTGTAGGCAGGACAAGCCAGCAGGGACTCTGGGAGAAGAGGACCTATGACAGTTCTAGGAAGAGAAGCTGAGCCCTTGCTCAGGTGTGACCCAGTGGGGGCCCTTGTTCTGTGCTTTGTGGGTGGGGCATGGACTGAGGAGGTGGCCTTGGTGAATTGGGGTTGCTGCATGAGAAGAGAGCCAATCCTACATGATCTGCAAGAATGCAGGACGTGTCAGGCTAGGCTGGGCTGGGACACTGACCCACAGACACCCACTTACCTAAAGAACACTTTGACTTTGTTCCTTCCTTTCTCAAACCAGGACCTTCCCTGAATTTCTTTCTCTCTGATAATTGGGGAAGAGGAGGGCCTGCACATCTTGTCCCCAAGGCTGGAGCCTCTCTAGTCTGTGACTTAATAAGCAGAAATGAGGCCATGTTATAAGCTCTCGCTGTGTGTCTCTTTTGCACCCTGAACTTCTGCTCTCCTCCCGCATTCCACCCCACTGTTCCCACCCATTTCCCTATGGGCTCATAGAGCTGGGAGGCATCCTGACCAGGACTGAAAAGAGGGACTGCGAGAAAGTGGCCCTTGACTCTGTCCTCCATCACCTTTGCCAGAGTGCGTGAGCTCAGGCTTGGGAGGGTGTGAAAGTCTGAGGCATCCCAGGAAGGAATTTCCATGTTTTCAGTGTCACTCTGGATTGCGATTCCTGCCATCTATGGTTCAAACCAAGCCTGGTGCCTTCTCCATCACACCACACCTACTAGCCAAGGAGGAAGTTTGGAGGGGGGAACACAGGCTTGGAAACATGTGATCAAGGTACAGGTCATGTGTGGCCGGCGGGGAAGAACTGAATGAAGCACGTCGTCCCACTTGAGGGATTTGGGGATGTCTATTTTCTCATTCTTTGTTTCAAAGGCTCTGAGTTACCCAGACCCTCTTAGAAAGAGCCAATTGTTGTTACTAAGAACTAACAAGAAACTATTGTAGAACAACAATACCTTAAGAATTAACCCTAAATTTCTGAGACACACTGTTTACAGAATCTTATATCCAGTATGGATTCTGTTAACTGTATAGATGCTGCACCTGATCAACAAAAGCACCCTCTATGTTTGAGGTGTCAAGGGGATAGCTGGTGATGTGTGTTCACGTGATAACCCTTCTTCTGGTACCCTGAATGCGTCACCCTCCATGTGTCAGAGGAAATGGCCTAATGCACTGCGGGGTCACCAATGGCTTTTGATGCCTGGTAGCGCTGGTAATCAAGAGCAGTTTATTCCAGATTTCAGTAGAGTTTCCTGTTCATGTATATTCTGATCCCCCCACCCCAACTTTTATCACATAGCAGACCCCTTAGCAAGTGGATGGGTTATTTTTACTGCCCTACACAGACACAGTGTCTTGTGTAACTGTAAACTGCAAACAGTATGTGTCTCCTGTGTCTCAGCTCTTTACCCACTGAGAAGCTGGTATGATGCCCTTGGCCAGAACAGGTAAAGGAAAACGTCAGTCCTGGGATCATCTCAGTCCTTGCTGTGTGACACGGATCTAGGGTTCCCATCCCATCCCAATCTTTGGTGGCCTGGAGCTTTCCCTGCATCAGAACCTTTATACCAGTGATTTAGAAATCTCAGTCTTTAGTTGCTTGTAAGTCGTATTTTAAGGAAAATTTTTAATTTTGTTTCTCTAGTCTGTGTTCTTTATAGCTACTGTAAGTGGCAGTGCTGGAACCAAAGGCATCCTAAGTTTCTGTTCTTTTAAGTGATTGCACTCTACCTTCTCTGAGAATGGGGAGATAATTGATGGACCTCCTTGACTTTGTAAGGAAGAGGGCAGTTATTGATGGAGGCCACCTAGAAGAGTGGAGGCCCTGTTCATTATCCCTTGGCTGCATAACTGCTTAATGATAGCCAGGCATGGGGCCTGGCACGGTGACACATGCCTATAATCCTAGTGGCTTGGGAGGCTGAGGCAAGAGGATCACAAGTTCAAAGCCAATCCCTGCAAAAGCAAGGCACTAAGCAACTCAGTGAGACCCTGTCTCTAAAAAAAATACAAAATAAGGCTGGGGATGTGGCTCAGTGGCTGAGTGCCCCTGAGTTCAATCCTTGGTCCCCCCCCCCAAATAAATAAAATATTTAATGATGTCCCCTTCTGTGTCCCCTCCCATACCCCACTCTCCACTCTCTTGTCTTAGCAGAAGCCATGCCACCCCAGTCCTCAAGAAATATAACTCCTGAGCTTGTAGCCAGTGAACGTTAGGTAAGGGTACCCCTGTCACCAACTCATATCTGACTGGGTGCCTCCTAGAGGAAGCTGAGACATGAGCCCTGGGATCTACAAGCTCTTTAAGAGGCAGAATCCTCTATCTTCAAGTGGATTTTGTTTCTAGCTGCTAAAACTTGGAGCATGCAGAGTGCCCTAGATGTTGTATATTTAGCATAGAACTTCCTAGACACACATGTGACCCGTATGTGAGCTCTTACCTGATCATAATGACTTGAACTTCCATCTCATTCAAATGCAAGAAGTCAGTTTTACTGAGCTCCCATTCCACATGTTTCTGGAAATCCTCAGTGGAACTCAGAAGTTCTGCAGATCTGCTCTGGCCATTTCTTTGCTCCTGAACTGTCCCTCTGGTCCCAGATTTCCGTGGACCATCATTACCAATTGGCCCTGATGCCTCAAGACCAGCTAACTTCAAGTGCTGCTCTCTCTGGTCCTGCCTTGGGCTGGTTTAGAGCACCGGTCCTTCCCACAGCTCCTCACAGTGAGAGCAGAGAGATGTCTGTAGTCAAAGTTCAGGAATAACAGAAGCGCAGCTCAGCATGGAAAAGGGGCAACTTCAGACACATGGCCACTCTCGGAGCCCCTGGCTCAAATCCTGCCTATCCTCAGAGGGCCCCACAGCCTGTTTCACAGCCATCTCCCAGCCCCCCGTCACCGCAAAGGCTCAGTTCCCTTCCTTGCGGTGAAAGGAACTTCAACCATGTCTGTCCTGCAGGATCCAAGCTCCAGCATACATAGACCCCAGAGAGAGAGAGAGAGGGCACTGTGAGGCCGACTCCAGCCTAAGACTGCCCACCTGATCCTTATCTTATTTCCTGTTCCTTCTTCCCTTGTGCTTGATGGGGAGGAGGGTTCTATTCTCTTAGAGAAACAACCTCACCTTTGCCCTAAGAACATAAAACAGTGTAATATCAGTACATTCTGGATTGTCCAGACTCGCACACAAATCAGCAAATGGTCTGGTTGGTGTAGAACTCAACTAATCCTCACTCAGTGTCTGTTTATAGCATGAAATTTAAGAAAGAAGAAACCTGCCAGAACTAAAGCAATATCAATGGGGAGAAAGAGGGGAAGCAGGTAGGAGATGTGGAGGAGGCAGAGGTGACAGGGGCTGAGTGGATGCTGGGAGTGGCCAGCAAGCCCAGAGACAGTGCAGGTGAAGCAGCAGCTACGATACAGGTTCTGTTTTAATGGACATTTTGAGTTTGAGGTGATTGGGGGATATTTAATGGAGATGCATAGTAAGCAGTTAGAAATAATCATGAATGAGTGATTGATGTTCTGGGATTAGCATCACACAGAGCCCAGCTTTCTAGAATCTTCCTGCCTTTGCTTTTCCACTCCTCTCTGGGAATACCCAGATTCTTCTTATCTCACGCCAGTGATTACGTTTTCTCTTCTGACAGCTTGGCAAACCTGTAATATTCATGGCCTCCAAGTCATACCTTCTAAATGGGCTTGTCAGTTTGCTTGTCCGTACACCGCTGAGGGTCTCGCTCCTTTCATAGCCACACTTAACTGTTACTGGGCTAACAGGGAGTTCACTGGGTGGTATGATTTGGAATCTCAGAATTTTTTTGCCTGAAATTCCAACCTGGAGTTTAAAAATCATGGAATAAAATTCTGGAGTTTGTTTTAATGCATATGAAATCAGTCTTTTGAATAAATAAGGCACATGAATTTAGCTGTATTTTCCTGTACCATGTAGTGCCCCCATTTTCATTGTGACGATTCATGTTTGGTCAATCCCACCAAGTTGATAATGGCTTTCACTGGCCCATCTCTGATTCTTTTTTGGCCCCTGAATTCGTCCTAGACTCTAGAACTTTCTGATGACTCTTCCAATACACAGAGCAGTCCTGGGGCTTGAACTCTCTGGCCAGGATCCCTCCTACCTCAGCTACTCTGCTGAATACCAGTCACTGGGCAAATGCTTGGCTTTGTTTACTCTGATCCTCTTGTCCAGTGGCCATCGCAGCGGTCCATTATGTAGGGCAGACAAGCTGCTGTCTCGGCAGTGAACCCATTGGGCCTCCCGACACTGTGCCTAATTGTATTCCCTGTTCTCTGCTACCAGATGCAGTAAATTACATTTCCTCCCAGCTCCCCAACCTGCCAATCCTCTGTTCACGAACAGCAGAACCGTAACCTGGGCAGGAGGGGACCAGCAGAACGTCTGGTAAGTCCTGGGGAGTGCTTTGGTTTGGCACCAGGACTGTCCAAGGGGCTTGCGTTTCTCTTAACTTAATAGCGAGATGGGTGCCCTGATGCCTTTACATAGGGGATCCCCTCCTTCAGCCCAACTTCAGACACAGCATGTACAGTGGCCACACAGGTAGGCACTGGCCCCTGATGGGTGATTGAAGAGCAAATGGGAGGGAATTTGAGGAAATCAGAATTTTGCCTCCGGCTCTATGGGAACCTTTCTCTGGTATTTATGGTCTTTATATCTGTCTTTACTCTTAATCTGTAGTGTACCTCCAGGGAATTTTATTTCCCTCATTCAAATTGCACAAATTGAAAGCACTCTGATAGAAGCTGGGTGGAAAGTATTTTCAAAGCATATGAG
The DNA here is from genome assembly GCF_964194105.1 of Spermophilus citellus. NCBI lineage: Eukaryota > Metazoa > Chordata > Mammalia > Rodentia > Sciuridae > Spermophilus > Spermophilus citellus. The sequence continues at coordinate 23,846,162 of NC_138183.1, read as the reverse complement.
ACCATTGCAGGAACCCCTGGGGAATTGAACTGTTTGTATAATTTGAATCTGTAGTTCCAAGTCTTCCCAGTTCTGGAGTTATTTAGATTTTGGGGGGTGGGGGGAAGTAGCAATTTAAAGATTAAATGTTTCTTACTAATATTTCTGACAATGGTAAAGATTCTAAAACAAGACATTGATGAGCATAGAGTCTACAGAGAGCCATGCTTTGTTTCTTGTGAATGTGCCTCAGAAATCAGAACCGGAAGGATGAGAATAATAAACCCCTACACCAACCCATTTGCTCCACACAGAAATGCACCGAGGGCTGGAGATTCAGTGAAAACATGAGTTTCCCAGAGTTGCACAGTTAGTGACAAGGTAGGCAAATTCAAATAGGAGCAACAGGTTTCACACTGTCTCCTCTAGGTAAGTCTGTTTAAAACAAAGCATGTAATGGCATCTTGTAAAGCAAAATGGTCATATACTTTTAAGCCAGAAGTCTTTTATATAGGCCTAATCTGAATATTTTATGACATAAGCATAATATTAAAATAATATAAAAAGTTTTAATGTAAAAGTGAAAGGAAAGCAAGAATTGACATAACTGTCATGTCCACTGGCTAAATCTAAATGCCTACTGGGCATCTCTGCAGACACCTCAGGATACTATTTTTACATACAGACTCAGAAAGTTCTAGAACTAGATGGGACTGTAAGTGATGTCTGGCCAAACCTGGACCAGGTCCACATGTCCCTGGACAATTAGAGGATGTATATCCCAGAATCTACAAAGGAACCACTGGCAGTCACTTAAACTGTGGGCTTTTTTGGGTGCTCGGAGACACACTTCTGAGATCAACATGCATACCAAATGTTGAAAAGTCACACGCCTCCCTGCTTGTTACTAGAGACTTGGGGGATTGATTGTTTCCTCCCAACTCCTCTCTGTAAGTTCCTGCCCCTCAAAGGATGGGTAATATGATCCAGCTAATGGATCAGCTCATGGATGGGGTAGGACATGTATATGGGACTTAATTTTAAGAGATAAGGAAAGGATTTGCACACTGTTGGTGATCAAGGAACATGAAGTTCAAGAATAACAATGTGCTTTGTAAATGGGGAATTCATGTGCGACCACAGCCTGGCATCCTTCATGTTTGAATATACTGCAAAACCATATTCACCTAAGTAGTAAATGCATTTTTAAAAGCATGTGTGATCAGAATCTTTTAAAAAATAAGTTTTCATCTGCTTTTGTTTATTAGCTGAGAACTAATTTGCATAAATGCTTTACTCTGGGAATACATATAAGGGAAGGTGTGGAAGGAATCAAATTTCATGTGGTTGACTCCTTTGTCTGGGCTGCTTCTAGAATGAGCAAACTATCCATTGTAGTTAACAGTGGCCACACAGAGCCCATATGGCATGCCAGCCAGTGGCACTCATCAGTAGAATTCTAGATACAATGCATCCTACATTAAGGACATCCTTTTAGAAATTTGCAAGATCCTAGAGCCATTTTTGTAAGTGTCATCTGTCATGATGGCATGATGCAGACATTCTAGTTGTTTGGTATTAGAAGGTTTCAGACTCTGTATAATTAGAATTTATTTAGAACCGTTGCTTTTCAGAACTGGGAGGCATGTACCCCAGTCCCTTATACTAATGGTTGAATCCTTGCTATAATGGCCCTCCGCAAAGAGGTCCTCAAACAACAGTCACACACTTCAGTGGTTGCAGCCTGATCTCCTCCAGGTTGCCCATTCTGTCTCTAGATGGTTCTGACTGTTGGGAAATTCATCCTCTGATGGAGCTATCATTTATCTGCCTTCATCTTCCATCTCTTGTTCCTTCTCCTTCCCCCTGGAGCTGGTCAGAACAAATCCAAGTTGGTGTTCTTTCAAGCATTTGAAAATGACAATCCCTTCCTGTCTTTCCCAGATCCTCACTTTATTTTTTTTTATTTATTTTTTTTAATATTTATTTATTTTTTTTTTAGTTCTCGGCGGACACAACATCTTTGCTGGTATGTGGTGCTGAGGATCGAACCCGGGCCGCACGCATGCCAGGCGAGCGTGCTACCGCTTGAGCCACATCCCCAGCCCCCAGATCCTCACTTTAAATGTCCTTTCCGCCACTGTCCCAGCCCCTGGTCCCGAGATGATGAGACTGTTTGGCAACACCCTCTGCCATCTCTGCCCCTCTCCTCTGCACACTCCCCGTTTTGTCTCTAGTCTTCTTGAAACAAGGTGGGCAGAGCTGTCCAATGCACCCTGAGAGAGGCTGACCAACCCCTGCAATGAAGCAGGATGCCACACACCAGTGGCTGCCTCTGTGGCGTCTGGCCTTTCAGCTTCTCTTTCTACAGTAAAGCTTCACCTGCCTGCTCAGCCTTGCTGTTGCCTTTTCTGGGTGAGGCCTCATTTCTGAATCCTTTCAGTGGAAACCTGCAGTCTACCACCTCCCTCCTGTTCACACACCATGTCACCTGCTCAACACGTAGAAGCATCTACAAAAATCATTCCTTCATCTCAAAAGACAAAAATAAGAATGAGCTATGAACTTTTCTGCCCTTTGTTAATTTGATATGACTTATATTTCTTTTTGTAAGCTTGTCTCTAGCAGATGTTGGGGATTCCATGGAGCCAAGGCAGGGAGGTGGAGGGGAAAGTTACAGGACGTGACAGTCTCTGGTGTTCTCTCTCATCTCAAACATAGTGGCTTCCCCTCCTTGTATTTCCATTGTATTTTCATTTCTGCATCAAATTCCATTTGAATAAAGGGTTTGGCGGTTTTGAAAGTAGAAAAAAAAAACTTTATTATATATTGTTAGAGTCTTTGTAACTCATGATTATGGTACTTTATAGCCTCAGTCTGCTTCAGTTGAGTACCACCTTGAATCTGAAATGCAATTTCCCATTATTTTTCATCATTTCACATTGAAAAAAATATATTGCACGTTGAAACCAAAGTTAGAGCCTGTGGCACACCACAGGGTCCCAGTTTGTAGTTAACAGGCTCAATTGCCAGCACCTTTCCTGATGTTCAAGATTCCTGAGACAAAGTCAGGGAGAAGGAAACTGGGACCCTGAGCCCAAAGCACCGAGGACCTTTCTGACTGTGGTGCTTGGTTGGTTTCAGTCTTCTCATCAGAGCTTTGATCTCAGTGGTATTCTTGCTAGTAATTTTCAGACTAGCATCTGTTTTTCTTTACCAAAAAGATAAACACAAAATCAGAGATGAGAAACTGACTTTTGTCTTTGCTATCCAAGGACATCACACCCATGCTAGTTTTTTTTTTCAGCAATGAAAATCTATTCTGTCACAGTCTTGGAGGCTAGAAGCCTGAAATCAATGTCTGCAGGACAGGTTCCTGGTGAGGGCTGTGAGAATCAGTTTCATGCCTCTTCCCTATCTCTTTAAAGGGTCATTTATGTATAGACACTTGGATTTCTTTTCACTGACTCGTGACAGTTGTACATATCTCTAGGGAACAGTGTAATCGATCAGTGTATGAATACAACATGAAATGATCAAATCAGATGATTAGCATTTCCATCTCTGTTCTTTGTATCGGGAACTCCTGTCCTCTCATTCTTTGTGAAACATGTAATAAAATGTTGTAAACTGTAGTCACCCCACTGTGCTGTAAAATAGTAAGGTGTCTTGGGAAGACAAATAATTCAAAGAAAAAGTTTGGGATGAGAGGGAGACTCCACTGTGAATTAATTTCCTCATTTTCATTGTCGTCAGTATCATAAGAGCTGATTTCGCATTTCCAACCTCGAGAGAGGGTGTGCACACCTATGTACGAGTATAATCGTGTGCTCTGAGGGTGAAAACTACACATAGGTGTGTTCCTTCAGTCAGCCAAGCACACGCGTCACTTGTTAATTACATGTCAGGTTGCAGTGCCAGCTCCTGAATGTTTCTTGTACTGGGGGACCCTAGCTAGGCGCCCCTGGTGGGTGACAGTCGCCATCTGCCTGTCTGCTGCTCTCCTGATGCACTTTGCACATCACAGCTGTCCACAGCACCATGACACAGCAGAGCTGTTAGTTTTCATTATACAAATGAGGAAAACGAGGCCCAGAGATGTGGAGTGACCCCGAGTCCGAAGCTGATCCACTGCGTTTCTGCCTCCCCCTGACTAACGACAGCGGACGTGTGGTACCTGTACTTTCCGTGTGAACCTCAGCCTTATTCCTCCTCCCATGATCCCAGAAGGACAAAGGAAGTGAGTTGGGAGAAGCCCCGAGTCAAGGGATTCAGCATTGATGGAATTCTCTACCCTCCAGGAACTTGGTCTTGTTTTGTGTGTTCTTGGATTTATTTCTCAAAAGAAGTCACGTCACTTGCTCCCCGGCTTCCCTGTGTCAGATGACCTCATTCCCCTTCTCTCAGCTCCCGACAGCCTTTACAGTTGCTTGCTGTTTGCTCGAGGTGGAGGAAACAGGCAAGAGGGAGTGGATGGGGCCGGGGGAATGGGCTGGAACCTGGACCCGGCTGATCTGCTCCTCATACCCATCCCATCTCGGGGCCCCTGAGCCTCAGGCCACAGTGGCTTCTGTCCTGAAGCCCTCACCTTGGCTTTTAGGTAGGTGACTTCCCAGGGGCCTCCCTGTCTCCTCCACACCTAGGTGTCTTCAGAACCCAGACCCTAGAATTATCACCCCCCATCGAGGTGAGTCTCCTCCTTCAGGGAGGGTCTCCTACTGATGGAAGAACTAGGGGGAGCAAGAACCAAGAAACCGTACACAGAGGCGCAAAATCAAAGCACTTTAGCGCTGTTTGTTTGCATCCCTCTGAAGAAGCCAGCCATATCTTGTTTTGTTTGTTTGTTTTTGCTTCAGAGATTGAACCTAGGATGCTTATCCACTGAGCCACATCCCCAGCCCCTTCTTTATTTTTTATCTTGAGACCATGTCTCGCTGAGTTGCTTAAGGCCTCACTAAGTTTCTAAGATTGGCTTTGAAACTTGCAATCCTCCTGCCTCCGCCTCCAGAGCCGCTGGGATGACAGGCCTGCGCCACCCTGCCCGACTGCCACAGTGGTTCTGATTCTTCACTCATAGTGCTCAGCTGTCTCCCTGGATTGTTGGAAGGGTTAGTGAAAGTGCTTTATCTACTCCATCAGTATGTAATGTTTGGAAATCCATAGTTAAATATGTTGTTGAATAAAAGTGTACTTCCATACCCCAGTCAACCTGTGAGTGAAGTGTTCCTTGAACTGTCTTGTATCTCATACATTTCGCTTCTTGCCCAAGTTCTTCCTCCAGGAAGTTTTGGAGAACTGTTACTTTTGCATATGTCTATGGGGCTCTTTTGGAATCTCCTTCAGGGGCTCCCCAGAAAGCCCCTCCCCTCAAGAATACTTTTTCTTCCCCGCCTCTCCAAGATGAACAGAAGCACCAGGCCCCTCTGACCCTCACCACTGTACAAACTGCAGGCACTTCCAGCATGGGAAAGCGTGAGGGCAGCCAGAGGCAGATTGGAGGGCATTCTTGGTGGTGAGAGACGAAGGCCCGCGAGAGGCTTTGGAATAAACTACTTGGCAGCAGTCAGAAGCAAAAGAGGATTGAAAATTGGGTGCATTAGGCAAGGTGTGGTGGGCCAATCCTGTAATCCCAGCTGCTTGGGAGACTGAGGTAGGAGAATCCCAAGTTCGAGGCCCCTTTAGCAACTTAGTGAGACCCTATCTCAAATAAAAATAAATAAATAAATAAATAAATAAAAGAGCTAATAGAACACATGCTTAGCAGGTGCCATGGGTTCAGTCCCCAGTACCAAAAGAGAAAGAAGCAGAACAAAAACCCCAAAATTTGAATTTAAAAGTCTTATTATTCTACTTGTTCATATCCACCATCATTCATAGTTTGTGCATTTTGGAGAACTGAAGCAAAATCTAAGTGCTTACTCATACAGAATACATTTAAGATAAATCTTCACACCTCCTGTGCGATTTTCTGAATGTCTAAATAACATCTCATGTTATTTTCCAGGAGGACCAAATATTGTTCTTGGGGTAAACCAGATATTCTTGAAGGGTTCAAGAGTAAGTGCAGGAAGGAATTGGGAGCATAACCTTGAGGAACCTGTTAAAAATCTGATTCCTTTAAAGGCTTGTGTTTTATCTGAGGGAAAAAATATGAATATTGCATTTTATTGCATAACATATCTTAAATTTGTCTTATTATAAAAGTATGTTAAAAAGCTTAAAATATTCTACACTCAGATTCTAGAAATATTGAAAGAAACATGCATAACATGTAAACATAGATGCACTATGTAACCCTAATAAAACATGTCACATATGATTCATTGGTGTGGCTGTGTCATTACCTCACCCCTTTATGTGTGGATCTACTTAACCTTCCTAGCAAAGAGCTCATCACACCTTTGTTCTTTCCAGTCTCTGATTCTAGGATCAGAACAAGGTAAAGTGAGGTTTATTGTGTTGGGGGGTTGGGGAGGGATTGAAACGACAATAACATGTCCTCATTGGCACCAAAGGAAGAGGGACATTTCTAAACATTTCCGTGCTTATAATTTGTATCCTTCACATACATATGTGAAAATAAAAATATTTTGTTCTATATTTTGTGCTGATGGTGGGTCAATGTGTCATTTTGTTCACCTGTCTCTGGATGATTGGGGATAATTCAATATTGTACCTGCAAACTGACAACCTATGTCTCTTGAGTGTGTTAATGGTAGTAAGATAGAACATTGTGGCCCAAGACTGTGCTTTTTAATATAACTGTAATATTTCAAGAACAGGCTTTTGGAGACCATGCAAAATTTTAAATTCATATTTCACTTCCCTGATGACATCATGTAGAAAATCAGGAAATAACTGAGATGAATTTTTCTTTTGACATCACAATCTTAGTGTGTGAGCCCATGTACCTCAGTGACAAATAATGGCTGGCCTTCCATTGTGTCACTTGAGAAAACTCAAAATCCTAATACAAAACAAGTGAAACCTCTAAGACAGTAATGGTGAAATTCGGGCATTGCCTTTTGCTCCTTAATCTTGTTGGTGAAGTGTGAACTGTTAAAAGACTGTCTTATTTTGCAAGCAGACAGAACGATATCATTGCTGTTTTTTAAAATCAGTTTAAACATTAATTACTGTATGTAACTTCTTATTGGTGTCATATTATTATACAAAGTACTTGTGACTATGTTAAGACCATCAAATTAGACTCTTTAGTTAGTAGCATTTGTTTCATGGGTGTGAATGTCTGGAACCTTCTATACAAAAGGTTCTAAGGTGGGTGCTGGCAGAGTGGGAGAGTCATAGAAAGGTGGCAGGCAGCAAGTTTACTTTCAAGGATCCTAAAAGTCCATGAAGGTGATAAAACATTCCCACAAACAATTATACTGCTGGGTGGAAATTGTTAAGTGCCCTCAGATAAGTTTAGAAAAGGTGAGAATCTAAAGGAGAGAAGGATGACTTAGAGATGGGAGGACCCAAGAAAGCTCATGGGAGAGGAGCAGTTGACCTTGACATTGATGAATGGGTCCTATTTGGTTGGGTAGAAAGTATAAAGAAGGACATCTCAGAAGGGAATCATAAAAACAGGAAATGCTTAGATATGGAATGGTGTTACATGGTTGTGCTCAAGGAAAAGGGAGTGATAGAATATATGTTTGAAAAAATAGTTTGGATCTTCTTAGCAGGTAGATATTCAGAAAGGTGGGGACTCAAACTATGATAAGCAAGGCTCTGGAAGTCTGCCATCGGACAGGGACAAAGGGCAGGCTAGGCCAAAGGACAACAGGCACAGGGGGATGCTGGGCTATGTCCTGGGAACAGTGAGAGGTTTATTGTGGCCAGAGTGTGTGGAGCACAGAGGGCTGGGAGACAAGGCGAGAAAGAGGGTTGCAGGCCACTTTTGAAGGGAGCTGGCCAAGGGGTGGAGTTTGGTGTTTATCCTCTATTGACAAGAAGCAGCAGAGGGTTTCCCAGTAAGGTGACTTCATGGGCAAGATGGTGAACAGGCATGGCACAGGCTTGGCAAACTTTTCCTATAAATGGCCAGATGGTCAATGTTTTAGACTTTGTGGACCACATAGGATCTCTATTGCATATTCTTTATATTTTTTCTTCCTCTCCTCCTCCTCCTCCTCCTCATATTCTTTATATTTTTCTTCCTTTTCTTCCCCTCCTCCTCACCCTCCTCCTCACCCTCCTCCTCACCCTCTTCCTCACCCTCTTCCACACCCCACCCTCCTCCTCCCTTTTAAAACTGTGAAAACCTCTGAGAAGGGAGAGGCCCCAGGCTGCCTTTGGCTCTCTGGCAATAGCCTCTGTCCCTGAGACAGTGGAAGAGAGAAGATTCAGGAAACTTGGAAGAAGGCTGTCGTGCGGGGTGAGGCTGTGGGGGCGTGAAGTGGTGGTGAGGAGATGCAAGGGTCAGTCTGAAGCAGGTCTCCCTTGCAGTGAGACTCTGACTTGAGAGACGGAGTGAGTAGTGGTGCTGGGGGTTTTAACACCAAGACTGTGGAAGAGTCTCATGAGAAGGTGGGATCACATTGAGGCTGCTGAGTCAGACGTGTCAGTGCATCATCCAGGTAAAGAGGGCCCCCACAGGTGGCTCTGTGGGCCTGGGACCCAGCTTCCTCCCATCCAGAAAGTGTGCCTCACAGGGAGCCTATGAGGGAAAGGACTTGAAAGGATGAGGTGTCCTGAGAGTGTGTCTATAGGACAGGAGAGAGCTGGTCCTCAGGAATACCAGATTGGCAGCAGGTGTGGGGTGAGTCGGAGGGGACAAGACTGGAGAGGCTGCTTCCCCAGTAGGAAGTTCTTCCAACAATCCAGGGAAGAGGAAAGGAGTCTCATGTTGGGTCATGGCAGTGGAACAGAAAGAATATGACAGAAAAGATATTAAGGGGCAGGATGGCACTGTGTACATGGAAGAAGAAAGAGCCTTCTGCGATTTCATCCTTAGACTGTAGTGTCATAGGACGCCACTGCGTCTGTCTCGTTCTTTTCCTAGTTCTTGTTTTGGAAACCTCCCTAGTGACTGAAGTACTTACAAAGCATGTGACATGAATAACTTCACACCTTGTAATTTTTGCAAACACCCTGTTTTATAGCATAGTGGAGGATATCCATGTCTCTCCTAGAAAAGCCTGGGCATATTTGCCCTCATAGCAAAAGGAAATCGAGAGGGCTAGAGATGTGGCTCAGTGGTGGAGACCTTGCCTAGCATGTGCAAGTCCCTGGGTTTGATCCCCAGCACCACAAAAGAAAAGAAAAACAGGAGGGGAAGAAACAGGAAATGAGAACACTTGAGGAAAGAGTTGACAAAAGATTTAAGGTTTTGGAACTGGGACACATCTTAACCAAGGGCTTTTAGATTGTCTGTAAACCTAGGGAAGCCCACAACCAAGGTAAATGTGCGGGTTGTCAGTCTTCCTGTAATTCTTTCTGCCTAAATCTAAAGTCTCGTGTGAACTTATTTTATCAGTTCTTCCTTGAAAGTCTCAGTGTCATTGAGATACAGTAACTGTGTACTTCTGTCTTCCCAGTGCATTAAGCTGCTGTGTTAAAACGCACACGCAACCGCCTCTGTCCACGATGTGCACCTCACTCTAACACTCAGGATGCTTGGCGGTTAGAATAGAGAGGGCACAGAGCCATTTTTTTTTCTGTCTGTTTGGCAATTAACCAATCACTGGCTTTTTTTGTTGTAACATGCACTTCCTTTCTCTTGTTTTCATTCAAGCTGTGTACGCCATGGAAATTAATGTGGAGAAAGACAAACAAACAGGAGAGACCAAGATTCTCTCTGCATCTACCATTGGCCCAGAGGGGGTCCATCAGAGAGGAGTCAAAGTCTATGATGATGGTACCAAAGTAGTGTATGAGGTGCACTCGGGAGGCACCGTGGTAGAAAATGGAGTGCACAAATTAAGCGCAAAGGATGTGGAAGAGCTTATTCAGAAGGCTGGACAATCAAGCTTGAGAGGAGACCACGTGTCAGAAAGGACTGTGATTGCGGACGGGAGCCTCGGCCACCCCAAGGAACACATGCTCTGCAAAGAAGCCAAGTTAGAAATGGTCCATAAATCTAGGAAAGATCACTCTCCTGGGAACCCAGGGCAGCAGACCCAAGCCCCCAACACGGAAGGGCCAGAAGCAAGCTTGGATCAGCCCGTCACCATGATTTTTATGGGCTACCAAAATATCGAAGACGAAGAGGAGACGAAAAAGGTGCTAGGCTACGATGAAACCATCAAGGCTGAGTTGGTCCTCATCGATGAAGACGATGAGAAGTCATTGAGAGAGAAGACAGTGACGGACGTGTCCACCATTGATGGGAATGCAGCCGAGCTTGTGTCCGGGAGGCCAGTCTCAGATACCACAGAACCCTCGTCCCCAGAAGGGAAGGAAGAGAGCCTGGCCACAGAGCCAGCCCCAGGTACCCAAAAGAAAAAGCGCTGTCAATGCTGTGTTGTCATGTGACCACTTCTTTCTTCCCTCTTCCTCTGGGCAGCCTTTCTACTCTCCACCACTTACATAGACCTCACTCCACCACTAACTGCAGTACTGTGAACTGGGAGCAGACACCTGCCTTGCCTTGCAGTTGGATTGCTTTGATCTCTCTTAATTTTTTTTTTCCTTCTCCTCACCTGAGAAACAACGTGCATGTGTGTGCTCCATTTTTTTTCCTCCCAAGAACTTGCTTTTCCTCTCAACCTTTCTTTTGTGTCTTCGAGAGTGAATCGGTTCCTTTCTGCTCGATTGGAATGGACTCTTCATCTCAGCCAATTATCTTGTAGCCTTAATTTACTTGACTGGAATTGAACCTATTGGCACGGGGGCTTTCATTTTTCTAGAGTGTTCCTCTAACATAGTCACACACACACGCCACCACGTCCCTGACTTCTCACTGCCTCCCTCACTGTGGATCTTGTTTTTCTGTCTCATGTGGCAAAATGCTGTGGGCTCCAGCTGGTTGCTAGTGTAGCCAAAAGTGGACCTTCCTTAATCTGTCCATTCTAGGGTGATGCTTTTTGCTGCCTTATGTATGCTTCCAGATTACAGTATTGTGTGTCTATGGCTTTCCTTCTGTTAAAACCTGAATCGAAGTTCATGGGAAAGAAAGAACCCAGTGTGTGTCACAGATGAAGTATAGGCCTGAGTCTAACCACTGCCCATCAGCAGCTGTGTCTCTTTCTATGGCTTAACCAATGAACCCTTTATACAAGAAGCACCATTTTAAATTTTCTAAGGACGTGAGACGACCATTGTTTTAAGCCTCAGTGGAGATCTCCAAGCTCAGACAGGCCAAATCCATGAGCCTTGTTTCTATTCTTTAAAAAAAAAAAAAAAAAAAAGTAAATTTTTATATTGTTTTTCTTTTTCATGGATATTTTCTGATCATGTGAATCTACTTTCAACGAGAGGATCATTTTGAAAAGTATCTCTGTAGTGACCACATTTCTAGAACAGTCTCTCTGACCTACAGTGGCTGCTTCCGTGCTCCCGCTTCATCTAGGGTGGTACTGTCAGCATTGACTGCCCGTCTCCTGTGCCCGGTTGATTCGAGGCTTGCATCTGTACTCTTTTCTTTCTGTTCCCATGAGAATGTTTCAGGTAACTTCGACATGTAGGTTTACCTGCCCTTCAAAAACCCTCTTTAAGATGTTAAAAAAAAAAAAAAAAAGTTGAAAGATGAAGAAAGACTTATCTTCTCAGTGTCAAGTACTTAAATTCATTCATCATAGGCACACTGACTGAGCTCCTTAGAGCTCTGTTTCTTAAACTTCTGGAGATTCTGAACATCAGGAATACTTTTTATCTAGAACGTGATGGAGTCCTTGAAATAAATTCTTAGTGCTGCCCCAAAGTGAATAGCAGCCGCATGTATAGTAAAACCAAAGGGAAGGAATTTTAAAAAGAATAATAATAGAGTAATTAAATGAAAGTGTATTATTTACCTAATTTTAATAAAAGATAGCGTCACTTTAAGTTATGTGCCCAGATGCTTGCAGCATCATGCACATCATTCACAGAATTATCTATATTGCCATAGAACCTGGTTTCAAAAACAGCGTGACATATTACTTAAAGTCTTAACTCCTGCAGAAAGGAGCTCAGAAAAAAATCAAGGTAGTCTTGAGGATGTGTTACAGAAAATGTAATTTGTCCTATTTAGTTGGCTCAATGCTAAATCTATTATTATTTTTAAATGTCTTGGCTTGTAACTGTATTTATTCCAATTGAAGAGGAAAAACTGACATTTTTAATTTTTCACAGTTATTTTTTATCAAATAATTACATTTTTAATGAGCACAAAATGATTCAGTTCACCTCTAATAGGGAAACAGAAAAAAAAAAAAAGGTAAAGGAAGGAAAAAAACAAAGGAGTTAAGTTCTGCTTTCTAAAATAATTCCCTCCACAGCTTTGTTTTGGATAACTGAGAGAATTATCTCTAAGTCTCAGGTTCACCAAAGTAGCTTCAATGGAGTGAAACTGCTCTATTATCTAGAAACCTGGTTTTAATGTCTATAAGTCTCACTACTCTGGATTTCATCTTCCTCAAGAAATGATCATTTAGATATTTCAATATTAAATAAAATAAAAAGTAGATAAACCTATTTCCTTAGAAGGAGAAAATGGTTTTAATGTTTTGGACAATCTATTATTTTAAGAATTTACTTAGGAAAGAAACAATCTAAAGGTTTGCCATAGTTTTATCCTTTTTACTCACTTGGGGATTAAATCTGTTCGATGTAAGTTGTTAAAAAGCACAGTTAGCGAATAAAATGGCAGAGCCGGTTCTTTCTGATGAACAGAATCGGTCTTGGGGGTAGATGACTCCCTGAAACGATCTGTCCTTTCCTAAGTGAATGATTTACCCATGAAGTAAACAGTCTGCACCCCTTCCTACAACACAGCTCCTACGGTCAGAAAGACCAGTGATAATCCACCTGCATTCATCACTTGCTATGGGGAATTGTGACTGGCAAATTCTATGAATTAGACCTCTCTATACTTTTATGATTAAAGCTTATCATTTAATGGGTTTCAGGAAGACGTGTTGCCTTTCTTGAATTTATTTGTGGCCACAGTAAATGAAGGTGTGTTTGAATATGGCATCTATATATTTGTCTATTTTCTATGATTTTCCTGTCTTAATGGGGGATGCAGGCTCAGCCAGCCCTTTTACGGGATGCGACCTACAATCCCACCTACAGCAGCAAGCTACCCTCTTAACGATGAAAATGTAAATGGAGTTCTGATTGTAAGCATTCTGCCTTTCCTGCTGCTATTGACATTCTCTCTCTGAAAATTGTATTATGCATGGTATGGCCCCCTTTAAGGATGCAGGGTATTTGGTTACATAACCAGACTAACTAAAGAATCAGTAATAGAGCTCCAAAACCATGATTCCCAATTAAACTAATGTTTAACTGAGCTTTCTTTTAGAATTTTAGGATCAGCTCCCTTTTAAAATAAAAAGAGGAACTGGATGCTTGGTGTACACCTATAATCCCAGAGACTTTGGAGGCTTGACTTAGGAGAATTGCAAATTTGAGACCAACCTCTGCAATTTAGGGAAACCCCCTCAGCAACTTAGAGAGATGCTGTCTAAAAATAAAAATAAAAAGGATTGGAGGGCTGGGGATATAGTTCAGTTGGTATAGTGCTTGCCTCGCATGCACAAGGCCCTGCCTGGTAAAGGGCCCTTGGGTTTAATTCCTAGTGCCGGGAATTAATTAATTAATTCTTGATGACTTAGTATCTTTGACTTTTTTTTCTTTATCTTCCTTTTTTTTTGTTTTGTTTTATTTTTAAGACAAAACTTAAGTTTTTTTTTAACCTTTTACCTCTTTCACTCATGATAATATTATTTTCCTTAATAACCAAAAAATAATTGCCTCTAAAAGTGATTTGCTAGTGTCCAGTGATATCACTTAATATCGGGGGTCAAGAGGAAAAGAGCTAGGGAATTCCCTCCTGGACAAACCCAAAACATTATTTCCTAAAACCTCCTGAGCAATCTTAAAATTATTCAAAGGCTTTTAGGAAACTCAAATTCTAGAGTTAATTTGTTTTATTAAGTTACTCTTTGAAATGTTATTATACATGTATTTGCTTCAAATAACCATCTTCTCCAGTTTGCTTTCTGGTGATAAATGTGTTTCTCTACATGCAAATAGAGTATCTTATTTCTATTAGGGTCAGATTTTTATAAAAGGGGGAAAACGATATGTAGAGAGTTTCCTGGATATATGTTATCATTTCTGGGACAAAACATTGGAGTCACATGGGAACATCTTATTTTCCTTAACTTCTTGCAGAATTTCATGTCAAGGGATTATTGAAAACTGCCATTTATTTAATGCCAATGTACCAATGAATATCAATGTCCTCAAAAGAGGAGGAAAGAGTATATGTTGATAGAGGCAGAAATCAAACTACCATACCCATCTTCCTTTTTAAAAAGCATTGACCTTGTCCATTTAAAAACAGAGAAAATGCACTGAGTAATGTTCCAACATAAGATCTAGAAACTCAGTCATCTCTGTTCATCACAGAACCCACCAGAAAGTTCAACTCGCTAATGAACGCTCTTCTTGTAGATGTCTTTTCATTTCCTGCAATGTTAGATTACAACAGTAACCATTCCAAGGCAGGCAGTCTCCTGTTGTATTTCTGCATCATGCACATTAGTAATCAAAACTACGAATTCTCTGCATATTTAAGAATAGGTCTCAAAATTTTATAAATATGCAATCTTTGGGAAGCTCCTCGATTTCTTAAGCAACATCTATTGAACTCTACTAATGAGGATAGAACCAAAAAGTACCCTTTGTCCTCTGGGTTAGAAAAACACAACGAAACCTTGGAGTTGCTGGTATGTATCATAAAGTAGTTGAAAGTAATGAGGAAGATGGAATCTTTGATTCCTGCTACCTGTTCGCCGTCATTTGGGTAGCCTTCTTCTGGACTTATCAGGAAAATCTTCCAGCATTTTCTAGGGAAAAAGGAAAGTCACTAATTAGGAGCACAGTGCAATTTTGTGTCTATATTTTTATAGCTTCAGCAAATTTCTTCATATAATTCCCATTTAAACAACAACAAAAAAAAATGCTTCTTGTTTGAACGTAGAAAGGTATAGAATAAAAATGACATTTGGAAAGTTTCAAAGGGAAATTTCCTTGAGAAGTCCTTAGACCAGCTCTCTCAGCTGCATGTTCATCTAGCTTATATCAGCCTCTGCTTCCCCTCTCCCCTCCTGTGCAACATCAGAAGGTCGAAATTGTTGCCCAGAAAGCTTGCTGTCAGTGTGAAATTGTGTCATTTGGGGGACCGCAGGACTTTTCTGCGTCAAAGATCTGGACAGCCTTAACTTTTGTAAAAAAAAAAAAATAATAATTTTTCAATGTTCTCTTTTACTAAGCAGGAAAACAAAATGTTTTCTGAAATCAATAACTTTTATATTCTTTGTGACTATTTTCTAAGTTTCTACAGGTTGAAGTGTGAATGGTCATCTTCTCCCCATATTGCCTCTTAGTGGTCACCTGGGGCTATTTTTTTTTTTTTTTTTGCAAGTCACGGCATTTTTTATCAAAAGCTCACGAACCATACAACTCTCCCTAGACATTAGGCAGTCCTTCTGATGTAAATGAACAGAATCACAGAAAGAAAAGAAATACAGGGTGGCTTTCTTTTCGTTTTCCTCTGGTTAATGTACTGTATAGCATATATGTTTACAGAATGTATCTGCCTTGTGATGTCAACAAAATGAATGACAAAAGAGTTCTGATGTGCCATTTGATAGTTTGCCTTAGCATCACTGTTTATGTTCTCAATTTCTGTCCTGTTTAAAAGAAACAAACAAAAAAACACAGGTTGTATTCCAAAGCTGTATCCACACAACATTTCTCTGCCCCACTCCAACCCAGCCTTTTTCAGAGCTGCGGATTCCATCACAGGAGCCTTCAGGCAGAACCTTGCAGGTGTGGCCCGGAGGGGCTAAAGAAGGGCATAGCTTGGGCCTTACCTCTGCCCTTCTACCAATGACCAACTGACCATGTTTTTGTGTTTCCATCTGAGTCTGCAAAATCACACTCACATTCCTGGGGCAGGCCCATGGGGCACAAGACAAGACCTCTCACCCTCATTTCCTCATAGTCCTTCCCACTGAGAGAGAGAGGTGAACTTGTGGACCCCCTCTTTGGCTCTGCAAGCACAGTTTAAGCACAATGGCATAGCTTGAAAAAACAAGAGAGATGGACTCAAATGGAGCCATCGCCAAGGAGTGTGTCTATTCACTGTAGTCTAGACAAGTAGCAGGATTCGGGTGGGAAGAAGGAGTGGCTATAGAAATGGAATATTTTACATTTATGTATTTTTTAAGGAATAATATTTTTTATAATGAGATCTGTATGCATTATGGAGCTTGAGTTTGCAAACACCCTCGATCGACTAAGTTATTTCTTCATTCCATTAAGGTTACTTTCTGGTGAGTTCTACAGCACTATCCCAGATCTCGAGACACAGGTAATGGTCTCACACCCTGCCCTTGCACTGCCATTGCATGTTTCCAAATAGAATAAGGTTGTAAGTTTGAGCTTGCTATATCTGCCATTAGATAAACCACGTTATGTGGCTTGACAGCTCTCTAGTCTACACCTTGAATAATACATAACAATCTTTTGGAAGGAAATAGCTCTTTTTAAAGCAAGCCAACTTTAGCAGTTACCAAAATCCAACTCTTCTACATATTTAATGAGTAATTGCTAGGTTTATGGTTAAGGGACCACTCTTAGTGACACATTTGAGTAATATACATGACATGGTGGGTCAGAAGCATCTGGCCATCTGTAGTCCACATGTAAATGTAAAAACCAGCAAGATACAACTTAGCAGGCATTGGCCTTGTTCACATCACTGAGGCTGAATCGTTCTTTCAGAGTTCAGTAGAAATGGGAAAGATTGTCTTTATCCATCATCCATGAAGGAGCTTCTGAATTTTTAGAGTTCTTGAATTTTTGTCCCAATTTTCTGCCAAATTTCTGAATTCTCATCTGATCACACTCAGTTTCATGAAGATCTTTGCCCACTCCTGTTCCTACAATTCATTGACGGAGTTAAGTCAGACCTCAGAGTCTGCCCACCACCTTGGGTTAGACTCTCTGCCCAAGGTAGCATCCTTCCCCTCTCTGAGAACCCAGGATCCTCCTCACATCAAGGCAAAGTCCTGAGAGCTCCTTCCATTTCAAGAAAAACAGCCCCTATGGTTCCCATGCAAATAATGTTTATTTCTTCATCACCAGAATCCCTCCAACAAGCCAGCTCAAGCTCTTCTGTGAATATTGCTGTCATGGCGACAACAGCAAAACTTGAAATGCAATTGCCTGAAGGTGCTTAGGGAGAGCCAATTTAATCAAAACAGGAAACCTACGGGTTTTGAGATTAGGTGGGCAGGAGATATCCAGTCACTCAATTTTGCAATGACAAGTCTTTCTATACAAAGAGGCCACCAGGCAATAGCTGATCTGCACTGTTCTGTATGTTGCTCCAACTCTTAATTCTCTGATATCCTATTCTGGCAAGTGGGAAGAGTTCTGTCCTTCACAGGGTTCTGGAACATTCTTTCCTCCTCCTCTTCCAGCTCCTGATTTGGGAAAGTCAAAAAATCGTACAGGGGTTCCAGAAAATGTTGTGTCTGATGCAGCTTTTCTGTGAATGTAGGTTGTCGATGGAATTTTCAGCTTTAGCAGCTCCCTCGGGGCGAGTGACATCTCTGTAAATACACCCATTTGTGGTTGGTTGGTGGGGGTGGGGGGTGGGAGCCTGTTGTGCTTACTCTGAATTAGACTTGCTGGGCTAGCTGCTGTACTTTGTAACCTGAAGTGTACTTTGACTGTTCTGTTTCCTTCAGATGAAAAAAAAAAAAAAAAACACAACAAAAACCGACTTCAGAAAAAAAAAACCACACACACACACTGCCAGCAACAACTGATGCTGTACTTGTAGCTTCTCTCTGTTCCTCTGTACAGTATTAATAGACAATAAACTGCCTTTTCACTGCATCTACCTCTGCGTGTCTGTGCCCTAATTCTTTTCCCTTCTCACTTGCTACGCGTGAACTCTGGGCTTGACTGTGCTGGGTGCGCCTTCAACCACTCACTAAAACCTAATGCTCAGCATGCTGCAGAATCACCTGGGGGTCCCTGGGAACAGTATGGAGGCTCAGTCTGGCCTCTGAGACTCAGACTCAGATTCCTGGGGTGGGGGGCCAGTAATCTGCATGTTTTAAGATGTTCCAGGCGATTCTGAGACATGTGACACCTGACCCATGAGTTTGGGTGCCCCTTGGTGGGACTCTTGACAGTCTGTCTGACCCAGCCTATTTCCACACTAACTAATCTCCCCACATTTCCTCTCTCCATCTCCTTTTCACCCATCTCTCTCCACACCTGTCATACCTGGTCTTTTTCCTTGCAAGTCCCAGCAGCAACCCAGACTGTGATCCCCTGGGTGAACTCAGATTGCCCCTAAGTAATAGGGTCCACCCAGTGCAGTGTTTTATACAGGCGCACCCAAAGACACGGGGACTTTGCTTCACTTGGTCACCATTGTATCCTCTTTACCTGGAACAGGGTCAGCACATTTTTTCTGTAAATAGTAAAAAAATGTTTTGGCTCTGTGGGCCAAATGATCTCTGTCACAGCTACTTAGCTCTGCCACAAAGCAGTCTTAACATAATATGTAAATGAGAGGATATGGCTATGTCCCAGTAAATTATTTACAAAGCAGGTACTAGGGCTGAATGCTCTGTGGGCTTGTAGTTACCAACTCCTGGCTTATATCAGGGCCTGGCACCTAGTAGGTGCCCAGTAAAAAGTCAAACAGTTAAGGATTGATAGAATAAACAACAGATGGGACACCACCTGCAGAGCTGTCATAGGGCATTGTATTCCTGGAGCATAACAAGTAAATGGATTCAGTTGGGGAGTTCTCTTCTGCTTGGGTTTCATGGTAAATTTTTTTGGATGTCTTTATGTCTGGAAGTTAACTTTGAAGAGGGAAACAGGAATGGTGTCTCGCAGACTGATCAAGCAGCCAGGTTGAGATTGACAAGACTTTCAACCAATACAAAGAGGAGGAAATATGAGGACATCTTGTCCTTGTGAAAAGTGCGGGAGACACCATGACTGGCTTGCCTCCAGGGGCCAAAGCATTTGGTCCAAGTGTTTGTGGAGCTGCTTTCTCTAATCCATCCCACACTGTGGGTGGCAACGCTTTTATTTTTTAAAAAAATTAAACATTATTCTCCTTGTTAATGGAAATACTCTTCAATGTGTGCACATATAAGTAAGAACCATGATAGTACATATACACCCCACAGCTCTACGGCATACCAATGGGGACAAATGTAGGAGCTTGCCCCCTGTTGTTGTGGAGTCAAAGAAAATTTAATTTATGCAAAGCCTGGAGTAAGTGGAAGTGGATGACAAATAGGTTACTTGTGATGGGAAAGTATCTGTCCCCACCAAAGATCTCACCCTTCTTGAATGTGAAGATTATCAGCTGTTCAGGTGTGGCTTAGAACGGGTCAAAAGGGAAACTATCCCGCCCGCCTTCAGGTGGTGACTGCTTTTGTGGTGCCCTGAATCTTCACCCTGTTAGGTTGACATTGCTATGACTCTGTTTTTATACATGAGAACGTTGAATCATGGAAACAGCAGGTGTAACAGGGCTAGAAATTGGTGTCGAGTCTAGGTAGGGGATGCACTTTCTACTTCTTTTCACACAGAAGGCACTATGTCATGAAAGTGGTATTGGGATGCCAGTGGGATTGGATACAGAATGATTTGGTGTCCTTTATGCAAATATTATTATTATTATTATTATTATTATTATTATTATTATTATTACACTAGTTCTTATTTCTTTACCTTCCAAAGGAAATGCTCTTAATGGCATAGCCTCCTAGAGGCTGGGAGGTGTTTCTGTGGACCCATTGCCAAGGTAATGAATGGTGAAGTTACCAGTTGTTCTTTTACCTGTTCATTAGGAGTCTTGTTGGCAGTTTTTTCTTCCTTGGTTATAAAAAAGATTCACAGAATTGCCCAAGTTCTGTGAAGTCTAGTCCAGATTCAATAAGTCTAGGGGAGACAAGGACTGGGGGTATAGTTCAGTGGTAGAGCATTTGCTTAGCAGGCTTGAGGCCCTGTGTTTGATCCCTAGCATTGGGAAAAAAAAAAAGTCTAGGAGTGGCATGTGGATCTTGGAGTAAACAGGTGGTTTGGTTGTCGATGGTGGCAATTGTCATTGTTATTATTTTGCCTGTGTCATAACAGTTAAGAAGAACAGTGTGCCTATGGCGTGCCAGCACCTTTTGAGCTAGGATCTAGTACTTTCACACAGCCACTGGTAGATGACACTGCCCCCCCCCAGCCCCCAAGACTCAGCTCTTCTGCTTCTTTCAGAGTCAAATCCTCCACTTTATTGTCAATACAGAAGAGCAAAAACCTGGCAGTTAAGTTTACAAGATCTCTAAGGGATCCTCTAGGGCAGAAGTCACACAATAGTTATCCACAGGCTCAATCTGCCTACAGTTATGTCAGTCACCTGCCGATATTTCAAACTTAATTTAAACGCATTGTCAATAATTAACAGAATTCTTATTTTAAAAGTATGGCTTACCAACTTTTCTTGATAACTCAAAAAGACTCTAGCAACAATAGTGCTGCTTTCCTAGCTGACATTTTCTGGGGCTGAAGGTGGCTGCCCCTTTGCGGGGGGTGGGGGTAGGTGGGGGGACACCGTACTCTCTATCCGCCACCATCACTTTGTCTTATCTTACTCCTGGCCAGCTCCCTGTGTTCCCATCACCTGCCTGGCCCCTGCAGGCATTTAGCGTGTGATCCTTAGTCTACAATAATCCACTCATTTCATGGCTGGATCAAACGAGTCCTACATGGACATGGGAATCACTCAGAGCAAGGTAATGGCAGAACCAGGGCCAACGTCCCCTGAACTCGCTGGAAAAATGAAGCCTGATACTGTGTTTGATTTGAATCTGCTGGTGGCACTTTTAGTTTTGAACAGGCCATAAGCAAAAAACTAGTACCAGGATCAGGTACTTTTGCTACAGAAGAACTCGCTTGATTGATGTGATAATAGATTAACATAGGCTGGTGGGCTCAGGCTTACAACTCCAGTGGGGGAAAAAATACATTTTCTACATCAGTCAGTAGCCTGGGAACGATTTTTCTCTATATTCTTTTTTTAAATTTATTTTTTATTTATATATGACAGTGGAATGCATTACAATTCTTATTACACATATGGAGCACAATCTATATTTTTTTTAGAATAAGTGAACAGTATAGTGTTCTAAGGAAATCTGTGGTATTATGTGCTTCGTGGTAAAAAGTTTCATTCCTGGGAAAATGTTATCAATGGTTGAATAGTTCTGGGGGGGCTCCATATTCCTTCTTAGTAAAAATAATAGAAGGCAAAACCCATGTGTACTTAAATGTGATCTTTCCTCCCCTTTTAATTTGTAGTCTTTTGTTGTGTTCTTGAAATCTTGTGTTCACAGAAGAGTAATATTTTGCATAATGTTCACTTCCTTCTTTTACATAGAATAATAAGTGTCGCAGTTTAATAAAAGAGAAAAACAGAGACCTTTCTTTTCAAGGTCTGTCATCAAAAACCCAATGGGATCCACTGATTTTTGTTGTTGTTGTTGTTGTTGTTGTTATTGTTGTTTGTTCTTTTTAGACATACATGGTAGTAGAGTGTATTTGGACACATTATACCTACATGGAGTATAACCTGTTCTAACTGGGAACCCGTTCTTGTGGTTGTACATGATGAGGAGTTTCACTGGGCATGTATTCATACATGAGCATGGGAAGGTTATGTCTGATTCATTCTACTGTCCTTCTTGTTCTCATCCCCTCTTCCTTGGGATCCACTGTCTGTTCTAACTTTAAAGGCTCATCAAATTCAAGATGATAATTATATTTCTCATCTTTTTTTTTTCACTTCTAAGTCATTGAGTATTGAAAACAAGAGCCACAGACCAGGGTCCTTAGGTCCATCCCAAGGACATCCCGGAGGCAGGATGAATTCTTCATCAGTGTGAATTGTCTGCACTGTTTAGAGTCAGCTAACTTAATTCCATTTCATAGATTGTTACAAGCAAAGTGTTAAGAATGGGGTCTGTTTTTCCTGGTCATAGCTCAGAGACTCAACATTCCTTAACTCGTTTTTTTCCAAACTTTTGGACTTTGGGGTATCACTTTATTTTGTCCTGTGTGTAGACTGACCTATGTATACTATTACTTAACATTTTAACCCACTTCTCTGACTTAAACTTACTTTAAAGGCAACTCTGTGCTTAAATAATATGTCATTATTATTAAATAATAATGCCATAAAAGCAACACAAAACCATTGTGAATCAGCATTATTAATTTCCAGCTGCATATGGGTGGCTGGTTGTTACCTGAGACTAGCTCTCTCATGTTAAAAGGAGGAAAGGGTTAGAGAAGGATCAGAACTATACTTCCATCTCTTTACTTTGGATGAAATGAAAGGGAATCAAAATGGCAATAACTTGGGGCTGGGGTGGTGGCTCAGCGGTAGGTAGAGCGCTCGCCTCGCACATGTGAGACCCTGGGTTCTATCCTCAGCACTACATAAAAAATAAATAAATAAATAAATGAAATAAAGGTGTTGTGTCCAACTACAACTAAAAAAAAAAAAAAAAAAAAAAAAAAAAAAAAACGGCAATAACTTTGTTGGTATGGGATTCAGTGTTATGTAACCACAGAACCCTTAAACTTAGGAAACACTACCTTACCTTCTGTATTTAAAAAAAAAAAATTCCAGTTCTTCATTTTGAAGATGAGGGTGAGAAAAGCAGAGTGACTTGCTCAAAGTGACAGGAAGAACAGAGACGGAGCCCAAATTCAGATCCTGGCCAGGGTGACTTCAGAGTCTTTCTTTGGCACCAGGTGCCTGTCACGCAGATCCTTTTATGAGGAATGAAGTGAACATATCAGCAGCAAATTTAAGCTCCAGTAAGATCCCGATCATTTAAACAAACAAAAGTAGCATCTGCTCATGTGGAAGAGCTGTCTTTGGCATAAGCAGTTTTTCACCCACAGAGTCTGATCTGATTGGGCTCCAGCTACGTGACTTGAGAGAAGTGAGTGGCAGATGTGAATTTCCAGAGAGGGGGAAGGTGACACAGGGTACAGGCACTCAGGGCCACTGGTGGGCCTCACAGCCAGCTCCACCATATGCCTGTGCCTTCTGTTCAGTATGCCAGGGGATCCAGCCAGCTGACACCTCATCACAAGACTTCTTGGTTGACTCTTTTTTTGGTGAGGGGGAGTACAGGGATGGAACTCAGGGGCACTCAACCACTGAGCCATATCCCCAGTCTATTCTGTATTTAGAGACAGGGTCTCACTGAGTTGCTTAGCGCCTTGCTTTTGCTGCGGCTGGCTTTGAACTCATGATCCTCCTGCCTCAGCCTCCCGAGCTGCGGGATTATAGGCTTGCACCACTGTGCCCAGCTTGGTTGACTTTTAAAGTGTCAGAGATTTAGTGAGCAAGCTAAACTGGCTTAACACTAGAGAATAAGCGAACCTTAATGGGAAAAGAACCAAGGACCTTTCAACCTCACTCTTCTCCCTTCCCTTCTCTCTTCGCCTTTTATTTTCTTCTGTTTTCTACTGAATGAGCCCGTTTTTCACCTGAGATGCATTCCTACCTATCTCAGTCCCCTTTTGGTTGCTATAACAAAGTACATGAGATTCAGTAGTTTATAAAGGAAAGAAGATTATTTAGCTGTCAAGTCTGGAGGTTGGAAAGCCCAGGGGCATGGCAACAGCATTGGTGAGGATGTCATAACATGACAGAAGGTGAAAGGACAAGTAGCACATGCAGAGAGGCGAACACAAGGGGCAGCCTCCCTTGATAAGAGCCCACTATAACTGGTCCAGTCCCATGAGAAAGGCATCAGTCCTTCTTAACAACCCCTTAAAAGCCACCTCCTAACCCACCACAATGCAACACATTTCAACATGAGTTCTCGGGGGGACAAACCATTTTCCAAACATGGCCCCACCTTCTAGGGTTGCTGGAGCTCTACTTGTTGCAAGAAATGAGAACATTTAGAATTAGAATCCAAACATTTCTTAAGAATATGATATGAGCCCCCTTCTACCCACCTCCCATCCCCAGAGATCCTGATTTAATTGGTGCAGGTGAAGCCAGAGGCGTTTATGACATGCTCCAGCTGACTCTAGTGGGTAGCCAGGGTTGTACGTAAAAGCACAAAAGGGACGGGGGATCCAGGCAAGAATCTGTGGCTCAGTTCTGCCAACATGGTGGGGGGCATCCCTGGGTCCTCTTGGAACTCTCATCAGCAGGTTCCAGGCAAGTTTAACAGCTGAAGCAGAGACAGGGAATTTTCCTGGACCTAAAAGAACAAGGTGGATGTTACTAGTTTTTTCAGAAGTGGCTAAAGGCAAACAGATACTCTGAGAGTGACCAGTCATTTAAGAATCAGGCCGCTGAACTGTACCAATTCTGGCTGGCGCGAATGGAACTGGAGATCCCTAGCAGGGCTGCCAGGTATGATGTTCACGTTGTATACTGCAAAATACTCTAAGGACTCCATCACACCATTTTCTATGTGAATGGCATCCTTAGAGTTGTGCAGTGCACACCACAGTGTGCTCATTTGGGCAAAGATATCCTATTAGTTCTTCAGAACAAATAGCTTAAAATCAATGAAAGCCTCCGTTTCAATCTGAGCACTGCAGCTAGGTTAAACTCACCACGTATGCCAAGTTGAGGGAGCCACTTTTAACTCTGGTGAATATCTTCCAGGGACCAATAACCAGGTCACATTCGCAGGAGCTGGACACACTCTTCCTTATTTTCTGCAGTTAAGTCTAGCGTGTATACAATACATGGTATAAGATGGACGCTTCATGTGTTAGAACTGGGATCAGGGGCCAAAATGCAAAGGGCAGGCCGAGTAGACCAACATTGCCCAGGCATGACAGGTTCACCAGGGGCCACTAACGAAGGCTGTGACCAGAGTGACCATGCTGGGGTCTCTGCTTTGCCACCCCTCCCACACTTGAGGCCAGCCTTTCCTTTTATCTATGCCTTGGAAGTTCCCCGTGATGTATAAGCAGTGCTCAGGGCACAGCAAGACCCCTTTACCCAAAGAGACCGCTTTGAAGGACTGGGCAGAATTTTGTGTGACAATCAGCCACTTCATTTCAAATCGTTTCCTTTGTTTCTTTTCCATTTTTGATCAGTTTCTTATTCTTACGGGTACTATAGGAAGAGGATCCATTAAAGCAAGAAAGCAGGATCACTCTCACACCTGGTGCTTACTAGGCAGGTAGAGACCCACAGAGGACCTGGGCTCTTGGCCTGTGCCATTCATGTGGTGCCCACTGTTGGCCTTAGAGGAGATGGCTGTTGGGTGTGTTAGTAGTTAGGATTACCACCAACCATGCACAGGAGGGAGGAGAGGGGCTTAAGGTTCCTTGCAAATGCACATTCATGCAGCGAAACCAAGAAACACACCCAGGTCTATGCAGATGCTCCCCAAGGTCTGAACCCAAGCTTGGCAGTGGCTTAGAGTTATGGTTCTAAAATCCAACTGCATTTTCCTTTGTACCTCAGCTTCTTCATGCATAGAATGGTGATGAGGGTTAACTGTTTTATAAAGAGTTTGGGACACTTCCTGATAAATGTTGGCAGAATTAAAATGTTAGGTATTAGTAGGAATCCTGATAGTGGCTTGGAGAGCCAGGAAGCAAAGCCCTTAGACTGGTCAGCAACTCTGGTCTTCGGGGCCCTCTGCCTGGTTTTGTAAATAAAGTTTTATTAGAACACAATTGCATGTATTTATTTATATGTAGTCTATAGATGCTTCATGGAATAGTCAGAAAGGAAACCATGTGGCCCAAAAAAAACCTAAAATGTTTGTTGTCTGGCACTTTACTTTTGCTTGTCCCTGGTTAAAGCATAGGTCATAGCTTTGAACCAGTGAGAACAAGAGAGGAAGGAACAAAGGCAAGAGTGGCCCCACCCTGCTCCACACAATGCTCTGTAGGTTGAAGTGCCAGTGGGTCCCAGTTTGCCTAGGACTTCCATAGTTTTAGCTCTAATACTCAAATTCACATTCCTATTTAACTATCATTTCCTAAGCACTGATTAAATGCCCTGAAATATATACAGAATGTGTTTGGTACTGGGCATTGAACCCAGGGGTGCTCTACCACTGAGCGGCACCCCAGTCTTTTTTTTTTTTTAAGAGAGAGTGGAGAGAGAGAGAGAGAGAGAATTTTTTAATATTTATTTTTTAGTTCTTGGCAGACACAACATCTTTGTTCATATGTGGTGCTGAGGATCGAACCTGGACCGCACGCATGCCAGGCGAGTGCGCTACCGCTTGAGCCACATCCCCAGCCCCACCCCAGTCTTTTTTATTTTTTATTTTGAGAAAGGGTCTTGCTGAATAGCTTAGAGCCTCACTAAGTTGCTGAGGCTGATCTTGAACTTGTGACCCTCCTGCCTCAGCCTCCTGAGTCCTGGAATTATAGGTATACACCACTGCACCCAGTTACTAAATGTTTTAATATGTTTTACATTATTTAACTTTCACAAGAAGTAGTTCTTCAAAGTTGATGGAAAGATCACCTTATTTTACATCTGAGGTCCAGAGAGATGCTTGTGCAAAATTGCAGAGCTAGGATTCACACTCTGGTGCCCTGACCTAAATCTGGAATTTCAAGACTAATCAGGGCAGACTTTTTGGAGGAGATGGATTTGCATTTGCTCTTGAAAAGTAAGTATGGTTGTCAGTGAGCAGGAAAAAGACACAGATGAGGGTATTCCTGACCAGAGGGCCCAAGGTGGCGAGCTTGGGCAGTCTCTGGTCATTTGATTTGATAGGACACAAGGAACCTGAGGGGACTCGGGGAGATGAGGCAGAAGTGGCTAGAGGCCAGGATGTGAATAGACAGGTGGTTTCTCAGTAAAAAAGTCACAAACTAAAAGTTCAAGTGTAGGTCTGTAGGCATATTATGTTTGACCTTTTCTGTAATCAAAGCTGTTTGGTTTGGTTTTCATTTGCATTTATAATCAACAATTCCTACATTTTAATCCTCTCTCTGTAAGTCAGAAGATCTAGCCACATTGATCCACATTTCCAGGAGGCTAGAATTAGCTAGAATTGAATTCAGCTGCCTCTTTTCCATGGGGCATCTACTTTCCTTGACCAGTGCTATCTTCTCTGCAGGCAAGAGGAGCTCCTGTCCTGGCCCTGTGTTTTACAGACCCTTGCACTGGTCACACCCTTTCTAATGGGGCGAGTAGTGTTTAGGTGAAAGGGATTCACCCACTCCCTGGGGCCTCCTTCCTGCTCTATGCTGTGCATCAGATACCAGAACTCAGAATTACCTGCTTGAAAAGCCCATCTCATTTCCTGGACTTACATGGGCCTCTTCCCTGTATCTGACTTCTCAGTGTATCAAGGGGAAGCAGTTTGCCTTAAAGGAAGGGTGTGTGCAGATAGAACTTTGAAGTGCAGGCTCAGGTGTCCACTGTGAGGGACAAGGCCCCTGGGGGTGCAGGACAGAGCTGGGAACCACAAGGGAAGCAGGTAACGGGTTGGAGGATCTCACTCACTGAGTCTCCATGTGAGACTCCCAGGAATCCAAGAACTGTTTGAACTTGACTTTCTGAATCAGGATGAAGTATATTTTCCAACTTAGAAGGGTCAAGTATAGTTTAATAACTTTGAGTATGATTTCCAACTTTTCAATATTAAGGCCTGCTTTATCTGGGCCTCTATTTGTGTGCTTGTTCCAAGCCCCCAAAATGTTGCAAATAGCTGCAACTCCACCCATTTTTTGCTCTCTAACATCAGAGCTGTGTCCTTCATCCACAGGACCTGCTGGTCCTTACTGGCATGGGACTTTGTGGTCCTTACTGTGAGTAATCAGTGTGATCAAAGAGGCTGAGGATTTTTATCAAAGTGGCAGGGAGAGGCAGGGAGGCTTGTGAGGAGTCATAGGTTTGAGCCAGTGAGAACAAGAGAGGAAGGGACAGAGGCAAGAGTGGCCCCACCCTGCCCCACACAGTGCTCGTAGGTTGAAGTGCCAGTGGGTCCCAGTTTTCCTGGGACTTCCATAGTTTTAGTTCTAATAGTTTGTGTCCCAAGAACCCCCTCCAGTTATGGTTGCACTGGGAAGCTTGGTTTTCCTGTCTTCCACTTAAACATCAGCCATGTTACATGGTGACCTTACTGTTCTGAGCTTGCACTGAATCAGGGGCTTTTGACCTTTGAACTTTGCTTCTGGAAGAAAACTGTACACCTATTTCTATTCCTTAACCCTAAAAAAAAAAAAAAAAAAAAAGTTCTCCTGACCAGGACAGTAACTTTCAGGCTGTAGAGTCAGGTGTATTGAAGATCCAATTAATTCTTTCAGAGGCTTATGATCCAGATTCATGCTGGAAGAGAAGAAGGTGTTCATCCCAGCACACCTTTGCTAGACACAAGGATGTCATTTCTTCATCTGTTTCTGGCCATTGTTATCACTACCAACGTTAACAGAGGCAGAGCCTCAAGTTCCAGGTAGCTACTCACCTGTTCTAGAAGTAAATGTGTATTAATAAAACCAGAGTCCTTGGAAAAATAATATTTAAGCCATAGACACATGGCCTTGGACAAGTGACTTGACTTCACCGAACCTCCTTTTCCTCATCTATGAAGTGGAACTTCAGTAGATTTGTGTTGAAAATAAAACTGGAAATGGCCTAGCATGGTGGTACCCACCTGTGATCCTAGCAGCTCCGGAGCCCAAGGCAGGAGGATCGTGAGTTCAAAGCCAACCTCAGCAACTTAGTGAGGGCCTAAGAAACTTAGTGAGACCCTGTCTCTAAATAAAATATAAAAAGGACTGGGGATGTGGCTTGATGGTTAAGCATCCCTGGGTTCATTCCTTGGTAAAAAAAAAAAAAAAAAAAAAAAAAAAAAAAAACACTGGAAATGCCTTCTGTGAAAAGAATTGAAAGCAGAGACTTGAGCAGATACTTTACACCACTGTTTATTGAAGCACTGATCCCAATACCTGAAAGGTAGGAAAAAAAAACCAATGTCAGATGTCTAGATAATAAAATGTGGTATAGTCATATGATGGACTATTATTCAGCCATAAAAGGGAATGAGATTTTGATATATGCTACAACATGGATGGACTTTGAAACAGTGTGCTAAGTAATCAGATAGGAAAGAGTCAAATATTGTATTATTCTACTTGTGTGAGATTCCTGGACTAGTCAAATTCATGGAGACAGAAAGTAGGATAGATTTAACCAGGGGCTGGGGGATGGGGAGTTATTGTTTAATGGGTATACACATAGAGTTTGGTATGATGGAAACATTCTAGAAATGAGTAGTAGGATGGACATGGTTGTACAACAGTGTGAATGTATTTAATGTTACTGAATGATACACATAAAAATAGTTGCAATGGTAAATTTTGTAAAATATAATTTACTGAAAAAAAAAAAGTCTCTCAAGTTCAGGTAGTAGCTTGTCTATCATGCACCAGGCCCTGGGTTCCATCCCCAGAACCACAACAAAACAAAAAACCTCTTGTAACACCCGGCTACTGACAATACAAAAAGCAAAAATTACTAAGGTATGCTGAAAACCAGATACAGGGCTTCTAGCTGCTTGGGAGGTCAAGGCAAAAGACCAAAAGATCACTTGAGCTGATCACTTGAGTTGAAGACCAGCCTGGGCAACAGTAGAAAACCCCATCTCAGCAGCAATAACAAAAAACAATGCTACTGTTAACTGAGTGGAGAGATGAGTTCATACTTTGAACTAAAATGGGTCAAGGAAGAATTTGCCAAGGAGCTGGCATTTGGGATGGACTTTGTAGGATGAGGAGATGAGGCGAGGAAGGAGGCAGCCCCAGGAGGAGGATGTGTGAGCACACCTCAAGGTGCGTGTGTCGTCAGGCAGACCTGCTGCTGCTGCTGTGCCCTGTGGGTTTCTGGTGGACACTAGAGGTGGGGGCCATGTTTCAAGGCACGTTGGCCTGTTTGGTTGCCAGGCAGAGCAAAGCCCTGGAGATGTGTGGGCAGGAAGGATGGCAAGAGCGGTGTTTGCAGTAAGACTAACCTGAGGCATTGTAACAAAGGAATTGAGGTGACCAGAGGCTAAACACACAGCCAGATCACTGCTGCAGGAGCCTTGGCTAAATGAGGATGGTGGCCACGATGCAAAGAAAGCAAAGGATGGAGACTGATATTAAAGGACACTTGATGCACTTCAGATTTGGGGAGATGGAAATGAGGAATCGAAATGTCTAGAAGCAGAATAGCTAAACTCTGGAGCCAGGTCCCCTGAATTGTTACCAGTTCTGTTGTTTATGACCTTGTGTGACTTTGGGTTACATTATACAACGTCTCTGTCCTCAATTTCCTCTTCTATAACATAGGATCAATGACATGACCGAACCTCTCCCACCAGGTTGTCGTGAAGGTTAAGTGAGTTAATATTTGTGAAGTACTTTAAATAGTGTTCAGCACAGGATATGTGCTTGCTATTTTTATCTATTAAATCTGGGGAGTTGGTATACTGACATTGGTTATGTTATTTTTTTTTGCATTTGAATTTTTTTAAGCATGACATGAAGATAAGGTACTTTTTCATATGCTTCTCATGCATGTGAAATACTTGGCAGTCTCGTTCAAATGCAGGTTCTTGGCTCAATAGGTCAAAGGTGGGCCCACAGTTCTGCATCCCTAACAAGTTTCCAGGTGGTTTGATGCTGCCAGGCCGTTGACCACATCCTGTCGTTGAGGAATGGAGGTCCCCGCGTTTCAGGACTGGGTGCTGTTCTTATTATCTAATGCTGCATAACAAATCATCCACACACATAGTGGCTTCAAACAAAAACAGTTGTATTCAACCCTTTATATCCATGAGTTCCACATCCACATATTCAACTAACCTTAGGTGGAAGATATTGGGGGATAATTGCATCTGTACTGATCACGCGCAGACTTTTTTTTCCTCGTCATTATTCCTTAGATAACACAATAAAAAAAACTATTTACATAACATTTACGTAGTATTAGGTATTGTATTAGTTATTAATAGTGATGATTTAAAGTACGTGGGAGAGGCAGGCACTGTGGTGCACACCTATAATCCCAGCAACTCCAGAGGCTGAGGCATAAGGATTGCAAGTTAGAGGCCAGCTTTGTCCACTTAGCGAGACCCTATCTTAAAATAAAAAATAAAATAGCTAGGATGTAGCTCAATGGTAGAACATTCCTGGATTCAATCCCAAGTACTGAAATAAATAAATAAATAAAAGTAAAATGTAGCAAAGGATGTATATAGTCTATATGCAAATATTATGCCATTTTATATAAAGAACTTAACATTTATAGATTTTGATATCTTCTGGGGATCCTAGAGCTATTCCCCCATGGATTCTTTGGGATGAGTATATTATTGTCATTGCTGTTATTATGACATCTCATAGTTCCACATGCAGTTCCTGCTCAGATCTCTCCTGAGGTGGTGGTCAGACCATAGCAGGGGGAGGAGCACCTTGAAGGCTCCCTTGTTCTCATGTCTGGCAGTTGGTGCTGGCCCTCACCTGGGACTGTCAGCTAGAACACCTAACCTTTATACCCATGGCTTCTCCATGTGGCAAGGAGCCCTTCACAGCTCAGCAGCTAGGTTCCAAGAGAAACTAGGCTTTGCCTAGCCTGGCCTCCACAGTTTCTATTTGAGAAGTGGGTCACCAAGACCACCCATATGCAAGGGAAGGGCAATTAGACTGCATGTGTTGAAAGGAGATGAGTCAGAGAACTTGCAGGTGTGTCTTAGAGCCACCACCCAGGCTGTTTCAGTGGGTCTGAGCTGTTGTGGAAGACCAGGTGGCTCTTCAACAGGCAGGGTGGGGTGTGAATATCTGGGTCTCTAGCTCCCCCACTAGGCTTTAAGGTCCATGAAAGCAGGACTCGGTCTGTCTCTGCAACAGTCTGATGTCCAGCAATGTGCTTGGCACCAAAGGAGACCCAATAAGTACTTGTTGGACTAGTGAATGAATGAAAAAGGAGATAGGACCAGTGCTCTGGGGTCTGAGAGGATGCTAGAATTTGGGTAACCTGCCCAGAACAAGCCTCTTGGTAAGAGAGACTCCTGCATTTGCTCAGAGGCCCCTGGGGCCTTCATGGTCCAGCTGGTCCAGCAGCTTTGAGCCCTCTCAGGACCCGTGACTGTGGGAGGCCTGGGTCTCAGAGGAAACCTCTCCACTTGCACAAAATGGAAAGTGAAACTGGGATTTCAGGAGAAAATGGAAAGTGACAGCGGCTAGCCTGATCACAATGAGATCTTGTTTGGAAGTGGCTCTCTCCATTTCCTGTTGATAGCCTCAACTGAGGGCAGAAGCGAGCAGAGCTCGCAGGGGCAGATTTTCTCTCAGGATTTGGAGCTAGATCAGCAACAGGAAGCCGTCAGCATTCTCCCAAGACAGAAGCCCCTCTCTTGGGTGGGCTTCTGATAGCCCTCCGTGGCAATCACTTCAGGCCCCCACCGTCCACCACTCATGTCCAGCTTCCAGCCTCCGAACTACTGGGGACTCCGTGTGATGCCTGTGTAAAGGAATTAGAGAAGGAGGCCCAGAGGCGTCCCAAGGTGATTGTCCGGGCTGACTGTGGGTTCTGCTTCACGACGCCCAGTGAGTCTGTCAGTTAGACTCAGGGACAGACTGTCTTGCCAGGGACTTCCTAGGATACCTGTCTATCAAAATGTCTACCATGGGATTTCTTCCAGGGACTGAGTGTGTGATCCCCCTATTTTCCGAGAGTGACCCAGTTCATGTGCTGTCTCTGGAACTGTGGAGTTTGACACAGGCAGAAGGATGTGGGATACCGGAGCTGAGACGGCAGTGACAGAAAGCAGCCGAGCAATAGGACTGTGAAGTGTAAGGACTTCTGATCTGACAGCTCCTCCCTGCACACTTGCAGGCACTGGGGGGGGGGGGGGGTGCACACACACACACGCACACGCCCACACACATATGTATACACATACACACATACATGCATGCACACACACCTCCCAGAAAGGCCTCTCTGAAGACGGGACACCTCAGCTGAGGGGAAGCGGGGAGGCTCAGAGTGTTCCAGGCAGAAGGAACTGTAATCGTGAGGGCCAGAGGTTGGTTTGTGGCTCCTCTGTGTTTGCTGTCTGGCTTCTGGGACTGTGAGCCTCCCTTACTTGAACCCCCGCCCCCCGCCCCGTCTAGCCTTCCAGCGCCTCTGGCCTTCTCTCTTGCTCCTAAACATCACTCACAAGGGGTAGCGGGTGCCCATCTCAGTTCATGCAGTCATGGCAAGAAATACCCCTTCATTCTCTTCGTGATCAGACTCTGAGCCCCGTGCTGCCGGCCTGGCAGGCAGTTCAAGCTCAGGTGTTTGTGGGGCTCTCCCCAGCCTCGGTTTGTGCACAGGTGCTGTGCTCTTCTTGGGCAAGGCCCACCATCACTGGTCCTTGTTGGGATGTCATTGTCCTGGCCATCACAACCCCTTCAGGGCTGGAGTGTGGGTGACTTCTGAGCCAAATCTGGGGACAGAAGCTTTGGCAGAAGCTGGGAGCCTCTGGCCTTGGCATCGGGTTCCCCCACATACCGCGGTGTTGCTCTCCCAGACTCCTCCCCCTGGGGCAGCCCAGAGCCTCCCCTGCCAGCACACCCCACCAGCAGGCAGAGCTTAATTTCAGAATTCTGGCTTTTGTAAAAGACCTGAAGGCCCACTGTCACACTCTCTCCGTCCCCAAGGCAAGGGACCACAAAACCCACCCACCTGCTAGAAATGGAGAGGAGGGAGCAATAAAGGAAGCACCACAAAGATGTTTCCTAGACCTTGCCTCTAGGGCCTGTCTGTTCCCAGGGATGCAATCCATCAGCCAGGGAACCTGAGCTCCCTGAGAACAAACCCCTCTCTGTGGTGAAGGATCAGACTGGGCTTTCTTCCTCTAAAATTTTGAATTCATCTCAACAGTGCTTCGTAAAGTGCAACAAAAAATGAATTATTAGAAAAAAATGAGACAAAAATAAGAGTACAGGTGCCCATTTTGTTGTTATTTTAGATTCAACAAACTGCTACACAGATTCCTAAACCGATTCTCTCCATTTCCTTACCCACTTCG
This sequence comes from Spermophilus citellus, assembly GCF_964194105.1. Taxonomy (NCBI): domain Eukaryota; kingdom Metazoa; phylum Chordata; class Mammalia; order Rodentia; family Sciuridae; genus Spermophilus; species Spermophilus citellus. The sequence continues at coordinate 23,811,906 of NC_138183.1, read as the reverse complement.
TCACAGACCAGTAACCAGTTAGGGAGGGGCACAAATTGGTGGCCTGAACACTTTGAGGAACATTGCCTTAGAGCAGTCAGGAGGGAGGATGGACCCCTGTCACTTCTGGAAGTGTGGGGCTTAGGGCTGTGGGGACTCTTCAAGAGGTGAACATAGAAGCCGGAAGCAGGGTAGTCATTACTTGGTGAGCTGAGAAGCTAGAATTCAGCCTTCTCTTATTATAGCTGCTTACAGTGTAGAGAGACAAGTCCTGGGGAAGGGACCAGAACCATCTCTGAGCAGGATGCCTGTGACACAGTCCAGCTCTGCCACTTGGTGCCTTGTCTGAGGATGAGTGAACAGTTCTGAGCCTTAGTTTACTTGTTTTCATAGAGTCTTTGCAAAGTCTGGCTGAGTTAACAAGTGTCACATTGAGTTGTGCCTTTGGCAAATAGTAAGTACCTGCTAATATTAAAATTTCCTAGACGGGTGTGGTGGCACACACCTGTAATCCCAGCAGCTCAGGAGGCTGAGACAGGAGGAACACGAGTTCAAAGCCAGCCTCAGCAACAGTGAGGCACTAAGCAACTCAGTGAGACCCTGTCTCTAAATAAAAAATAAAATAAGGCTGGAGATCTGATTCAGTGGTCTAGTGCCCCTGAGTTCATTCCCTGGTACCCCTGACCCCCCAAAAAATATTTCCTTAGGAGGAAAGATGCACAAGGGTGGGAATTTTTACTCTGGTGTTTACTAAGTGTTTAGAATCAAGTGTAGTACATAGTAGGTGCTCAGTAAATATCTGAGAAATGAATGAATCCATCTCCTTATCCATGCTGAGCTTCAGACTTTCATGTTTATTCCGTTCTTCACTATTCTTTAACAGAGAAGGGAATGCCTCTTTGCTCTCTGGGCTAATATCCTAGTTAGTGTCCACAGTATATTTTCTAAGACTCAGGTCATTTGGAGACTTTTGTCTTCAAAACCCCATACATTCCCAAAAGACGTGACTTAAGCCAGACGTGGTGACTCACAGCTATAATCCTGGCTATTCAGGAGGCTGAGGCTGGACATTGCTAAGTTTGAGGCCAGCCTCAGCAATTTACTGAGCCCCTATCTCAAAATTGTAAAAGGGGTAGGGATGTGGTTCAGTGGTAGAGTGCCTACGGGTTCAAGCCCCAGGACTTAAATTGCCTCTCAGGTGTGAACTTCCTTGGGCAGGGTATTTTAAGACCAGGCTCAAGGCTGACTTTATATTACAGAGTATAAAAACAGATCTCCTTGGGCTGGGATTTTTCAAGTTGCGCTTCTAGGCATATGACTCACTGCATGCCTGCTGCCCCAGCAGGGCCATGTCCCCTGCCCTGAGCATGTTGTTCTTCCAAAATGTTCTTTGCAATGCCCGCCTGTTGAGATCACTCATTCTACTGAGCCAGCTTAAATGCTGAAGCCATTTTTGATACTCAGTCAGAGGTAATGTCTCTCCTTCACATCTAATAACTCTTTTCTATGGCCTCTTTGGACATGGACAACGTTGAATAGTGTGGGTGCTTCCTGCAGGACCTGGCATATAAACACAGGTTCAGTGGGTGGAAGTTGGGGTTTGGCTCCACCATGGGAAGCCAAGTGTAGGCGTCAATGAGAAAGAGAGGAAAGCCCCCTGACGGCTTCCCCAATTTCCCTTTCCTGTTAGTACCCCTTAGCCTTGGGCAGTTTGGGGTAACTTGCTGATGAGGAGGAACAGTAGCCCCAATCGGAAACACTGTGCCAGTGTAGGGTGAGGATTATTCAGTTTGGAACCAGCAGAAGGGTGGATGAACCTGGTTTGTTCATGAACATGGGCAACAGCCTGGTGCAGGGGTTAGTGCTTTGAGGCTGGCACCTCTGGCTCTGCTGCTGGCTGACTGCATGACCCTTGGTGTGCTTTGCACTTCTCAAAGCCTCTGTTTCCTCATCCGTATAGTGTGGACAGTGTTGGCAACTTCCCTACCCACCCCTGCCACTAGGTATATAGCAAAGGGGTAGCAGAGGGGCCATATGACCCACTACTGTCTACACCGAGTGCCACCAAGATAACAGCCTGCAAATTCTGGTACGGTGTTATGGGGACAGAAGGTTCATAAACATTACATCACCTTTAGGTGCCATGAGCTTTGCTATCTCACTGTATTTAGAACAAAATTGTGAGCATTAAACACGTCTAAGGGACTTAGCATACTGTTCTCTGGTAAGGACTCAATAAACATTAGCAAAAATGTTTAAATTTAACTCAATAAATTCTCAATTGAAATGAATGCTGTGTACACTGCTGTACCCTAGTAGCATCCGGTTTTTTGTTTTTGCTTTTGTTTTTTTTTTTTTAAATTCCACTTCCCTTTGATGTCACCTTGAATTCATTCTAGTAATTAAATGTCTCACCCACAAAATCATACAGGAACAGTTGATGCAAGAGAGATCTTAGTATTTATTTGTTCATCCTGCCAAGATTGACTAGATCCCTCCTTTGTGGAAGGCACTGTGTATTTGCCAGCTTTGTCTCTGGGTTGTGCTGCTGTAATGAGCATTATTGAGGAGGAAGAAAATAATTGGAAGGGGACTGGGGTATAGCTCAGTTGGTGGAGTGCTTGCCTCACATGCACAAGGTCCTGGGTTCAATCCCCAGCACCACACACAAAAAAAAAGAAAAGAAAAAAAAGAAAAGAAAAGAAGGAAGGAAGGAAGGAAGGAAGGAAGGAAGGAAGGAAGGAAGGAAGGAAGGAAGGAAAAGAAAAGAATTGGAAATAATAATATGGTCTGCCTCATGCTGTCACAAGTGCTGTCTCATAGTAACACTATGGAGTAGGTATTATTATTCTCATTTTAAAGAATGGAAAACTGAGGATTGATATGGCTAACTTGCTCAAGATAGAGCCAATAATTAGTTCAACTGCTTGGAGTGTATAAGTGGCATTGTGCTGGATGTCAGCTTCTTGCATGATGATGTTTAAGATAGGGACTGCTCCTGTTCTACTGGAATTTGTGTTAAATGAGAAGCAGATAAGTCCCACCCATGAGTGGGTTGATGCAGGGCACAGCCTCCGTCCAATGGTGGAGTATCCAGCCAAACTCAGGGCAAAAGACACGGACACATCTTGATGACATCAGAGAGGCTGAGAGCTGAAGGACAGGGGCGTATGGCTCTTGTCAAGGCCCATCCTGGTGGGGTAAGTGCCAAGGACAGTTTCCAAGTCTGAATTCTAAAGGGCACTCACAGAGGTCAGCGCAGATGGTCACGTGCCCAGCCTGTGGTAACAGGACCTGGTTGTATGGCGGGGTCCTTCCATGCCCTTCCTACTGTCTTCTCTGATCCTATCTCTGATCCTATCTTCTCTGATTCTCAGGCCTCTCCTGGGGCTTTGCCTGTGCCTTAGACACACTCAGAGCCACAGAAAAACAGACCCAGAGACTTCAGCATCAGCCTGAAAGAGAAAGAGAAACCCAGATTTGGTCCGATTTTGAGTCAGCCCAGTGTCACCGCCTTGCTTAGACTACCAGAGCACGCCACTCTAGCTTCCCCAGATGGTTTCCATTTTAATGGCATGGCCTTAATAAAAAGAAGAAGGCGAGAAACCCCCTGCCGTGGCCTGGAAAGTGGGCAATAACAAACCAGCTCTTGATGGTGGCTGCTTCTGCACCAGAGCCCAGGCCAGCCCCGGGCCTGTCTGCAGCACAGTGGATGGGGGAGGAAGCAGTTGCTTCTCAAACACAGGCAGCTTCTCAGTGAAGTGGGGCCCTAGCAAAAAAGTAGGCTCAGTGTCAAACTTTCCCTCTTGGGATACAGAAGGTACCTGAAGTGAGAGCACAGGAGCCCCACGGCAGAGTCTCTGGCCAAATATCACCTCTCTGAGGAAGTATCTTTGAAAGAGGGGAGCCTGCTTTCTGCTTGGTATGGTCACACAAATCTTTAAACATTTCAGAAGATATCACACACACACACAAAAAAAAAAAAAAAAAGAAAAAGAAAACACAGATATATGTGTACACACACTCACACACATGTATGAGAATTAGGGTTCTCCAGAAAAAAAAATCAAAACCAATAGGATAGATATAGATACATAGGAAAAGATTTATTATGAGGCATTGGCTCCTCAGTGGAGGCTGAGAAGTCCCGATGGAGGCTGAGGAAGGGCTACACATTGCTGGTCAGCTGTCCACAAGCTGTAATTCCAATCCAAGCTTAAAGGCAAGAAAATAGGGCAGTAAGTCCCAGCCCAAGTCCAGAAGTCCAAGAACAAGGAGCACTAGGAGAAATGGATATTCCAACTCAAGCAGAGATGGCAAATTGGCCCTTCCTTCTCCTCTTTGTTCTATTCCAGCTCTCCACAGGTTGGATGATGCCCACCCACATTAGTGAGGGAAGATCTGCTGTAGTCAGTCTACCTGTGCAATATCATCTCCTCGGGAACACCCAGTCAGACATATCCAGCGATGATGTTCTCTCAGCTATCTGGGAAACCCTTTGCCCAATCAAGTTGATATAGAAAGTTAACCATCACAGTATATACACATGCATGTGTGTGAATAATTTTATTACTGTTGACTTTATCTGAAAACTGCAGATGAACAGTAATGTGTTTTGAGTTTACACTCCTTTCAAAAGTTCTGTCTCAAAAAGGAGCTCATTCTTGGAGAGACCAGCAGACTGACTCAGCCCCATGCATGGGCAGGGAGCCTGCAAAATATGTGCCTGGGAGCCTCCACGACACATTCCTTGCTGACTGTGACAGAGAGTAAAACAAGGAAAGGCTACACATTGCTGGGTACCATAGGGCCTACATTTTTTTTAAGAGAGAAAGAGAGAGAGAGGGGGAGAGAGGGAGAGGGATAGAGAGAGAGAGAGAGAATGAGAATTTATTTTTTAGTTTTCGGCAGACACAACATCTTTGTTTGTATGTGGTGCTGAGGATCGAACCCGGGCTGCACGCATGCCAGGCGAGCGCGATACCGCTTGAGCCACATCCCCACCGGGCCTACGTTTTCAGGGTAGTCAAGGGGGAATGAGCAGCTGAAGCAATTGTGTACCATGCCCCATACCTCAGTAATCCAGATAAATCATATTTTAATACAACAGTTTTAAAAATTAAATTAGCAACTTACAGCCATGGACCATCCACCTATCTACCTGTATTTATAAAGTTTTACTGAAACCATTTTATATTGAAACTAAGTTTTATTGGAACCAGGTTTATTTTGCCTACATTTTATACCCAATGCAATCCTTGCTTGTCTTGCCTTAGCCTGGCCCTGTGCCAACTCATTCACTTATCATTCTTTCCTCAATCCTGCCCTCAGGAAAACAGGAAACAGAGCTAACAGTTGATAGTTTACTTTATGCCAAGCACTATTGTAAACACTGTGCAGATATTGCCTCTTTTAATCCCCCCAACAGTCCTATAGGTAAGGCATAATTATTCATCCCACTTTGCATATGAGGAAACTGAGGCATAGAAAGGTGAAGAATCTCTCCCAAGATCAAATGACTAGGAAGAGGTAGAGCCAGAGTTGATAAGCAGGTTGTTTGAGGCTTCAACAGAGGATCTCTGGAGGAAGGAATCCTCAGGTCTGGAAAACCATTGTAGAGGACATGACCTTTGAGCAGTATGTTGAAGGATGAGTAGAGGTTTGCTGAGGAGAAAGAATAAATACAGGCCACTGTAGTGTTTCAGAAGAACACATCCTTGTGGAGAGGTGACCTCTGGCTTCCCTAGGCCCAGGTGCTGCCCAGGAATCAGAACAGCAGCAAAATAATGTAAAGAACCAGCATTTATTGAGTGCTTGCTGTATTGCTAAGTGCTGAATTAAGTATTTTACACATATCATTAAATCTTTAAATCAACCTGTGATGTGGCTACTACTCTTCTTTCTGTTTTACAGGTTAAGAATTTAAGGCTCAAAGAGATTAAGTAACTTACCCACAGCCTTATAGATAATAAGCAGCTCATCTAGTGCAAATCCAGTAGGCACAGTTCATATTATAGTTCATATGAAATCCAAGAACCTAGAGCCAGAGCTGCAGGTTTAGCCAAAATACTGTGCCAGGTTTTCTCAAACTTCATAATGTATCTGAGTCACCCAGAGAACTGGTTAAAATTTAGGCCCCCGGAATCAGACATTGTGATTGTACAGGCCTGGTATGAAGCTGAGAATTTGCATTTCCAGAAGTTCCCAAGTGAGGCTAACGCTGCTGGTCCAAGAACCAGACATTGAGAGCCAGGCATGGACTCAGTCCAGTGCAGTGGTTCTCAGTGAGGGTGTTGCCCTCCAAGGCTGCACTGGGAAACAGGAGGTAGTCGATAAGCAAAGCAAATCTGGTCTCTGGTATAGAGACCAGAATCTCCCTGCTGAAGACTCTCCCACCGCACGTCTTTGTATCCCGGGTGCCCTTCTTCTCTTTGATGCCTGCATCCATTTTCTTGATCATCTAGGCTCTTATTACTTTCTGTTCACATGGACTTTAATGATTTGTCACACATGCTGGTGCTTCTGCAGAATTAGGCAACCCATGTCCCACCACCTCTGTTCCAAGCCTCACGTGGTTTCTGGATCGATGGAGACTTCATCAATGTGAGGGAGGTGCAGAATGATCATGTGTTTCCTGGTGGTTCTCTGGGCTCCTCAGAGGCCCAATTATACCAATAGTAATTTGTTCCCTGTATTAGTCAGGAGCCTTTGGGTTGCAAGTGACAAAACCCAATTTGAACTGGTCTGGAAAAATTGGGTGCTTATTGACTCACATAGCCTGACCACAGGAAGGGCCGGAGCACAGCTGGGCTGCAGACGTGACTAACCAGGGACTCCAGTGCCCCCGTGCTCTGCTCTCCATGTCCTGCCTCTTCTGATTGTCAGCATCATCTGTCAGGCAGGCCCTCCCCACCAGCTAGAGTCATGGCTACCTTCAAGTCCCACACTCCATTTTCACCTCAAAATAAGGACAAGGAAGTTGGGCACCGTGGCACATGCCTGTAATCCCAGCAACTTTGGAGGCCAAGGTAGGAGGATCACAAGTTCGAGGACAGCCTCAGCAACTTAGGGAGGCCTTAAGCAACTTAACAAACCCCTGTTTCAAAATTGGAAAAAAAAAGAAAAGAAAAGAAAAGGACCCGTGGCATAGCTCCTTGATTCAATCCCCAGTACAAAAAAAAAAAAAAAAAAAATCCTGCATACAAGAAGACACTTGACATAGTTCCTGGATTCTGCAGAAGGACTCTGAGTGGCCCGACTTGGATAATTGTCTCTCCTGGACCACAGCCCTTAGTCATTTCAGATGCCCCACCCAGATGGGTTAGGAAAGGGTTTGCAGATGTTAGCTCTCCCTCACAACAATGTTGGAATGAGTCAAGAAGCATCATCCAGAACGCAGAGGAGGAGATGCTGGGTAAAAAGCAAAGCCCCAGAGGTGAGGGAGCGAGTGAATAGTGGACACCTACCTCGTCATTGGCAAGTTCTGAGTTGGCAGCTAAAGGGGGTACAGAGGGTGGAGGAGGAAATTCCCCACCCCCACCGCCACCCCAGAGTGCATGGTCCAGAGCAGACCTACACAAGCCATAGAAGACAATGGAACTTGGCAGGAATTTCCGTGGATCACAGCAAGAGTGGTCAAACAGTTTGAGAAAAACCTGGGTTCTCATGGGCTCCTTTCTTCAACTGACTTCTGAGCTCCTACCATGTGTTAAAGAAAAAATCTGCACACAAACTTGGTGGATAGAATGCCTAAAGGTGGCATCGAACCTGGTCCCCAGTTGATCAGCTGCTCCCAAAGATGTATATGAAGTTCCCTGGGAAGGAGCGTCTACATCATAACTAGTTGCCATCCTCTCCTTCTTATGGACTCTTCCTTCACACTTCCGTGTCCCATGGCCCAAGGCGTCTCTTCATCCTTGCCAGCTCGTCTCATTGAGGATCGTTTCTCTCGCCTGTGTCCCTGTATCTCCCCACTCTGGATCCTTCAGTGGAGATTATATTCCCTTTATGTCATCTTCCTTGAATTCTCCCTGAGATTCCTTGGCCATTTTAAGGTGTGGCTTCCAGAACGTGTTAAGGAAGTGGAGCAATCACTGCAGAAGCCCCCAGGCCATTCGGCAGTGTCCGTGTGGACACACTTGACGGCATTCCTCTGACAAAGTGGTGGGCTGGCGGAGGGCGACACAGAGTGAGGACAGCAGGCTCTTGTTTTCTCTCTCCACATCCCTCTCCGCTCTGGTCCTCGTTTTGGTCAAGAGTTGAGCTGTGAGGGTGGAGGGAGGACACAGCCCTTCCTCAAGCCCCCTCCTGGGTCACAGTCTGAGGACCAGTGTAGCTTCAGGAAAAGATGTGTGGCCATGTGGGGTCCAGTCCCCTGTCTGTCTCTTATTCTCCCGAGAATGCCACTAGCCCCTGCCTCTACCTTTGCAGAAAATGTAGTAAACTGGGCCTAAAGTTGTTTAGGGTCGTCTTTGTACTTTCCATATTGTCGACACCTTTCTCTGTGCCTGTCTTCCCGGGAGCTTCTGCGGGCCATTGTCTTGTCTTTATTCCCTCCATGTCTAGAACAGTGGCTGGAACACAACCCCCACTCAGCAGATGAACAATCCATCGGCAGAGCTCACCAGGGAGCCCTCTCGGCTATTAAAGAGTAAGGGGTGTGGTAGGAACATTGATTGTGCAATTTTCTATCATGTTGTTGGGTTTAGTGAATGATAATTCAGAACACCCTTGAGGTTCCCTTTAAATTCAGAACAGACTGAAAACCAAGACGTCATGAGTTTGGTTTTTTTTTTTTTTGGAGGGTGGTATTCTTACTTTTTATCTTGTGTGTGTGTGTGTGTGTGTGTGTGTGTGTGTGTGTGTACAGCTGATTGGAGAAGATGCTTTAGATCTTGGATTGAATGCATCCCTCAGCTCAATTAAAGCCTCCCACGTAATGGCAGATAGGTCTGCATGACCACAGGCCTCTTCTGGGAGCTGGCTACTTTTCAAAGAACAGCTGTTTTCAGAATATTCCTAAGGAGAGGAAAGGCTGCCCCTCACGAGTGCAGGCCCTGCTCTTGATTTCTGGGTCCTAGGAGCTGAGTTCTAGTGTTCCTGAAGCCCTCGCTGATACCCTGTCTCGGTAGAAAGCCACTCCATCCTTACTTTTTTCTTAAGTTCCAGGAGCTTGGCCAACAGGAGACGCACCCCTAGAGTAAAGGAAAGAACAAGACTTGGGCCAGGAACACCATGCCCTGTGTCCCCCTCCGCCATCTTCATCTCCTTGGATAAAGCCACCTGCTAGCTCTGAGCCTTGTTCTCTTCAGAGAATGGGGATGGTATCATCTGCCTTTGAGGCTAAGGTGACCTTCAAAAACTTACTAAACTGTCCAGATTCTTTATGTAAAGGGTTCTTCTTCTCAAGGCAGTTGGGAGGACCAAGTGGGAGAACTTACACAAGTTCTCTGGAAAGGACTCCGCAGGCTCCTCTTGGAAACTGAGGCTCAAGAGGCCTAAGTAACGTGCCCTAAGTACATCAGCTGGGATTTGGCCTCCAGTTATATGTTGTGGGCTCAGGTCTGCTCGTGCTTGGCCTCCAAAAGCCAGACCTCTCACTAGCGCAGGGCTTCTGAGAATGACTGCCTGGGCCACTTGGTAAAATGAGCTTGGAAGTCTCACTCCAGACGTGTAAAATCAGAATGTCTGGAACCAAGGCCTAGAAACCTGCCTTTTAATTGGTTCCTCAGGGCACTTACAGCAGGAGCTCAGGCTGCCTGATTGCAATGCAGTGGAGCTACCCCCACACAGAAATTGTTCTAATCAGTTATTTTCACTTCAGTAGTGACTTAGCATTCGGACCCCTCTGTAATGTACAAGGGTACTCTTCTAAACATGGCTTCATACAATTAAGGAGAAGAACCTCAGAGTGGTCAAGAACCTAATTTCTGGTACCATGCCATTTCGGGTCCAACCCCAGCTCAGGTGCTTGCTAGCAACATGATCTTATGCCTCTCTTTCCCTCACTGTACAATGGGTTGAGCTTGACTTCCTGCCTCTAGGACTGTTGGGAATAGACATTTATGCCTGCACAGACTTAACTCTGGTTTTCTGGCTCCACTTCCAGACTTTTAGAAATTTAATCTTTGCTTGTTTTTCAAAGTCACTTAAAATTTAAGGGCTGGGGTTGTGGCTCAGTGGTAGAGCACTTGCCTAGCATGTGTGAGGCCCTGGGTTCTATTCTCAGCACCATATATGAATAAATGAATAAAATAAAGGTCCATCAACAACTAAAAGAAAAAAGAAAAATTAGAGCAGTAAAATTACCTTGAACCCAGTCAACCAATAAATATGTGCTGAGTGTTTCCTAGTGTGTGCAGGACACTATGGGAAGGCCCAAATGGACATTACTAGCCACACCTAAGCTGCTGGCATGAACTTGAAGGATTGAGATGGCAGAAAAGTGACAGAAGACAGTGTGTTGCATGGCAGGGGCTGTCAGGGAACTGAGATCAGGGCCAGATGCTAGATCTGGCTGAGCTGCCTCTTGGTCCCTATCGACCACAGAACTTTAATAATCAAGGCATTTTCTTGGGCGTGGAGGTGCACTCCTGTAATCCCAGCTACTTAGGAAGCTGAGGCAGGAGGATCATAAATTCGAGACTAACGTGGGCAACTTATCAAGACCTTGTCTAAAAATGAAAAGAGCTTGGATATAACTCAATAGTAAAAGCACTCAGGCCCAGGTTCAATCCCCAGTACCACTGCCAAAAAAAAAAAAAAAAAAAAAAAAAAAAGTTTTGATTGGACTAAACAGACAAATGTCTCTGAGCAAGTTAATGAGACATTAGCATAATATGGCCTAGCAAACTTCTCTGTGAAGTCAGGCTGAGACAAAACATATTGGGGGTGGGGGATACAGGGGCTGTTTTGTCTTGGTTTGGTTAACAGGGCAGAGCCAGCTGGCTGGTTGCCCATCAGACTCTCTTAGCTTTGGGGAAGGGGCAGCAAAATACAGAAAACTGGTACAGAATAGGAAGTGGCCCCACCTACTTCTAAAGTTTTCCCTAGCTGGGCGCAGTGGAGCACGGCTATAATCCCAGTGGCTCTGGAGGCTAAGGTAGGAGGATTGCAAGTTCAAAGCTAGCCTCAGTAATGGTGAGGCACTAAGCAACTCAGTGAGACCCGGTCTCTAAATAAAATACAAAATAGGGCTGGGATGTGGCTCAGTGGTCAAGTGCCCCTGAGTTCAATCTCCCATATCCCCCTAAAAAAAAGTTTTCCCTAAAATCCTTCAAACTTATGGGAATTACTGAGAAGGGGTCTTCTCCCTTTGATGAGAGACAACCTCAACAAAGTCCCCTGCTCTCAGGCTGGGTTACAGGCTTCTGTGAGCTAGCCAGGAGGCCTGGATTCATTCCTTTGCAAAGAGTGTCATCGTTCTGAACACCTGGTTGATGAGCACCTGTTTCAATGATGTTAACTGTAACGTAAAATGGGCTTCCAGGGCTGCCTGGATCTGTATTTTCCCTCAATGGTGTGATGTTCCCAGCTGTGTCACTGCTAAGCGTCAGTGAGGCCCTTTGGCTGATTTGGCTGCCTGCGGGTTAAGAATCCATTTAGTCCAAGAGTCCAAGTGATCAAGGCACTCGGCTAACTTGGCAGAGCTCAGCTTACTCAGGAATGGCCATTCTGACTCTGGGAGCCTATTCCTGAGCCTGCATTCAGTGGTCCTCAAAGTAGCCATGCTGAGGACCAGCTTTAAAATAGCTACAAACTAGGAAAATCAGGCCTGGGATATTTCAACAAATTTTTACTACAGTCTGCAGTATGGAAAGAGCATTGTCGGATGTGTTTCTTATTTAATGAGTTGTTCTTTTACTACTTGATGATGGCAGGATTCAAAAACCAAAATGATATAAAAAGCTGGGCATGGTGGCACACACCTGTAATCTCAGCAGCTCAGGAGGCTGAGGCAAGAAGATCAGGAGTTCAAAGCTAGCTTCAGCAAAAGCAAGGTGCTGAACAACTCAGTGAGAACCTGTCTCTAAATAAACTACAAAATAGGGCTGTGGGTGTGGCTCAGTGGCTGAGTGCCCCTGAGTTCACTCCCTGGTACCAAAAAAAAAAAAAAAAAAAAAAATACACACACACTGTCACATTTTAAATGTATGGCCCTATTTCCTCCTCTGCCTCCCCCCAAAAGTAACCATTTTTAATTGATCTATTATGAATACTTCTGATGCACAGGTGATCAAAATTTAAAAATAGTCTTATTACTTTCTCTTTTTTATACAAAGGACATGATATGCCGGGTATGGTGGTGTACACCTGTAATCCCAGCAGCTTGGGAGGCTGAAGCAAGAGGATCATGAGTTCAAAGCCAGCCTTAGCAACTAAGCAAGGCCCTGAGCAAATTAGCAAGACTCTGTCTCCAAATAGAAAATAAAAAGGGCTAGGGATGTGGCTCAGTGGTTAAGCGCCCCTGGGTTTAATTCCCAGTATCCAAAAAAAAGGACATGATATTACATACACTATTGGGCACCTTCTTTTTATTATTATTTTTTAAATTAGTGACATTCTGAAGAGCTTTCCATGTCAATACACATGAACTTGATTCTCTCACACACACACACACACATATATGTATATATATAAATACAGACATGTACACATATATATGTGAACACACACACATATAAAAGAATAAAGTACACATGATGGAATATCTCGTTGGCAGTACACATCATGGCATCGTTCCATCATGCGGATATAAATATTTCTTATTTCATCTTCCAACTCTCTCTGCTTGACTGATAGTGCACTGTGGGCTCTGATCTCCCTGAGGGGTTTGGCTGTGTCTTAATGCATGTAGGGACCAGTCACACAATGTGGTGGCAAAGTCAGTCCCTAGACCAGGAGACATCCCTTGTTGCTAGGATATTCAGTTTGATCTGAGGCCAAGCACTGCAAGCTCTCGAGATATCCCCCAACAAGGTATTTTGAATGAAATCATGAGCCAGGGTACTTGGTGGCATCAGGAGATGATTTATACCAAAACAAACAAACAGAAAAATTATTTGTTGAATAAATCACCATACTTAATATCTTCTCAGAACTGAAAAATTATTTAGGAACAAATAATTCTTATGGGATTCTAAAAATCCTCCTAAGGGGTAGATTGACTTCATCTTTCTTTTTAGTCTTGACTATTTTTTTTTTTGGAGCTAACTGTTCCATTGCCTTTGAAATTCTTAATCCCATGTATTCTTTTATTTCTTTGGTACCAGCAATTGAGTTCAGGGGTACTTAGCCACTGAGCCACATCCCCAGGCCTTTTTTTGTATTTTACTTAGAGACAGGGTCTTACTGAGTTGCTTAGGGCCTTGCTATGTTCTGAGGCTGGCTATGAACTCATGATCCTCCTGCCTCAGCCTCCTAAACTGCTGGGATTACAGGCATGCACCACCACATCTGGCCTCCATGTATTCTTAATAACCCTATTGAGGTAGCTAAAATAAACTAATATTGTTAAATAGATCTCTACTCTCTTAAATGGATCTCTAAGTATCAAATACATTCCTGAAAATCTCCTTGGAACCATTGCAATTCAAATGTTCACTTCCATAGAAAACTTACATCTTAAAGATGATATGAGGCTGAAGTTGTGGCTCAGTGGTAGAATGCTCTCCTAGCATGAGCCAAGCCCTAGGTTCTACCTGCAACTCTGCAAAAACAAACAAATGAACAAATAAATAAATTAAATTAAGATTATACACAACAACAACCTTGAGGGACTGGGAGTGTAGCTCAGTGGTGGTGCATGCCTATAATCCCAGCATGAGCAAGAGGTCCTGGGTTCAAAAGATCTTATCATTGATGATGTAAGGTGGGTTCCATTAGTACTAAAGGATTTATGCTTTGTAACTTTGGAAAATATATGTATTAACAGTTTAGAAAGCAGGAGACCTCTGTATATGATATTTCTGAACTAGGCATTTGCTATCTATATTGTGGTAAAATGTATTTGGGACTTTTTTCCCCATGTGAAATCTGTTTAATGGTCTTGTAAAACTCTCTTGAGTTTTCTTTTATCCTGCTACACACCTCCCAGCTAATTTGACACCTCTCTCTCCTCATTAAACTGGCTCCAATTGGTAATTCCTCATCGAATTCAAAAGAAATGTACGCCCACCCCCTGCCCTACACCAGAATCCAGATCCCAAACAACCTTAGGTTGTACTTCAAAATACAAAGAAAGCTAATCTCTAGTAAAGCCTGGGTATAATGTGTTACTTTAAGTCAACACTTGAGAAATTCAATGGCATAAAACTGTGTGAAAGCTTAGGAGGGGGAGTGAATTTGATTAAATGTTATTAAATGTGTTTTCTTGAATTATTTTGCTACAGTTCATAGCAAACCCCCCAATTTTGCAGTAATTTTCTTGGCCTTGATTTTCTGATTGGTCTTAATTTAGCTGTCAATGCTATGAATAGAATTCCATTTAATGGTGACCCTTAAAAGTGGAATTCTGAAAATAAAGGGCTATAAGTGCCTCCTACAAAAAGATGCCTGCAGCCTTCCCATGTGATCTGAATTGGGTAGGTTTCCTTTATGTCCAGTTTTCTCCTTCTCAACATTTCCTCTGATATCCAGACAGACCCGGACAGTCTTCTCAAAGCACTGGTCGCTCTGCCTTAGATTTTCTATTTCCCTTGTGTTTGTGCCAATTAAAACAGGCCTCAGGCTGTGCCTGTGACATATTTTCGGAAATTCCTTGTGTAAGAAATGTTGATGCACTCTCTCTGGAACTGTTTTCCTTAAGTCTTGTCCCCGTACTTCTTTCTAGCTCTTTCCTTGCTCTTCTTTGAAGTCTGTGCGTGGTTTTTTGAAAAGATCCCTCATATGTTTTGGTTATTGCAATGGGTGATTGCATCAAAGCAAAGCTGCAAATCACAGGCATGGAATGACTAGTTCTAGAAGCATTTCCTAATGCACATGCCACCCCTCCTCTGGAGATGTTTCTCTGCCATTTATGATGCTGTCTCCTTTCTCAGAAACTTCTTTTTATAGTGCTGTGGATTGAACCCAGAGCCTCGTGCATGGTAAGCACATGCTGTACCACTGCGCTAGGCTCCTGCCCCTTGTCCTCTTTGAAACTTTAAAATAAACGCTTCAATTTAAGTAATTATTTGTTAATTCCAGATACATTTACTAAATTTATTTACTCTAGGTATCCAAATATCTTTAGTGTTTTCCCTCGATCAAATTTGAAAATCCCACTTTAACCAATTTTATATAATAATTATATGGGATGTTTCCCACAACTCATCATCTCTATGTTTTGTTTCGTTTTTTGTAGTACTTAGTATTGAACCCAGGGCCTTGTGTTTCATGTGCTCTGCCACTGACCTACATCCCCCACCAAGCCCTTATCTTTTATTTTGAGACAGGGTCTTGCTGAGTGGCCCAGGCTAGCCTCAAACTTTTGATCCTCCTGCCTCGGTCTCCCAAGGAGCTGGGATTTCAAGTGTGTACAACCGTGCCTGGCTTTCTATGACATTTTTGAGTCACATCCCAGATCTACTAAGTAAGTCCAAGTTGTAAAACTCCTCTCTGTAGGCTGGGAAAGTAGTTCCATGATGGAAAACTAGCCTCATGTACACAAGGCCCTGGTTTTAGTCCCCAGTGTGGAAGGAAGGAAGGGAAAGGAAAGGAAGGAAGAAGGGAGGGAAAGAAGGTTTTCCTCATAAGATGTTAAAATTTAAAAGCAGGGGAATGAAGGAGAAAGAGAGTAAGTGAGGAAGGGAAGGGAAGAAAAAGCAAGCAAAGAGGTAGAGGGGTGTGTGGGGAGGTAGAGGGGTGTGTGGGGAGGTAGAGGGGTGTGTGGGGAGGTAGAGGGGTGTGTGGGGAGGTAGAGGGGTGTGTGGGGAGGTAGAGGGGTGTGTGGGGAGGTAGAGGGGTGTGTGGGGAGGTAGAGGGGTGTGTGGGGAGTTAGAGGGGTGTGTGGGGAGGTAGAGGGGTGTGTGGGGAGGTAAAGACTTCTGGATAATTTGGGACTGAAGGACAGATTGAGTCTGCAGCAAAAAAAAGATCGCCCCTTGGCGCGCCCCAGTGCCCCTCCCAGCAGACCCCTCTACTCACCTTATCTGAACACCAGGTTGTGCTTCCGGCCATCTGGCCCCTTGGTGACTGCAAAGGCAAACAGTGGAGGTCATTGGTAACTCATCACCAATGTTCTCCAACTCCCTTTTTCTATCTGGTTGCACTCACTGCTTTCCAAAGTCCCTGTCTTGTGGTCAAACTAGTACAAGTGCTGTCTCAGGCCATCACGCTCAGGTAATATTGCCCCCAAATTCCATTTGCTTTGAATACACACTTTCTTCGGAATGGCGCACCTTAATCAAAAATTATGCCTGTAGGGGCTGGGGTTGTGGCTCAGTGGTAGAGTGCTTGCCTAGCACACATGAGGCACTGGGCTTGATCCTCAGCACCACATAAATGTAAAATAAAGATATTGTGTCCACCTAAAACTTTAAGAAAAATATTTTTTAAAAAATATGCCTTGTAATCCCAGGCTCTGGAGGAAGATCGCAAGTTCAAAGCCAGGCTCAATAACTTAACAAGGACCTAAGCAACTCAGCAAGACCCTGTCTCTAAAATAAAATATTAAAAAGGACTGGGGATGTGGCTCAGTGGTTAAGTACCTCTGAATTCAATCCCCACTTAAAAAAATAAATAAAGGGCTGGGGATGTGGCTCAAGCGGTAGCGCGCTTGCCTGGCATGCGTGAGGCGCTGGGTTCGATCCTCAGCACCACATAAAATAAAATAAAGATGTTGTTTCCACCAAAAACTGAAAAATAAATATTAAAAAAATTCTCTCTGTCTCTTTAAAAAATAAATACATAATAAATAATAAAGCACCTTTCTTTAATATTTCTCTCTCCTAATAGGTTATCTTCAGTACATTATTCTGTTAAGAGATCCTTCTCAGGGGTGCTTACTGCTCCTGGGGATAACATGAAGGATGAGAGAGCTCTATGAGCCAGTCTCCACCAGTGGTGTGCAAACGCCTAGAGAAGCCCTGCAAACATATTGCCAGTCCAATCCAATCCACCCTTCCCTGTCCTGCTGAGGTTGTAAGTCAATGGGCTGCCCCTTCACACGTCAGCCCAGTGGGCACCGTGTGCCCACAGAAGCACTTTCTTTCCATAAGTGACACTATATGTTTGACTACCCCAGATTGACCCCAATCTAAAGGTGAGCCCTGAGGGACAGTCCTGGTTGCAACCAGCTCTTCAGATTCTTTGTCCTTGCTGCAAGAGCCTCCTTTAAAATGGCTCCAACATTTAACTCTCCATCAAAGCAACAAAGACAGCTTCCCTTGAACCCATGGGCCTCAGCCTAATGCTACAAGGGACTCAGGTGCAGGAGGGTCCTTTGGAGACAGTGACACTGGCAGAAATCGGCACCTTTGTCAGAGCACCTTGACTTTTGCTCACTGTGAGATCAGCATGAACCCCCAATCCTGTAATTCTGTGTTCATATTTTACTCTTGGAGAAAGGATAAGACAATAACATTGATGAGCTTTCTCTGTGTTTTCCAAATTTCCCCTCAGTGCTGAGGAATTTGTTTTCAACTAATGTGGGACTTTACCTTTGGCTAGTGGGGACTTTCTTAGTTAAGCTCCAGGATATGGGCTCCCTGAGGGTATTTATTTCTCACTTCTGTTCTGACTGTAGGGACTGGGAACACAGCCCCAGGTGGGGCTGCTCTGAGAGGGACGTCCCTGCTGCCTTTTGAAAACCTCTGTGTGTCTCCCACTTTTGCTTCTTCCTCTGATAGTTGGTCATTGCATCTTACCATGTTTCCTTAACGTTTTGAATGGAAGGTGGCCCTCTGGGGGACCATCAGAGGGAGCAGCCACTTTCCTAATACTGGCTGCAGTCCATCCCCAAGCTTTGTTAGCCCGAGGATGCTAAAGGGCCTTGTTCAGCGCGGCTCTGGTGGCCACTGGAGAAGCAGCCCACAGCTCTATGGCTGTAGCCACCAGACTCCAAGAGGCACCAGGATGGTGAATGTCCTAGGCACCTAAGCAAACAAAGGTCTCCATCAGGACATGGCTGAAGCCTAGAATATTCCTACGCCACTCTGTAGACAAACAAAAGACGTGTGTTTGACTCCAGAAGGCCGAGCTAGGGACTAGTAGTTGCATGGAGTTAAATTTTAGCTCAGTATCAAGAAGTACATTGGGACATGAAAACTGCTAAAAAAGAGAATAGGTTGAAACAGGTAACTTAAAACAACCCTGTTTTCTAGGTTGATATTTTTGTTCTCATACTTCTAGAGGCTGGAATTCAAGATCAAGGTGTTTTTAGGGCTGTGTTGTCTCTGAAGTCTCTAGGGATAGATCCTCTGTGGCCTCTCTCAGCTTCTGGTGGCCCCAAAGCATTGTGTAGCTCGAGGCAGCCTCGCTCCAGGCTCTGCCTGTGTCTACAGAGGGCCATCTTCCCCGGGTGTGCCTCTCTCTCTTCTTGTAAGGGCCAGCCCTACCGCCCCTACCTTAAATTGGTTCCATCTTCAAAGACCCTATTTTCAAATAAGGTCATATTCTGAGGTACTCAGGTTAAGGACTTTAATTTAACCCATAACAGGCTGCCTCTATGGAAGTGAGTTCCTATCCCCGGAAGTGGGCAAATAGAATTTCCTTTTCCTTTTTTTCCCCCTCCAGTACTGGGGATTGAACTCAGGGATGCTCTACCACTGACCTCCATCCCCAGCCCTCTCTTTTTATTTTTTGTTTTGAGACAGGGTCTTGCTAAGTTCCTTGTCCTGAGACTGGCCTCAAACTTGCAGTCCTTCTGCCTCAACCTTCTGAGTCTTGGGGTTACAGGAGTGTACCACCATGCCAAGCTAAGAATTGGGATTTTTCATGATGCTTAAATTGAAATAGAGAATGAGGGCTGGGGTTGTGGCTCAGTGGTAGAGCGCTGACCTAGCATGTGTGAGGCACTGGGTTTGATCCTCAGCACCACATATAAATAAATAAAAATAAAGTTCTATCAACAACTAAAAAAATGAAATTTAATTAAAAATTTTTAAATAGAAAATGAAATTTGATGACTTTTAGTATTTCTTCCTCTTTTTCCTCTCCTTCTTCCTCTTCCTCTTCTCCTCCTTCACCTCCTCCTCTTCCTTCTTTTTAAAAAATCTTTGCCTTCCTGGCAATGGGCTAGGCAAGCGCTCTACCACTGAGCTACACCCCCAGCCCCCAGCAGCTCTCCTGACCATTAGTATTTCCTGATGCTCTGAGTCCCGTTATAAACACTCTAGCGACTCTTAGGACTATTTTTGGTGCAATGTCACGTGCACAGAAACTCAGTCCCACTCAGAATCTGCCAAAGGAGACCAATCTTTCCCTTTAATCCCTGAAGAACATCAGTGGAGATCCCCTTTTCTGTCCCCTGCAGCTTCCCCTCTTGCAGGTCTCTTTTCGTTGTTGTGCTTTGGGTCACAGCTGACAGAATGTTAATTCAAAGTGGCTTTAAAAAAAATCACATTTCCTCTGCTGGATGCAGTAGTGCATGCCTGTAATCCCAGCGGCTCAGGAGGCAGAGGCAGGAGGATCTCCAGCCTCAGCAACTTGGTGAGGCCCTAAGCAACTTAATGGAGCTCTTTCTCAAAATTAAAAAAAATAATAAAATAAAAAGAGCTGGGGATGTGGCTCAGTGGTCAAGCGCCCCTGAGTTCAATCTCTTTGGGACAGCTCTGTCCCTTTCACCTCACTACATTTGCCAGTGGAATTCTGACCACCTCCTGAGGAAGGAATTGAGCCTTATGTGAGTTGAATGGACTAGGAAAGGAGGACAGTATCCAAAGGGAAGCAGG
Organism: Spermophilus citellus; assembly: GCF_964194105.1. Classification (NCBI taxonomy): domain Eukaryota; kingdom Metazoa; phylum Chordata; class Mammalia; order Rodentia; family Sciuridae; genus Spermophilus; species Spermophilus citellus. The sequence continues at coordinate 23,792,056 of NC_138183.1, read as the reverse complement.
CGAGGGAGGGCGCTTTTAGCAGGATAAGAGGAAGCCAATGGCCCAAACCACCTCTGCACACCAATTCTCTCTCCTCCTCCTGCTCCCCACCCCTCCCTCTTCTTCCTCCTCTCTCCCCAACCAGGCAGCTTTGCATTTGTTTCCCCCCTCCCCCTCCCTCCTTCCTCTCACCTTCTCTTCCTACTATTTCCCCAGTTTTGTATTATAAAAGCTGAGCTACTGGGCTGGGAAATACTCTTTAAAGGGCCTGGAAGGGAGAGAAATGAAGCCAATGCTGAGTGCTTCCAGCAGCAGAAGAGAAGGGAGGGAGGGAGGGAGCTCACATTAATCATTTTTCCCCATCATTTATCAAATCACCAGAGTGAGCCTCTGTTATTTGAATTTGTGGGTATTTTTAAAAGTTTGCATCTGTGCCCAGGAAAGACATGAACTTGCACATGGCAGTGAAGGAAGGATGGGGGTGCCAGTACTCTGGTGCTAAGTTGTGGGTTCCTCCCAAAGGTCTCCTGGAACTGTCTGTGCCTCTGCTCCCGGACGACGCCAGTGGGTCAAGTCTGGCTCCCAAAGGGGACTTGAAGCTTGAGAATCATCAGATTTCCAATGGCTCAAGCATTCTGGAATTCAAAACAACTCTGGGACATAAAACATAAAGACTAACTTTTATCTTTTATTCTTTTGCCTTCAGCACAATCAGTCCCATGGCAGCTTCAACTCAAATGCTTTAAACAGACCACCCCTGCCCCCAGCACAGTTAGCCTGCTAAGAGCATTAGTGTCCCGGCCAAGGGACTTGGTCCTGTGTCTGAATCCACCCTGACCACATCCGCTTTCTTATCCTCCATCACTGATCTTGCTTGTCTCTCTGTTGTGACTCCCATCTGCCAATCCCCACCCACAGGCTTTGTAAGCTAGCTGCTGGTACTCACACCCCAACTCTCTGGGGGTGCCCCTTCCTTAGGCTCCTTACTCCCAGGCCCTGAGGGGAGACTCTGATCAGGAGCCTTGCCCTGGTCCTGGTTCTGCAGGTTGACCTCTACCCACTTCTCTTAGCTGCAAGTCAAGGACTGTCCTGTTTTATACCCTGACCTGAGGGTATCAGGTGAATTCATTTATTAGGCCCGCCTTAATAATATACTGCAGCGTCTATAAGGAAGAAAGCTGCCACTTATAACTTCTGGGCTGAGGATTACCCTCAGACCCTTCCTGAACTTTCCAGAGGGTTCTTTAAAAATATCCTTTTCCTGTTTCTTCTTGATTGAGGTAGGTTTTCTGAATGACAGGGAAGCTCCTCACAGGTCATCTAACACCTCTAAAATGCCACACCCACCCCCCAAGAGCAGGAGAGGAAGCTCTGGAAGGACTCCCAGAACTTCAGAGCGGAAATGTAACATCCTGGCCACCTACCCGTGGGAGGCCTTGGGCAGGGAGGGAAGGAAGGGGACTGAGCAGCTGGAAATGGGATTGCCCGGGAGAGAACTGCCTCCCACACTGGCTGTCTGCTTAGCTCCCTGCAGACTGCTCAACAGCTGGTCTTTCCACCTGGGGGCCCCATGGCTGGTGCACCACAGATGCCAGGTGTGTGGCTGAAGAGGGGGCGCTGTGATCAACGCTGCATTTCTGAAAAAAATGATGCTGGTCATGAGGGGGAGACAGACCTGAGCTAGGTGTCGCCACAGTGGGGATGGAGAGAGGCATGGGGGGAGCCTGCAGAGCCCAGCTTCTTCATGTCCCTTCAGGTCCTTCAGCACAGTGGCACCCTTTCCAGGACAAGAGAGGGAACATCATAGCACACCAACTAGGTGGTTGACCCTCAGAGTCCAGAGCCCTAAATAGGCCCCCATCACCGCCTTCCATTCTGTTTTAATTATGTACTGGTGGACATGTCTTCTCTGAAGGCAGATTGGATCCAAGATGGTAGCTGGGGTTTTTGTTTAATTTCATATCACATATTTAGGGAACACATAGCAAGGGTCTTTCCAGCTAGTGAAATCTGGTTGACAACCCTAACGGTCAGATTGTGTGGAAAATATAACTATAGCCTTTGTTGGACCTGGGAAGGGACCCTCCCCACTACATGATAATAACTACAGAATAACTTGAGAATGAAACCAGGTTGTTGGTTTTTGTTTGTTTTTGTTTTGTTTTTGCGGTGGGGTACTGGGGATTTAACTCAGGGGCACTCAACCACTGAGCCCCAGCCCCAGCCCTGTTTGGTATTTTATTTAGAGACAGGGTCTCACTGAGTTGCTTAGCACCTCACTTTTGCTGAGGCTGGCTTTGAACTCGAGATCCTCATGCCTCAGCCTCCTGATCTGCTGGGATTACAGGCGTGTGCCACTGCACTCAGCTGAAACCAGATCTTAAACTGTTAGTTTTCTAACTCCCGAGTCAGGACCCTGTTTGGGAACAGTCCCTTGAGTTTGCTGTTAGTAGGTACGGTTGCCTAAAAAGGCTTTCATTTCTGAGGACCGGCTCAGACCAGCCCAAACAAACCATTTTCAAAATTAGTTTGGGCCACAAGGGTCTTATAAAACTCATTTTAAAATGCAGCAGGATCCTCTTCTGCTCTCATTTTCATGGAATTGGAGTCTGCTTTCCCCTTCCTAAACAGAAGGAAGCTTGAAATGCACCTCTGAGACTAGGACAGGTGATAACACACCCAGTTTTCTGACCCACTCTCAGATGCTGTGACAAAGAAGAACCGTAGAAAGAGAAAGGTAAAAAAGCTGCATTGATAACTTCTGGGCTGATGATTACCCTCAGACCCTTCCTTTCTTTTCTCCTTCAAAGGAGGCCCAAGACTCCTGGGCAGACAGCGGTACCTGGAAAACTGTTACAGGCTCATGCCCAGATATGCGCAGTGTGTGCTTGCACATGTGGCTATGTGTATGGGCTAAGCATGTGTGCATGTGTGTGCATCTGTATGTTATACACAAGTGTGCACAGGGGTGTCTGTGCACATGTGTACACATAGGAGCATTTGTAGGAGAAGGCCAAGAACACGTTCGCAAGTCTGCTTCATCTCCAGAGGGGTGTTCCCTCCGGTCCTTCTAACCAAGGCCACATCCTTTTGCAGAGTGCTTAAGGGCAGCGAGTTGCAGCATAAGCAGCCGAGTGGGAAAGCCTCATCCAGATCCCAGACCCACACCTTACTCATGGGTTCTTGGCCAAATGATGTACCTCTCAAGGCCTTGTTTTTGCTGTCTGGAAAATGATCATTTAAAATAGTGCCTACACTTCACCTGGAAATTTAAAAATCATTATTAATGAGATAATATGTGTGAAACACAGCACAAGGAAGAGCACACGATAAGCACTCAAGAAATGAAAGCTGACGGTAGGCATGGTGGTGCACGCTGTAATCCCAGCAACTCAGGAGGTGGAGGCAGGGGGATTGCAAGTGTAAAGCCAGCCTCAGCAATTTAGCAAGACTTTGTCTCAAAGTGAGAAAATAAATAGGGCTGGATTTGATCCCCAGTAAAGAGAAAAAGAAGAGGTGGAGGGAAGACAGAGAAGGAAGGAAGGAAGGAAGGAAGGAAGGAAGGAAGGAAGGAAGGAAGGGAGGGAGGGAGGGAGGGAGGGAGGGAGGGAGGGAGGGGAAGGAAGGAGAAGGAAGGAGAAAAGAAATGCTAGCTATTATTATGATGATTCCTTTTTAACTCATGGTTGCAAAGAGAGGCTCAAAGGGAAACAGCTGGCTGTTTTCTAGCCCTGGGTGCTATACGTTTCACTTTTTCTCCTGTGAGGCCTCTGGCTCTTTTGGGGGTTTCTAAACCCACGTTGGAGGTCTGAGGCTCTGGGTGATTTCATATTCTTCCTCATCTTTTATCTCTCAAAAGTCCGGCTGCTCAGGTTTCCTCGGCACCACTCGACTGTCCTGGGATCCCCAGGGACCCTGTGTTTGGGCTGTCTTTGCTTCACAGGAGAACTGCCCAGATCCTAGTTGCCATCCAGCAGCCCTAGGATCCCCCAGGATCCTAAATTGCCAAATCACAGTGGACTAGGTCTGGGGCCAGTCGTGGCAGTGCGCAGCTCCAGGAGTCCCACCACAAAACCTTCCTTTGACCTGGGCCTTGAGAGCTCAGATGTCAGCTGAGTGGAAATCTCAGGGAAGAAAGCTCAGGCTCTGGGAATCTTCTTCATTCAATTATGCCCTCAAGGCTTCCTGTCCCATCTCCAAAAACAAATAAAACACTCATCTTTTGGGTTGTTGTGAAGTAGTTCAGGGTCAAATAGCCAGAGTTTAGATCGTTTGGGATTTAAATATTGATTCCATCCCTCACTTCCTCCGTGGTTCTAGCCTTCCCTGCCCCCCCCCCCCCTGGCAGGGCCTTGTGCCTGCAAGGCAAGCACTTTACCAACTGAGCTATACCCCCATACCCCCTGATTCTAACTTTTTTAAGTCTCAGTTTAAATGGTGATAGGATACTATTGTGCCTGCCTTGTGTGATTGTATAAGGATTGAATGAGACACCTCCCACACAGGCCTGGTGCTTGGCCCACCGCCTGCCCTCAGTACTGTTTCACTTCACTATTGCTAAGATGGCAGCCACATTGCATAGAGAGAGCAGTGGTCTTGGAGGCACACTTGGCCAGACATTGAGGTTTTTCTCTGTGAATCTTTGGGATCTCTGAACATGCCTCCTCATAGGCACCCAGAGAGGCTTCCCTGACTCAAGGAGGTCTAGATAGAAGGCGGAGTCCAATGCCTTCCAAGTGAGTTTGAGGAAAATTCCTTGTCATACAAAAGTGGTCCTCTTCCCAAAGAGCTCTCCTGGGGGAGGGGGAATGTCCCTGCCACCATTGCTTCTAGAGTCCCCTGAGTCTGGCCCTTCTATCTGTCCTAAGGAAAAGAAAGCCGGGGCTCTGGGTCAAGTATGAGCCACTACCTGGAGTAGGGTGGACTGGAGCAGGATGACACCCTGCCCTTCTCCTCCAAAGCCCTGGGCAGGGCTTCCCATCCAGAGGAAGCAGGCCCCATCAGCTTATCCTTGGGTGGAGTTTCCCGAAGGCAACTGTTTAAAGGCAAAACATTGTTCCCAAGTTCCGCTAGGTTTTCATATCCACCCTGCTGAGAACTCCTCCAAGAACAAAGTGAGATTTTAAAAAGCCCACGGAGTTACTTGGAGCCAAAGCCAATTAAAAGGAAGAGAAATATCTGGCCCAGTCTCAATTCCAAGGTGGTCTGTGCCTGGGTAAGAGCAGGGAGAAACCGTGGGACACAGACCCCAGCCCGGTTCTATTGTGTTTGGACAAAATACTTTCACAATGGGCCAATATTTTGTCTGTAAAATGGGTTGATAAATTTTGGGCCCCAGAAAGAAGCCTGGTATAGGGAAGACAAGAAGACATTCTTGTCCCTTTTGGTCCCAGCTTCGCAGCTACTGCCTGTGAGACCTTGACAAGTTCTTGTCCACCTCAGAGCCTCGCTTCTTTTATGGAGACACCCAAGCTGGGCTCTAGCCATCCTTGCAGTCCACACCTGTGTCAAGGTCATGGCTGCGGGGGTTGGGATGGGTATGAAGAGGAGGACGTGCTGGATGGATCCGAAGGATGGAAGCCTCTAAGAAGGCTTCCAGAAAGTCGAAGCAAACAAAGCTGTGTGCTCACTGCGACATCCTCTGTTCTGTTCATCAGCCAGGCTACATGGATCATAACTGTTTGTTGTTCAAATTTTAAGACAGCTGCCACATAAGCATGGCTCTGTAAGGTGGTAAGAAAAATGACCAGGGAAAGGCCATGTGGAGGCCAAGGGGCACTCATCATTGTACAAGAAACTTCTACCCTAAAGAGAAAGTGGCGTAGGTGAACTTAGGTCCCTTCCACTCCAGTTCAATGTGGGAAATATATAATGAGCCCCTACTGTGCGCTGGACCCACTGTGCTGACTGGGGCTGAGGTGGGCCTGGAGCTGGGGCTGGTGAATGAACAGCCCTGTCTTCAAAGCACTCAAGGTCTCCCCACCCAGATGGTTTACGTCTGCTGACTACATCTCCATGTGGTTCCTTCCCGGGTCCCTTGCTGGTCCTGGAGCACAGGTCCAACCACAGCCTGTTATTTCTTCAATCTAGACTGGATAACTGAGACATGGGACTTGCCTCCATGGCCTTCCCCTTTCCCCTTTAGATTCCTCCTTTTTCCTTTGAGTACTGTCAAGATCCTATCTCCCAAACCTGGCTTCCCCAAACCAATAATTCTCATTTAACAGACACTTGGAGGAAACTAACTATATCAGGCCTGGTCTCTGCCCACAGGTGTTTAGCCCAGTCAATAAGGGCCCGCTGACGCAGCCTTGACCAGCAAACACTTTTGGACACACTTAGGGCTCTCTCTGCCCAGGTTCTATTTAGTCCCTACAAGTGGGGCTAATGACCAGCATTGTGAGTTCCCCATGACCATGGAGGCTTAAGATGTCACTCTGGGATGAGCTAAGACCCCACAGTGGAAGAACTTTCCCTAGAGGCAAGACTGAATTCCAGTACCACCTGGGTACTTAATTTACATGCCTTCAAGGATATATTTCTAACCAAATAAATGAGAAAAATAGAGAAGAAAAATAGGAATTGAAAATGAGATTCTGCATGCTGTTCCAATCTATGTGTGTGTGTCCTTTTGTGACTGACCCTACTGATGGTCATCAATCTCCCCAATTCTTTCTTGCTGGCCAAGATCCTGTTTTTCCCTCTGTTCATCTTCCAGGTTTCCCATGTGTTCAGAGAAAGTTGAGACCCTTCCCAACCATGGGGCATCTTGATTAGTTAACCTTCAAGACAACTTTGATAATTCTGTGCTCTTTTTCCATGAATGATTTAGGAATGGGGTTTTGGCTTTTTGTTTTTGTTTTTGAGATGGGATCACTGTGTTGTGAGTTGGCCCCTGAGCTTAAGAGATCTTTCTGCCTCAGTCTCCCAAGTAGCTGGGGCTACAGGTAAATACCACTGTGTCAGGTTTATGTTGCATTTTGACCAATGGAATTTTGGGGGTCAGATTGAATGAGTGTTTGGGTGAGGGTGCTTTTGTGGAAGGCATCTTTACTCTTAAAAATAGGTAAAGGAGCTGGGCACAGTGGCACATGCCTGTAATCCCAGTGGCCTGGGAAGCTAAAGCAAGAGGATCAGGAGTTCAAAGTCAGCCTCAGCAACTTAGCAAGGCCCTAAGCAACTTAATGAGGCCCTGTCTCAAAAACTGGGGATGTGGCTCAGTGGCTAAGCACTTTTGGGTTCGAACCATAGTTTGGGGAAAAAAAAAAAACAAGTAAGGGAAGAGAATCAGAGAATCAGAGAATCATCCCTTTTCCTGCTTCTGGACATTATTTTGATGCATGGAATGGCAGTGTCCATTTTGGTATCATAGAGGAAAGACAAGAGAATTACAGAGGTCAGCTGAGGCCACTGGACCACTGACTTAGCCATGTGCCATCCACCCTGTCTTTGGACTTCTTGTTCCATGAACCAATCAGTCCTCTGCTGTTTAAGGCACCATTAAATGGTCTTTATATTTCCTGTGACCAAAAGCATCCTCAACAATGTACCCCAGTATGAGGGCGACTAGGGAGATGCTAATCTGCGGTTCCCACAGTTGGGCTCAGCTCCTGTGTCTCTCACAGCCTGAGTGTCAACAAACCATGCGAAGTCTCGAGTTTGGAGATGTGTGTTTTTTATACAACGTGATCCCGCGTACAAGCCAACAGCAGCATCTTGTCCGTAACAGAAGAAGGAGGTCTGTTTTGAGACTAGAACAAACAGTGACTCCACTGGGCTCCTGGGAGACTTAAGGAATGTTCAGGGCGGTTTTGCTCGTGCAGCCTTTTGCCTTTTGTCTACAGAAACTAAACCCTTCATGGGATGCACATGGACTGTGCAGTGGAAGCAGAGAGTGGTCCCCAAGGAGAAGGAAGTAGGGACCACTGTAACCTGATTGAACTCTCTATAATGGGAGCTGGAGGCTGATGGAGAAGGCTAGTGTGGGAGGGTTCCTTCCTCTCAAAAGTGGGGTCTAGGTTATGCTCTGTCATGAACAACTCCCAATTCCATGCTTTAAAACAGTGAAGCTTTAGTTCCCACTCATCCTCCATGCCCATTTGTGAGCTGGCTGTCATTACCCTATTCCTAGGACTTTGGCTCAGAATTGCCATTATCAGCTGGGCACCTGTAATCCCAGGCTCAGGAGCCGGAGGCAGAAAGATGGAGAATTCAAAGCCAGCTTCAGCAACTTAGCAAGGCCCTAAGTAACTCAGCAAGATCCTGTCTCTAAATAGTAAAGTATATATATAAAAAAGTGCTGGGGTGCTGGGGCTGTAGCTCAGTTGGTAGAGTGCTTGCCTTGCATGCACAAGGTCCTGAGTTCAATTCCTAGCACCACAAAAGGTGGGGAGGGGGCGCGCTGGGATGTGGCTCAGTGCCAAAGCACCCTTGGGTTCAATCCCTGATACCAAAATGCCATATGGTTATTCATTTTGCCCAATGTATGTGTCTGTATGGGTCAGACCTACTAACATGGCTTAAACCAAGAGTAATGATTAGTCTGTTAATGCAAAACACATCAGGGAAATAATCTATTTATGTAGGAGCAGAGATTTCTGTCCCAGAAATTTGAGAAGAAGACAAAGCCCACAATGTCTTTGCAGGAATTTCTAAGGCATGTCACCAAACTCCTCTGACCCAATTTCTGAAACCTGGTCGGAGTCTATTTGCGCCTTGCAGTGAATTACAGTCCAAAGATCTTGAGTAATTCATTATGCAAATATCTAGTAAAACGAGGCTTTTAAGACCCAGCATTTAAAATAAGGACATGTAACCAATGCTAATATATTAAAATTTAGTTAATTTCATACTAGTTTATTTAAATATCATGTAAGTTCAAATGATTGTTAGTATTTTATCACCTGGCCGGTTGATTCATATTAGAAACGCTAGTGTAGCAAACTTACTCACCTCTGTATTCGTTTTGTTTTGGTGCTGGGGGCCTTGTGTGTTAAGCTGTAAACTACCAACCCCTGGGCTACATCCCCAGCCCTCTGGTTTCTTAGCTTAGCACAGTGTTGGTAAATATGTCTTGTGGGGCAAATCTGGCCCACTGCTTGTTTTGATAAATAAAGTTTTATTGGAATCTAGCTGTGCCTGTTCGTTTATGTTGTCAATGACTGCTTTTACTCTATAAAGGAGGCTTGAGAATTGGCAACAGAAAAGATAAGACTAAGCCAGGGTGGACATAAGTTAAATTATAAAAACTAAAGATTAAAGGAGAAAAAAGTAGTTTAGCAGTTCATGCTGCCTACTTCTTTTTTTAGGGGTGGGGGTACCATGGATTGAACTCAGGGGCACTCAACCACTGAGCCACATCCCCAGCCCTATTTTATATTTTATTTAGAGACACATTCTCACTCAGTTGCTTAGCGCCTCACCATTGCTGAGGCTGGCTTTGAACTTGCGATTCTCCTGCTGGGATTAAAGGCGTGCATCACCACGTCTGGCCCATACTGCCTACTTCTAAGAGAACCTTTTGTTCTTCATAACTAGATAACATTATGTCACTGATTCATAAGGAGTTTAAATTAGTTCTATGGGTTAGGACACCAGAATTATTAGTGTCCATTTTCATCTAAGATATTTATTCTCTTAACATTCTTGGTCCTGTTGAAACATTTCAGTATTCAAAAATACTGCAATGATGATACTCAAGAGAAAAGCCATTATCATGTGTATGCTGGTCATTATGATCTGTGTGGTACAATTTTTTAAACTATCATGTCCTTCAAAAACAAAACAAAACAAACAAACAAAAAAGACAAGACCACAAAGCCTAAATATTCACTATTTGGCACACAGTAAAGTTTCTCAGTCCTGAATTAATGTAATATGAGACTGTTGGAATTTTGGAATTTGGGTTATTCACACAGGTCTACGGGTCTCAGATGAATATTAGTCTTGAGTTATCCTTAGGGAAAATTATTTGTTAAAGAAATCAGTGATGTAAACAAATAATGCATGCAGTTTTGCCTAAAAAAATAATCTTTTAATATTTCATGTTCTAAGCACTCATTTATAAAACAGTTATAATACCAGTTATAAATTCATATGGGCTGGGATGTAACTCAGTGGTAGAGTGCATGCCCAATATGTGAGGTAAGACCCTGGGTTCAATCCGCAGCACTGGGTGGGGGGGGGGGGAATATATATATATATATATATATCTTCTTCTTAAAGTCGACCCTGAGAAATTGAAGTATTCTTTATTAGCCTTTAAGGAGATGACTTTACTTGTAATACATTGAAAGTCATTACTTCAAACTTTTCACTAAGGCCATCCCAGCTCTATTTACCTTATCATGTCTGGATTAGTGCAGCTTTATTAAATTGTGTTCCTTCAGAACAACAGCACCTGATCTCTTCTTTGAGGTCAGATAGAAGAAAACCTTTCATTTTTCCAGATATCCATTCTTGGACAACTTTAAGAAGAAAGAAACACTAGCTCCCCATGAGATGTGCAGGGAAAATGCATATAGATTTAAAAGTGATAGTAAACTCTTAAAAGTGACGAGAAACTCTCAGACCTTTCCAGGGGGTATGTGGAATTGAGAACAGGGAATTATCTGGAGTCATTTCTACTGAGTGTTGACGTAGCTGTGTATGCTTCTGTTCTGGGATTCACTTTAAGGCCCATGTGAGACCTCAGTATGAGGCCTGGATGTTGGAGGAGTTCATTCCAACCCCTTCTGCAACATCTGGGGTAGGAACAGAATCTGTAAAATTTAGGATTTTTAAAAAATTGTACCATACTGATCATCACATTTTTGAATAATGAAGTCCAAAATTGGAGATTAGATAAAAACAGAAGAGGTGCTAACTGACCACACTTCCAGAAGAAAACTTTCCCAGTAACCCCCAGGTAGGTAAGTGGCCACGGGTCACCATCTGTTTCCTTTCATACAGGCATGGAATCTACCAAAGGACATCTATGTGTCTTTCCATGTCTGCTGAATCTACTTGGCTCAAATGGACTTATTTTTTTCCCCAGGGGTCGGATGGCGAAGTGTGCTGCTAACAGGAGATGAGACAGGCTCAGGTGCCCCAGAAACATCCAGCCCAGACATGACTCTGAAGGTAAGGGATCTTTCTCAGGTGGATCCTCCAAATGTACCCTTAGAGCGATGGAGGCCTCTGCAGGCTTCTCTGGGGCAGAATGAGCCTCGCCCTCCACCTGCTGGGCTCTCTGTCTCTATTCACTGATGTCTCTCAGTGAGACACCGGGACATAGAATTTCCTGAATTCTGGTACTAGATTGGGAAACCACTTGAATGCCAGAATCTAAGACACGATTTCCAATGGGCCTGTTGTGGGGTCTTCAGTGAACATCAGTCTGTACGTAGGCTATTTGCAATTGGTAACCCCGGTTGGGACAGTGAAGCAAATCTGAAAATTCTGAGCTGAGAAATCAGGCCCCACTGTGCATTATGAAGAAAGGTCAGAGAGGCATGAAGTAACTTTGATCTCGACTCAAGATTTCCAGTGATGTCAGCGGGAAGGCAGCTCGTGGGCCATTTCAGCTAGAATGCTAATGTCCAAAGGTTTGCAAAATGACTCATCTGGGAATCAACTAAATTATCACTGCTCAAGTTAAATGCTTGAAATTGGTAACCATTGCCTAGATTAAGGAACCCCTAGTAAAAGTTATCAGAGCCTCGACCACTTCCCTTCTATTACTGGTTTCAACATAAAAGAGTGGGCCTCCTCTATGGAATTCTGTGTTTTAGTAAACAAAGTCCGGGGGTGGGAGAACTTTCTCACATCTTTGTTTGAATGATTAGAATTTTAATATATGCGACTTCTGAATATTTCTTTGAAAAACAGAAAGTAATGTCCCTTTTGAAATTGGGATAGAACAGATGTTTCTCTCCTGGAATTATTAGAAGTTATACAAGATAGATTAATTTAAGTTTTTTTTTTTTTTTTTTTTGTAACATGCAGGCTGAACTAGTAATGTTATCTATGTTAGAAAGTTCAAGGCAGAAATTAAATGTGAGATTAAATGAAAAACAGGACAGTAGCCTGATTGGTCAAAAAGGCAACTAACCTACATAACAACCATCCATGCTGATAATTCATTTTGCCTGTCATTGTGTTTAGCAGGGTTTGCAATATTATAAGTTGCAATGGTATATTGGTGCTGTGTTGACTGTTAAGGCAAATCCTGAACTAGTTTGAGTCTAGGATTGGTGTTGGGCAAAAGGCAGATGGGTGCCAACAGTGAAACCCGATGAGTTTAGATTTGCTATCTCAGAATCTGTTATCTTTTTGAGAATTTTTTTCAGAGGGTGCCGAGGATTCAAACCAATGATCTTGTGTACCCTTAGAGCGATGGAGGCCTATGCAGCCTTCTCTGGGGCAGAAGGAGCCTCACCCTCCACCTGCTGGGGTTCTCTGTCTCTATTCACTGATATCTTTCAGTGAGACACCCAGGTATAGAATTTCCTGAATTCTGGTACTGGATTGGGAGGCAAGCACTCTTCTTGGGCTATATCTCCAGCCCAAGAACTGGTTTTTGTGAGATGTGTTTCTGGTATAGCTGCAGATGTGGTATGTATGGGTGGACAAATAAATGATCAGAAAGATGGGAGTTGGTTTTTATAAAAGCAAATGATACCAGGTGTGGAGATGCACACTTGTAATCCCAGCTACTTGGGAGACAGAAGCAGGAGAATCTCAAGTTCAAAGCTATCCTTGGTGACTTAGCAAGACCCTTAGTAATTTAGCAAGACCCTATCTCAGAATAAAAAATAAAAAGAACTGGGGCTATATAGCTCAAAGTTGGAGCATTTGCCTAGAATGTGTGAGGCCCTGGGTTCAATCCCCAGCACTGTGAGCCCCAACAAATAACAACAACAAAACATTAATAGCAATAGAACTTGGTTTATCAGGGCTGGGGATATAGCTCAGTTGGTAGAATACTTGCTTCACATGCACAAGGACCTGGGTTCAATCCCCAGCACCACAAAAAAAAAAAAAAAAAAAAAAAAAGAACTTGATTTATCGATACTTCTCAAGGAGAAGGAATATCCACAGAAATTATACCTTTACTTCTTCCACTTTGATCTTCTTCTGATAGACATATCTATTTTAACGCTAACAATTATTCTTTCTGAAAAAAATTGTACTTTGTTCTTATTTTTTTAAAATCATGATCATCTGAGTCAGGTGAGGTAGCGCATGCCTGTAATTCCAGTGATTCTGGAAGCTGAGGCAGGAGGATCTCAAGTTCTAGGTTCTAGGCCAGCCTGGGCAACTCAGGAAGACCCTCTTTTTTTTTTTTTTTTGGTAGTAGTAGTAGGGATTGAACCCAGGGGTACTTAACCACTGAGCCACATCCCACCCCTTTTTATTTTTTATTTGAGACAGGGTTTCACTAAATTGCTTAGGATCTTGCTAAGTTGCTGAGTCTGGCCTCAAATTTGTGATCTGCTACTGCCTCCTGAGTCACTGGGATTAAAGTCTTGTGCCCCATTTCCAGCTAATTCTGTCTCAAAATAAGCTAAAAAGGGCTGGAGGTATATAACTCAGTGCCCCTGGGTTCAATCCCCACACCAAACCAAACCAAACCAAATAAACAAAAATATCATAATTAACTGAATGTAGTTTTAGCTACTACCTGTAGTGGTTTTTTTTTTTTTAATATTTATTTTTCAGTTTTTCGGTGGACAGAACATCTTCATTTTCTTTTTATGTGGTGCTGAGGATCGAACCCAGCGCCCCATGCATGCCAGGCGAGCACGTTACTGCTTGAGCCACATCCCCAGCCCCTACCTGTAGTGTTTTAGTACTATGTTTTATTTTGAAATAGCAAAGTCATGCTTCTAAAAATATATACAATGTAGATAAGTGAATTCTTAAGCAAACCTGTCATTCTAAGGAATATTAATAATAAGTATATATATTATTTTTTAGTTGTTGATTAACTTTTATTTTATTCATTTATTTATATGTAGTACTGAGAATCAAACCCAGTGCCTCACACATATGAAGCAAGCACTCCACCACTGAGCCACAACCCTGGCATAAGAGTAGTTATATTTAAAACACCTTCTAAACACACTGAAGTAGGTAGGCACACCACATGGGCCTGCCTTTGTTTTTTGAGGTGCTGGGGTCCAATTCAGGGCCTTGCAAGCATTCGGCTACTGAGCTACATCGCAGGCTGCTTGACAGTTTTAAATGATTCGGCTTAGTGGCTTGAATTGCAAAACACCACTCCCCCACCCTCAAAAAGATATGTCCAAGTCCTAACTCCTGGTACCTATGAATGTGACCTTATTTGGAAAAACAGTCTTTGCAGATATAATTAAGAATCTTGAGATGAGATCACTCCACATTAACTGGGTGATGTTAAATCTAATGACTTGTGCCCTAATAAAATAGAAGGAAGTGGATATGCGTGGAAAAGGCCTTGTAAGGAGACAGAGACAGAGATTGTAATTCTGCAGCCCAAGCCTAAAACCCAACCGAGGGCTGGGGGTGTCAGTCAGTGTCAGGGAGCTTGCTCAGTGTATGTAGGGCCCTCCCCCAAATGAACAAACAAATGGAGTCACCAATAGCCAGAAGAGGCAAGGAAGAAGTCTCCAATAGACCTCTTAAGGGAACGTAGCTCCGCTCATACTCTGAACTGTTGGCTTCCAGAACTGTGAGAAATAAATTTCTGTTGTGTCAAGTCACTAAGTTTGTGCCACTTAGTTATGGCTGCACTAGGAGATTAATACTAGGACTTTTCCAAGAGTCACTCCAACTTTTTTGTGTGTTTGTTTGTTTCAGTTGCTATCTATATATTTTGAAGTGTTGGGAAGGGAACCCAAGCCTTGTCCATGTGCTCTACCACTGAGCGCCACCCTGTCCTCACCTACTCTTTTGATTACTAAGGCCACGGAGGTTGGTGAACCAATATTCTGCAGATTCCTCTCTACTACCTGATTTCACCCTGCTCACCCTTTACAAAGCTAATTTTACCTGCTCTTGTTTTAGGAGAACCAGTAGGTCTTTTTCAGTTTGTATCATCACCACTCACTAGAAGAAAAAGGTAGTCTTATTTCAGGGCAGCTTCTGTACTGTATCTTGTTCTGTTTTGCTGCTTGTCCAGACACTGATGAACTAACTAATGAAGAAATAAAAGGTTGGATCAGTATTTTGTTAAACTTGCCGGACTGTGAAATCACTTGCAGTGAAAGAAGGAAAGAAAGAAGTAGGTGGGGATACAGTGCAGTTGGTAGAGTGCTTGCCTCACCTGCACAACCCCCTAGGTTCAATCCCCAGCACCACCAAAAAAAAAAAAAAGAAAAAAGAAAAAGAAAATTTTCCAGGATCCTTTCAACAGAAAATCTGAGCCTAAGAATTAGCACCTTTTGTGGGGGAATCAGGGCTGAAGATCACCCCAGGGCCTCCCTCATACTAGGCAAGTGTTACTGCTGAGCTCCATCCCCAGCCCCCAAAATTAGCTTTTTTTTTTTTGGACAAAGAGTACCAGGGATTGAACCCAGAAGTACTTCACCACTACACCACATCCCCAGCCCTTTTTATTTATCAATTTTTATTTTGAGACAGGGTCACACTAAATTGTTTAGGCTCTGACTAAATTGCTAAGGCTGGCTTTGAACTTGTGATTCTCCTGCCTCAGCCTCTGAAGTGTTGCTGGCATTATAGGCGAGTGCTACTGCACCCAGCTAAGAATTAGCATTCTCAAATGCTAAGTGCCTCTATAGTTCCAGCTACTTGGGAGGCTGAGGCAGAAGAATCACTTCATCACAGAAGCTTGAGACCAGACTATGCAATATAGCAAGACCTCATCACAAGAAAGAGAGAGAGAGAGAAAGAGAGAGAGAGAGAGAGAGAGAGAGAGAGAGAGAGAGAGAGAGAGAGAGAGAGGAGGGAAGGAGGAAAAGCAAGTTAGCATTTTTTCTAAGGCTTGATTGCTTCTGGAAATCCTTGCCTTAGCATCCTGCTGATCTTGCCTCTCTAGTTGTCCAACTTGTTACCAGAGTCAGGATATTTTGAGTCCCCCAACTCCAGCACCAGGATGACATGCAAATTCCTGAAGCATTCCATATTTAAAACAAAAGACAAGGGCTGGGGTGTAGCTCAGCGGTAGGGTAACTTGCCTGGCCTAGGGCCTATTCAATCCCTAGCATTGCAAAAAAGAAAGAAATGGGATGGGGGGAAAAAAATAAAAAAGCATGGCTTTTACTCAGTGCTTCTTGGATCTTCCTTCTCTCCTTCCCTTGGTTAATTTTCTTTGGTTCAAATATTCCCTCCTCCTTCAGCACTTTCTGGGCAGCATTGCTAGTCCTTCTCCTCCATAGCCAGACACATAAAGAACCTAGATGTCATTACATAATATCCAGCCTCTCCCCTGCCAGGAAGCCACTTCCATCAGGGCCAGAGTCCCCAGCGTTTGGCCCGATGTCCAACACATGTGTGCAGTCTTCTCTATTGAGAAAGCAGATGCGCATCCACCTTCACCTTGGCTGCACTAGGCCCATCTTAGGCTTTTCTCAGGCTGGCTGCCTCTGTTCCCACTCGGGGTCTTCCTCTTGCTGCCCCACTTCTGACTTCCCCTCGAAGGCCACTTTGCTCTGTTTGGTTGTTCACTTAGCAGCTCTAAATTACAGCTCCTTTCTTTTTCTCTCCCTTTTTTCTTTTTACTGCTTTGGTTTTCTTAATACACTTTTATTAATGTATATTGTTTTCATACTGTGAAGTTCCCCCCTGTAAGTGTATGATTCAATAATCCTTAGCAGATTTACCAACCATCACCAGTTCTAGAACATTTAACAAGATCCTTCGGTCCCTACTCCAGCCCCAGGCGGTGGACTCATGCAACCTGTGGTCTTTTGTGTCTGGTTTAGCACATATTTTGTTTTGTTTTGTTTTGTTTTTTCAAGTTTATCCATGGCATAGCTGCTGTCACTATCCTTTCCATTCCTGTTAATGTTGGCCAATATTTCGTTTCTGAGTATGCCACTATTTGGGTACCCCCAACACTGCTGATTTTTTGTGATGCTGCGGGCTCAAACCCACGGCCTGGCACACGACAGTCAAGTGCTCCATCACTGAGCTACACCAGCAGTTCTGGGTCATCTTTTTATTTATTTATTTAAATTGTTTTTAGTGGTAGATGCACACAATATCTTTATTTTATGTATTTTTTCTTATGCAGTACTGAAGATGGAACCCAGTGTCTCACACATGTAGGCAAGTGCTCCGCCACTGAACCACAGCCTCAGCCCCTATAATTTTATCATTTTTGTCCATTCACAAGTTGATAGACTTTGGGCTGTTTCTACTTTCTGTCAGTAACGCTTCCACGAACAGGTACATGTGGCTCTTTGGGTGGACATATTTCTCACTGGACTTGAAATTCCTGGGTCATGGGCTGGGGCTGGGGCTCAGTGGTGGAGCACTTGCCTAGCACATGTGAGGCACTTGGTTCAACCCTCAGCACCACATAAAAATAAATAAATAAAATAAAGGTATGTGTCCACCTACAACTAAAAAATATTTAAAAAAAAAAGAAAAGAAAAGAAAAGAGGGGCTGGAGATGTGGCTCAAGCGGTAGTGCGCTCGCCTGGCATGCATGTGGCCTGGGTTCGATCCTCAGCACCACATACAAACAAAGATGTTGTGTCCGCCGAATACTAAAAAGTAAATATTAAAAAAAAATTCTCTCTCTCTCTCTCTCTCTAAAAAAAAAGAAAGAAATTGCTGCATCATGTGGGTAACTCTGTGTTTAATGTTTGAAAAACCATCAACTACATTTTCTACTGTGTCTGTACCATTTTACACCCTACCAATAATGCATGGGTATAAAGTAACCATCCTGGTGGATATAAAGTATCTCATTGTGGCTTTGATTTGTATTTCTCTGGTGTCTACTTGAATATCTTTTCTCTTTTCATGTGCTTCTTGGCCATTTTGTATGAGGTTAGTGTTTGTGTATATGTGTGCTAGGGTTGAACTCAGGGCTTCCCATATGCTCAGCAGGTGTTCTACCACTGAGCTCCACACCCACCACCTTTGCAGGTCATTAAAAAAAAATATATATATATATATATATAGTTATAGTTGGACACAATACCTTTATTTCATTTATTTATATGTGGTTCTAAGGATTGAACTCAGTGCCTCGCACGTGCTAAGCAAGCACTCTACCGCTGAGCTACAACCCCAGCTGTGGCAAGCCATCCATGGGCTGTGTGTTGAGCTATGTGAATTGGAGCTATATGAGGGGACAGGCCTGGCATTGGACGCTGATTGGGCTGTGGAACTCAAGTGTGCCTTTCCTCTCTCTGCCCGTGATCCCACATAGCACCTGAGATGGGTGTGACTTACCAAGATGTCAATCAATCTGCTGACTACCAGACATCACAAAGTCCACCTTTGAAACAGTATCCCCTGCCTTATTTGGTGAAGAACATTCCATCGAATCGAATCTGCTTTGTGGGTCTTCCCTATAAAATAAAGAGATTCTGGGTGTACGCTCTCTTGCCTTCCAGCGTGGAAGAGGACCCTTGAGGTCACAGAGCAGTCCCACCCGTGATCTGAGAAACTCATGTCCATGATGTCCGTGATTTCTTCGCCGTTTTCTTAGTTTAATGTTGTAGCCATCTCTTTTGAACCCAGCTCATTTGGTCTGTGCCAGCACCTGGCGAGACCCAGCCCTGCAGATAATTTTTTAATGGCTTGATTGCTTTTGTTTGCCATAATTTGTGCATTTTTTTACAGCAAAGCACCCTCTCTTTGTCTCATTGCAAGTTCTCAAAATTTTCTGCTGGGCATGGTGGTGCACACCTGTAATCCCAGTGGCACGGAAGGCTGAAGCAGGAGGATCCTGAGTTCAAAGCTAACCTCAGCAACAGCGAGGTGCTAAGCAGTTAGGTGAGACCCTGTCTCTAAATAAAATACAAAATGGGGGTGAGGATATGGCTCGGTGGTCAAGTGCCCCTGAGTTCAATTCCTGGTACCAAAAAAAAAAAAGAAAAAAAAGTTTTCTGAGTGAGGAACTTTGTTCTTGACTAAAGTGGGAGGGGGCACTCAGCTCATCCTTTCCCTGTCTCAAAATAAAATATAAAAAGGGCTGGGGATGTGGCTCAGTGGTGAAGCATCCCTGGGTTCAATGCCCAGTACCCCAAACAAACAAACAAACCTAATACATGTTAAAGAAATACCTGTATGATTAAAATGTTGTAATTGCGCTGTCATTCTAATCAAATATAGAAAGTAATCCCCTCGTGCTGTCTTTACCTTGCCCTCTTCTGTGTATAGTAAGACTAAAAATTGTGTTTGTAAAGAGAAGCACAAAAAATCCTAGAATAGCAGAATTTTTCTGGGAAAGGAGCCTGTATTCACATACACTATTTTCTGTCTGGTGCTTAAGCAAGAAGCAAGGTTGATAACCCTTCAGGCACACTGGAGATTCCTCCTGCCATAGAGTCACTGGAAAAGGGCAGGTTTCCTAATCCAGAAGGCAGGGAAAGCCATGTTATTTCCTAACATGTTGCTTTCTGTACGTAAAACTTCTTGCTGGGAGAGAGGCTGTTCTCCTGGAAGGACAGATGTTCTCCTTTACAAAAGGGGGAAAGCATTTCAGCTCTTTCGGTGGCCATTAGAGGCCACAGGTTAGAGCTTTCTTTGGCTTTGGCTTTAAGAAGCCTTTCTGCTGAAAGCCTTTTGTTGCCAGAGGTGGAGAACTAGTTGCCCTTTGTATTTTATGATGACGGCATTAGGAAGGATTCTTTGGGGCTGGGGCTTTGGACAAAAAGATGCATTTGGGACCAGAAGTCCTTCCTACGCTGGTACTTACATAAAGATCGCTCTAAATTTGCTTCTTGGCCAAAGGAAATATTTTATTGCAGATTCTTTTTTGAAGAAAAGAATACTTAAATCCTTTTAGGTTACTGAATCTCAGAGGAGGTTGCTAATGGTGGGTAAGAGGCAGACCAGTATTATATGGGTTAATTTTCAGGATATCCTTTAAAAAAATACACCTTTGGGCTGGGATTGTGGCTCAGCGGTAGAGCACTTGCTTAGCACAGGTGGGACCCGGGTTCAATTCTCAGCACCACATTAAAATAAATAAATAAATAAAGGCATTGTGTTGTGTCCATCTACAAAAAAGATTCTCTCTCTCTCTCTCTCTCTCTCTCTCTCTCTCTCTCTCTCTCTCTCTTTAAAAAAAAAAGATACAGCTTTGGTAGGGCTGGGGCTGGGGCTCAGTGGTTAAGTGCTCGCTTAGCATGTGAGAGGTATTGAGTTCCATTCTCAGAACCACATAGAAATAAATTCATTACATAATAAAGGTCCAGGGCTGGGGATGTGGCTCAAGTGGTAGTGCACTTGTCTGGCATGCTTGCAGCCCGGGTTCAATCCTCAGCACCACATACAAAGATGTTGTGTCCGCCGAGAACTAAAAAATAAATATTAAAAATTCTCTCCCTCTCTCTCTAAAAAAAAAGAATTAATAATAATAATAATAATAATAATAAAGGTCCACTGACAACTAAAAAAGTATACAAAAAAAAAAAAAGGTAGCAGAATACAACAGTCACTAATATGGCAGTATGTAAAAATGTGGATGTGTAACCGACGTGATTCTGCAATCTGCATTTGGGGTAAAATTGGGAGTTCATAACCCACTTCAATCTAATGTATGAAATATGATATGTCAAGAGCTTTGTAATGTTGTGAACAACCAATAAAAAAAAGTATACAAAAAATAAAATACACCTTTGGGGCTGGGGGTGGAGCTTAGTGGAAAAGCACCTGCCTACCAGGGGAGAGGTGCTAGCTAGGTTCTATCTCCAATATCACAAAACAAAACGAAAACAAATAATTTTTAAACTAAAAGAAAGATTAAAAATACACATTTTAAAGGAAATGGAGATGAAAGTTTCCATTGTAAACTATAATATACCATGTCAACGTTGGTTATTTATTATCCCAATATGCTACATCTTGTTTGTCAAATAAATGAACTCATAGCCATCAGCAACTCTCCATTATTATGTACAGATGCGAATATTGCAGGCAAATGAAAGATCTCAGGTACCTTCTCCCCTGGCCCTTTTGTTTTTTCACTGTGTTCCCTTCCCACCGATAAAAGCCAGCACTGATCAAGTGTTTGCACTGATCTGAGGACTATGCTAGACCCTGACATGCAACACATAATCTTCAAAACAGCCCTGCTAAGGAAGAACTGTTGTGAATCCCATTTTGCAGAAGTGGTGACTGTGGCATGGTAAAGCAAAGTAATTTACTCCAGACCCTAAAGCCAGGTGTGCTGGAGCCAGGTTTTAAACCCAGGTGGAAAGACACTTCTTTTTTCTTTTCAGTAGTGGGGATTGAACTCAGGGGCACTGGACCACTAAGCCACATCCCCAGCCCTATCTTGTATTTTATTTAGAGACAGGGTCTCACTGAGTTGCTTAGCGCCTCATTTTTGCTGAGACTGGCTTTGAACTCACTATCTTCCTGTCTCATCCTCTCAAGGTGCTGGGATTACAGGTGTGTGCCACTGTGCCCAGCACTGGAAAGACACTTCTGTATTTGGGTATTAACGTATGCACATCCATGTTTTTATTAGCTAAATCAGGAGAGCTCCAAGGATGGGGCAGGGGTAGCTTAGCCAGATAAAATATTGGTCACCAGTGCCTAAAGGTGTAGCTCAATGGTAAAGTGTGTGTCTAGCATGTGTGAAGTCCTGAGTTCAATCCCCTATGCTATCAGAAAAATGCTAGACACCAGGTTAAGCTTGAATTCTAGATAATCAATGAAAAAAGTTTTAACTTTAGTATGCCCCTTGTATTGCACCAGACATACTTGTACTAAGAAATTGTTGTTTACCTAAAGTTCCAATTTAACTGGGTGTTGGGTATTGGTATTTGCCAAGTCTAGCAGACACAGAGAGGAGGGATGAAGGGAACAGATAAATGTGTTCGTATTTTGATCATTGTAGTCTGTCTGGTATTATTTGTGAGTTTAGATTCCTTTCTCTCTTTCTCTTTCTTAGCCATGGCTTCCCTCCCCTCCCATTTCAGGGATGACAGTTACTAAAGGACAAGTTACAATTTGGTATCAAGATCTTAGTTGGCTTTATTTCCAGTTCTTCTCAGCCTGGCAACACTCATTCCATAAAGTGGAATAAGTGTTATAGTTGGCTGAGAAGATGGTTTTGTAGACAGAGAAGGGCTACAAAAAGCAGGAACAGGGGACTAAAGCAGATGGGTCATTTCAGGGATATTTTTTAAGGTGGGGACGAGAGACAGAACCATTTTGTAAAAATCAAAGCAGAGGGAGATTTCTTGTCATGCTGATGGGCCTTTTAGGGAAATTTGGCCATCTTTTGCTAAGTTTTCTTTTTTGCTATTAGTATGTGCCCCACCCCATAACATGACTTTGCTGAAGCCTGTTCTAGAATCTTTATTTCAGCTGGGCTATCATTATTGGCCTGATTCATTTTCTGCAGATAGTTAAAATGTTGATGAAATATTCTTATGATTTTACCAATTCTATGAATTGGTAACATTCCCTGGCTCTCAGCAGTCACCTCCTAAAATAGATGGCACTGGCCTGGATATTCCCAGCAAAAGTTCCGAAACATTCACAAATATTTCCTGAACACATCAGTGTATTTCCTTCTACGCACGTTTGGAGTGTTCCAACGGTGGGAATGACTAATGAGGTAAAGCCCTAGAAACTGTCTCACTCTTATCTCACAGGTCAGAGCCCACCTTCAAATATTCTTGATTTCTCAGGCTGGGGATACAGCTCAGTTGGTAGAGGGCTTGTTTTGCATGCACAAGGCCTTAGGTTCAATCCCAACACCACACACACACACACACATACATCCCTGATTTCTCAAGACTGATTGTCTCCAATCCAGCTGTGTGTGTGTGTGTGTGTGTGTGTGTACCTGTGTACCTGGGACTGACTGAACTCAGAGGTACTCAGCCACTGAGCCACAACCCCATCCCTTTTTATTTTTTGAGACAGGGTCTCACTAAGTTGCTTAGGGCCTCACTAAGTTGCTGAGGTTGACCTTGAACTCTTGATCCTCCTGCCTCAGTCTACTGAGTTGCTAGAATCATAGATATGAGCCAGAGCTCATTTGTACATACCTGGGTCTACAACTTCTGATGGAATAAGCCAAGCAAACTAAACACAGGTCCTACTGATGCAAACCACTAGTCTGTAGTGTAATTAAAAGATGGTTTCCATTTAGGTGGGGAACCTGTCTGCCTACCCGCTTAATATATGAAAAAAATGATTGTGTTCCTGAGGGTCCCAAATGATCAGAAATGATTTCTGAAAAGCTGGGTGGAACTTGAATAGTCATTTATGATAGGCCTTGTCCTTCTAAAACAAGTCAGGTAGCGGAGGCTTCTTACATCTTTAGCATAATTCTTGGAAGTATCTGTTGGATTCCTAGGAAGAATGATCTCGCTTCGTTATGTAAACATTTGAAATTAAGTGAGGATTAGTTCTCCCATCTCGATAAATTGTCAAATGCCTTTTCCACTTCTTCTATCTTTTTTCCAATGGCCTTCCCCTTGATTTTTTCTGATGTAGTAAAAACTTATAATTAAAAAATACACTCATGGAGCTGGAGTTATAACACTCACCTAGCATGCATAAGGCCGGGGGTTCAATCCTCAGCCTTGCCAAAAAAAAAAAAAATACTGTAAAAATCATAACACACATGTAAATTGCATGTAAAAAGACATGTGTTCAGATGGGATGATTGATTTCCTAACCAGGAGAACGGGTTGCAAAACCCTAATAGGTCCATGTACTAAGAGTTGGGCTCTTTTATGTCACTTGAGCTTATTACCATTGCAACAGTGGCTACTTCTTCAGACATGAGCCAGCAGAGATGTGACATATATTTTAGCTTGGCATTCTTAAATCTGTTTTTGAAAAGGAAAAAGGTACCAGGCTGGAGTTGTAGCTCAGTGGTAGAGTGCTTGCTTAGCACTTGTGAGGCACTGGGTTCGATCCTCAGCACCACATAAAAATAAGTAAATAAAATAAAGGTATTGTGAACATATACAACTAAAAAATATTACAAAAAGAGAGAGAGAGAGAGAGAAAAGTACTAGCAGCTACCATCCCACTAGCTGTCCCAAGGGATCTGGGCTGGAGGAGAGGATACAGAGGATACAGCGTGGTCACCATAATCTCCATGGGCTCACAGATTGAGTTTTGATCTCTAATACTTTCAGTCTTCTAGTGAATTTCAGGTAAATAAAATGAATACCGAGAATAAAAACGAACATTTATGGAGAACTTTTCGTGTGTCAGCTTTGCTCTGGACACTGGGGGCACTATTTTATTTCATTCTCACCACAACATTGTGACATGAAACTATGAGGATCAATGATCTATTGAGAGCCAGGTGTAGTGGTGCATGCCTGTAATCCCAGTGGCTCTGAACACTGAGGCAGGAGGATTGCGGGTTCAAAGCCAGCCTCAGCAATGTAGCAAGGCTGTAAGCAACCTAGTGAGACTCTGTCTCAAAATAAAAAGTAAAAAAAAAAGGAGGGGGGGATGTGTGTGTCTTGGGTATGTGGCTCAGTGGGTAAGCACCCTTGGGTCCAATCCCTGGTACCAAAAAGTAAAAACTAAAAAAATTGGGGCCAGGCTCAGTGGCACACACCTGTAATCCCAGCGGCTCCAGAGGCTGAGGCAAAAGGATCACAAGTTCAAAGCCAGCTTCAGCAAAATCGAGGTGCTAAGCAACTCAGTGAGACCCTGTCTCTAAATAACCTACAAAATAGGGCTGGGGATGTGGCTGAATGGTCAAGTGTCCCTGGGTTCAATCCCTGATATTAAAAAAAAAAAAAAAAAATTGGGCTGGATTGTAGCTCAGTGACAGAGTACTTGCCTTGCACAGGTGAGTCACTGGGTTAGATCCTCAGCACCGCATAAAAATAAGTAAAGTAGGGGCTGGGGTTCTGGCTCAGTGGTAAAGTGCTTGCCTAGCATGTGTGAGGCCCTGGGTTTAATCAATTCTCAGCACCACATATAAATAAACGAATAAAATAAAGATCCATCAACATCTAAAAAATATATATTTTTTTAAATGAGTAAAGGTGTTGTGTCCATTTACAACTAAAAATAGTTTTGTTTTGAAAAATATACAGAAAGGGGCTAGGGTTGTAGCTCAGTGGTAGAGGGCTTGCATAGCATGTGTGAGGCCCTGGGTTCAATCCCCAGCACCATATAAAACTAAATAAACAAAATAAAGGTATTGGGTACATTTACAACTAAAAAAATTTTTTTTAATTACAGAAAAAAGAAACAGGGTGCAGAGACATTAAGTAATTGTGTCAAAGAACAAATTTATAACAATTTAAAGATCAAGAATCGGGCAACACTTCATCCCATAAAGTAGAATAAATGGTACAATGATCCAGCAGAGGAGGCTGGTTTTTTATTTGTTTGTTTTGCAGAGCTAAGGCTTGAACCCAAGGCCTCAGGCTTAGGAGGCCAGTGCTCTACACACCCAGGCCACAAGGTTGGTTTTACAGAGAACTAAAAATAGCTGAAGCCGGCATGGTGGCACACATCTGTAATCCCAGCAGTTTAGGAGGCTGAGGCAGAAGGATTGTGAGTTCAAAGCCAGCCTCAGCAAAAATGAGTTGCCAAGCAACTCAGTGAGACCCTAAATAAAATACAGAATAGGGCTGGGGGTGTAGCTCAGTGGTCGAGGTCTCCTGAGTTTAATCTCAGGTACTCTCCCTCACAAAAAAAAAGAAAAAAAGCTGAAAGAAAGAACAAAAACCAGATTGGTCATTTCAAAGTTGTTTTCTTTTTTCCTCCAGTGACATGGAGCTAGAGCAATAGTTATGTAACTGATTTGGTTAACATCAGATTACTTGAGTTTACCTTTAATTTTTTGCAGTACTGTGAATTGAACCAAGGTGCTCTACCACTGAGCTGCATCCTCATCCCTTTTTATTTAAAAAATAAATTAATACAGAGTCTTGCTAAATTGTACATATTGACTTCCACCTTGCAATCCTCCTGCCTCATCCTCCAAAATCACTGAGATTACAGGTGTGCACCACCCTGCCCAGCTTCTGGTTACCTTTTTCTTGTAAGGATCAGGGAAAAGGTAATTTCATGAACCTTCCAGTGGAAACTTGCTCTTTTTTGGAAGGTTAGCTGTTGGCTCACATTTCTCCTGGTTTCTTAGAATATTAGGTAAACAACTTATTTTGGTTCATCAACTTGAAATTTTGGATGGATGACTCCATTTTTATTTTTAGTCGGGTCTGTTGTTTTTTTCTTTTTTTGTGTGTGGAGGGGTACCAGGGATTAAACTCAAGGGCTCTAGACCACTGAGCCACATGACCAGCCCTATTTTGTATTTTATTTACATCAGGTTCTCACTGAGTTGCTTAGCGCCTAGCTGTTGCTGAAACTGGCTTTGAACTCCTGATCCTCTGCCTCAGCCTCTGGAGCCTCTGGGATTATGGGAGTGCGTCACCACGCCTAGCAAGTCTGGTCTGTTAAGACCCAGTGCAGGAACCTGGCTCCAAACAGTGGCCTCCTATCATGTTTATTTAACACAGAGCCACAGAGTGCCAGAGCCCAGAGGTGGCCCAGTAACCTTTGCTCTTAAAGACCATGTCTACCATTTTGCCTCGTAAAACACAAAGGTGATGCTTATTGCAGACCTGTGAGGGAGGTCCTGATCCGTATCAAGCTGTTCTGCAGTTGTGTTTGAACTCAGGCATTCTTCAAATGCAGAGCTACAGTTTCTCTGATGGTGAGGAAGGAGAGGTGAAATAAAAGACATAAGTAGAGAAGAGACATAAAGGAAGGACAAGAAAATGTAATTTTAATTTGAAGTTCCGATTACTTTTCCAGGCCTGTCCCACTCTATTTAAGTTCTTCTCCCAGGTCTGTCACTCCCAAATTTCTGGGAATCTGTAAATCTTATTACAGTTACCATAAAATCACTCATGATAATTACTTTGTACATTATTAATGCACCTACCAATAGATTAAGCAAAGAGAGATAGAATATTTTAAGAAACTTATGATTTAGGGGACTTTCTAGCATTATCTCTTGATCAGATATGGAGACCAGGTCTGTTCAAGGATCCTGAGAACAAATGGACCACCATAGATCCCATCACCATAAACTGTCCTGGATAACCAGACAGATGACATCACCACATACCTTCCCCCACACACCCCTCTTCAAGTTTCCTTTAAAAGAGGAGTCAGAATGTCTGTGGATGTGACCCAGTGCTAGAGTGCTTGCCTAGCCTGTGTGAGTCCTGGGTTCATCCTGAGCATGGTGTAAAGCAAAGTAACAAAAGAAGAGAATGGGCTGGGGCTGGGGTTCAGTGGCAGGGTGCTTTCCTAGCACATGTGAGGCACTGGGTTGGATCCTCAGACTGCATACAAAAATAAGAAAATAAAGGCATGTTATCCATCTCTAATTACAAACAAATTTAAAAAGAAGAAGAAGAGCAGGAGGAGGAGGAGGATCTTTCTGGGCCTCTGACTGACACATGCTGAAATTCTGTCCCATCTGTAGGCCGAGGACCCTAGTAGTTTAGAGTCAGTCCTGCTCCCACCCATACCTTCCAGGAACTCCTGGGACATTTTCCAGCCACATCTTTTCTCTGGTTCTTAAGAACCAGTTGTTTTTCAGCTTTGTCTTTGGGTCTCCTTCCCATCAGCATTCTGATGACATTTTTCATTAGCATTCTGTTGCAATGATTCATGAACATAAGACAGAACCGCTCCAGTATAAAAGGGCAGCTGAGACTACAGTGAAAACTAGAGCTTTCATTGAATCTGGAGAAATTCAGCATTCAGAAGTCCAGAATGGATTAGACGTCATGACACCCAACAGACCTGACCTGTGGGGAATTAATTCTTTTAGTTTCTCTAGGATATCTGCATTTCTGTGTTATGCCACATGGAACATAGGATTTGTGGATATTTAAGTAAAAAATCAACTTAATGACTGTGGTTTCAGATTAATGCCCCTGGGTTCAACCCCTGGCAAATAAATAAGTAAATAAAATGATAATAAAGAGCTAACACCTACTGGGAATCTAAAAGGATGGTGCCACGGCCTTTATAAGCATTAAATTACCCAGAGCTCACCAAAAACCCATAATCGATACTATGCAGTTGCCCTGATTTTAAAGGCTAGGAAACTGAGGCACAGATGTAAAGCAACATGTGGAAGGCCCTCTCCAGAATCAGAGAGGTCAGCTGCCAGCATACCCCCTCACCATGGCTCCAGAGCCCCTCTCACCTGGGACCCAAGCTCGCTCTTCTGCCTGCATATTTCTTGGGAAATGCTGGGCCAGTTAACCTCACAACCCAGCTTTCACTTGGAATTCAGACCCACCGCAAAGAAAAGAGCAGAGAGTGTGCCTTCCCCATGAAGGGAATCAATAACGTTCAAGCCACGCCTTCTTTGTGTAAGTGACATGTCTGAAAATAGCTGTGTTTTGTGATTAAGCAGTTAAAGAGAAAGAATGCCACAGATAATAGGAGACGAAAGTGAAAGGCCAGATGAATTCACCCATGGTAAGTGTAGAAATCTGGGGTCGGTGGGGTCTTTTCATAGGAAATACTAAATTCTTTTCTAGAATCACATTGTGGAAAAATCTGCTTGGCTTAGTATTTTAAAAGTGCATTCTCCTCTGAGCCACCTAAAATCCAAAACCTGTTTTACCCACTAAACTTCAGAAAGCATTTTTGGTGAGTGGCTTCTTTGCTTTTGCAAAGAAATTTCCTAGAAACCCTGATCAGAGTGGAGTTGTTTTGGACTGCTTAGTAGGAATGTTTCATTGAAATGAGAATAACAAGGATCAGGCTGTGTGTCTGGTGCCTGTGTGTGGTTAAATGCATGCGAGGAAGGCACATGAGGAGTTGGTGTGTATCGGGTGCCTCTGGGGACAACGCTTCCCCTTCCAGTCATGCCTGGAGCCTGACCCTTCCGCTGCCATCGCCACTTGACCAGAGGATCTGGTTCAAGCCATTGTTGTCCCTTGCCCAGATGACTACCATAGCTTCTGAGTGGTCTCCCAGCCCCTGCTTTCCTCCTAAGTAATACACGCTCCACACAGAGGCAGCCACAGTGATATTTTAAAAGCCCAAACCAAATCAAATCATTTATGTATTTGAAATAATTTAGTGGCTTCTCATCATACTCAGGAAAAAAAAAAAAGTACCCAAAGTACTAATTACGGCTTGCAAGGACCTCGTGATCTGGTCCACTGCCAACGTCCCCTCATCCACATTGCCTCTTGGCTGCTCTAGACGTGGCTGCCCAGAGTCTCCACACATGCTGTTCCCTCTACCAGAATACGGTGCCTCTTCTTTCCCCATGTTTGTCCTCAGGTCTTTTTTTCAGGTTTCTGCTCAAATGTTACCTTGTTCAAGAGCCTGTTCTTGACCATGTTATATGACATAGCACCTCTCCTCTACCACCATCAATATGTATTCCCCACCCAGCTTTATTTTCCTTATAACCAATTTCCCCTCTTGATATATCATGCATTTTTCTTATCTATGTGGGTTAATTCAGTGGGCCTTTGATTTTCTTTCCTATTACCTATGGTATTCTTCTCCTTTTTCTCATTTTCCACATTCTATTAGGATGTAAGCTCTATGAACAGAGAGACTTTTCAGTCATTTTTTCATTTTGTTAACAAATACTTAATGAGTACTTACTTTATGCCAATCTCTGAGCACCTAGAAATTGGCAAATGAGACCACATCCCTGCACCCATGTAGTGCACTCATCTTATTAGTGGGAGATAGATAAAAAAAAAAAAAACTAGCAAGTAAATAGATTATTTGAAGAACAGTGATAAGTGCTTTGGAAAGAAATTAGAGTATTTCAAGATTTCAAGGTATGGGTGATGTGGTGATAGCGAAGAGTATTGAGTCTGTCTCCATCTAGGTGACAAGTCAGGTTCCAGAGGAAATTAGGAATTTGCTGTGTACTTGTTAATTTTAAGATGCCTTCTAAGCATTCCATTGAGAGGGTAAATATGAGCCTGGAGTTCCAGAGAGAGAGCGGGCTGGGAATAAATTTAGGATTCATCAGTGCACAGCCATACATTGGTTGAAATCAAAGAGAGAATGGCCTGAGAAAGAAGAGGGGTCTGAGCCCCAAGTGTGGCTTCTCCCAAATTGAAGTCTGGATAGATGAGAAGGAGCCTGTCGGTTAGCTCTCTGTTACTATATTAAGATACATCAGGCTAGGTGGGCTGGGGCTGTAGCTCAGTGGTAGGGCACTTGCCTGGCATGTGTGAGGCACTGGGTTCCATCCTCAGCACCACATAAAAATAAATAAATAAATAAAGATATTGTGTCCATTTAAATTAAAAAAAAAAAAAAAAAGATAGATGAGGCCAGACATGGTGGTGCATGTCCACAATCCCAGCGACTCAAGAGGCTGAGGCAGGAGAATCCTGAGTTCAAAGCCAGTCTCAGCAGTGGCAATGGTAAGGTGCTAAGTAACTCAGTGAGACCCTGTCTGTAAATAAAACACAAAACAGGGCTGGGGATGTGGCTCAGTGGTTGAGTGCCCCTGAGTTTAATCCCCAGTACCAAATATATATATATATATATATATATATATATATATATATATATATATATATATGAGATAGTCAACTTAAAAATACAAAACGTTGCCTGGCCCCTGCATGAGGCCCTGTGTTTGATCCCTAGCATTGCAAAAAAAAAAAAAAAAAAAAAAAAAAAAAAAAAAAAGAAAGAAAGAAAGATTTATTTTGACTCACAACTTTAGAGATTTTAGTCATGGTTGATTGGTCCTGTTATTTTCGGTCCTGTGGCAAAGCAATCCATCATGGCCAGAGCATAGTAGAGAAAGCTGTTAACTTCATGGCATCCAGAGAGTGAAGAAAGACCTCCCACTAGGACCCCTCCCTAAGGTTCTACCACCTCCCATCAGCACCAGGTTAGAAACCAAGTCTTTGACACTTGGGCCTTGGAGGGCATTTAAGATTTGAGCTTCAGCGCAACTGGAAACACATACTGAGAAACAATGGCTAGTGGGATCCGAGGGGAACCCCAAGAGTGTTTTGGAAGGCAGATGAAGGTGGGTTCTGAGAGGCGGTCACGGGTCTGGCCACCCTGAGGTCTTGGAGGACTTTGACATGTGCTGTTTGGTGGGGTGATGGGGACCAAGGAAGTGAGTGGAGGGTGGGGAAATAGAGATATCTCCTAAGAGTGCTTGCTTTAAGGAGAACAGAGAATTGAGGTGAAATAAGAAAGTTGTTTTGAATTTTAATTATTGTGAAAAAACAACATGAGATCTACCCGCTTAAAGTTTTAAATAGGCAATATAGTGGGGTTAATTTAATTATATGCACATGAGATATATTTTTTTAAGTAGAAAACCACAGCATATTTAATGAGATGAGAGAATATTGCTGGGTGGGGGAGGGTACAATTCCTGGGACAGTGTCCTGGAGAAGATAAGACTTGGAGGGATGCAGAGCCTGAGAAACTTTCCGAGGCTGACACAGCCCACCGGTGATGGAGCAGGATTCAAACCCAGCCCCTGGGCTCCAGAGGCCTTGTGAGTCAGTGACATTTTGCTATTTTGTAAAATGAGAAAAGTGAATGGAGTGACATCTAACTTTCATCTCAGCTCTAATGAGTCTCTAGCATTCTGATGTGCCCTCACCCGTCCAAGCAAAGAAATAAAAAAGGCCCCAGGGTAGCCCAGGAAAAGCAGCCCCAGGGCTGATGTGAACATACAGATGAGATAGGCCCTATGCAGGCCTATCTCATCTCAGTCTGTCCATAAATCACTGTGCCAGTCAGGCACCCCACTCCTCTGCACCTGAGTCCTTTATGAGAGTCCCAAACTGTGTTGAGATGTCTGGCAGCTTTACTCATTCATATTATCTGTCTGGCTTCTTAAAGTATTTGAATTTGCAATGCTGGTTCCTAAAATTATCTATGCAGTAGCTTAAAAAGAAAAGGAAGTGGGGGGGCTGGGGATAGAGCTCCGTTGGTGGAGTGCTTGCCTCGAATGCACAAGGCCCTGGGTTCAATCCCCAGCACCACCAAAAAAAAAAAAAAAAAGAAAGAAAGAAAGAAAAGAAAGGAAGGAAGGAAGGAAGGAAGGAAGGAGAAAGAGAAAAGGAAAGGAAGAAGTGAGGGAGCCAGCCCAAGGAAGGGAAGAGTGAAAGAAGAGAGGAAGGCAGGCAAAGAAGAAAGAAAGGGAGACAGGGAGGAAAGCAGGAGAGGAGGGAAGGGCCTGGGAGCTATGGAGAAGGCACCTACTTGATGAGTTGGAGACATCCATGTTTTAGTCAACTCTATTATAAACTATTATAGTTTCTGCAATAATTTTATGTTGGCCAAGGTCCCCAGAGGCTATAAATAATGTTGTAGAAGAGGCTTTTAACATTCTCCATAGCTAAATGATCTTCACACTTTATCATCTTACTGTGACTTAGAGGAGTAATTAACTTACTCTGTGTATATAACTCTTAAAATAAGCTGGGCATGGGGCTGGGGATGTGGCTCAAGCAGTAACGTGCTCACCTGGCATGCGTGGGCGCTGGGTTCGATCCTCAGCACCACATAAAAATAAAATAAAGATGTTGTATCCACAGAAAACTAAAAATAATTATTAAAAAAGTTCTCTCTCTCTCTCTCTCTTAAAAAAAAAAAAAAAAGCTGGGCACGCTGGGGCACTCTTGTGTCCCAGCTTCTCAGGAAGCTGAGGCAGGAAGATTGTTTGAACCCAGGAGTTTGAGACCAGCCCAAGCAACATAGTGAGACCCTGTCTAAAAACAAACAAACAAAAACAAAGACCCTTCATCTTTGGTGGACTTACACTCACACTTGGCTAAGCCATTTGATATGCTCAATAAAGTAGAAGGAAAGGATATTTTCTTATTGGACAGTTGTCAATATTAAAACATTTGACAGGGGCTGGGGATGTGGCTCAAGCGGTAGCGCGCTCGCCTGGCATGCGCGCGGCCCGGGTTCGAGCCTCAGCACCACATACCAACAAAGATGTTGTGTCCGCCGAGAACTAAAAAATAAATATTAAAAAAAAAAATTCTCTCTCTCTCTCTCACTCTCTCTCCTCTCTCACTCTCTCTTTAAAAAAAAAAAAAAAAAAAACATTTGACAAGTAAGTTAAAGGCTACTGTAAAAATAGCATTATGATAATCAAGATTATTAAAACTTAGAATGTTTATCTTTTCTCTCTGATAAGGCTGAAAATTTGTAGGATTCTTTCCATAAATTCATGGCCTATATGGTAAAAGTTTAGTGGAAGAGAAACACCTAGAAAGAACTAAGAAAATTGTAGAGTCAGTTGGGCATGGTGGAGCACCCCTATAAACCTAGGGGCTCTGGAGGCTGAGACAGGAGAATTTCCAGTTCAAAGCCAGCCTCAGCAACATCTAGGGACTAAGACTCAATGAGACCCTGTCTCTAAATAAAATTCAAAATGGGGCCAGGGATGTGGCCCAGTGGTCGAGTGCCCCTGGGTTCAATCCCTGGTACCTGCCACCCAACAACAACAACAAAAAAGAAAATAGTATAGTTTTTTTTTTTTTTTTTTTTTTTGGTAACAGGGATTAAACCCAAGGGTGCTTAATCACCAAGCCATATCTCCAGCTCTTTTTAAATATTTTAAGACAAGATCTTGCTGAGTTGCGCAAGGACTCACTAAATTGCTGTAGCTGCATTTGAACTCTCAATCCTCCTGCCTCAGCCTCCCAAGTTGCTGGGGTTACAGGTATGTGCCACTGTGACTGGCTTGGATAGTCTCATTATAAAATAATAATAATAATAATAATTAATAAATAAATAAAGACTGGTGTAGCTCAGTGGTAGAGCATGTGCTGAGCATGCCTGAGGCCCTGTGTTCAATCCCCAGCATTGCAAAAAAAAAAAAAAAAACTTCATCCTAGGAGCTGGGGTGTGACCCAGTGGCAGAGCACTTGTCTAGCATTCACAGTGCCCTAGGTTCCATTCCTAGCACAGCTTAAAAAAAAAAAAAAATCTTCATTTTACTTAAAATGGAAGAGGACTTTAAGCACCACTGGAAATGAAAGGCAGATTTGCATTCCCAGGTCACCAATGAGAGGTAAATTTGCTTGGTCAACTGGCTGGATGAAAACTCTCTTCTGAAATTTCATGTTGTGGCACTTTTCCAGCATCTTGGTTGTATACATTCCAAATGTATTAGACATATCTCGTGTTTTCAATGCCATGCTTGATGAGTACCTTGTGTTATGCTGTCTCTCCATCAAGGAGTGTTCACTAGATTTTTTAAATGCTTCAATTGTAAAATGAGATAAAATTCTCAGCCAAGAAACCTAGACCTCATAGGACTTCACAGGACTTCGTTGTTGTTAATTACCAAAGTAATACTTGAATACATTCTTCTCTTTGGTGGGGAGCAGTTCCTGGGAATTGTACCCTGGAGGGTCTAACAACTGAGCTACATCCCCAGCCCTTTTTATTTTATTTTGAGACAGGATCTTGCTAAATTACTGAGGCTGGCTCAAATTTGGCAGTCCTCTTGCCTCAGCCTCCTGAGTAACTGGGGTTACAGGCATGTACCACAGTGCCTGACCTGTTTCTTTATATCAGAACCATTGAAATGTGTATTTCACTGGACAATCTGGAAAGTGATGTCAAGTAGTGAATAGAGAAGGCACAGTCCAGCCACAGTGTGGGATACAAGGAACAGTTAGATGTGCATGCCTTGCTTGGGTTTCGAGAATTCTATGGGAGTGTTTTTAAAGGGCTTAACAGGCTGGAGCAGCTGGGGTGAGTGTGCACAGGCCACTTCCGTACCTGAGAGGTTTGGCAGAGGAAAGGCCAAGTGTGAGGAAGCAGGATAAGGAAATAAACATGGAACAGGCAGGAAAGAAGCAGCCAGCGACCCTGGAGGGGAAGTGAAGGAAAGCCAGCAGCACAGGCTGGGCCAAGAAGGGAGTGAACCCAGCATGTTGGCCAAGTATTCCACAGGACACTGTCCCCTGGGATGTCAGGCCAGAAAGAGACTCACACGGAAAACTTAAGCGAATATGGAGTCCTGGGACCCAGATCACCCAGGAAAGGCACACACAACACACACACACACACACACACACACACACACACACACACACACACAGAGTTTTTCAGCTACTTCTGATGAAAGCCAGCAGGTGATCCACTAACTTATAGCATCTCCAGAGTTGACCCCCACTCAGCACCAGTCCTAGCCATAGAGAGGAGAGAACTTTCAGAAGAGTGTTTTTAATCAGATAAACCACAGTTGTAAATCAGTACGAGTGTATGGACTGCCAGCTCTGGTGTCGCACGCCTGCAATCCCAGCAGTTTGGGAGGCTGAGCAGGAGGATCATGAGTTCAAAGCCAGCCTCAGCAATGGTTATGTGCAAAGCAACTTAGCGAAACCCTGTTTCTAAATAAAATACAAAATAGGGCTGGGGATGTAGCTCAGTGGTCGAGTGCTCCTGAGTTCAATCCCCAGTACCTCCCTATCAAACAAACAAACAAAAATCAGCCAGGAGCCATGGTGCAGGCCTGTATTCCCAGCTTCTCTGGAGGCTGAGGCAGGAGGATGGTGAATTCAAAGCCAGCCTCAGCAGATTAGTGATTAGTGAGGCCCTAAGCAACTCAGAGAGACCCTGTCTCTAAATAAAAAAAAAGGGCTGGGGGATGTGGCTCAGTAATTAAGTGTTCCTGCTTCAATCCTTGATGAGAGAGAGAGAGAGAGAGAGAGAGAGAGAGAGAGAGAGAGAGAGAGAGAATGAATATATCCAAGATCACCAGAGAAATGTGTCAATTGGGGAATCCAAAAGTATACAAAATATCCAGAAGAGTAGTAAAATCCCTATTTGAGTAGAGGATGAGCAAGTAATCAGAGTTCTAGGACTAGTTGACCAGTTGTCTCAGTGGTTCCACCATACATGGCTAATTCTCTTCTGTTACATTTGTTAAAATTGCTTGGACTCCTTCCAACATGGTGTTGGAGGTCATCCTGAATATACCTCACTATTTTTATATATTTTGAACTTGAGTCAGGTGTCTTAGTCCATTTTCTGTTGTTGAATATCATGCTGTAACTGCATAGATTGGGCTATTTATAAAGAACTTTATTTAGCTTATGGTTCTGGAGACTGGGAAGTCCAAGCATACGGTGCCAATACCTGGTGAGGGCTTTCTTGCTTCTTGGTAGCACAGGGGTGGAGGCATCCCTGGATGAGACAGCAAACATGCTAGCTTAGGTCTTTCCTCTCCTTAAAAACTCACTAATGTGGGGCTGAGGATGTGGCTCAAGTGGTAGCGCGCTCGCCTCGCATGCGAGCGGCCCGGGTTCGATCCTCAGCACCACATACAAACAAAGATGTTGTGTCTGCCGAAAACTAAAAAATAAATAAATAAATATTAAAATTCAAAAAAAAAAAACTCACTAATGTTATCATTGGAGGCCCCACTCTGACGACCTTATCTAATTCTAATGACTTCCCAAAGGCCCCACCTCTAAATGCCATTAACATAGGATTTGAGGCATTAGATTTCTAACACATGAATTCTGGGGACACACCCAAACCAGAGCACAGTAGGATTATGTTAATTCTCTTGGTCACTTTTGCTCTGAGTTCCTTCTTCTGAATTCTTATCCTCACATCCATCTGGCCTCCCTGTTCCTGATCTCTACCCTGCACCACACCATGGGAAAGCCCCTTGACTTGGGTTCTCCAAACAAATGTTGTTTTCAGATGGTGATGTGTTACCAGAAGAGCCTGGGTCTCAACATAGCACCAAGACAACTTTCCAGGTGCATGTGAAATATTCTTATGCCCCTCTGCATGACCTGGAATTAATTTATTTTCTTTCTTTCTTTCTTTCTTTCTTTCTTTCTTTCTTTCTTTCTTTCTTTCTTTCTTTCTTTCTTTCATCTTTCTTTCTTTCTTTTTTTTTAGTATATCTTTATTTTATTTTTATGTGGTACTGAGGATTGAACCCAGTGCCTCACATGTGCTAGGCTCTACCACTTGAGCCACAACCCCAGCCCTGGAATTTCTTATTCACTGACTCCCCTTTATCTTCCCAGTCTTTCATGTGACTCCATAGATCTTATAATCTTTTGAATTTCAAAAGTGAATTTCAGGCTTAAGTGCATAAATATTTATGTGTGTGTGTGTGTGTGTGTGTGTGTGTGTGATGCTGGGGATTGAACCCAGGACTTTGCCTATGTTAGGTGATTGCTCTAACTGAACTACATCTCCAGCCCATGTTGGCATTTAAGACCATTTTTTTTAATCTCAAGAGATAGTACCAAATTGTTTTCAGGATTTACCAACTTATTATTACAATAATGATTTTAATTGTTCCCTCAACAATAGTTATTATTTATATTTTAAGTACTTACCTGAATATATAAAAAATATTATCTCAGCTTTGTTTTTTTTTTGGGGGGGGTGGGTGATAACTAGGGATTGAACTCAGGGGCACTTGACCACTAAGCCACATCTCCAGCCCTATTTTGTATTTTATTTAAAGACAGGGTCTCACTAAGTTGCTTAGGGCCTCGATTTTGATGAAGCTGGCTTTGAACTTGAGATCCTCTTGTCTTAGCCTCCCGAGCCACTGAGATTACAGGTGTATGCCACCACACCTGGCCTTATCTCATTTTCGCTTGAGCTTCTTTAATTATGAAGAGTGTTATGGGTCAGATATGAAGATATGAAGTGTTACTTGTGTGTGTGTGTGTGTGTGTGTGTGTGTGTGTGTGTGTGTATGGTGGTGGTGGGGATTGGACCCAGGGCCTTGTGCATGCAAGACAAGCACTCTACCAACTGAACTATATCCTTAGCCCGATATGATATTGAGGTGTTCTTCAAAAGCTCATGTGTGAGACAATTCGAGAACTTTCAGAAATGATTGGATTAATCAGTGCATTAATCCACTTCAGTGGATTAACTGGGTGGTAACTGCAGGCAGGTAGTTATGGCTGGAGGAGGTGGGTCATTGGGGTGTGTCTTTGGGGCTTATATTTTGTTCTTACTGATCAGAGCTCTCTCTCTACTTTCTGATGCTGCCTTCCTGCACCACTTTTCTACCAGGATGTTTTGCCTCATCTTGGGACCAGAACAATGGAGCTGGCCGTCTGTGGACTGAGACCTCTGAAACTGTGAATGCCAAATAAACTTTGCTCTTATAAAATTGTTCTTTCAGGTCTTTTGGTCACAGTGGTGAAAAAGCTAACTGAAACAGTTTGAGTATTTCTTTACCAGTTCAATAGCCAGTTGCACATATTTAACCATAAACTACCTGTTCGATTTTTCTACTAAGCACCTGGTAATAGTTTTCAATTTTCTTATTTGATTTGTAAGAACTGTCCACACATTAGAGATAATACCTATTGTTGTACATGATGCAAATATCTCCTCTAATTTGTTTATTCTTTTAAACTTTCAGGGGTGTGTCTTATCCCGTGGGGATGCCTTTGGCATGAGATTTTTCCTAGTTTCCAATGACCTCTCCTGCTACCTTTTTGTTGTTGTTGTTCTATTATAATGACAGTAGAACACACTTTGACACGTCATACATATATGAAGTGGAATTTCTCATTCTTCTGGTTGTCCATGATGTAGAATCACACAGGTCATGAAGTCGTATCTACTTTCTTTGTGTGTGTGTGTGTGTGTGTGTGTGTGTGTGTGTGGTGCTGGGGATCAAACCCAGGGCCTTGTCCATGCGAGGCAAGCACTCTACCAACTAAACTATATCCCCAGCCTGGATACTTCTTTTTGATGTAAAGTGCCACTGACGTATAGCTGTTAGTTTGAGGACAGCGAGCCTGTTTATTGTTTTATGTTCATTTCCCTTTTTCTTACTCTTTTTTTTTTCCCTTGTAGCAAACTTTTCTTTTCATGGAATCCATTTAGCCCTTGGGAATCATTCCCAGATGATGCTTCTTGATCTTTTTCCTTGCTAGAAAGAGAGATGGTAAATTCTCTTTCATGATAAACTAGACCTGGTTCCTCCTTCTGGATTTCAGATCAGCTCCCTGAACCACTCCAGTCTTTTTTCTAGTTTCTAATCTTCTGTAAGCTTTCGGACATCTGTCTACTTATAGGCCATTATTTGTGGATTTAGTTCATTTGGCTCAGTTTTTTTTTTCTTTAGTTGGAGTTGGACACAATACCTTTATTTATTTATTCATTTTTATGTGGTGCTGAGGATCTATCCCAGCGCCTCGTGCATGCTAGGTAAGCGCTACACTGCTGATTCATAACCCCAGCCCTATTTAGTTCATTTTGAAGAGAGGCTGAGAAGAGGTTCTGTTGACCTGTCTATAGGCTGACTCTTTTCCCAGACACCTGGCCTTTTTATGTGTCTTTGGTAGATACATCCTATTTTTTGAGTTCCCTGGAGGCTGCTCTTGCTCAGGGCACAGTTTAAAGTGGGTCAGCAGCATAAGAGAGGCCACAGGAACAGTAAATGTACACTTAGGCCACAGCAAAACAAATCCTAATCTTCTCACCCCCTAAGAAAATGCCCATAGGTTTTGTGTCTTAGAGGATGTAGG
Source organism: Spermophilus citellus (assembly GCF_964194105.1). Lineage (NCBI taxonomy): Eukaryota > Metazoa > Chordata > Mammalia > Rodentia > Sciuridae > Spermophilus > Spermophilus citellus. The sequence continues at coordinate 23,752,424 of NC_138183.1, read as the reverse complement.
GCCTTTGAGAGCATGCAACATTTACACCTCTCAGCTACAGTTATTTCATGGAGTTACTAGTCATTTATTTGCTTCAAATGTGCTCCTAAAGAGTATCTAGGAGAAGTCAGGCGTGGTGGCACACGCCTGTAATCCCAGAGACTCTGGAGGCTGAGGCAGGAGGATCAAGAGTTCAAAGCCAGCCTTAGCAATTTAGCAAGGCCCTCAGCAACTTAGCAAGATCCTGTCTTTAAATAAACAATAAAAATGAAACCAAGCGTGGTTAGTGGTGCATGCCTGTAATCCCAGCAGTTTGGGAGGGTGAGGTAGAAGGATGGCATGTTCAAAGCCAGCCTCAGCACAGCAAGGTGCTAAGCAACTCAGTGAGTCTCTGTCCCTAAATAAAATACAAAATAGGGCTGCAGATGTGGCTCAGTGGCCGAGTGCCCTGAGTTCAATTCCTGGCACAAAAATAAATAAATAAATAAATAGGGCTGGAGATGTGGCTCAGTGGTTAAGCACCCCTGGGTTTAATTCCTGGTACCTGGTACCAAAAAAAAAAAAAAAAAAATAGGAAAATAAATGTGCTTGCTTCATAAAATATTCTCAATTTTAATAACTGACTATGTTAAGAAACCTGATGTGATGAACCCAGCCTTAAAGCTAGCCCTGAGTGATAAAGCCAGGCTTTCGAATCTCCACTCTTCTTCAGATTCTCACATTCTTAAGAATCACATGGGCAGTGGGCACGTTTCTGTACACCTATAATCTCAACTCCTGGGGAGGAGCAGATGGAAAGATAGCAAGCTTCAGACCAGCCTGGGCAGCTAAGCGAAAACTGTCTTAAGGTAATATAAAAAAGGCTGGGGGTATAACTCAAGGATAGAGCTCTGGAATATGCACATGGTCCTATGTTCAATCTCCAGTACTGAAAAAGATTAAAAAAAAAAGAAAGAAAAGAAAAGAAAAAGAAAGAAAGAAAGAAAATCACATGGGAGCTGTTAAATACAGTTTTATTAGCTTTTTCCCCAGATTCTGATTTAGTTCAAGTTGGAGCCCAGGAATCTGCATCTTTTTGTTCTGTTTTGCAGTGCTGGGGATTGAGCCAGGGCTTTGAGCATTCTAGAAAAGCACCTACCATTGAGTGCTTTTCCTAGCCCTTTTTATTTTAATTTGAGACAGGGTCTTAACACTTTTCCCAACCTGACCTCAAGCTTGCAATCATCCTACCCTCAGCTTCCTGAGTAGCTGGATTACAGGGGTGAGCCTCCACACCCAGCTAGTATTTTTTTGGTGGCCCTGGAGATGGAACTCAGGGTCTCTTCCATGCTAGGCAAGCACTGTACCCTGGGCTTTATTTCCAAACCTAAAATTAATTAATTAATTAATTAATTAATATTTTTTAAATATTTATTTTTTTAGTTTTCGGCGAACACAACATGTTTGTTTGTATGTGGTGCTGAGGATCGAACCTGGGCTGACGCATGCCAGGCAAGCGCGCTACCGCTTGAGCCACATCCCCAGCCCCCTAAAATTAATTTAAACAAAACATTGACACTGCTTTAGAAAAGAAGTAATTCATAGTAAGGTTGGTATAATGTGCTTTACTCTTTTAATAATGAAACAAATTTTATTTGTAAATTTTTACACCTACTCTAACTTACGAACATATGAGGAGAGAATGATGAAGTACCTGTCATGGCACTGCTTATAAAGTATCACCTCTGCTGTAATTTTAGAATTCTTCCTTGGAGAGTCTGTGGTCCATACGAATAAATAACTGTGATACTTTACATGCTCATTTCAGTGAGTTTTCACATGATATTAAACTGTTAAAAACAGGTTAGTAAAGGGCTGGAGCTGTGATTTAGTGGTAAAGGGCTTGCCTAGTGTGCATGAGGCCCAGGTTTGATCGCTAGCACTGTAAAAAGAAAAAAGAAAAATTGATCAGATGTAGGGCACCCAAATATTTAACTCATTTAATCAGGGACATGTGGATTGAAAGAAAGAGGAAGAAAGGAAGGAAAAGAGGAAAGAAAAAAGAGGAAGGAAAGAAGAAAGGGAAGGAGGGAGGAAGAGGGATGGAAGGGAGAAAGGAAGGAAGTCCACTGAAAGCTGAAGCTTTGGAATCTATAGCCACTGGCCAGAAAATGCTATTGAAATTCAGCAATGTAAAGACAAATAAGCAAAAAGGATATGAAACAATCTCTAAATGCCAAGAAAAAGGAGTCTGTTGACCTTCAGGAAACTGAGGACAGTTAAAGTCTCCCTTATAGGCTTTATCCTCTATCCCTGGGTAAAGGTGCAAATAAACCTCAAAGTTTATTGCATCCTTGGTGGATATAGGCTTTTGGGTAGTTTCCAGTGGTATTATTTCTTTGTACTAGAACTCAGGGACCTTTGTGGTTGAGGAAAGTAGAGTCAGGCCCTGGCTCTGTCTTCCTATGCTCAAAGCTCAGTCCTTGTCCCTGATGCCAATCCAATAACAAGGAGAAAAAGGAAAAAGGTTTATCTCCTTTGCTAGCAAAGGAGAAACACAAGGTATTACTGTCCCAAAGGCTGTGATTCTGCCCATCAGTAGGAATAGGGGGCTTTTAAAGAGGTGATTCAAAGGCTAAATTCCATGGATTTCTGGTACAATCCCCCAAATCTGGATTGCTTTGTTCCTATGGTGGGTGTGTACTCAAGGACAGATTTTTTTTTTAACATTTTTTTTTTCATTTGTAGATGGACAAAATACCTCTATTTTATTTATTTTTATGTAGTGCTGAGGGTTGAACCCAATGCCTCACACATGCTAGGCAAGCACTCTACCATTGAGCCCAGCCCCTCAAGGACAGATTAACTTTGCCAAGGATGGGGAAGAATGGTAATCCCTTTTCCCCTGAGATTAGGGAGTGGGGGAGATTAGGGAGGAGCAGGGAGAGAGGAAGAGAAAGAAAAATGTCCATTATTAAAAATAAGTTGGAGGGGGCTAAGGATATAGCACAGTTGTAGAGTGCTGGCCTTGCATGCACAAAGTCCTGGGTTCAATCCTTAGCATTCCCCCCCAAAAAAGGGCAGAGCAGTAAGGGTTATATTCAAAGCAAAAAGTGGACCACAGTTATCTTCCTGCTGTGGTTGACATGCAAAATTGAGTCCAGGACCTCCTCTAGGGATTGAGAAAGCTGAAGGCCACTTGAGGCTGAAAACTCAAGGGGTGGGGGAGGGGCTCTGACTTGCAATGCTGGAGAATCACCAAGAAAGCATGCCTGAAGAAATCGGACTTCAGGTAATTTTTTTCAGTATAGAACGTGTGGTAAAGTGGGACACACAATAGCTTTTTTCTTTTTCTTTTTTTTTTAAAGCTGTTTTCTGTGTAGGACGTTTGTGTGAACATTTGTGTTCTCTCTCGGGATTTCTAGATGGTCCATTTTCAAAGGGTCATTAACATTACTTAAATATTCATGGTGGGGGAGGGGATAACAGACTGAAATTTCAGACGGCTCCAGAGGGAGGGATGGCTGGCCACCTGCCTGATCGAGCCCCACGCTGAGTATCAGCTGCCTCCTTCCCCGCCGCTGGCATTGTTAACACGCGCGCTTTGACACCGTAAAGCTACCGGCTGCGGCACTCGGAGGGCAGCAGGAAGCTCTGGCAAGCCAGTGATCTTTGAGCATCTGTCCACATCTCAGCCTCAGGACGGCGACAAAGGGAACCCCTAAATACACCGGGACATTACCGTCACGAAGACGCACTCCCGAACCAGTTCCGGAGATCCCGCTAACACCAGGGCCAGTCCTGTGTTGAGTAAGGGACGAGGGGCTCTCTGCCCCTTCGGGTAGGAACGCGCACAGACAACACACACTCTCACATGCAATCGTGTACAAGTGTGCATACAGCACACACCCACTGGCTTGTGACCGACGCTCCCACCGGTGCGTTAACACAAGTCCACCTGCTCGGACACAGAGCCCTCCTCAGTTAGGAAATACCCCGCTTCCCGCGCCCCATCCATCCCGCCACCTCTCCATCCCTCCATTCTCTCCGCTCATTCATTTCTCAGTGTTTGCGCATAGAGGGTCCAAGCCGCAGAGCAAAGGTGGGTGGCTGTGTAGGGGATAAGGGTGGAGAATCGCAGACTGCCTTCGCTGAGCGCCGGGAAGGGGCGGGGAAGGGGCGGGGCCGGTGAGGGCGGGCGGGGCTCGGTGGTTTCCAGAGCGCCCAGCCGCTGCGCCTCGCGGCAGATGCGCTGGCCCCAGCCTCGGGCTGCCGCGCGCCTTTCCTCGGATTCTCGGGAACGCCCCAAGTAGGAGGCAGCCGCCGCGCGGCTCCGGAGCCGAACTGGAGGACTGCGCCCGCGGGAGCCGGCGCCCAGAGGTGAGTGTCCAAACTGGGGCGCAGCAGTTTCAGTTCCTTGGGCATGGAGAAAGAGTAACTGGCGAAAGGTTAAAGATCTGGGAGTCTTTGGAAGCACCGCCGGCTTTAAAATGATCCTTGCGTAGCGGATCGTGTGCGGCTGGAAGAATTTTGACCATGTGCTTTTGAGTTCCTAAGTTTGGGGAGGGCAGGCTTTTGGCTGCCTTAAAAATAAACGTAGGCCGGGCGCGGTGGCACTCGCCTGTAACCCTAGCGACTCCGGAGGCAGAGGCAGGAGGATCGCAGAGGTTGGAGGCCAGTCTCAGCAATTTAGCGAGACCCTCAGCAGCTCAGCGGGACTGTCTCACAATAAAAAATAAAAAGGACTGGGCATGTAGCTCAGTGGTAAAGCGCCTCTGGGTTCAATCCATGATACTAATAAACAAACAAACAAATAATAAAAAAAATAGAGGACCCCCCCGCCACCCTTTCCCCACAAACGAGATGAACAGGAAAAGCAGTGAAATAAAATGTGGCTGTGGTTATCTCTCCAGACCCGGCAGGTTGCAGATGGAACCTCTGGTTCCAGCCCGCGAGGAAGGTGCTGGTCCTGCCTTATGGTTTGGGGGCTCTGCGGGCATTTTCGGAAAGGCATGAGCTTTGTGGGGAGACTGAGGCCTGAGCTGGCCTGGTCCCCAGCCAGCTGGAGCCTTTTCGTACTGAACTCCGGATTCGATGCAGGGGGAGGGAGCGGCCCTTCTGCCGGAAAGCGAAAGGGTGCTCCAGGTCGTAGCTGAACCAGGAGGTGGGACCTGAGGCTGGACCCTAAGCAGTTAGAATCTGATGTTTTATCCGGGATGAAGCCAGCACACATCTGTTTGGTCCTTCGTGGGGACACTTTGAGGAATGGAAGGAGGCGATCGTGGAGGGGCGGGGAGAGCCCTGGGCAAGTTGTGCCGGTAAAGTCTGTGGAGGCGACGCACCCGCAGGGATGAGCGAGGAGAAACTCTGGCGGTCCCGATAAATTCTAGAGAAACCAAGGACCAGAGGGGACTCCAACGAAGCCTGTGGGAGCCGGGAGTCAGCGCCGCTGAGCGGTGGCGCAGGTGGCCGGATGAGGCTGGAGGCTGAGCTGCGTGCACCTAGCAGCTAAGGACACTGATGCAAGACGCGCGCCCTCCCTGGGGATCCCTCTCAACCCACAAAAAGGGGGCGTCTGAAAAGGGGTGACTCGTTTAGAGGAGCAGTGCATTGTCTCTCCAGACCTGGTACAGCCAGTTTCCCGTGTGGGGCAGTAGCGGTTTGGCTCCCACAGACTTGTACCCTTCCGTGTAGCATTAAGTGCTGTGGGAATTGCTGGGCAAGACTCCTGAAGGGACTTTTCCTCCGCTCGCGCCTGTAACGTTCTTACATCTTTGAATGCGTGTGGAAGCTTACTTCTCCCAGGAAGAGCCTCCCTGTCCCACCACTCGTTCACAGTCAGCCTGGCGGCGGAAGAAGGACAAGCCCACCTGCCATTGTGATTCCAGGGGATCTGTTTCCTTGTCTTTGTTCTGATTAGAGTTCACTTAAGCATCACACTTTCCTTCCTGGAAGTGTTCCCAATTTAATTAGACATTCCCTCTTTCTCCCAGATACAGATCATTTTTGGACATGTTACTATAGAATTTTATTGATCTCAACATTGATCAATAAAATTTTATAGTACATGTCCAAAAATGATCTGTATCTGGGAAGTTTTTACTCTTTATTTATTTTATTTTATTTTTTTAGACATGAAGACTTGTATGTGCTAAATAGCACTCTGCTGCTAGCTGTCTCCTCCCCAGTTTGACCCTTGGCTCTTCAAGAGCATCTTCTACTTTGGGTGAGGGCACACTAAGAGTCATGTGGGCCCTGAAATTACTTTGGACCAACCAACAAAATTAATCCTGAGCCAGGAAAAAAAATGAAACCAATACAGCCTAGGTGTCCTGATTCCTCAACTAACAGACAGACAGTGCGTTAGGGTTCATTCCAGTTTCTTTCTGGGATGCTGAGGTGCTATCATGAGAGGGATGGCTGGGCATCAAGATGGGACAAACATTTTGAAATCCCCATTATCTCATAGTTCTGGCATGACAGTTGGCACAGCTTCCTGCCTGCAGAGTTCCAAGTAGTGTGGTCAGAATTTATTTCACTTTCATAAGTGGCTTGTTCCGACTCAGTAGCCTCAGGATCTCTGGTAAATAAGGTGAAGCAGGTTGTCTTCATTGACAAGGGAGGGGAAACATGACCCCCGGTCATTTTATTTCTGAAACTTTCCATGTTTATTGTGGGACTAACCATTAAATGTCATTTAAAAAAATGCTAACACTTTGGACTTGGTAGTTATTATTTTAATTATTGTCTAGATGTTCTTCTTAGAGATTGGTGGGTTCTTAAAATCCCCATGTCCCAGATTTCTATCACAGTTGTTATTACTGTTCTCTGCTTATTAGGGTAATGAGAAATGTTTCTAATAAAGGTGAAATTGAATTTTGGTGGAGGTGTGTTGAGGGATTTTTAATAGCGAGCATGCTGGAAATTTATTTCTAAGGACCAAAGGTTTAGTGTTTAGTTTCATTTGTACTTCTCAACACTGGTAGACTTGATGTGCAGTTTTTTTTTTTTTTTTTTTGGTTGTTGTTGTTTTAACTTCTATTTGTGTGTGTGTGTGGGGTGGGGGCGTGGTAATGGGGATTGAACTCAGGAGCTCTCTACCACTGAGGTACATCTCCAGATAGGGTCTCATGAAGTTGACCATGCTGTCCTTTAACTTTTGATTCTTCTGCCTCAGCCTCCCACGCAGCTGGGATTATAGGCAGAAGCCCTAGCACCTGGCAGAATTGATACTCTGCCTCCAATTAACTTCTGGAATGGTCACTCTTTGATCTTTAAAAAAAAAAGAGTCTCCACTTTTTTAGATAATTGATCAGGGACCCTGTGCTAGTGACTGGAAATTTGAAGTAATTGGTCAGCATACTTAGGAGGCTTAACAATTTTAGCAATTCTTAATAGAAATGGTATCATTTTCTTTATGTCCAAATTCATACCCAGAGGTAGATTTCCTGTGAAACTTTAAAAAAAAAAGGATGAAAAAATAACTTAAGCTTGAGGTCCCTTCAGTGGCACCAGCCTCACCCAGCAATCCTTTGGGTGGCTTATGGCAGAGGGAGGCACAGCTCCATACACTCTTTTTAATACATCCCTTTTTTATAAGATAATCCTCTCTATGAACATATGCGGTTACTATTCAGATTTTGGACATTTACCCTCCAAACACATTTTTTAGGAATACATTATAGGAAAGTTTAAATCATCCCTGTCCTAAAAGGAAGAACTGTCTCAAAGAGAGAGTTTGTCTGATTTTCTATAGTACGTGATTGACTAGAAGTACTTAAGAGATGGAGGGCTCTAAGTGACAGAATACCTGCTCCGAGTGTAGTGAATGGCCACATGGCTTTCCTGCCGTGGGGAGTTTACTGTGGCTAAATTCTGTGGTCTTCCCATAGGCAGTTCAGGATTTTGCCACCAGGTACATCAATAGAATGTGACTGGAGTTTGTTTCCATCAAACAAACTCAGCAGTCTCATAGTACTCAAGGCCATGTAGGAGATGCCACTCTGCAGGCACATGCTGCTGGTATCCTTGTCCAGGCAGAAGACCCTGATGGTGATGAGAAAATGGATGGAGCTTCCCTTAAGTGGATTTGAGGGGATGAGTTTTGTTGTCTGTTTTGTCTTCTGTGCTGACTGGAGGGAGTCATGAATGTCAAGGAAGCAGGTGGAGCTGTAGAACACAGTGGGGGAATGTCACTGTGTTTTAAACCCTTTTATCTTAGGTGTGGGCAGGGGTGTTGTGGATGATTTTGTTGCTTGATTGGAGCAGATCAGGTAAAAAAGAGCCAAATATATAGATACTGTAGTTATTTATGGCTATGGTGTTGCCCAAGCATCTTAACCGCTGGCCAAGTTCTCCCTAAGATCTTGAGCATGTCACAAAATTGGAATCTTAGCTGGGAACGGTGTGACATGCCTGTAATCCCCGTGACTCGGGAGGTGGAGGCAGGAGGATCGCAAGTTCAAAGCCAGCCTCAGCAACTAAATGAGGCCTAAGCTATTTAGCGAGACCCTGTCTCAAAATAAAACATAAAAAGGACTGCAGTTGTGGCTCAGTGGTTAAGCGTCCCTGGGTTCAGTCCCTAGTATAAAAACCAAACCAAAAAATAAATAAATAAAAAATTTTAAAAAATGGAATCTTAGTTTACTCATCTATAAAGATGGGGATACCAAAAACATCTCTTTTCCAACACATGTGTTAAATGAGATGTAGACCAAAGACTGTTGTATGTGTTGTGCTTTTAAATTAACCAACCTCTTCTTTGATCTTTATGAGTGGTACAAATGATAAGCAAGCTGTTTTTAAAGTTAACGTTTAAATACCAGCAATTGAGGAGCAAGTCATTTTTCATCCCTCAGACTGAGCCAGCAGCCTTGACTATGGAGCTTCTCCAGGCCTGACACCCCCCATCCCAGTCCTCTCCTGTTGACCCCAGTGTATCTGGTGACATCCTCCCTTCCCCTAACTCTTCGTTTTTTATTTTTGGTGCTGGGGATTGAACACTCAGGGATCTCACTAAATTGCTGAGCCTGGCCTTGAGCTTGGGATCCTCCTACCTCCTGAGTTGTTGGGATTACAGGCGTGTACCACCATGTTCTCTCTTCTTCCCCTTATTCCTAAAGCAGTTGCATTTAAAGCAGTTATAGTAATTTCTTCCACTTTTCTTGCCCCCTATATGAACTTTCAGTGTTCGATATCACTCCTTATTAGGTAAATGGACCCCAGTTTTTAGGACTGCAAACCGGTGCTTTAAGTTCATCAGTGACCCATGGTGTGATGGATGCCATTGTACTCTTCTTCCCATACTAGTGGGGATTTTCTGCAAGTTTCAGTAGCCAGGGATTTGCAAGTTGACTGTTTTCTAAATCAGGAATGTGGATTAAAATATAAAGTAATAATTTGCAATGAAGGTTAAAATGTTTTTTTTTTTTAAACTGGGGATTGAACCCAGGGGTGCTCTGCTGTTGAGCTATATCTCCAGCCCTTTTTATTTTATTTTGAGATAGGATCTCACTAAATTACATGAGGCTGACCTTGAACTTGTGATCCTCTTGCCTTAGCCTTTGACGTAGCTGGAATTACAGGTGTGTACCACTGTGCTGGGCTGAAGGCTGAAGTATAAAAGGTTATAAAAGGTTTTCAGAAGAATCTGAGAAACCTAGTCAACCCAGTCCACTTTGTCTTATCATTTGATTTCTGACAGATTTGCCTAGAATTTGTTCCTGGGATGGATGATTTTTTTTTTTTTTTTTTGGTAGTGCTGGGGATTAGAACCCAGGGCCTTGTATATATGCAAGGCAAGCACCCTACCAACTGAGCTATCTCCCCATCCGGAGGATGAATGATTTTGTAGCACCATGCTGAGGTGGCTGGACATAGCAGAAACACTGAGTTCATTCTTCAGCATTAGAAGTCATTCTTTAGAAAATAACACAGAAAAACTATCCTCCACTCTTGGCCCAAACCTCTTCACCAAGTGAAAGGATCGGGTCAGTGCTGTGGTCCTGGGCTAGGAGAAGCCTGTACATTTAACGAGTTTCATCCAATTGAAAAAGTAGCCAGGGATCTGCAGCGGTGTGATTGAAAAAGTAGAAAACCATAGCGCACAGCCTAGTTCGGGTGCCTCTGTGCAGAGTCTTCTTTTCAGTTAGTGTCAGGTGGGGGGAAATTCCCCCTCAAAATGTCTGTGGAAAGGGACTGTTCGGCTCAGGGCCAGCACTTCATTGTCTGCACCCTGCGCCAGACATTTGGTTTCCTGGGACTCTCCGCTGTTTACTTGGATGTGCGGTTCTGTCACTCCCAGCGTCACCCAGGGAATCCTGAGCCCTGACACAAATGTCAGGATCACACCTTTGAGGAGCCTGGATTCTGGCTTTAAACCACCTGTCGTGGTGATGCCAAATGGAGCTTGACAACTTCCTGCCTCAAGGCACAAGCCTATAGTGGATCTTGAGTACTTCCCCACCAGCCCACGTGTGCTATCCTGGTAAGGAAATGCACCCTGGACAAAGTTCCCCAGGGGAATTCTTAAGTAAGCTAATAAATCGAGAATTGCCAGCCTTAGGTCTTGAGGGATTTCATATCTGGAACTCAGAGGCAATCCACAACTGGTCTCTGGATACTGCTGAGCTTTCTGCCGTGTGAAAACCCTAAATTCCTCATCTGCTACCTGCAATTGGTGAGAAATTGAATGAATGTATGAAGATAGGTAATGCAGGTCCAGAAATATCAGCCTTCCTCCAAACTATGTAAAGACACATTATTGCTTTGCACATACTTTAGCAAGGAACTGGCTTAATGCACCGGGCTGCTACGACAAAATACCACAGACTGGATAGCTTAAAAACCACAGAAAGTTATGTCTCACAGTTCCCAAGGCTTGGAAAATGTAAGCTCTAGGCACTGGCAGGTTTGTTGTCTGGTGAGGGCCCACTTTCTGGTTCACAGGTGATACCTCATTGTGTCCTCAATATAGAAGGGGTAAAGAATCTCTGCAGCCTTTTTTTTTTTTTTTTTAAATGAGGGCATTAACCCCAGTTTCTAGGTCTCTACTTATAAAACCTAATCACCTCCCAGGTTCCTCACCTTAATTCCATCATTCAGACTACACTAGGGACCTTAAGACAGTACCTGGAGTTGGTTGGGTGTGGGCTTCAGAAATTTGCCAGGATTTCCAGGTTTTAGTCTTTTGTGGGTTAGAAAAAGAGGGACTTCACGTAACCAGAGTCCTGCTGTGTGCATGTGGCTGCCCCCATACCACACCAAGTTCCAGGGAGAGGGTGAAGGTGAGGGGTCTTCAGGAGGCCATTCATGCCCATGGCCCATCCCTGAGGGTCTGTGGGGAGCCTGAGGGACGAGGACTGCACTAGTACTTCCTGTAGCAGAGACCCCAGTGGAACTTGTTAACCCCAAGGCAAGGGACAGGGGGACACTACCTGCCCTTCCTCCACCCTGCAGCTAGCTGCCAACTCCGTCTCCAATTCAAAGCTCTGCCAATGCCTGCCTGAGCCCGGCACCTGGGTGAAGTACAAGGAAGGCCAAACCACACTTTCCTGGTAGCAATTAGCTGCCAGCTTTCAGCCCCTGTCCCAGTGCCTCTGATGGTGTCAGCCCACGTTATCATGACATCATGTCTTTGGTGGAAGAACGCAGAAACCTACCTTATATGGAGCAGTGCCTCAGTCTTTTTTTTTTTTTTTTTTTTTTTTTTTATAGTGTACAAACAGAGACAGATACAATACACCATTGTTTAGCTATTTTTATGTGAGGGTTTGGAGGAGTGATTTTCCCCAAAGGAATACATTTTAGTTCTTATTCTAGAAAAGTCTAGTATTTAACAACCCTGAATTCAAAAGTTTTTTTTTTTTTTTTGGGGGGGGGATGTGAATTAAAATCAAGGGTCTGAGTGCCATGTGCTGTGTGATTCCAAAGCTATATTTAGCTTGGCAAATTATTGTTTTGCATCAGAACATTTTTATCCTTGCAAAGGATAGCAAGAATTCCCCTCTGATACAATTACAGGTGAGCAGAATTCATTTGAGGAAGAAAATGAACAAACCCTACTGGCAACTTAGATCACATCCAAAGCACTGTGATAATTCCCATTTGGGATCATTTTTCCTTTAGAGAAAAGTTTGGATCAGGGTCAAGTGCAGCTCAGAGATGGCCCTGGAGAGCAGGAGGCCTTGCTTTTGCACACATTCACAATGTGTACTTTGTTTTAAAATATTCTTTTCATCCTATGCTTCAGTACCAAAGCAATCCACAGCCTCCAAAGGATAACTGACGTTCTGGTGGGACCCGCACAGGGGTGTTGAGACAGGGGAAGGAAAAAGAGAAGTTATCAATTGAAATGGACTGAGTTTTCTGATGGGGGAGGAGCTATGGGGAAGGAAAAGGGAATAACAATTTTTTGAGTGCCAGATACCAACTTGGTTGCTTCCCCTCCACTGTCTTACATAATCTTCAAAATCACCATCATTTTTCAAGTGGGGATACTGAAGCACCCAGGGACTTTACGTAACCAGTGGAGAGTCCTGCTGCTACTAAATGTCAGGCCAGCTTTCCTACCTTGCTTCCTTCTTTTGCTAACCCAGTGCTGTAAGACCTTGCCACTCCAAGTTTGCTCCAGGATTCTGCAGTGTTTGTGACACCAGCAATATGTTGAAACTAGAGAATCCTATCCTACTGACTCAGAATTTGCGTTTGAACAAAATTCCCAAGGATTCCTGTGCATGTTGGAGTGTCCGGAAACTCTGCTACCATGGGTTTGGAGGAAGGTTTGACAGTTACCATTGTGAAAACTAGCCAAGCCTCAAGACTGGAATCCACAGGCTGGACCTGAGAGATCCATCTGTCTCAGTGAGGGCAGGGATGGATAGAGATCAGGGGTGCAGCTAAATGTCCTACATGCCCAGAACAGCCTCTAAAATTCCCAGAGTGTTGAGAAACCCTGGTATAATTGTCTGTATCTAAAATTCACACTCTGTAGGTATGTTTTTGTAGCTTCCGATATATGCTAATCGCAGTAAGCAAATCTTAAATGAGATGATACAAATTGCAGTGCACAATGCAAATGTGAATCTTTTTATTGAGACTCAGAGAGCAAAAGAACTTAGGTTGATGCAAGATTTCTGTTAGCTTACTTTTGAGAGTGTCTAGCTTTAGTACCAACCGTGCAGTAGAAATGTTTCTCTAGGCAAGTCCCGAGTGCCCATGAGGCGGGTGCCACAAGAGGACACCCACCTCCGAAGCAGTCCTGCCTGGCACCCTTGTGTTGCTTTGTTTTACTCCTAAGACTTGCCCAGCCCTACCTTCAGCTCCCAGGCAGGTTGTGCCAGTCAGTGCGCCACCTGGAGGCCGGGGAGGAAGGAAGGAAAGTTCCAGGCTGGGCAAGGGAGGTGGCACACACCCTGCCACCTTCCTTTTTGCCCCCCAGGTCCCTGCTTCTCTATTCTTACTCAGATCCTTTGATTCCACCACCCTGGAGGCATCTCTGCCGCAGACACTTCGCCTGCCTTCCTTCTTCTTTTGCTTTAAAGCCTGGTCCAGAACATCTGGAACTATTTTTCCCTTCATCTCCCATGCCCTTTAGCCTCCTCTTCTTCCTTTGGTGAGCTGAAAATCCAGAAAGTGAAACCAGGCTGCTTATTGTGTATTGAATGCAAAAAAAAAAAAAAAAAGTTTCAAAATGAAATTACATCCAATAAAGAATCTCAGTTGTTAACCCCCAGTTCTAAAAGCCCCCTTGAGAATTACCACAAATATCTCCACCTACTTTCTTGTTTTACTCTGATTAAACTTGCTTTTCTTCAAGGTCCAGAATTCTAACACAAGAGTTGTTTCTTGTTCTTCTTGTGTGCTTCTGCTTTCTTTGATTGTTGTTATTATGAGGATCTTGTTTATTTTGTTTTATTTTATCTTATGGTAATGGGGATTGGACCCAGAGGTGCTCTACCACTGAGCCACATCCCCAGTCATTTTTATTTTGAGACAGAGTCTCACTAAGTTGCCCAGGCTGGCCTCAAACTTTCAATCCTCTTGCCTCAGCCTCCCAAATCACTAGGATTTCAGGCACATGCCACCTCACATAGCATGTTCACTACTTGGTACTGGGGATTGAACTCAGGGACACTCAAGCACTAAAGACACACCCCCAGGCCTGTTCTGTATTTTGAGACAGGGTCTCACTGAGTTGCTGAGCGCCTTGCTGTTGCTGAGGCTGGCTTTGAACTCACAATCCTCCTGTTTTAGCCTCCCAAGCTGCTGAGATCACAGGTGTGTACCACTGCACCTAGCTTTATTTTTGAGATAGACTGTCACTAAATTGGCCAGGCTGACCTTGAATTTTTGGATCCTCCTTCCTCGGCCTCCTGAGTAGCTGGGATTACAGGCATGTGTACCCATATCCAGCTAAAATGTCAGTCTTAAAGGTATATAAATGACTGAAAGAAAACTGAAGGTCAGGGTGCCTGAGAGATGGCCTGCTATTTGTTATTGTAATCCATGCTTGAATGCTTGCTGTGGGCCAGGTACATCTTATGTTAGCCTCACAACCACTCTGGATTTGGGTAGGTTTAATCCAAAACTTTAAAGATGAAGACATTGCCACTGGGAAAGGTGAGATGAATAGGTCAAGTCCAGGCTTATATTTCACCCTTAGTCTGGTTCTGTGCTGGCTGAGAATAGGTGTAGAGACAGCTGTTAAGAGGAAGGAAGACAGACTGAACCAGGAGTTTTTGCCTCCAGTATGGTTAAGTTAATTCATTCTAACCGCCTGAATATCAGTTGCCCCTGGGGCTTAGTTTCTTAATTTGACTTTATGTATTTATTTTGTTTAGAACTGGGGATCCAACCCAGGGCCTGGCAGGTGCTAGGTAAGCTCTCTGCCACTTCTGCAAGGTCCATTAAACCCTCTTTGTCCCAAATGTCGCTTCTCAAAATCTGCCTGGAAAAATCATTGTATAATGTCGCTTGCAAATACCAGTTCCTGAGGCTGAAGGGACAGTGCATCCAAACCAAGCAGAGTCTGTAGGAAGAGAGGAAAAATAATACAATAGGGGGTACAATTTAGTGAAGCCTTGGCTTTAACACCAGTCCATTTTTATCCACAGATTGTGATCAAATTTCTTTCAATAGGTGTAATTTGGACAAGAGTTACAAATTTGTCTATTTTTTAAGTGAGTTCAATCTTCCAGAGTAGATACTCTTTGGTTCAAGGTGAGTTTATGTTGCTTCCTGATGATCATGAATATTTATTGAAAGTCAGGCCCTGTTGTGTGTGCCATGTAAGGATGGTCACCTTTAACCCCTGTGACAACCTCAGAGGGAGAAACCATTATAATTTTTATTGTTACAGATGGAAGACATTGAGGACAGAAGTTTAGGACCAGGGGACATAGCTAGTTTGGAAAGCCAGGATTTGAATCCCTTAGTCTGGCTTTTTTATATATTGTCTACATAATTACCCTCTTCATTCTGCCCTCTTGCTGCTTAATATAGGCAAAGCTTGCTCTTCCTTCCTTCCTTCTTTCCTTCCTTCCTTCCTTCCTTTTTTTCTCTGTGCTGGGGATTGAACCCAGGGCCTTTGTGCATGCAAGGCAAGCACTCTACCAACTGAGCTATATCCCAGCCCACTCTTTCCTTTTACTGTGGCTGGAGGTGTGAATCTCTGTCCATAAACAAAAACTACACTCAGAACCAAACCACACGGCATTTAATAATTTATCTAAATTAATTTTGTCTCTTTTGGGAGTTTGAGGCAGGAGGATTGCAAGTTGAAGGCTAGCCTTAGCAACTTAGTGAGGCCCTAAGCAACTTAACCTGTCTCAAAATAAAAAAAATAAAATAAAAAAAGCTGCAAGAATAGCTCAGTGGCAAAGCATCTCAGAGTTAATACTCAGTACCAAAAAAATAAAAATTAAAAAAGTTTAATTTTTGTCTCCAAGCCTTGAAGGTATCCAACTAACAGAAAATTTAACCTGAGTAACTTTAAGAACACAACAACCTTGCAAGTATATTCAGGACCTGAGGTTTTGGAAGGTGTGCCGTTGAGAGAGGGGGCATCCATCACCGGTTGGCTGTCCAGCCCTTGATGTGTTAGCTGGCTAGGGTTGTCAGAGCAAAGTGTCACAGCCTGGGTGGCTCACAGAGGCTAGAATACCAAGATCAGGGTATTGGCAGGGCTGGTTCCTTTTCAGGGATGTGAGGAAAGGATCTGTCTCAGGTCTTTCTCTTTGTCTTTCCTCTGTGTAAGGCTGTGCCCAGAAGTCCTCTTGTTAGAACAACACCAGTCAATTACCAGGCCCACCCCAAAGATCTCATTGGCCTCACAATTGACGTCTTCATGTTAGGACTTCAGCATAATAAGACTTGGGCTACTGTCATGTAAACTAAAAAGAACAAATTAAAAAATTTTTTTAAAAAGACAGTAGAATGAATCAGACATAACTTTCCTGTGTTCATGTATGAATACACAACCGGTGTAACTCCACAACATGTATAACCACAAGTGTGGGAAGTTATATTCCATGTATATGTAGTATGTCAAAATACATTCTACTGTCATGTATAACTAAGAAGAACACATTGAAAAATAAAATAAAATAAAAAACTACAACATAAGACTTGGGCGAGCCGAGGTACCGGGTTCGTCCCATAACACACGTCTACATTGCCTTGGCCTCCTTCTGTCCATATGGTCAAGTTTGAGGCTCTCTGCTAGCCCTTGCAGATGTGGGTCAAGACATTGGACTCCTTGGGAGGTCTGGGGACCTGGAGCCTAGGCCTCCTCTTTGAAGTCTTGCCAGTTCTCTTAGGAGCCTTCAGCGAACAGGGACAAACACCCTCAGGGGAGGGAGAAAGGACCCTTTCTAGAACACCCTGCATAATTTCATTGGTGACTTAGATTTTTCATGAAAGCCAGGAAGAACCTGGATTCCTGGATATCAGAGCCCAGAAGTGAGCAGTCAGCAGCTGAGCTGCCTATCTAAGGAGGAAGAAGGTGGAAGTAATGTGAAGGAAGATGATGTTTATGATAAAAACAACAACAACAGCAGCTCAGGACAATAATTTTTGAAAGCCAAAGGAGAAAAGTCAGCTCAATCCTCCAGTGGTGAAGGGCCTGTCTTGCCTGACCCCTGAGCCCAACCTAGGTCTGGAACACAGTGGGCCTTGAATGCCCTGTGGTGGTTGGCTGAGGGTATCTGAGGGTCCAAGTGGTCCATTCACTTGAAGAGCGTCCAGTGGGACAAGGCTGGGTGGTGGGTGGTGTGTCCTCAGTGGAGGCTGTGGGGTTGGTGGGTGGTGTGTCCTCAGTGGAGGCTGTGGGGTTGGTGGGTGGTGTGTCCTCAGTGGAGGCTGTGGGGTTGGTGGGTGGTGTGTCCTCAGTGGAGGCTGTGGGGCTGTGATGTGTAGGAAAGGACCTGGGGGAAGGGTTGCTTCCTGCAAGGCAGCTCTGACCCTGGGGCTGAGGCAGTTCCTTCTTTACCACACCCATCATCCAAGGAATCCCAAGCTGTTCTGGCTCAGCTCTGTCAGGGTGGAAGCAACCCCTCCCCATATATAGTTTTGCCACAGTGACTCCAGGATAAGGGACATGGTGGATGCCTGGACTTGTCTTCTGCTATTCCGAGAGCTAGATATGGGAGCCCCCACACAGGACGGGCTTGAGGTTCCAAAGATGTACTTTTCTTGGAGTTTGATGTTTCCTCTTGCTTCCATGGCTGTTGGAAAGGGCATATCTGGAGAGTGACATGTGGATTGCGCTGCTGTGAGTGAGCACAGCAGTGACAGCCTCTAAAGGCTGCGGTGTCACACCAGCAGAATGACTTTCTGGTGGAGGATCAGCTTTGGGACATTCGTGACAGCAGTGTGACCTGCCTGAAGGATCAACGGAGGCGTGGTACGGAAAAGGCATTCCTATGACAGACATCTGTTCTGGTGTTTTGTTTGTGCTGGGGATGGAACCCAGGGCCTCCCACATGCCCAGCGCGTGCTCTACCACTGAGCCGCAGCTCCAGCCTGTTCTAGTTTTTGCCTTCTGTTTGTTTGTTTTCTCATTTTAATTGTGGCCAAATACACACGATATAAAATTCATCATCTAATTTTAAGGGTATAGTTCTGTGGCATTGAGTGCATTCACATTGTGGAGCCACTGTCACCACCACTGTCCCCCCACAGAATGCTCTTGGTTTGCAAAACTGAAACTCTTCCCATTGAACAGCTCCCCCTTCCCCCTTCTCCAGCCCCTGGTGACCACCCATCAACTCTGTGTCTCTATGAATTTGTCCACCATAGAAACCTAACGTAAGTTCAATCACGAGTGCTCGTCCTTTTGAGACTGGCTTCTTTCACTCCGCATGTCTTGGGGATTTATCCATGGTGTAGCTATGTCAGAATTTCCTTCCTTTTAAAAACAGGACAATATGGGTTCTGTCTCTAGCACTGAGGGAAAAAATAGATAGAAGGAAAGAAAGAAAAGCTGAATAAGATTCCACTTTGTGCATGTGTGCGTGTGCGTGTGCGTGTGCGTGTGTGTGTGTACACCACGTTTTTAAGTCCATTCATCCATTTGGGGGTCAGTTTCGTGCTTCCGTCTTTTGTTTTGCCCTTGTTTTCAGAGGCGTGCTGTATCCATCCCTGAGCTC
Organism: Spermophilus citellus; assembly: GCF_964194105.1. NCBI lineage: Eukaryota > Metazoa > Chordata > Mammalia > Rodentia > Sciuridae > Spermophilus > Spermophilus citellus. The sequence continues at coordinate 23,733,819 of NC_138183.1, read as the reverse complement.
CTCAGGGGATCAAAAGAATTCTCTGCCGGTGTTTTGAAGGAGTTCACTATTTCTAGGAAAAAAACACAAAGTTCAAATAATGAGAAAAAGTAAATTATGGTGCAGAAATTATAGAACGTGAGACGCCAGTTTTGCTAGGATCTAGGTGCAGATTTATAAAGTGAATGGCTTGAAGTTTTGGGGAAGAAGATGGCTTATACAGAGCATAGATTGAAATTCAGGATTCCAGAGTTAGGTAACCAAGCTCATACCCTGGCTTTGTCACTTCTATGTATGTTACTGTGAGAACCTTTGTAAGCCTTGGTTTCCTCATCTGCAAAAGGGGGATGCAGAACTCACATCCTAGAGTTTTTGGGGAGGAATAAGTGATAAAATGTAGGTAAAGAGTTTAACAGAGAGCCTGGCACCTGGTTAGCACTCAGTACTAGAATATAGAGGAAGCAACATTTTGCCTACTTAATGTCATTCTGTATGGCTCTTTTTAATAGCCTTCTTATCCTCATAATATGACTTGAAACATTAGTATCTGTTTTTGCTGCAGTTTTCCAAGTGTTGGTTTTTCCTATTCTGTCTTTACTATTTTACCTACCCTTAAAATTATGGTAAGGGTAGTTTTTGAGACTCATTATTAAGTAAAGAGATAGCTCTCTTTGTTTTTATCATATGACTGATAATCAAAATAAATCCAGCCTGACTTTCTTATCATTGGGAGGATACAGAATGAGGAAGAAAAACTGTTAGTCTAATGTTCATCTAGTTCATATGACTGACCGGAAGGGAGCTTGCTTTCTCAAACTCTGTTCAGGCTAGAGAGAGTGAGAGGCTAGGGTCCAGTCTCTTGAGTGGACAGTGACTTTGTGGCTCTTCCCTCAGTAAAGACTTCATATTTAGATTATTTAAATTTAAAGTTATACTCTTTTTTTTATTAATAATTAAGAAACATTTTTATCCTACTTTTTTGGGGGGAGGGGGTGCTGGGGATTGAACCCAAGGCCTTATGCATGCTAAGCACATGCTAACTAACCCTGAGCTGTAACCCCAGCCCAAGAAAACTTTTTAAAGTTATAAATAAAGTAAAATTAAATAACTTTGTTGAAGGAGACATTTTGCTGCTAATGCATGCCTTAAAGTATTCTAGAAGTGAAGTTTAAGGCACATCATCTGGCTGACGCATTACTTAACCTATTCTTGTTTGTCGGCTTGGTATTTCCCATTCCGGAGGAGTTCATGGACTTCAAGGCAGTTGAGTCCATTATTAGCGAGGAGAAAAAAACATCTGAGTCTCCCCAGCCCCAACAATAGATTTTTTAAAAAAATGCGTTGTACACAGTCCCCCTTCAAAAGGCACTTGGGGGGTGGGTGGGTGTGAACGGAGGAATTTCCTCCTCCACCCTGCTGTTGCTAAGCTGTAAGCTAATATTGTGAGAGAGAAGAAATACCCAGGTCTCAACTTTCCTGGGGACTAAGCTCTGTATTTTTGTTTACTGGTGTTAGTTGTAGACTTCTTTCTCAATGATGTGTTGAAGCTGAATGGCTTGTACCAGAATTGGCAGACTTCTGAGCTTTGCTTAGATTAGTGTGGGGCCCCTCAGACACCTCCCTGGGGCCCTTTCTGCACCACCACCCCCCCCCCCCCATGGTTTTCTGGTTTTGTCTATTAACATTTCTGATCAAGAATTTCTTCTAAGTTGAGGATTGTCCAACCTCTCTGAAGTGGGAAGCGTGATGATGTGCTGCCTTGACATTTATTTTTATATTTGTTGTTAGAAGTGAAAATGAAACTGGGATATCTGTTTTATCTATTTATTTGGATGCTTTTTGCCCAAATCTCCTGACAGTGATGAGGTGGTTAAGGTTGAAACCACTTGTGTGCCCTGTAGGCAAGTGAGGATTTAGCAAGTGAGAATTTTCCAGATGGGGTTTAAATTCTCATTTGCTTATGTTCCAGACTTTTTTATAAGACCACAACTTAGAGTATCCGTAGAACTTGGGGCAGGCGGAATTACATGGGATGGCTAATCCTCTTGAGTTTATATTTTCTTCAATACACTTTCGTGATGGGTTGGTTAAGAAGGACAAAGTCTCCAGCAGATTTCACTTGGCTGATTTTTGTGTTTTGGTTCATTTCCTGTTTTCCTGATTAGGCTTCTGTACTCTCCCATTTAAAGGGGCAGCTGAGGAGCATGGAAAGGGTTTGGGTGGTGACGGAGTTGCTGAGGGCAATGACAGTGGCCTTGGTAACACTTCCTGGTTATGGTGAGTTGATGGACCCACTAGACCTCCAGCTGCTCTGGTGGTGGGCCTGAGGTTTCCTGGAGGGAGAGCTAGGTGGGAATTTTCTTTAAAAACGACAGCTCCTCTCATAATTCAGAGTGACAGAGCATTTACCAAGGAAAGCTCCTATGACGTGGACATGAGAATATAGGATAGGAAGTGGACATTTTTCAGTGTCACCTTGACTTAAAATTTCCAGTAGGTTTTTCTTTCTTTCTTTCTTTCTTTCTTTCTTTCTTTCTTTCTTTCTTTCTTTCTTTCTTTCTTTCTTTCTTTCTTTCTTTCTTAGAGAGAATTTTTTAATATTTATTTTTTAGTTTTCGGCAGACACAACATCTTTATTTTATTTTATGTGGTGCTGAGGATTGAATCCAGCGCCGCGCGCATGCCAGGCAAGCGCGCTACCGCTTGAGCCACATCCCCAGCCCTCTTTCTTTCTTTCTTTTTTTTTTTAATTATTTTTTTACTTACAGTTGGACACAATGTCTTTATTTTAATGTGGTGCTGAGGATCAAACTCAGGACCTCACATGTGCTAGGCGGGCGTTCTACTGCTGAGCTACAACTCCAGCCCTTCCAGTAGGTTTTTCTTTCTTTTTTTGCAGTGCTGGGAATTGAACCCAGGGCCTCATGCATGCTGGGCAAGCACTCTACCATTGAGCCACATCCTCAGCCCAAGATTTGATTTCTTAAAGATAGAATAAACTATAGTGTTTATATAAACTACAGTGTCCACAAAACCAAATGTAGCCCTCTCTCTAAGAGGAAGAGGTTGTAGGGAAAGAGTCCAGCAGAGGCCGGGAGCCCAGGAGGACCTGATCCAGTGATTATACCTCTGGAAGCCTTGGTTTCGTAAACTGCAGATTGGGGTTAATATTCCCTATGACTGGTTATTGCTGATAAGAATTGAGTGCAATAATAAATCCAAAGTGGCTGGCACATACCAAGTTTTCAATAAAGGTAAATTTCCCTCCCCAAACACTCAGAATCAAATGCATTGACATGTGTTTTGAAAACGATAACAATTATAAATCATTATTTGTGGATGCCTCATAGTTGACTTCAGAATATCGGTCCCAGGAACAGAAGAGAAATATCCTGTGGTTATGAGATGGATGTATTTCTAATGTGAGTCCTCTGCATATTGTTCTTGTGGTTTATTAGTGTGTTAATGTGGTTAAACTCTTCCATATTCCATATCATCCCCCACCCCCCAGTATTGGAGATTGAACCCAGAGCCTCGTGCGTGCCCGGAAAGTGATCTACCACTGTGCCACACCCCTAGAAGCCCTCCATTCCATGTTCTTGATGGAGCCGTACTGTGGTAATGATAGCTTCCATCTGATCCAGCTGCTCCTCTGATCTGGGTCTTTGGGCGGGGACAAATGAACTGGAGATATAGCTGTGACCCAGTGACTCCCAGTGGTCACTTCCATGCATCAGTTTCCTCCTGCTCTGATTTATCAGAAGGATGCAAACATGATTCAGAGGTAATTTTACAAGTACTTTTACTGGTTAAATCATAATCAAGTGACTATTTCCATTCTCCTAATGTCACTTGATTAAGTCAAGGGTGCCCACCCTTGATTGCCCTGACTCACGGAGGGAGGCTGCCAGCTAAGGAATGGCGAGGCTGGAGAGGAAGAGGGTTGGCCTCATCCCCACCCCATGGGCATCCTGGCAGACTCCAGAGAGGGAAGCACCAGATTGTGTTAGTCCTAGCAGTGACTAACCTCGCACAAAACCCACTGCGGAAACACTTTCACCTACTTTAAATCCGTTCATGTTCCCCTAAGAGGACGTTTTTGTATATAAAGAAACTGAGTCTCAGAGAAGCTAAAGGAGTGGCTCAAAGTCACACACTTGGGTCTGACAAAATTCCAGAAGGATACAGACTACCAAATTGGGGGAGCAGAAGAGAGAAACTTTTCACTATTGTTTGGGTAGTTCAGCAAAAATTTGACAATTTTTAAAATAGTAATTTTTTTCCCCTGGGAACTCAATTCTGTTTATTATATTTGTAATTATTATTCACATTTTAGAAAATGTAAGGAGGACCTTATCAATCCTTTATTGAATCTTCTCATTTTTATAGACCAAAAAATTAAGACACATGTAATTTGGTCGATGTGATAGTTGGGTGGTGATAGAAAATCGATTTCAAAACTTCATAGAGTATATGGGATGGTGAAGTTTTGTGTTCTCCTTACTACGTATTTAGCTGCCTGAATGAACTCAGATGACTACAGGCTGTGCTACTCTGGGAGGGTCCTGATATTGACCTTGGGGTCTGTGACCCCGGGTCAGAGCATGCACTTTTTCATACCTGCTTGAACCTTGGAGGTGTGTGTTCTTTTCTTTCCTTTCCCTTCCTCCTCTCCCTCCCTTTCTTTTTCTTTTTGGTTTCACCCAGCTGCACTCCCAGTCCTACATTCTTACATTTAAGCAGGGGCTGCCTGACTTAGGGAAACCTCTGCTCTCCTCCTCTGGCCTCCCCTCCTCATGGCCCCTGTGGACCCAGTCTGTTTTTTCTCTAATGTCTTTAACAGTCAGTAGCTCAGCTCGCTTTCTCTCATTCTGTTAATGCTCACCTGGATGGACCCTAGTCCTCTGTAACTCCTCCTTTTTTACCCACATCAGTTATTTTTAGTTTAGGAATTTTTCTGTCCAGTGATTGCCCTGTTCACTGGTGCTTAGAAAGGGCATATTTTCACATTATTTAGCACTGTCATGGGTGGTTTGGCTAAAAGTTGGTCTGTAAAATTCTCCTAGGATGATCTAGTTTTATCAAATGGTAAAATCTTGGTGTTTTAGAGACACCTGTGCTCTGTCCATCACTGTTTAAATGGACTTCATGTGCATTGTTTATAAATGTACAAGATCTATAAGATCATTTCAGTAGAAAAATCTGGCAACTTGTGATTTTCTTGCATATATATATATATATATATATATATATATATATATATATATATATTTAGATAGTGCAGACAGCAAGCTTATAAGGACACAGTAAAGGGTGGGTTATCAGTCATTCATTACTGAATTTTTCAATTTTTCCTTCTCAGGAAAATTTTCTGAACCAAATATAACACCATCCTCAGGGAAATACCATGCTTAGGTCAATTGGTGAAATGTCAAATTTTTGCCATGTTCCATTATAGCAGCAAACTTAATGTAGACAGAGGTGATGGTGGAGGCTGAAAAAGAAGTGGAAGAGAGAATGAGGAAAAAAAAAAATCTAAGTCTTTATCATTTCCTTAGGACTTTACCCAGTTTTCTCCTTTCAAAAGTGATAGGCTGAGCCTTTTTTATTTGTTGTATTGTGAAATATTAAGAAAAAGGGCCACTAATATTGAGATCACGCTGTACTTACTCAATAGTTTTATATACCAAGCGGCAGCAGCATATCTCACTCTGCATACATTTTTGAGATTTATCTTGTTTCATTAAAACTGCAGATGTGTGTCATCTATTTTAATTGTCTGCATAGTTTCAGCACCAGGCATCTTACAGGTCTTGTAATATAGACAATGGCAGGAAATTGAAGAAATGGAAAAGGGAAATAAATTACACCACTTCCATGTGTAATGATTTTATTCTGTAATAGTCAGGGATGGTGCACATGAGATGCCCTGTTAAGAAACCAGATCTAATGCAGGAAGATTAAAATGTTTTGACAGATTTTGCCACTTATTTGGAAATCTCAGAAACACAGAGGATGCATCTGGAGGTGGCTGTGGTGGTCCAAGTCCATTGAGGGCTTGGTGGGGGCTGTGGCCATAAGGACCAGGAGGCTCATTCTCCCCTGACCTTTCATTTGACTTCTGCCTGGCTGTGTTCCCATCCTTCCTCCTTTTGTCTTTTCTGTGAGGGTAAGATTCCACAGCAGCCTTCCAGGATCGGGCACTTAAAATTTTGCCCTGAGAATTTACCAGATAAATTCTTGCTTCTCGTAAGCAGCCGCTCAGCAGACAGGGTGGCACAGAAGAGAAATGGGGCAGGGTGTCTAGCTGTGGCGCGGGCAGTCAGCGCTGAAGCAGGACTTCTTCAGTACAGCTCATCCTCCTGTGTGTGGAAGATGGTGAGGGGCCAGCCCAAGCCAGGACAGCAAAAAGGGCCGCGCAAAAGACCCTGAAGTCAAGCTGCCTGCAGTTGCTGAGGATGGTGCAACCATCTCCATGACTCAGCCTGGCAAGGGGCTGACCAGAATGGGTCAGAAGCCTCCACAAATTGCCTGCTGTTAAGCTTGGATCTTTCTAGAATCAGATGGATGATAAACATTAACCTGTGATTTCATTTGTGGAAAAGGAAGAAAAACTGAAGCTGGACCTGAGAGAAGTGACTTGTCTTGTGTCCTCTCGTGTCTTGTAGAATTGCAGCAAAGGGCTTGTTGAAAGGATGGGGGTAGAGATGGGGAGACATTGGTCTGAGAGAGGTTTGCAGCTAGGACTCGTGGTCCTCAGGTGCAGGCACAGTGCTTTGGGGAGAGAAACGCTCTAGAGGAGGGTGCACCACCTGGGGCACAGTCCCTCCATGTGAGTCTTGCCCTTCAGATGCAGCCAGATAACCCAGTTCTCAGACCAGCATCTTGTTGGTTGATTCCCTCACCTCCTGGTTCCTCAGCTTGGCATCACCTCTCTTCTGCATTCTGCCTCCGGGTCTCCCTCCATAGGACACCTGAAACGCCCCTTCTGGCGGCTCACCTGGCTTGCTTTCTCCTCTCCTTCCTTGCTTTACTTGGCATGTCCACTCCATTTTGATTTTCTAATGAGAACCGTTTAATTAGAAAATGGACATGTGAGGCCATGAGCAAAGGAGAAATACATCACAGTTTATTTCTAGACCCTTCACCCGGCACCACTGAGAAGTATCGCCTCGGGATTGGTTTCCACCCGCGTGCTTGCCAGATACAAGTGAGGAAAATTACAATCGATTCTGCACTTCTCAGTAATGACCTCATTATCAATTCCAGGGCTCTGAATGAGTCTTTCATGTGAAGCCCTGAAGCCTCTATCTGCAAGTCCATCTTCATGACAGAGTGTTCCCAGCAAGCATGTGTCATCGTCATCCTGGGTCTTGTGTTTTCAGACAAAACACAAAGCTTTGGGGAAAAGAAGGCACTTGAGTAAAAACAAAAACAAAAACAACTACAGGTGGTTTTCCCATGGGAGTTCCTGGAAGCCCTCTCAGTGGGGACACTTGAAGGAAGGGAGCCTCCTGACCTGAACTGAGCATTGCCCCCAGCTGCTAGGACAATGTGACACTTTCTGGATCACTTTATGCAGGATCGCACACTCAGGCCAGGGTTAGCCCAACTTGTTTTTATCTCAACTAAAAGCCTTTTGTTCAAAAAGCAAACAAGAAAGTTCAGATGAGTCAAGAGTGTATTTTCAATGCTAGCCCCAAGGGTATAACTAGAGGGCAAATCATATTTATGTTTCAGTGTCCCCAGGGATTAAAGGTTCCATAACTAAATGTCACCACTTCTGTGACTTGTGCAGAGGAGAGATTCACCTTTGGCAAAGTGCTGTGTCTACAGTCTGGGACTGTATTCGTTTCTCTGCAAGTTCTGAAAAACTGTTCTATATTTCTCAGTGTAATTGTTGTGAAGATGTGTTAGTATCGGGCTATTGTGCTCCTTACTATAAACTTCTTAGCTACTATTTTGTTCTAAATGTGGGGGGGAGGGTCAGGAAAGATAAGGAAAGACCTAGAAAATGCCCTGAATTGAAGGAGACTGGAGGCATGAAAATCAAATGCTATTTGGGACCCTGGGTATATTTTGTTGGCAAGACCATCATTGGGATGACTTAAAATTTGCATGGGGTCTTTGATTTACGTGGTAGAAAATTCTATCAATGTGAATGGCAAGATTTTGAGACCAGATTGTGGTTAGGTAGAAAAATGTCTTTGTTTTTAGGAAATGTGCACAGAAGTATTAGAAAAAATTGGGCATTACATTTGCAATGGACTCCAGTGGTTCAGAAAATATACATAGTATCCATACACATGTAACTTTCTACATTCGCATGTAATATTCTAATTTTTAGAATAAATAAGTAAAAAAAAAATTAATATAAGGAACGGATTAGAAGAATATGATTTGGAATTCAAGCAGTTTTGATGTCACTTGGCGATCTTGAGAAGGTTCTGGAAAACCATGAAGCGTCAAGTTTGTATACACCCAGTCCCTTGCTATTCTGAGGTTCGAGTGGAAAGACATTCCAGATATGTTGTGAAATTTGCCAAGGTTATAGTGTTGCTGTACACAGGATTTAATCTAAGATTAGATGCCTTATCTTCAAATTCCACTGATGAGAAGTATCAAGCTGGTACATAAAAGTGTTTGAAGACTGAATCAGATGTTTATGTGATTTATAGAAGTATGTAATTTTTCCTTTAAGAGTTCATTTTTCCTGATTAGAAAAGTTGTGCTTAGTTATCAAAAAAATAGATACAAAACAGTATCAAAACAATGAAAAGAAAACTCAAACAGAATCTTAACACTTGGGAATGACACGCAACCGGTAGCGCCGGGGGCTTATTTTCTTTGACTATACTTTTTTTTTGTACTGAGGATGGGAAACCAGAGGTGCGGGACCACTGAGCTACATACCCAGCCTTCTTTTATTTTTTATTTTGAGACAGGATCTCACCAAGTTGCTGAGGCTGGCCTTGCAATCCTCCTGCCTTAGCCTCCTGAGTCATTGTGACTACAGGTGTGCACTATCACACCCAGCTCTAATATACACTTTTTAAATTGCCCCCATTCTTTTATCTATTTATTTTTATGTGGTGCTGAGAATCAAACCCAGGGCTCTGCCCGTGCTAGGCTAGTGCTCTACCGCTGAGCTACAACCCCAGCTTGCCCCCATTCTTGATATGCGCTGAATGTGTTCTTCTGTATCCTCATTTTTTGCTCACTTCAACAGAAACTTTTTCCCATGTAACAAAATTTCAAGTGTATATCTTATTTTTTCATTTTGACAAATTTTTTCTGGTACTGAGAATTGAACCCAGGGCACTTAACCACTGATCCACATCCCTAGCCCTTTTAAAATTTTATTTAGAGACAGGGTCTTGCTCAATTGCTTAGGGCCTCCATAAATAGCTGAGGCTGGCTTTGAATTTGTGATCCTTCTGCCTCAGCCGCCCGAGCCGCTGTTCTGACAATTTTAAACTTAGAAAAGAATAACAAGAATGGTGCAGTTTTTGCATTGCCTTCTCCAATTGTTGATATTTTCCATATTTTCTCTTTATATTTATGTCTATATGTTATATATACATTGTGTATAATTTTTAATTTTTTTTTCTGAGCCATTTAAAATAAGTTGCAACTACTGTGCCCCTTTATATTACTTTATATAGCTGTGATAGTATTAAAAAATTCAGAGCTGGGCACCATGGTGCATGCTTGTAATCCCGGTGACTCATGAGGCTGGGGCAGGAAGATCATGAGTTCGAAGACAGCCTCAGCAAAAGAGAGGCACTAAGCAATGAGACCCTGTCTCTAAATAAATTACAAAATAGGGCTGGGGATGTGGCTCAGTGGTTGAGTGTCCCTGAGCTCAATCCCCAGTACCAAAAAAAAAAATTCAGGATACTGGACATTTAACATTAATACAATACTGTTATCTAATGTAAACTTTATCTTCAAATCTTTTAAATTTTTTTTCCAAAATACCCTTTCTAGCATTTTTTAAAAACTTCCAAACCAGGGTCCAATCTAGGATTACACTTTGCATTCAGATGTTCATTTCCTTAGCCCCCACTTTAGACTGGAAAAGTTCTCCAGTTCTTCTTATGTCTTTCAGGACGTGAACATTTGCGAAGAAGACAGGCTAGTTCTGTGTGTAGTGTCCTTCCATGTGAACTGGTCTGTTCCTACATGTAGACTTCTGTGGCTCCATATTGCATCGGATCTTAGTTAGAATCCTAGCTAGGTTTATGTTGGGTGACTTAGTTGTGTCCAGCATCTGACTTTATAGCTAGCAATGCAGCAGACATCCTGATGTTTAGACTTTTGTAAGCATCCTTGGTCATTTCTATTTGATAGAATCCTGGAAGTGAAAATACTGGATTGACATCCTTATATAGACTCCTAAGGCCTATATTCCTGTTGCTTTATTCAAAGGTGAAACCGGCCGTAGTAAAATCTTACAAGTTGCCACAATGTCTACATGTATGGAAGCATTATTTGATACCCCAAAATATGTATGATTTTCATGTTTTTATGAATCAATTAAAATCTGATAGGTTGCCAAATGAAACTCCATTTAAAAACCCAGAGATATAAAATCAAAAGCTATGGGATATAACATATTGTTACTTTTTTTCTATAATGTCTTTGTCAGATGCTTTATCAAGGAACAAGGTAGGGTCTCAGATTATGCCCACATAATATCTAGACGTGTACAGAGTGGAAATAACAGACACTGCCTCTGAGCAATGAGTGTGTCTCAAGCCACTTTTTATGTGTTACTTAGTTATTTGAAATTGATCCTGGCACCTGTCAAGGTAAGATTACTGTATCCTTGCTTGGGGCTCCCTTTCAGCTCCCTGTGTAGATAGAACTTTAATGTTTATTTAATGGGCATTTCCTAACCTCTAGCACTTGAGTGAGACTGTCACACAGATCATACCATTCCGTGCTGGGCCCAGGTCTCAGAAGCAATTCCAATGGGTCTTTTGTTTCATGACATGGCTTGATTTGGGAATTGGAATTCCGGGAATCAGTGCTCTCAAGAGTTAATAGACTGTCGCAGTCTTGGATTTGAGCCTTAGGTTAACCACTTATATAGTTGTGTGACAATGGGTAAAAATCCCTTAACCTCTCTGATCCTTGATTCATTTATCTATGAAAGTGGATCATAATGGCACCCCCATCTAATAGGGCAGTTGTGAGGACTGCATGAAGTAACACAAAGAAAGCACCTAGTGTGGCACTTGGTACATTGCAAACACACATTCATTAGTGTTAGAGTGCATTCACTTTGAGGTTGGGTTTTCACTGTGGCCAACACACTTTCACCTCTTGGAGGAGGTCCCAAGCTGCTGTTGGTTCTCCCTCTGGACTAGTGGGAAACCCCAGATGTGGAGAGGTTATGTGAGCGGACTGGTAACTGGTGAGGCTGGGCATGCCTCTCAGGTCTCTGGCTCTTGGGCCCAGGGGCTCTCTTACAGTGGCCACTGTCTGTCTCATAACCTCAGTCCAAAGCTATCTGGGGAAAAGTCAGCCAGACCCTGCCCCACTCTCCTGCAGATACTGCCTTGATTTAGACCAGGCATTAACAAGCACCTTCTGTCAAGGACTGGACAGTAAATACTTCAGTCTTTGCGTTCCATTAAAACTGTTTACTAGAACCAGCAGCAGATTTGGCCCAGGGGCTGTCTTTACCCACCAGCCAGTGTATTTCTGGCATGGGCTATGTGTTCATTTTATTATATTAGCCACATGATGCGCTTCTGTGGGGTTCTTAGACCTACTCAAGAATACTAGTGGCTTAGACCTGGTCAATAGAAGGCTTTCAGTAACTGTCTGCTGAATATTTGAGAGCTATGTATTCTCCCATGATGAATTCTTCTGAAGTTATCTATTGCTCTGTTTTGAAAAACATGACTGTTTTATTTGGCACTTAGGAGATTTATTTTGAGGGTTGCTAAGGATTGAACCCAGGGGTGCTTAATCACTTAGCCTTATCCTCAGCCCTTTGTCATTATTTTTATTTAGAGACAGGATCTAAAGCTAAGTTGCTTTAGGGCCTCCTCGCCAAGTTGCTGAGGCTGGCTTTGAACTTGGGATCCTCCTGCCTCAGCCTCCTAATCACTGGGATTTTAGTCATGTGCCACCATGCCTAGCTAGCGCTTATGAATTTTTAAAAATTTATTTTTGTTGTCTCCCATTGTTTGGGAATGTCATTAAAAGCAGATTGGGAAAAGAGTTTTTAATCCCCCAATGCAGATGAAATAATATTTTCAGGATTTTCTTAGTGTTTATTATATATCCGTTTGTTATTCTATTTTCATTCCCTTGTGATGAGGGTAATTTTTGATCAAAACTCTCTTTGGGGGACTTTTTTTTTTTTTGATTAGGAAAACATCTCACTGTGCCCTTGTACTACTGTTGACTCAAGTATTTAAAAATAATGGCTGAGGACACATTTTGCTCTGTAATCTGAGAGAGAATCTGCTGTGACTGAGTGTTTGCTCCAAGAACATCGCTCATGGTCGCGGTGGCCTCCTGACCCTTTGGCCAAAATACATATAGCTGCACTTCGTCTAAAAGGTGTCCAACAATAGCAACTGCATGGAACGACTAATTTTAGGAAACTTGTATAGTTCATTTGAAATATTGCCCTGGGCAGTTCAACCTTGGCTGAATAAAGACATTTGTTTTTAAAATCAGTACTCTGTGCCCTCAGTGATTATCTTACATTAGCCTGCCAAGAAGTATTATTTCCCATTTGTAAGATTTGATGAAGTGCCTCAAAATTTCCTCTGGTCAGCTTTTAATGGAAAAGGAAGCAAATACGACACTGTGATGTCTGGTGAGGAGTGGGGACATGGGGTGTATTTAACTGAGATGTTAGGAGCCTGGGGATGTAGCCAAGTGGCAGATCCCTTGCCTGGCATGTACTAGATCCTGGGTTGAATCCCCAACACCCAAAACCAAAACAAATGAACCTCAAAAAAACCCCAAAGAAGCCAGGTGTGGTGGCCCATGCCTATAGTCCCAGCAGTTTGGGAGGCTGAGGCAGGAGGATCGCAAGTTCAAAGCCAGCTTCAGCAACTTAGGGAGGCCCTGTTTCTAAATAAAATGTAAAAAGGGCTGAGGATGTGGCTCAGTGGTAGAGCATCCCTGGGTTCAATCCCCAGTGGGCCCCCCCCCCAAAAAAAATCCCAAACAACACAAACAACAATAACAAAACCAAAAAATAAAAATTGTGATGTTAGGTTATTTTTAAGTCTCCTTGGTTTTTCTACAAGGAAAAGACCTGGAGGGAAAATTATTGATTCATCCAGTGGTGAGAGCCGCACGCTCACTTCTTGGGTGCAGAGCCTGATGCTGTCTCTCTGTCCCTCTGTTCTTGGTCTCTGATTGGAGGCTTGGACTTCCCTCTCTTACAAAAAGTGACTGTCCTCTCTTCATCATCCAGTTTGATGCACAGACATCGAGCAGTACTGCATGGTGGGCACAGTGCTAGGCAGCCCCGTGAAAGGACAGTGAGGAACCGGGAGACGGGCGAGCGAGAAATGGAAGACGGAGGCCAGGCAGAGATACACGAGAGTTTATTATTATTGAGAGTTTATTATTTGTCACCTCTCTCCATAGAGGAGAGAGGCAATACAAGTTTCGGGTTTGGGACTTTTATGGGGGTGGCTCAGGGATTAGAGCTGGGCGGGTCCTCATGTGGGTGATTAAGGGTGGGTTTGGTAGGAGGGAGTGGTGAGCCTTTCTCAGAAAGGCCCTTGGGTGGGGAAAGCCTTAAAATGGCAGTTGTCACTTAAGATGGCCACCCAGATGCTAAGCTAGGACCTTACACCCGGCATACACACTCCACCTGTCAGCCCTGAACCCAGCTGGTGACTAGAAAGTGCAGCTGAGGAGGAGACTCATGCTGGTGATGCCAATGGGCAGGGAAGGCTGCATTTGGATTCTCGGTGCCTTCTGTTTTCCTGAGAGAAAGAAAACTTTAGAGAGAAAAGGCCACTCATCCTGCCAGCTTTCATCTTTATGCATGAAGTCATATTATCAGGAGAGGGTTCAATAGAAGTTGCCATTGAGGTCGATGATTCTGGATACCAAAACCACAGAGGTGTGAGGTCAGGTGTGCTGTGACAGGCAGCTCATGAATGTCTGCTTGGCCCACGCTTCCTGGTTATGGACGGAAGTGAGAAGCCTGTGCTTCAGAGTGCTGGGGCAGCAGTAGCTGTTGCTGTCATTCCTGGTGCTTTTCCATCTCCTAATGCTGGCAAAAGCTGTGTTAGTTTTGTTGATAAGCCGAGTACTTAAAGCTTCTCAGAGAAACCAGTGAACGAAAGCTCAAGAATGCCCGGTTTGTGTGATGTCTTTCCAGAGACTGAATGAAAGACACATAGACATTTAAATGGGTGTAGCTGGGGGTGGTTGTGCACATCTAGAATCCCAGCTGCTTGGGAGGCTGAGGCAGAAGGATCACAAGTTCAAGGCCAGTCTGGGCAATTTAGTGAGATCACTCTCAAAAGTTTTAAAAAGAACTGTGGAGGCCTATGGCTATAGCTCAGTGGCAGACACTTGCCTAGCCTAAAATGTGTGAGGCTTTGGTTCTATGCTTAGCATTGCATAAAAATAGACTAATAAAATAAAGGCATGTTGTCCATTAAAACTACAAAAAAAAAAAAAAAACCCACAAATAAAAAAAAGGACTGTGGGTGTAGCTTAGCAATGGAGTGTCCCTGGGCTCAATTCCCAGTACTGGGTAGGGGTGTGGTGGTGGTGGTGGGAAAGTAGGGAGGCCTGTTTAACATGGTAATATGCAGTTATTGCTTTAGGGGTCACATTAAAATTTTTTTTAAATACATTTTTTATGGACACAATACCTTTTTATGTGGTGCTGAGGTTCGAACCCAGTGCCTCACACATGCTAGGCAAGTGCTTTACCACTGAGCCACAACCCCGATCTCTAGTGGGTCACATTTTAATAAACAGAAGATAATTCTTCTAAGAGCTCACTTACTTGATTTTCCAGAGTCTTCTAAAGACATGAGTATTTTGGGGGGAAAGAAACAGTCAAATAAGTTCAAGTTAAAAGTTTACCTCTGTGAAAAGTGATAAATCCAAAGATATTTTTATTAGGAAGAAACAATTTCAGAACTTGCACCAGAGCGTTTCATTGAGAATGACTGTTGATGTTTTGGAATTTACGTTGTTAAAAAAAGTTGACTTTGGAAAGGCAGGGGTGGGACTAGCCTTGTGGCCCGCATATTGCCTATAATCATGTGTTCCTATTTTGAGGAGTGTCTGTTTTTCTCAGTGGATCACATTGTTAAAATAGAGCATCCCTGGTTTCCTCTTGGCTTGGCAGGGTACAGCATTTTGATGACTGCTTGGGCAAACCCTTCATGAAGAACCCCAGGGCTGAAAGGGACCAGCAGCCCTTCCCCAGGGGCTTTTCCTGCCAACAACCCAGCTTCATTCTCCAGTGGTAGCCCAACTCAAGTGATAGGAAATTCTGTTTCTTGTCACTTATTTAATAACTAGAATCGCTCACCTGGTAGCTTCTCTTCTTGGGCCTAACCCTTATTGGGGCTTCACAGTCTATGAGTCTCTCTTTCTTATGAGAGCTCTTCTGATACTAGAGATTTGGGGGCAGGGTTCTCCTGCTGTATACGAACCCTCCCCTGCTACTCACCAAAACTTATTTTCCAAGCTAAATATCCCCAGTTCCCCTCCGGCTAAAGCCCTTCATCACTAACCTCAACCCTTGTAATATGTGGAGTTGAGAGCACATCCTGTGTTCTGGTCCAGAACCTCACCGCTCTGGTTCTTATGTTTCTGTTAATATAGCCCAAGGTTGTACAGGCAGTGGCATCTTAACTTGGGAGGGCCGGATTCTAAAAGCTGATGTGGTAAAAAATCACCCTTGAAATCATCTATTAAAGTACAGTCTGTAGAAACAACACACAGTGTTATGTCGATAACAACAACCAACAAAATCTTAGCTATAAAAGACTTCTGCATAAAGATTGATTATAACCATCTGCTTTTGCCCTCTACCAAAGAAAACTTCATGAAGAATGATAAAAAAGTAGTCTCTTTTTTGTTATTCTAGTAAAAACTGTGTGACATAGGATTGATCATTTTGGCCATTTTTAAGTGTATAGTTCAGGGGTATTAAGTTCTTCCACACAGTTGTAACCATCACAAACATTCTTGGCTAGAACTTTTTAAAAATTAATTTATTCATTTTAATTAGATATATATGACAGCAGAATGCATTTTGATTCATCGTACACAATTGCAGAGCAACTTTACATTTCTGTGGTTGTATTTGGATAGAATTTTTTTATCTTTCCAATCTAAAACTCTGCACCTATTAAGCAGTGATTTCCCAACTGCCTGCTTCTCCCAGTAACTGGAAACCGCCATCTTTCTTTTTGTCACATGGTTTGGCCACTCTAAGCACCTCATGTTAAGTGTACCACACAGCATTTGTCCTCTTGTGACTGGTTTATTTCCCTGAAGGGAGTTTTTTAAGGTGGCTGTCCACAAGTGCAGAGGTGACAGGAGAGGAGACAACAGCAGTGAAATTTGGGGCAGCAGGTTGAAGCCGTCTGTGTGGGTAAATAAGGATGCCTGGTTAGTTTGACATATTCCTGAGCCTTATGCACTATGTCATATACATCAGTTGGCTCTTAGCCTTTCCCATTAACAACGTTTTAGGATGCTGCTCTTGATTAGATTTGCAGAATTACAAAACTTCAGCTTTCAAGTCATTTCCTTTAGATGTTGTCAGCAGCAGCACCAGCATCAAGAGGGAAATGATTTTAAAGCTGAAGTTTTATACCCAGCCAAACTTTCACTCAAGGGTGAGGATAGAATAACGGCATTTCAGACATACAATTTTTCAAGAAACAGCTAGAGAAGGTAGCCCACTGAGATGGAGTAAAATAGGAAAGGGAATGATACAGGGAGTGATACAGGAAATAGGAGATGTAACA
Source organism: Spermophilus citellus (assembly GCF_964194105.1). Taxonomy (NCBI): domain Eukaryota; kingdom Metazoa; phylum Chordata; class Mammalia; order Rodentia; family Sciuridae; genus Spermophilus; species Spermophilus citellus. The sequence goes on along the minus strand of NC_138183.1, from coordinate 23,716,843 downwards.
TGAAACAGGCAGGGGAAGCTTCTAGATGCTGATGGCAGGAACTGTGCTCCTTGTGTTGTAAGAGGCCCAGGAGGTGATTTTATTTGTAAGGTAGAATTGATAGAATTGATGCATCTGGATGTCATGATAAGAGACTTAGAGATATGAGAAGTTTAGATTTAAACTAGTAAGACCTATAGATAAAATACCAATCTAAAGGGAGGGGAAATAATGTTATTAACTCTGAATAAAACAGTAAGATGCTCAGGAAAGTACATCCTAACCCCATTGCTCATCTGGAAGTAATTTTTCATTATTATAATCCTATCTTTGAAAATTTTCATATGATGATATTGGGAAAGTTACCTTCATGTGGTGAGGGCATAGATTGGAAAAATCACTAAATTTTCATTTTTAATATTAGGAAGTAATGAATAATGCCAACAATAAATTTTCACAAAGAAACAATGTAAAGTTTTTGCCAAAAATCACCTAAAAGAAGTTAAAGTCTTGGAAGAAGAATTGGAGGGAAGCAGGCTGAGTATGGGGACTTGAGGAATTGTTTTCTGTAAAAACCATAGAATTGTTAGGTGCTTTAAACTACTGATTCAAATGTGGGAAAAGGAAAGAGAAAGGTATTGGTGGATATGCTCCAGCAAAATGAGGGAATAAGTTAAAGAAGTGGAAGGTGTAGGTTGCAGAAAACCAGGGATCCAAGCTTGGGAGAGCGTAAAATGAAGTCTTAATGATCCACTAAGGAAGGCTGTGGTAGGAAGACAAGGAACCGTGGGACAAAATGGAACATAGTTTTTTTTTTTTTTTTTCTGCTGTACTGAACTATTTAGAAATTGTTATTAGGAGGTTTCACAGATTTGGAGCTTTGAGAGAAGTTAGTAATATGTACATAGAAAACTAAACAATTGGCATATGAGGTAATTATTAACTTCAGAGAAGAAAAATTTGAAAAGAACATAATTATAATGTGCTTCTTAGGTAAGTGGAATACAAAACTTACATAATCCTAATAATAAGTGCAATGAAGAATAAGTAACCATAATTTGTGAAGTTAATAAAAATATTGGGAGAACAAGCAGATGGGAAGTTAACAGGTAAATGTCTAAATTTGTATATAACTGAAACATCTTACTTAGAGAAGTGTGGAAATACCCAAAGAAATAAAGAGTTGAAAGTGGTATAAGGCTGAGGAGAGGATGTGGGGCAAATTTAACTATTAAACTACTATTTGATTTTTTATTTATTTATTTTTTTGGTATCCGGGATTGGCCACTGAGCAACATCCCCAGCCCTATTTTGTATTTTATTTAGAAACAGGGTCCCACTGAGTTGTTTTAACGCCTTGCTTTTGATGAGGCTGGCTTTGAACTTATCCTCCTGCCTCAGACTCCCAAGCCACCCCACCCAGCTATTATTTGATTTTTAAAAACTATGTGCTTGCTGGGTGCATTTTTTATTCAGTGAAGGTAAAAATTAATTTAAATATAAAAAGTGAAATGAATTGAAATATACAAAATTAATTGCAGCTTTCTGGGCAATGTAACAGCTGTTTAATCTTATCAGTACATGTGTTTATTGCTGTAATGATTGAGGGGATAATGTCTGTGAGTACATCTAGCACAAATGATAAATAAATGTTTACTAGATTTGAATCTAGAGTACCTTAGCCAGAGCCACACAGAGGTCCTTGAAAAGCTGCAGAGAACGACTTAGTCACTATTTGCTGTCCGGCTGGCTGACTTTCTTCCTTCCTTCTCTTTTCTTTCTTTTTTTTTTTTTTTTTTTTTTTTTTGTATCAGGGATTTAACCAAGGGGTGCTTAACCACTGACCCACATCCCCCAGAGTCAGGTTCTCAATAAATTCCTCAGGGCCTTGCTTTTCTTGCTGTGAGTTTTCTGATTAACACTGTTGTTCCTGTAGGCATTGGGCTCAGGAGATGGGTGTGTGTGTGTGTGTGTGTGTGTGTGTGTGTGCGTGTGCGTGTGCATGTGTGCATGCACATATGTGTGCACATGCATTAGCTTGTAAAGTCAGTCCAAATGACACAACTATACCAGCCTGTCTTTGGCCGCCGAATGGCTTTGGGCCATCAGACTTGTGGATGCACAGGTGGCATTTTCCGTCCCTGTCCTACCTACTGTATTTGTCTTAAGTGCAATGCCCTTTTCCTGTTTCTTCACCACTAGTCTATCCCTGGGGTCATGAAGTTCATTTAAAAACAGGTAGTCATTACATCTCCTTATTTGAAGTCTCTCTCCCATTGCTCTAAGAATAAATCCTGAGCCCTTGGCATTCAAGACCTAGGGGCCTAGGAGTGGGCCCCACCCATGCCTCTGGACTTATTCCTTGCCCTCCCATCCCCTGCTGAGTCAAAGCTAGGTCGTAGCATTATGCCATTTCATGTGTAGGTGTCTGCTTTTGCTGTCCTTGCTGCCAGGAATAGCTACCTCCCTGTCACTCTTGACCTCCTCACCACTTGCCAGTCCTTTCTAGCATGGGTAGCTCTACCTGGCTTCATCAGCCCTCCCTCAAGGAAGACTTCTGTTCCTGTCCCTGCTGAGTGAAGTGTCCCCTTTTGTGCTTTCATGGAGAGCACCAAAGAGCCTGTCAGCAGAGCCACAGAGCCAATGCCTTACCTTGATGCTACCGAGGTGGTACCCTCCATGGGTTGGTGGGCCATGTCTGTGTGGGTCATTGTGCTATGCCTAGTACCTGCCACAACTTGTCCCCACTAGGGCTGGGACTGATCATATGGCCTTCAGGGTTATGGCTATTTGTTCTAACCCACTCCGTGAGAGGAGCTTCGTGTCTGTCCTTGCAGAATCTTAAGTCTCTAAGTCTTCAACCTTATGACCCTGGTTTGCAGGGTCCTTACCCTTCTCACCATTTGGATGCGGGATTAGATGCTGTGAATGAGCTGTGGACCGTGGCTGTGTCTGTCAGAGTCCTGGTGAAAGCAGTTCACTAGCCATGTAGGTGGATTTCCCTTGTTTTCCATTCCACCAAGATGGCACTTCAGCCAGATAAGCTGATTTGTTCATTGATTAACTCAACAAAGATTTCCTAAGTGCTCTGTGCCCAACACGGTTCTAGGTATTGGGATACGCAGGAAGTGAGATGGACAAGGTTTCTGTCCCAGGAAGCAGCTATAGACAACATCATTTCGGGTGGTGGTAAGTGCTAAGAAGGGAGAAAGGGAGTGTATCCAGTAGATAATAGCCAACGTGTGCTTAGTGGCTACCATCTGGACAGTGTAGAGATAGATAGGACACTGCTGAGCCCAAGGAAGAGCCTGGAGCGGGGGGCGGGGGGGGGGGGGGATGGCAAGTAGAAAGGCTTCAGGCCGACCCAGACTGTACATAGGAGTGACGGGAGGGAGGCGTTAACAGCCGGTGAGCAGGGGAAGTTAGACACGTGGATGTCTTTCGAAGCACTGCCTCCTTAAATTTCACTTATTGAAATTGGCACTGAAGCCAAGACTAGATATGTCTTATAGAATGAAAATAATCTCCAGAGATAATATAAAGCATTCGAAAAAATGAGAGGATGAGGCCAGGGTCCTAGTAGCCTAGTGACCTAACTGCTCACCCCCTAAAGGGTTCCCACCGCCTCTCCCCATATGCCCAGACTGGGACTACAATAAGAGGTCACACTGACAGACTCCAGCAGCCAAGGATGAGGTCACCAGCTTACCCTTCGGCTGTAGCAGGGAGCCAGCCATCCTAACTGATGCCCAAAGCAGAATTTCCCATATCTTTACTCAAATCTCAAAAGAGGATACTGGGAAAACAAAACAAAACACATCAACAACAAAACTTTTAAATACAGTTTTTGATAAAAATGGGATTGTTTTGGGAGGGGGGGTACCAGGGATGGAACTTAGGAATTGTGTCTAAGGGTCCTAGAATTAGATTCTTGTCCCATTAACAGGGGCATCGGTGTCTTGGCTTCATCTTGTATCCCTTTTCAAGAGGTGCCCGTGTCCCTTTTTGCTCCTGCCTCTTTGCTAAACAGGTTTTCTTCCTCTCTTTGTAAAGGTGCCTTTGTGTGAACCAATAGAGTTACTTCTCTTTACTGTAAACACAGTGTCCAGTGACTCTTCCTTATTGTGGAGAGCCAGCAGCTTTACAGGAGGAACACACCTTGAAGGTCACTTTCTGCTGTTTGTATTATAGAATAAGTCATGGTGACTTCATGAAAATAAGAGCAAAATGAACTGCCCGCTGCTTACTCTGGGCTTGCCATCCCCTTACCATTGAATCCAATTAGCAGCTAGCATTTGTTGAATCATAATCGATCTGATAAAAATGTAATCTGATCATTAGTAGCTGTGTAAAAATAAATACAGTCGACTCCTGTTTCATTTGCCCTTGAAGGCTCCAACGTGGTTCGAAACTGCACCTTTGAGTTGGAGAAGTCGGGCCGGTTCACGTTGCAGTCTGTGTGGTTTCTGGGGCAGTGACCGCCAGGTACCTGTGCACAGGTGCAGGATGCGGGCTCAGTCCTGTTTCACCTGAAACGCTGTGACCTGGCTGAGGGCTACGTCCTTACACTGGAGGTTCAACCGAAGAAAGGGAAACCAGGTCGAAGCTGTAGAGCAGCTGGTTCTCAAGATTAGGTGCAACCGAGGCAGAGTTAGGTCATGATCGCTACCTGGATGCTCTTCTCCCTCTTCACGGTAGGTCACCGCGGTTCTCTGTTGTTGAGTTCTGCTGCTGGCTGTTGGGAGAATGTCCTTTCACCTTTCATGCCTCACTCTCCTTAAGACACATTTCCCCTTTGTCCTTTGGGGACATTGCATTTCTGAACTCAAGGTGTTAGGTCACCCAGAGAGCATGTCCCTAGCATTTCAGACTGGAAGTTCCAAACAGCTGAGCTGTGCTCCTGGGAGCAGGGTTTCTTTAAGAAAGCAAAAGCAGAATAGCTCTAAGGTTACACATGCTGCTGCTGCTCTTTAAGTTTGGGTAAACGATTGCTCTTTCCCTGGCAACCACTGTAACACCTTCACTTCCGTAGGGCTTTCTTTTCAAGGAGGTAGAGCTTTGGTAGAAGTGTTCTCTGGGATTTTTACCTGATTATTCAGTGCTGCAATGATTTCTAAATCAGCTAATAATGATCTTAGATGCACTGCTGGAAGCTAGGCAGATAGCCCCTGAGCCGTGGAACGCATGGAAGGTATATCTGCTCTAGTTATTTGCCATGACCTTGAATGTGCTGCCAAAGTCGGCAGGCATGGGTAAAGCTATGAGTATCCTTCTTAGGGTTTGAAAACGGTGACATGAATTCCCTCTCAGACCCTCTTCTGGCTAGGTGTCCTGGTCCTTGCAGGGGTTTGGTGGCAGTTTTTGTATCTGTGTTTCCCCGAGCCTGCATCAAGAGTGGGGAAGATAGCTGTGTGACCTGTGTATGTGTCCACATGGTGGTGGCGAAGGAGGGAGGGGAAGCATGGAGCCACCCAGGTGCACGTTTTTAAGCCCACAAAGGCCCTGGCCATGGTCACCAGCAGTGTCTGTTAACTCAAGAGAGGGGACTTAAACTTAGAAGTTTTTCAGATTTATATGTGTTCATTGGTAAAATAATGTGTGTGATCTCTCTTGCTTTTCTGAGTCCACTTGGTTTTGTGTGTGTGTGTGTGTGTGTGTGTGTGTGTGTGTAAAATGGGTTTTCTTGTCCTTGTTTAAGAATTATTCATTTTCTATTTACACAAAGCAAAATCAAGATTATAGAACAGTTCCAATATCCCCCATATCATATATGTGTGTGTGTGTGTGTGTGTGTGTGTGTGTGTGTATGTGTGTGTGTCTATATATCTATACACATCTCTATATATTTGCAGTACTGAGGATTGAACCTATGCATGCCCTGGCACTTGCTAGCCTCAAATATATTTTGTTTTTTCCAAATTTCTGTTGGCCCATTTGGGTATCACATTTACTGTTACTTCTAAAGATAGAGCCGAGCCATTTCATATCCTGGTCGCACAGCAGTGTCTGACGTTTTTTATCCATAAGATTGAGCGAGAGGTCAGAAGTCAGATTTGAGTCGCTGATCCTTCTCTCAGAGAGTTATAAATGGGAAAATACTGTGAACTGACTAGTTGTTTCTTTATATGTGAACTCACGAGTGTTCAATGGTATAGTGTATTATATATATATTACATATATATTTAACAAATTTTTATTGATGCCTTATAATTATAATAGTGAGATTCATTGTGACATTTATATATGCACATAATTTGGGTAGTTTCATTCTGTACAATATAATAATTAAAAAACCTGAAGAAATTTGTAACAAATAGTATAATTAAACTAAATACTATAAATAATATATTGACAATGAAAAAAAGTTTTTTCAGTTTGTTTTTGTAAGCTTAAACATGAACTTATATATATATATATATATTTTAGTTGTCAGTGGATCTTTATTTTTATTTCTATATGTGCTCAGAATTGAACCCTGTGCCTCACACATGCTAGGCAAGCGCTCTACCACTGAGCCACAACCCAGCTCAAACATGAATTTTTTATGTAAGTTCTGTGTTGTTTTAAAGTCACTGAAATGCCACTAGAAACAAGAAGTGTGGCTTGCCTAAGTCAACCTGGCTTAAGAAGAGGAATTTAATGGCTCATATTACTTACTGAAAGGTACAGAGATATGTACCTTCAGGAACCGTGGGATCCAGGAGTTTAGATGACATCTTCACTGTCCCTCTTTCCCCATTCAGCTGTGTTGATTCTCCCTGTGTTGACTCTAGTCTCTGGCAGACTCTTGTTTGTGGTGTCAAGGCAGCAGCTCCAGAATTTTAAATCTGATTTTCTCAATTCCTTGCAGTTCCAACAAGTCTCAGAATGAACTCTCATTGGCTCTGATTGGTTCTCCTGCCCCTGTGGGTGTGGTGGGGATAAGCGTTTTGGCTGTCGAGGCTTGGGTCATGTGCTCATCTTAGAGTCTGTGTGTGTGTGTGTGTGTGTGTGTTTCCCTAGACCACAGGGCAAAAGGCAGAGACTGGAAAAAGGGAGAGTTCTTTAATGGAAATAGTGGGATGTGGGTGTCAGATCAAAACAACACATGTCCACTACATTCAGGCCATGTTGCCAGATTTTTTTTTTTCACTTTAATAATCTTAGAAACATTTACTCTAGGCTGACCTTCCAGAAAAACAAACATTTTCAGGACTGACTGATCAATTGTTTTTTGACTTATTATAAGATAACCACTTACTCTATGTGAAGGGCATCATTTTGGAGGAGAATAGTGGAAATCAAGTGGCTGTGGGACTCTGCTAGCCAGGGTGACAGGGCATGCTGGAAGCTGCTCTTGTGCCTGTCAGGGCATCAATGAGGACGGGAACCTGGCACCTGAGGATAGAGCCAAGACATAAAAAGAGAAGAAATCAGATCTGCAGTTGGCACCTAATTTCAGCACTGATTAACGTTGCCAAAAGAGCAGAAATATTGTCTTGGATCTAAACATCAGAAACATGGGATGAGGATTCACGGAGGCTGAAGACTTGAGGCTGGGGATGTAGTTCGGTGGTATAGAGTTCTGGCCAAGCACGTGTGAGGCCCTGGGTTTGATCCTCAGCACCCACAACAAATAAACACAAAAGCAAAGTCAGCCATAGTCTAATGATGCAAAGGGCGGCTGCCTCTGTGACCTTCCTGATCCAGCCCCGCCCTCCTCTCCAGCCTGGGCTCCCCCAGGCCTGCCTTGCACTTGGCCCTGGCCTGCCTGCCATTCAGAGTGGTGTTGCACCACCCTGTCCCATTCACTGCTCATGTTGCCCCGCCTAAGACTCAATTCAGATGGCAGGCTCTCTGGGAAGCATTCTTGAACCAGGCTTTTCTGGCTTACGAATCCCTGTCCTGCGATCTCCTAACACCAGTGTCTTTCCCACCAGTCTCAAGCAGGAGCCCTTTCATCCCAAAGAGGTAATGCGGCAATGTTGGGAGACATTTTTGTTAATCAGGACAGGTGGGTGCTATTGGCTTAGAGGCCAAGGATGCTGCTAAATATCCTACAAGGCACAGAGTGATCCCCACAGGGAATCATATGGCCCTAAACATCAGTGTACCACAGCTGAGGACCCTGGTCACCATTGCGTTTGCCACCTTGTTGGATGCTTCTGTCTTGGGGCCTGTCATCACCACACAGTGGGTGTGTGTATGACATCTTTGCATATCTGATACCACAAGGCCTGGCACAGGGGATGTCCTTAGAAAGAGTAGTTTAAAGACAACCGAGCCCAGGAGAAGATGAAATCATTTCCTGGTTTAGTAAAACAAGGAACAAGACAGCCAGAGGCCCTGAGCAGGGCAGCCCTTGTGCTGGGCAGCCCTTATTAAGCCTGAGAGCTTTCCTTTATCTTTTCATGCCTTTGTCCTCTCAAACTTTTGAAGTTTGGAAGAAATTAAAGAAATGTTGTGCGCAGAATACTTTGACATGGTTGTATTATTAGGATAATATGTCCCCTGGCAAAGAACGACTTAGGAATGGGCAAGCTGTTCAGAATGAATTGATTTTCAAAGATTCAGAATCTGAGGGAAAAAACCTACTAAACCCTACACCCCCGAATAGTGGATTCCTAGAACATGGTAGGTATTCAATAATTGTTAGATAAATAAATCCTTAGGCTTTAGTTGAGGGTTTTGGAATAAATTGCCTCAAAGACCCCATTCAGATGAGTGTATCTTTAGTAAAATAATGGTGTCTTTGAAAACTCATCAAGAACTATTTTTCTATTCTTGTGCCAAACAGGTGTGTATCTGGGACCACATTAGTGTTCATGACCTAGGTTATCATGCAAACATTCAGTTTCTGCAGACAGAGAAAATCTAAATGAAAGCTCCTAGGCTGATGGGCAGAAAGCTTTTGGAGAAATGAAGCCGGATGGATTTTTTTTCCTTTGTCCTTCTGCAGGTGGGGTCATTTTGGGAATTGTTGGAGTGATGGCTTGATCCTGCAGGAATCCCGCTCTGGCCACTGGGGGTGCATGGTAATCTGATCAGCATTAACTTCACACCCATCCTCCTGCAAAGAAGTAGCTTTGCAGGGTTTTGGTGGAGTTGCTTCTGTTGAACTGGAGGGTGTGAGGTGCTGGAGCTACAAAGAAGACGTGTGTGTGTGTGTATATGAAATATACATAAGATTAACCAGAAAACTCAGTAGCATTAACTACACTCAAAATGTCATGTAACCATCCTCATTATCTATTTCCAGAAATTTTTCATCATCCCAAACACAACCAGACAACATCTGCCTTCTGTGTCTTGGCTTCATTTGTGTAGCACAATCTTTTCAAGGTTTGTCTGTATTGTTCCTTGTGCTAGAATTGGTTCCCCCCCTTTTTCAAAAAAAAAATTATTTTTAGTTGTAGTTGTACACAATACCTTTATTTTATTTATTTTTATGTGGTGCTGAGGATCGAACTCAGGGCTAGGCGAGCACTCTACCACTGAGCCACAGCCCCAGCCTTGATTCCCTTTTATGGAGGAATACTATTCCATTGTCTGTGTACACCAAAGTCTGTTAATCCATTCATCTGTCCAGTGGGTGTGGATTTTCCCCTACCTTTTGGCTGTTGTGAATAATGCTGCTGTGAATGTAGGTGGTCTGGTACTTGCTGGAGTCATTGCTGTCCTTTGAATCTAGACCCTAAGTTACTCTCCAGTTGTACATTTTGCACAAAGGACTAGGTGGCCACACCCTTTAGCTGCTTCTGGCAAAGATTTCTGCTGATATGTATCCTTACTTCTGACTATTGTGTGTGTTTTTTTTCCCCCTACCAATATTTGGGTGTCTGGTTAGTAAAATTTGATGGGGGGAAAAAAAAGAAAAACCAGAAAGTAACAGTTCTAGGCACAGAAGAAATAATGAGCCTCAAGTTATCTTGGGGCTGCTGGACCTTTTTCTTCTTGTGCCAAGCATCAGTGCGAGGCAGCGGCTCCCTTTTGCCCTGGGATTTTTTTCTAGGAGCAAGGCACTGCCAGAAAACCCCCAGAAAATCCCCGTGGAGACCTCTCTGAAGACTATATCAATGGGGGACATTGTGTAAGGGGCTCATCCAGAATACATGATGCAGGATGGAAACTTATTTGGTTATTGAATATTAAAACTGGCTGTTTTGCTTTGCACACTCTTGGTAGCTGTGAGTCTTGGGGGTTGGCCTGCTTTTAACTTGAGCTGCTTGTGTTTGGGCCTGTGATTTGCTTTAGAAACAGAAATGGGCCAGCCCCCCCTGCAGCCACCCAGGCCTCTGGCTGTGCTTCCTTTTAACCCTGGGATTTCCTTTGGACCCTGAGCTCTGAAAGCAGATCACATCTGGCCTGCTGTCAAGCCTGAGAATTGGCTTTTTGTTCTTGGGGAGCTGTATAAAACAAGTGGGAATTGGGGGAAGAAGACCTTTTTTTAGCATAAAAATACATGACTGTGATTCTTCCCTTCCATCCCCCTCCCCATCTTGAGCTATTTTGGAGAAACAAGGCTTTTGCTGTCCCCCACACCGTCCCACCGCAGGGCACAGTGGTTGTTAAGAGTCTCAGAAGAAGGAGTATTGAGCTTCTAGGATCAGAGCATCTTGGGCAGGCCACTTCTTATCCTGGTTGGGGCTGGGACCAGCAGAGTGTTGAAAGTAGTCCATCTCTAAGTCTACCCACCTCTTTGCCTGCTTAAATCTACAGCACTATTCAATCAATCTCCTGAGCCAGTGAGTCTGTGATGTCCTCAAGTACATGCGTGTGTCTGATTTGCAATTAGAGTGTAGAGAGCTGCCAGTTCCTTGCTATTTCTTCTATGCATAAAAGATGAGGTATTTCTCCTTGGCTTATTCTGACCAATTTATTCTTATCACTCCAAAAAGAAAAAAAAAAAAAGCAAGCAGCCTTAATATCAGATTTAAAGGCCTCTGGCTCTGCTGATGTGATTTGGGTCTGTTTTCTGTTTGATAACTGTCACAGCCACCTGACTTTTCCTTCTGGCTAGCAGTGACCTTGATGGAGACATCTAAGTGGTCCGTGTGTGGCGCAGTGGCAGGCAATGTTGGTTTGGTGCTGTTCAGACATTGGTTGTGTCAGGTGCTGGGGCCCCCAAATGAGGCATATGCCTTCCCCCACCTAGGGGTGTATCATCTAGCAGTCTTGCTACTTCCTGGGAAAGAGACGTTTTTTTGGCACAGGACAAATTCATCATAAACATGAACAGGAAGCCTGTTGATATTTTGTTTTTATTCATAGCATGAATGATGTCATAAATAAGGAACTTCACTGTGTCAGCGCCTCTTTTAATAGAAGCAGAAATTTCAGGCTGAAGCACAGGATTTTAGAACACCAGTTCTGCAGCCAAACTGCCTATATCCAAATCTCAGTTGACTTTTCCATAAAATACGCTAATAATAGTACCAGTTTCATAGATTCCTAGGGGTGGGTGGTTACATGAATTAATTCATAGAATGTGTTCAGAATACAGCCTGGCATTTTAAAGCTGTGTTACGGATAAGCTTGTGATTCATTCCTTCATTGAACAAAAATTACGTAGCAGTGATGGTTGCACAAATCTGTGAATATACTAAAAACCAAAGTATTGCACACCTTAAAAGGGTGAATTTTAGCCTGGCTTGGTGGCACATGCCTGTAATCCCAGGGGCTCAGGAGGCTGAGGCAGAGGGATTGTGAGTTCAAAGCCAGCCTCAGCAAAAGTGAGGTGCTAAGTAACTCTGTGAGACCCTATCTCTAAATAGAATACAAAATAGGGCTGGGGATGTGGCTCAGTGGTTGAGTGTCCCTGAATTCAATCCCTTGAGGCTGGTTTCTGTTCTCATGCAAAATCAAACCTTAATAAAGAATAGTGATATGACCTAAGGACCTCGCCATCCCACCTTCACTAGCTCTTTCTTACACTTCCCATACTCCCTCCATGTTCTCCAAGACTTCACATAAATACATTGCAAATACCTAAATAAATACACTTCAAAAAATAGGCCAACATATCCACCATTACCCGCTTCCCTGAGCTTTGGATATAGAATAAGTATTTTTTCAGTTAGATTTTCTGGGTATGATATTGATTTCAGTTTCCCAATTTTTGACATTTAAGAATTATAGCTTTCTATTGCAACAGAGAGTCTTTAAAAATCACCTTCCTGAATGAATGCTGGGTGCGGTAATCCCAATGGCTCGGGAGGCTGAGACAGGATAGCTGTTCAAAGCCAGCCTCAGCAATGGTGAGGCACTAAGCAACTCAGTGAGTGTCTGTCTCTAAATAAAATACAAAATAGGGCTGGGGATGTGGCTCAGAGGTTGAGAGCCCCTGCGTACAATGCCTAGTACTGCCCCCACCCTGACCCCCACTAGCAAGAACCGATTGCAAATTTTGTCTCCATGGTAAAGAAAAATCTTACTCATTCCCGATTTCCTGGCTAAGTCTAAAAGTCTCAAATACATAAGAGAGGAGCGCTTTAGAAATAAATAAGGCTGTTGTTTTTTCCTACTGAATCCACGTGTACAGTAATAGAAGCAGAAGTGGATTCAGAGTTGCCCTGAGGCCTTCTGCTCCCATCAGCCTGTGCCATATGCTTTGTTCTGGGATTTCTTCCTTCTGCTAACATCTGGTGCCTAGGAGAGGGGGAAACTGCTTTGTCTGAACTGGTGAAATTACTATCAGGAAAAAATGCTCAAGTTTCTAGGCAGCCAGGAATGGATGTTTTTCTGAGCATCCTGAGCAACTATCTTTCGGAAGGAAGCGTAAGAAGGCACAAGCCTTAAGTTCCCTAAGATGAACTTGAAGCACGTCTTCCCACAGGAGCCCAGACAACACACAGACTTTCCCTAGCAGCTGGGCAACATTACCTCGGTGACATTTAATGAATTGCTTTGCCCCCAGGGAGTGGAATTGTAGCAGGGTCTATTATGAAATCTCATTTGCTTTGCATGAATCAGTTCAGGAGTCCCCAGAAAATAAAATCTGAAAAATGAGAAATGGTCAGATACAACTCTAACTTCCAGATACTCATTCAAATCAGGTTTGCCCTGAAATTGCTCTGCCTTGGCAGGTTAAAATTTATAGTAATTTTGTATTTCTGTTATGCAGAGGGCTTTTAATTGATTCCCATTTTTTGTGAGTAGGAGCAAAACCAGTTGTCAACACCTTTTGGCTTCCTCCCTAGCACTGTGGCACATAATGGAGCTCTGAAAGCCAAGGGCTGGGGGAACAGTAGGGGGAGGGGCAGGTGAGAGGAGAATCACACCCAATGCGTGTGTGTGTGTGTGTGTGTGTGTGTGTGTGTGTGTGTGTGTATGAAACTGATCGGATCCAGGGTCTTGGCATGTGCTGCATCCCCAGACCTCTTTTCAAAACACTTAAGCACATTATCAAGAAGATTATTAATAACTGCATGGTATGGTTTGGATCTGGAATGTTCCCCAAAGATTCATATATTGAAGGCTTGGTCAGAGGTGGGGCTCTTGGGAAATATTTTATGGATCCTGAGGCTCTGATCTCATCTGTGGATTCAAAATTTGGAGGTGGAAACTGTAGGAAGTTCAGCGTCCTCGGAGGAAGTAGGTCACTGAGGGGCATGGCCTTGAAGGGTGTATTGGTGTGTCTTGTCCTGGTGCCTAGCACTTTGCCCCCCCACCCGTGCTGCCAACTATGGACTGAAACCTCTGAAACCATGAGGCAAGATAAGTCTTCGTCCTCATTTAAGTTGTTTTTCTCAGCTGTTTTGTCATAGTGATGAAAAGCTGATGAGCACTGTGTCATAGATTCATTCTAGCAAACAACCTTCTATAAATCCAAATTAACAAGTGTGAGAAATTTGATCTTAACCCACACTGAGGTTTGGAAGGACAGGGTGGGCATCATGGGGGTCCGTAGAAAGACAGAGCTTGCCTTGCTGCTGTCCTGGAAGTTGAGACAGTGGTCAGGGTCTGTGTAGCAGGCCCAGACCCTTTTAGAAGGAAGTTGGTACTTGGCTGTTTGTTCCAGTGTCTGTCTCTGGACCTAGTCTCTTCCCAGTTATCTTAGGGACACTGAGGCAATGTATCATGACACTGACGAAGTGTTTGATTTAAAAAAAAAAAAAAAGAGTGGTGGAAGGGACTCAGGTTTGGTTCAGACAACAGTCCTCCAGCAAAAGCCTCTGCTTATATAGGGTGAGGCCAGGAGTCTGAGAAAACTCATTGGAAATGGATGGTTTAATTGTCCCTCTGCTGCTGTGTCCCAGATAGAAAGCACCTTGTACCCAGAAGAGGTAGAAAACTGTGTCACCTGGCTTCTGATATGTAGTAACCCCACACCGACCCTTTGAAGACTAGGTGAGCACTTTTGCAAAAGGGGGTTATATTTAGGATTTATGTCAAGGAACTTTTGTAGAACTCCTTCTCAGTTACCACAAAAACTTTCCCAAGTGGACATCTTGGTGACATTTCCCAAGTTCATCTTGGTGACAAAAATGTGTGGCTGGACTAAGCCCTGGGGGCTGGGAAAGGGGATTCTCCTACCTTACTTGAAACCTGTTTGAGGACTCACCACGCACGGATGGCCTCTGCTAAGTGAGCCAAGGGTCATATCCAGGGAGGTGAGTGCCTGGAGAATGTCACTAGGAGCCAAGTCATGTTGCTTCCTGATTCAAATAGGTGCTCCATCAGGACTTTTCTGGAAATCTAGCATACAATAAGTGTAACTAGAGATTATAAAGAATGCTTGATAGGCGTTGAAGCTTCTGAGAGCCAACGAGTGTCCCTGGGTGCATGGAGTATGACTGTGAAGTTTTCTACCAGGTTCCATCCTCTGTGTTAGTCAGCTCTCCATCGTGGTAATGAAATGCCTGACATAATCTGCTTGTAAAGAGAAATGGTTTATTTTGCCTAGCAGTTTTGGAGGTGTCTGGTCCATGATCCATTGGTCTCAGGACATGGGGCCTATGGTGAGGCAGCACGTCATGGCAGGAATGGGTGGTGGAGAAATGCCACTAACATCATGAATGGGGGAGCAAAGAACAAGGAGGGGCCAGTTCCAGAGTCCTCTTCAAGGGTACATCCCCAATACCTCTTCCAAAGGCACCACCCTGGGGACCAAGCCTTTAGCACATGAGCATTTGAGGGTTAGTCAAGATCCAAACTGTAGCATCCCCTCTTTTTTTCTACCTTATGAGGGAATCAAATCTAGCTAACATAGAAATCTTAAAAAATAAGGCCTTCAGGACACTGGGCTGCCCCTGGGAGTTTTGCCATGGTGTACTAAGGTTCCACACCTTCCACTCCCCAAGTGTCCCCAAAGTTCGAGGGCAGATGTCTAGAAATTGAGCCTCCTACTCCCCCCACCGAAGGGTCTCCAGAACATTCACTGGGAGCTAATCCCCCTCTCCTTGTCACTTTCTGGATCATTTGAAAGTCAAATTGAGGGTAGGAAAACTTGCTGCCGACTCTCCAGGCATGAGCTCTGGGACAAGGCTAATAATGGCTTTGTCCTCTCCCCACTTGACATTTTGGGGCAGCTGTTGCCATCCTTTTCCGCTGGGCTCCCTGGAGGGAGCACACGGCTGACTTCTGTGGGCCTCAGAAATCACCTACAGCTGCTTGCGTGCTTTTAAAATGTCAGTCCTGGGTTTTGGCAGGAGGTTCATCTGGGAAATCCTCTGTATGAAATATTTTCCTTTTGTATATAATGTGTGACCTGCTTACTAGGCAGCCTGTTGGATCCATCCGGAGGAGCTTGGCATCCTCTTAGATTACTTCCACCACCCCCAGTGGCTTCACCACCATGACAGCCCTGTCAGCCGGGCACTGCACTGTGTGTTACACACACGATCTCCTGTGACAAACACAGTTACACTGCAAGGACCACATCCTGTCCCCCTTTCAGATAAGGAGATTGAGACTCAGAGATCCTACAGCGAGCAGGCGCAAAACTAAGATCCCAAACTGGTTTTGTTCTTGATTGATACTAAATTCCACTTTTTTTTTTCTTTTGGGTACTGGGGACTTAACCCAGAAGTACTTTACCATTGAGCCATATCCCCAACCCTTTTTATTTTTTGAGACAGAATCTTGCTAAAGTTGCTTAGGGCCTCACTAAGTTGCTGAGGCTGGTCTCAAACTTGCAATCTTCCTACCTCAGCATCCCGAGTGACTGGGATTATAGCACATGCCACTGTGCCCAGTTCCCCATCCTCTTTCTATCTCTGCGGTACAATTGGTGTCTTAGCAGCACCTGCAGCCTCAAATGCTTATCCAGTACCTTCTGAGAGCTGTAATAGTCATATTAATGGAACAGTGCTTAAAGGGACAGGCTTACTTCTCTATCTAGATAATATTTACTGAGCTGCTAGAAAGATGTAACTTGTTCAGAAATAATACGGGGATTTATTATTATGTATTAAACATCTAAACTTTATCAAACGGAATCCATTTGTCATACAGTGTTATTGGCTTCATAGATGTTTTGTTGGGGCTAGGGAAAAATCAAATAGTCAAAAGTTGATAGATTATTTCAAGTCTGGCTTCACTGTTTATATAGGGCTTGGAATTGTAATCTCAAAGTCCTTGGACCACTGACTCTTGGAGCCCCAGGGCAGTGTGCGTACAGCCAGGATCCAGGGCACTTGGAGCAGAATCCAGTGTCTTATCTCTGACCAGACTCTTAGCCTTGGGGTTGGGGGCAGCTAGACCAGCATGTCCACTTATGTATCCATGTGACATATATAAGTTGCCCCAACAGGTTTATTTGCTTGAGATTTGATCTGTTATCAGTGGAGGCACTGAAACCAAAGCCTCCAGAATTTGATGGGCCCTGTTCAATAGAAGAAAGTATTTGCTACATTGGAAAAGATTACACACACACACACACACACACACACACACACACACACACTCTTTCTTTCTTGCTCAGACTTCTCTCTGGCCACATGGACTTGGATCCATCTGCTCCCTTGTTTCTGGCCTGTTGTTTTAATCCATCTTCTGTTGCTATAAGTGAATATCAAAGGTGGGGTAGGTTATAAAGAGTAGAGGTTTGTTCTTCGGGTTCTTGAGGCTGAGAAGTCTGAGACCATGGCGTTGGTATCTGCCCAGCATCCAGAGAGGGCCTTCCTGCTGTGTCAGGCGTGGTGTAAGCATCATGAGGACAGGTAGAGCAGTGCCACAGAGGGGGCTCCATTTTATGACAGAGCCACTCCTTTGATTAATCCATGAGTGGATGAATCACCTCTTAAAGGCCCCACTCCCAACACCTCATTGTGGGCATGAGATGTCAGCCATGGCACCTGCCTTGTGATCCCTGGAGCACCTCGAGTTGAAGTGCCAGCTGCTGCATCTTTAGGACCACTCAGGGGTCTCCACACCAAAAAACAGTGGAGCCTCTTGAATTTCCCACAGGAGGCTGCCTATGTTGGTTTGTCACTCGGCCACCCGGTTCTCCTTCTCCCTCCTTGTCTGTGATCTCAGTGCAGGCTGGGAAACTTACAAGAGTGTTGCTTTTTTTTTTTTTTTTTTTTAGTTTAAAGGGCAAGGCATCCTATTTTAAGTTCATTTCAGCCTCAGACTGGAATCTGTCCAGATTTTTGTTGGGGTTTTAAATATTTACCACCAACAAATTGAGATTTAAGTTGAAACTGGTCCAGATTAGGTAATGCTTAAAATTTGTCCCAGAACACAAGTCATCCCTTGCTTGACGGTCTGGTAAGTGCGATTCTTGAATCTTTGCTTCCCACTCAGGGCAAAACAGTTAACGATTAATCTGCTTGTGTTCCAGTGACTTGAAAAATAAGCATTTAGGGCTGGGGATGTGGCTCAAGCGGTAGCGCACTCGCCTGGCATGCGTGCGGCCCAGGTTTGATCCTCAGCACCACATACCAACAAAGATGTTGTGTCTGCCGAGAACTAAAAAATAAATATTAAAAATTCTCTCTCTCTCTCTCTCTCTCTCTCTCTCTCTCTCTCTCCTCTCTCACTCTCTCTTTAAAAAAAAAAAAAAAGAAAAATAAGCATTTAAGCATCAGCACTCCAGAGGCCTCATCTTATCAAGTCCCGAGGAATGGTTTTTATACTAGTGTAAGCCCTTGATTTATCAGCTTCAGTGGCCTGGAAACTCCTTAGACCCGAATATTTGGGATGAGCAGAGTAGACCTAGCTTGGGAATTCCAAGAAGGCAGAACCAAGATAGAGAGCTGCCAAAGCTCACAGATGTGGAATGAAATCAATTTCAAAACCTGATTCTTCTGCTTAGTTGGAATGCGCTTAAAACCGGGACTCACTCGAGATTTTGTGCACCTGGTTAGAATGTTTCAGACCTTAAATTCTGTTTCTCTGTGTATCATGGAAGTTTCAACCTATCTTCTCTGCAGTGCCATAGAAATGCAAAATAGTAGCAGGTGTGTCTTATGTTCCTGAGGCTATCTTGAGTCTCACTGTCTAGAATGCAAACCCTTAGAGATTTCAGCGAACAGATTGCCAAACTCACTTTCGTTAGAGATATTATCTTGTAAGTTATATACTGTGTCACGAGTCATCCCCAAAAAATAGCCCTGATCTTACTACAAGAGAAGAGATAAAGATGGTAGAAGGAGCAAAGCTACAATCCCTTTTTAGACTTTAAATTCAGGCAGGGCTCTGTGTACCTTTCAGTGATGAGTTTTTAGAAGAATTTATCTTGAGGGCTAAGAAATGAGAAGCTTCAGTACACAGGTATTCTGTGCCTACTTTGGAATCTGGTTTGCAGGAAAGCCCTTGGGTTAATTATACCAGAATGGAGTGTTCAGAATGAATTTGTGACATAATGCATGTCTTGAGGTGCCTATAATAGCATTCATCTATGCTAGGGGTTCCATTATTGCATCTAAATGCTTGTTTTATTGTTACTTAATTGGGTTGCTTTATAGATTCTACTTGGGAATTGAATTGACTTCATTGAACCTAATAGGTATGGCATTTTTCTCTAAAGTTTTGGGCAGATTTTGTCATTGACATCAGGTGGCTATTGATTTACTTCTCCACATGTGTACATGCACTGTGTATTTGTCATTAAAAAATAATTAGGAGTTAATTGTCAATAGGATTCATTTGGTGACTACAAATTAATATGTTTAAACCCCTTGATACTTGACCCTATTAATATCCTGTTCATTGGTGTTAACCCACAGAACAAGGTCTCTCTGTTCACAAGTGGGTGCACAGAAGATTCACCAGCAGTCACAATTAAGGAAGAACTAACTTTATTATAAGTATCCTTTGGACTTGCAAGCTCTGTGAGCTAGTTAATTTTGCACAACAGCCTGTGTGTTTGCATTCCAAAGCTTTTTTAGCATGAACTATGCTGTAAGAAGCACCTATCCAATAAAGTAATGCAGTCGGGGCTGTGTCTCTCTAGCGCTCTTATTTTCTTCTTCAGATTCTTTCTATTAGAGCCAAATTTCCCAAGTCTTGCTTTGCAAAATACAAATATATAAATCATTAGTCGACACCACAGTCTTAGTTGTTTTAGAAGTTATTAAGTGGTTACCTCTGCATGTCTTTGCATTGATGAACATTGGCTTCTTTGCAAACATAATTTAGTATTTTTTAATTGATTTTATTTTTTTAAATACACAACAGCGGAATGCATTACAATTCTTGTTACACATTTAGAGCACAATTTTTCATATCTTTGTATATAAAGTATATTCACGCCAGTTCATGTCTTTATACATATACTTTGTTATGATTTAGTATTTTTGATGAGGAAAACCTTGGGTCATCAGGTTAGCTAGAGGTGGAGACCTGGTTGGACCACCCAGCATCTCAGCATGGTCATGACTCTGACCCAGATGGACAAATAAATTTATGACTGTAGGTTGGGAGATTTGACCATGAAGAAGACCTGAAGTCCAAAGAGCTTGTCTCCTCAGAGGAGCAGCTTTATGGAGCGTGAAATGAAGCTTGCCTAAATAGGAGGGGCATACTTAAGAGCTGATCTGGACTTCATTGTTGGGGGGGTGTGTAAGACTGCTGGGGTGGGGGTGGGGGAGCCTCCCTCTGTGTATGCATGAAGGACAGTGTTAATGACAGAGTGGTAATGGGTGCCCAGTGATCATGGAGGATCCCTGTGCTGGTCCCAGGGAAAGAGGAGAATGCAGGCCTAGGCTGGATCTGGAAAGGCTGGGAGGACAAAGCCTCATGTTGATTTGTGTGTGTGCACAAATGCACGTGGGCATAGGCGTCCATCAACAGCCCAGGAATTGGATTGCCATTTCAGTTCTCAAACAAACGGCTTGTTTCTTAAACTGAGAGCAGTTATCTCCATTAGGAAATACTCAATTCCAGCAATTAGGCCTGAGGGTTAAAGAGCCTCCTTCCCTCCAATCTGGTTTGCTCTGTTCCCAAACAATGCTTTGATGTGCTGGGGGCTCCTAATGGAAGAGAAGTCATCAATTAACCCAACTGAAGGTTAAACTGAAAACTAACTTTTCAAGAAGGGGATTATCGCTGAGTGTTAGCCACTGATTGACATTATCTATCTGAGGATATTTTCTTATGCAGGATAATCTCCACCCAGGCCTGAGGTTACAAAGATGCAAAAGTATTCTAGTTATTTGGTTTGTTTGAAAAGTGAGTTTAGAAATAGGATCTTAATATCAATTGAGGCTGAGGTGGAGATGACCATAGTTTACTTTTGAAACAACTTATTTTAACTCCTTCAACAATTTTAGGTTATAATTTTTTAAAAATTTGCTATTTTTTAAAATTTAAAAGTAAGAACCACCATATATTTTGTGATAGGAAGCCGAAATTAACAATAAGCAGCACAGTGCAGATGAAGACAAATTTGTATGCTTGAGATTTTCAAATTAAATTTCTTTTTTTTAAACTTTCAGTAACTAGTAACCAATGAGTATTAATGGCCAAGAATTTAGAAAGTGAATTTTGTGTTTTTTCTTTATTTTTTTAAATTGATGTAGAAAGTGGGTTTTTTGAAACTATTTATTTCTCTGTAATGATATAGCCAACAATCATTTTATTTCCTTTTAGTCATCCCAGCTATGTTTGCTACCAGGTAATCCATTTACCTAGATTCTGTGTCCTAATTAAACCCTGAATATTTCAGAAATCATGACCCATATTGCTGAGTAAGTTCAGAGTTTCTGTGTTGGGTGATGAAAAGTTTTGGAAATAGTGCTAATGATTGCACCATATTGTGAATGTAATTAATACAGTCGCAGTGCACACTCTACATGGTTAAAATGGCAAATATTATGCTGTCTGTATTATAACCCAAATTTTTAAAAGTCTATAAAAATTATTTTCCCCAGTTGTGTTTTTTTTTTTTTTCTTTTTCAACAAGTAAAACATTTCAGAGTTAACAGGTGTAGTGCAAGGAGAAAATTTTAGAATGGAGATTATTTTTCATGGGGTTCAAAAGCCAAAGCCTTTAAATACTCTTTTTAGTAATAGCAATAGTGGGCCTGTAATTGGAAGAAAAAATTTTGGCAGCAGAATAGCCTGTTATTAAAACTTCAGAAACATTCAAAGTAGAGGTCATGTTTTGAGGTTAGAGGTCACGGGCTGAGGTATGTAAAACCCACTAGGAAACACAAAAGCGGTGGTGTCTGCATCCTCTAGGAAAGAGGGCAGTGGTGACAGTCCTTAACTGTGACAGGCGAGTGGCTTCCTGAATGCCAACCCTGCCCCCGGGGAGCTCCTGTCATAGCCTGCCAGGTGTGACTGGGTCCTTACTTCACTGGGTTATGGAAAGTCACCAGGACACCTCACCTGGGAGCAGGTATGACCTGGTCCTTGCTGAAAAGCTGAGATGAATTTGCCTGGGAGTGGGAAAGGAAGGACATGTCAAGGTGCAGGGACCAGTGAGGGGACCTTGATGGGAAGGGCTCAAGAAAGTATATCAGGTTTGAAAAGAGTGGCAGGTCTCTTCATTCCAGATTTAGGAGTGTTTTTGGTGTAGTCTTTCCTTCCTTCCTTCCTTCCTTCCTTCCTTCCTTCCTTCCTTCCTTCCTTCCTTCCTTCCTTCCTTCTCCCCCCCCCCTTTTTTAAAGCAATGAAAAATAGAACTATCACATTATTCAGCAATCACATTGTGCCCAGAAAGGGGGACCTCAGCTCAGGATGATGGAGTCCTTGACATACATGATGATAAAGAACTTAAGCACAGCTCAGCTATTGAGGCACAGAGATTCATTCAGGAAAGGGAGTGGTACACGTCCAGATTGGGGGTGGGGGTGGTGCAGCCTATCTTGAGAGTAAAGTGCTTTGGGGGTTCTTGGGCTCTTAAAGGAAACTTGGTGAAGGTTGCGGGGGTGTGGGGATAACGTCAGTCTGGTGATCATAGATGGTTTACGAAGGTTTGGCAATTCTTAGGATCCTTAAATTGATGTCTTCTCCATTATCTGATCAATGCTTAGCTTTGGGAAAGTATCCAATGTGACAGGATTCTGGGAAAGTATATCACAGGTTTGCTCAATCTGCTCTAAAAATACAAGTGTTAGTGGGCTAATTAATAGTGCACAGGGCAATTTTCCTGAGTGGGTGAATTCCAGTAATTTTAAGATTGTGAGTGAATATTTGAGGATTTCCCAGAAATTTGGGAGTAGAAAGGCTTGGTAGAGAGAGCTGACATAGGGAGAAAAGGTGGGAGGAACTTGAGCATAAGGCTTTCAGATAATAGTTTCCTTTTCTTTTCTTTCTTTCTTTCTTTCTTTCTTTTTTTTTTTTTTTTTGTACCTTTGTTTTATTTTTGTGCTGCTGAAGATCAAACCCAGGGCCCCACACATGCAAGGCGAGCACTCTACTGCTGAGCCCAAGCCCCAGCCCCTCTTCTTCCTTTCTTTAATATTTATTTTTTAGTTTTAGGTGGACACAATATCTTTATTTTATTTTTATGTGGTGCTGAGGATCAAACCCAGTACTTCATGCATGCTAGGCGAGCACGCTATCACTGAGCCACAATCCCAGCCCCTTTATTTTTTGTCTTCTTTCATTTCCTTTATCCTACCTCACCACGTCTAGATCTATAGGCAAAGGAAATGAAACCAGTATGCCACAAGGTGGCTGCAGTCGAATATTCACGGTGGCTTTATTCACCATAGCACAAATTTGGAGTCGCACTAAGTGTCCATCTGCACATAAATAAAGAAATGTGTCAGCTGAGTATGGTGACTACACACCTGTAATCCCAGCAACTCAAGAAGCTGAAGCAGGAGAATCCCAAGTTCAAGACCAGCCTGAGCAACTTAGTGAAAATCCTGTTTCAAAATAAAAAGGGCTGGGGATGTGGCTCAGTGATAAAGTGTATCTTGGTTTAATCCCCAGTTTAACCCTCCCCCACCATAGACAAATGTGGTGTACATACACAATGGAATACTGCAAAGTCTTAAAAAGGAAGGGAATCCTGTCATTTGTGATAACATGGATGAACCTGGAGGGCATGTTATTAGGTGAAATAGGTCTACATAGGAAGTCATGCTACATGACCTCACTCACGTGCAATATAAGAAAAGTTGAACTTCGAAGCAGCATTAAATGGTGATAACTGGAAGCTACTGGAGAGGGCAATTTGAAGTTTGAAGTATACTCTTGACTGAAGCCCACTGCTTGTACACTATCAAAAACTCCTAAATTGAACTTTCATATACATTGAAGACCTTCAGTACATCAAAGCACAATCTTGGCTCCTGTCACCCCTTTTTCCCCCAGTGCTTCCAGCATCTCACAGCTTAAGATGTTTGCTGGTTGGGTTCCTGATACATTGAAGCCCCCCCACCCCCCAGCCCCTGCTATTTCCTGTTCTTAGATCAGCACCTTCCTCTGTGCTGCTTGTTTGGGGAGGGTCCGTGTCCGGAATGGACTGGCTGCTCTGAGCTCCCTGCTGGAGCCTGTGTACAAGACAAACACAGACCCTTGGGAGTGGCCAGACACTATCTGGAGAATTCCAACCACTCAGCTGAAGAAAAGTCACTCACTCACCTAGAGTGTTAGAGGATGAGGAGAATGCCAGGCATCTTAAGTAGGGGTGCATGGCAGGTACCATCTCTGGACTGTCACCTAGGAGCCCGGTGCATTCTTAGACTCAGCGAGCCCTGCTGGGAAGGCAGGAAAGACCTCAAGATGTGCTTTGGAAAGCCACACAGCTTAGATTTCCACTTGGGTGCTGGCACTGGGTTCGATCCTGAGCACCACATAAAATGAATAAATAAATTGCATCCATCTACAACTAAATAAAATAAGATATCTCCACTTGGCACTAACTTGCTTTGTGTCTTTGGGCAAATTAAGCTTTGAGCTTCAGTGTTTTCATATACAAAATGATGATAATCACTATTCTTCAGAGTTGCTGTGAGGTTTTACTGAGACAGTGTATCTAAGGAGCATAGTAAAAATGCCCACAAACCTAGGTAATTGTCACCATTATCATCCATATATATCCATGGGGGATTGATTCCAGGACCACCCTTGGGTACCAAAACCAAGTCTCATACAAAATGGTATAGTATTTGCACATACATTTAAATACTCTGTAGGTTACTCACAATACCTAACACATATAAATGCTATGTGATTAGTTTGCTACTGTATCACTTAAACAGACTTTTTTCTTATTATTCCTTATGTTCGGCACAGACATAATTAAAAAAAAAACATGGTGGGTTGAATCTGTGGATGCGGAACCTTCAGATTTGGAGGGTTGCTTGTTTATAGTAAGGTAGAAAAAGGATGTAGTAATTTTTGCATTGGCCAGAGGCAAGTCAGTGGTTAAAGTCCCTGAGCCAGTCTGCCTCAGTTCCAGCTTTGCCACTTACTGCTGGAGCCCCTGGGCAAGCCGAGCTGCCTGAACTTCACCTCCTGAGCTATGCAATTGAGATATCAAGAGCACTGGCCTCACAGGCTTGTTGGAGGAGTCCATGTGAGTGAATGACCTAGACTTAAGCCTGGTCTATCATAAGTATTCAGTAGAGGTCACGATCAACAGATCACCAGTGCTGGCCAACCCCTAGAAGGACTGTGGACCCTGGGCTCCTTCTCCACTTAGTGATGAGCCCTCAGCCTTTGCTTTCTTATTCAATTTTTTTGGCTCTTCCTATCTTGTCCCCAAGTTTTAAAACAGCAAGAGCCAACCCACCTGTGATAATGCTTGAAATATCCTACCACCAAGAGGGAGAGCAAGCCTGAACTAGCAGGTGAGGGACATTCTGGGCGGGCCCAGCTGCCTCCCTGCATCGCCCTCACAGCCTTAGTAGGAAGCTGAGTTCATTTCCTAGCAAGGGACTAGCAACAGAATGGCTTAAAACAATCACAGTTTATTCTCCCATAGTTCAAGAGGTCATAAATCTGAAATGAAGGATGGCAGGGTTGGTTCCCCCTGCAGACTGGGAAGGAGAATCTGCTCCTTTCCTTTCTCCTAATTTCCTGCTGGTGCTAATAAGGCTTGGCATTCCTTGGCTTGTAGATTCATCACTCCAATTTCTGCCTCCATCCTTTTGTTTTTGTTTGTTTAAATTGGCTACTGGGGACTGAACCCAGAGGTTCTTGACCACTGAGCCACATCCCCAGCCCTATTTGGTATTTTATTTAGAGACGGGGTCACACTGAGTTGCTTAGCACGTAGCTCTTGCCGAGGCTGGCTTGGACTTGTGATCCTCCTGCCTTAGGCTCCTGAGCTGCTGGGATTACAGGCATATACCACTGTGCCCAGCTTCTGTCTCCATCTTCATTTGAAGTTTTCCTCTGTATAGGTGTCTGTATGTCCTCTCCTTATAAAGGGCACTAGTCCTTCAAGTTAGGGCCACCCTTGCCCATTATGACCTCCTCTTGACACATTACATCTGCAAAGACCCTATTCCCAAGTAAGATCACAGTGTCAGGTTCCACCAGTGCATAAATTGGGGGGGGGGGCACAACTCAATCCCTGATATCAGACCCATTTCACAGATAAGGAGACCAAGTCTCTGGGGAGGAAATTTCTTCTGTAAGTGTAACACAGTCAATTTGATACCAGAAGTTTCAAACCCTGACTTTTTCTCCAGTGGGTCCTTCCTAACTGGATCACCTTCCCACACACATTGAAGGAGAAGATAGTAAGGTGTAAGGCCACAGCAGCAAAATGGTCAGCAGCAGGTGGCCTCAGATCAAAGGGCCCTCTGGAGGGTAAACAGGATGAAGCAAAGGCTTTGTGAGCAGAGGCCCCTTTCTTGTTACTGGGTCTCAGATTTTATCCTGTTTCATTGTTAGTCTCTCTCTCACCCATCTGAGCTATATCCCCAGCCTGTTATTGGCTCTAAGGCAAGGACAGGTCTGCTGGCATCAGTGATGGGAAGGAGCACATTTCTTTGTGCAATGCTTATTGGCCTCTATTCTCCCCATATTACTGTACTCGGGCTCATCATGCATCCCCCTGGTGGATGGAGAAATTCCTTGTCTTCCTTCTCCTGCAGAGGTTCCTTCCTGGCATTCAGAGCCACAGAAGCAGTTGTCGGAAGCAGGTGACTAGCCCTCAGCTGTCCCCAGAGTTGGGCTGCCTAAACTTCCCAGAGTGTGGTCTGCAGAGCCGGCCCAGGTGCACTTGGAAGCGCAGAGGTGTGGACAGAGGGATGAGACTTTAGGAACTCTCCTGGTTTGGGCTAAAAGCAAAGACTGAGGCACACTCGAACCAAGGTCAGGTCGGTCCTCAAGGTCAAGGGTACATGTCTACAAGTGTACCCCGGGTACCAGGCTTAGAATCCCCTGCAGACAATGGCTTGAGTCTTCACGGTTGGTGGCTGCCTGCCATGCCCTGTCCTTCATCAGACTGGTGTCCCCAGTGCCAGTCCTGAACTAGAATGGCTGCTCAGTCCCGGCAGAGCAGCACTCTGGACATCTGGACTTTCCTGGAGTTTTCTTTTCTTGCCAAAGTGCGTGGAGTGGATTGGGTCAGACCTCTGCTTGCTGCAGAGTCTGGCTTCACATGTGGCTTTGAGCTTTTGAAGAAAAGGCTGTTCTAGAGCTCACAGAGTGGGAGACAGTTCATGGTGATGTTCCTGCCTGCATTGGTGGGACAGTGGCTGGAGGGCTAAACCTTCCAGAGCCTTCCACCGGTTTCCTTGTAATCTGTGGGCATTTAAAACACCTTGTGTTTGGCCGGGAAAACACTTGGTGGGCCTGATCCGTTTCCTGGACCTGGCTCAGTCTGAGTACCTTGTTGACTTCAATCCTTACCTAAGGACTAGGAACTGGGTAACAGAAAGGCAGGTAATCGCCTGGCAGACTTAGCACTTGGGTCCTGGGGTTCGAATTGCTAAAGTGCAGAGTTGTGGTCCAACACCCAGCATTTACTGTAAGCATTCATTAGAGGTGTGGTGCTTTTGCTTACAGAAGACTAAATTTAGCAAGCCCAAAATATTATTAACTTTGCTCAAAGCTTTGAAATATTTTAGTTAAACAAAAAATGGACTCCAATTCAGTGGACCTCTGTGTGGTATGTGTGTGTTTTGTAGGTGGATCGGGAGTTTGTCAGATTGGCTTACACATACATTTGGGGGTGGGTGGGTACCGTGGATTGAACTCAGGGACACTTGACCACTGAGTCACATCCTCAGCCTTATTTTGTATTTTATTTAGAGACAGGGTCTCACTGAGTTGCTTAGTGCCTCACTTTTGCTGAGGAGGCTGGCTTTGTTTTTGTTTTTTAAAGAGAGAGAGAGAATTTTTTAATATTTATTTTTTAGTTTTTTTCGGCGGACACAACATCTTTTTTTTTTTTTAAATGTGGTGCTGAGGATCGAACCCGGGCCGCACGCATGCCAGGTGAGCGCACTACCGCTTGAGCTACATCTCCAGCCCGGGAGGTTGGCTTTGAACTCACGATCCTCCTTTCTCAGCCTCCGGAGCCACTGGGATTACAGGTGTGCGCTACCGTGCCTGGCCATACATTTAAGTTGAATAGATTGAGAGAGACTGAAAAAGAGACACTTGTTTAGAATAATAGATAAAAAGTCAGCCCCTAATTTTTGTTCTCTTCCTTGGCTCATCAGATCTTGGGAAACTGGTCCATGGGGGTTTCCTATGACATTCTGTCTCTGACATAGTTCATGAAATTCTGTGACATTTGACACCCCTCCCCTTTCCAAATTTGGTTACTCAGAGTGTTTCACAACTTTTCTGGGAATGGGCAGCTCATGAAAGGGAAATGTCTATGCATCATAGAGAGCCAGTGATCTCTCTCCCATGAAGAAGGAAGAATATGTTGTCCTCCAGTTGTGAGAGTGAGAGCCGGCTCACATAAATGCCTGATATGTCCAGCAATAAAGCAGAACCTTCCAGAGAGAAGGGCAAGCTCTGATGCACCTTTGTTCATCATGGCTGAGTGAAGAAGGCCTTTCCATTCCTTACATGGAGATTTGAGAAACCTAACAAGTAGACACACTCTGGCCTTTTCAAAGTCTAAATGTATATTTAAAAATTCAAATTTGTAACCTTTATTAATGCATGGTTATTTTCAATTATTGCTTCTCTAATTACAATAGTAATATGTTCAGTAACATAAACCTTTATAAATTACAAGGTATAGGCTTCACTTCACCTTTTCATCCCACCCCCAACATTGGTTTTCCCCATTCCAGCTCTCTGGGGTTAACCAAGGTTAATACGTTGATGTGATTCTTCTAAACAATTTATATACAAAGGATATCCTTTAGACAGTGAATTAATCTCCAGGTGCCTAATTGCCCATTACAGGTGCCTTAAGTCCTGTTAGTTCTCACCTACTTAACTATTTATATTTTTATGTACTTTGTTCTTTTTTCAGAAGGTAATATTTGCACGAAGTTGAAAATTCAGAAGGTGTCGAAAAGGACACAAAGAAGCTTATTAGTTTGTTTGGCCTCCCTGCTCCCCGTTCTGGAGAAAACCTTTGCTATAGGTTTCTGAGGACCTCTACCATAACCAGTCTATATATATCCCATATACTTAAACATGTAAAAACAGATAAAAATATTCATGAGATTGCATTTATTTTGTTAACATGAAAACTAGTGCACTGTATCCAATGTCCTGGAATACTTGATACTTAAAAGTTGCATTATATTCCACCTCTTGACTATATTAGTCTTCTGTTAATGTAGATTATTTGAAGTCTTTTTATAGTTGCAAGCAGTGTCACCTGGGAGAGCCTTGGGTATAGATCATTTTAGACATGTGCCACCAGGTCTACTAGATTCTTGAAAATACAACTACTGGGCCAAAGGCATTGTATATTTGGAAGTTGGGTATATATTGTCAAATTACCATCCAAGTTCCTGAAGCTGGATGAGGGAAACACTTTCCTCACATGCTGATAACTAATTTTACAGGTGGAAAACTTACCATTTCATTTTGTGTCTCTCTTGTATAAGTGAAATTGAATATAAAAAGACAAAATGGAGAGAGACCTCACGAACAAGCAGGCTTCACTCAGCACCAGAGGACACATCTTCAGGGGGAAAACGGTGCCGGGCCCCCACAGGATCTGGCTTTTTTATATGGCCTTAGAAGAGCCAGGTCATGGGAGAAGCTAGTTACTTTTGGCAGCCAGGGCCAGAAAATGAGGAGGAGTTTAGGGTGTGATGGGAGGACAGGTCGGTAACCATGCCCTTCAAGTGGGATTGAAGATCTTTAATATGTATAAGAATAACTTATATCTCTTTACAGCCTATATCTTTTTAAAACTTTTTTGAGTTTTTGATTTCTTTTGGTTATTGATTTGCAAGAGTTCTTTATATATTATTATTATTATTATTATTATTTAAATTTTAGATGGACACAGTATCTTTATTCTGTTTATTAGTTTTACGTGGTGCTGGGGATCGAACCCAGGGCCTCACACATGCTAGGCAAGCACTCTACCACTGAGCAACTATGCCAGCTCCTGTTCATATATTATTATTGGGTCTTTGGGATGCATGCTGCAAATATATTACCAGTTTACTTTAACTGCTACTCACTGGGTCCTTTTAATATATGGCATGCTCACCATAGGCCAGCACTTCTGAAGCTCTGTCCTTCAAACTTGATGTTTTATAACTGATCTAAGAGAGTGCTGTTAAACCATGTACAAAGAAGGAGGAACTGTTGGATACTACTCACTGACACACACTTCTAATTTTTTCCTTGGTACTGTGGATTGAACCCAGGGCATTGTTCCACTGAGCCACATCCCTAGACCTTCTCATTTTAAATTTTGAGAAAGGGTCTTGCTAAGTTGCAGAATCTAGCCTTGAAATAGCCTGTCTCAGCCTCCTTAGTCGCTGGGATTACAGGTGTAGGCATACCTATTTGTATAGCATCTTTCTAGTTTGCCATGCAGTTATGATAAATATCCTTTCTACAGGTTTCATAGCCTTCTATGAGCTTCACAGATCCTCATTTTTTGAGATGCTGATACTTAATTGCTACGCATTTGCGTTGCCTGCAGGTGTTTACTGTTTTAGACCATATGGCAATGCCTTCTTCTAAAGTTCTGTCCCCCGAGATACACTGTGGTGGTGCCAGCGCTCCTGCAGGGGACATGAACATATTGTTTGAGGGACTTATGAAATGGGGAGCAGGAAGGGGAAGGGGCACTGTATGGGCTTGCTAGACACCTCGCCCCTCCCCCTTAAGTGTCACCACTAGTTTCATCTGCTTCTAGAATGAAGCATACATAGTAGGGCTCCAGGCTCCCTTCCCTTCTGTTGGAGCAGCGATAATGGAAATGGTAAAGGATACAGAGCACGGGTCTGGGAGTTGGTTTCTCTCGCCGTAGAATAATGCTTCTTACAGAAATAAGGGAGGCGACAATGTCACACAGAGCTGAGTGGTTCACATATTTGTACGGCCCTGTATTCGTCCCAGGCCCCTGCTCTGTGGTTCAGTGTCCTGAGCACCAGAAAGGATGTTCCTTGGGTCTTTCTAAGGAAAGTCCCTGTTCCTAATTGCCTTCTCTCATCCATTTCCCCTTTAGACATTAAGGGCTGGCTGTGGGAATGTTTCCCACACTTTATTCAATTAGGGATTCCTCTGGGTAAACAAGTGCCTATTTTAAATTGTAAATAGTCTCTTGGGATTCACATCTAAGTATAAATTGCTTTAAAGATGTGGCTCCATACTGAGATGTCAGGCCTTTGGAAGCCTGGGCCTCTGAGGAGGAGGGGGCAGTTCTGGCCATTCAGAAGAAGCATCTGGAGATGCTCAAGGCTTAGGCTTCCTCCAGCATGTGCTTGAATGGGGTCTTGGAACAGTATAAAAAGCTGCAAAGAAAGCTCCCAGAAACCTTCCCAGAGCCAGCTCTCTCTTCCCTTCCCCCCCATGCCAAGACAGAAGGCCAGGTGTTGCTGGCTGCTTTTGAAGCCAGCCTGCTACATTGCTGGGCTCCATCCAGTTCCCCCGACCCTGTCCAATCTGATTTTGGAATATTCTGTCACTCTAAGGTACAAGTGACTGATAACTGCTAGAAATGGGATGGTTATATTCAGTAAATGACAATCCTTCCTCTAAAAAGAAAGTTCTGGCAAGGGCCATGTCAAAGAATGTTGATCTTATTTCTGGAACTATTGAAATCTCTCTTGGCAGAAGCATCCAGGACTGTTCTGTCCCAGCTCCATTGACACCTGTTGCTTCTCAACTCTGTCCAACAGAACCGATCATGTGCCCAAGGTTCATTCTGAAACCACAGAATTACAGAGACTAGGGGAAGTGAATTTTGAGAGTTAACCTAGTTTAATTCTCTCATTTTGCAGGTCAGAACACCAAGCCCCAGGCCTTCCCATGCACCACAGCAGTGGGCCAAGGGCTCTGCTGCCTTATAGTACATATGCCTTTTAAATTTTCCTTTTGCCTCTTCTGCTTTAATTTAGCCTACTTCATGGGCCTGCTCCCTCCTGCTCTTCCCAACGGCTTCCCTGGGGGCAGAAGTCTGATCCTGCACAGCTGTGTGCCTGTGGGGAGGGGTTGGCCACCATGGCCTGGGGTCTGCTGCTGTGGAGAGGGGGTGAGAATCCCCATTTACTGGGAAGATTAAATAGAAGGTGTGCAACAATAAATAGCACTGACCTGGCACAGAGTAGGTGTGCAATAGATACCAGCTAAACAACAATCATAAGGTTATCAGCTGTTGCAAAACCCCAGCTGCTGGGCCCTTGCCTTGCTTCCCAGCCAATCAGGACCAAGTTTCAAATGGCTTCCTTTCCCCTTAGTGCAAGGCTCCCTCAGAGACTAACCAGAACAGGTTGCAGCATCAGGAGGATCAAACTGGCACTAAAAATTTATTTGCATGAACTAAGAAAACCTCCCCAAGCTCAGAGCCTGTGCCTGGGAGGTGGCAAAAGGACAAGCAGCAGCCAGGTGTTGCTGCAGATTCTGTTCTGCCCATGTCTGCCCAGGGACTCAGTTGTTAGCAGAGGTGGGCTAGCTCTGTGTGCTTTTACAACCCAAACTTAACCTTGCCGATGTCATGTCTCCCTCTTCCTCTGAGTATGAACCACTTTATTGGAGTACCAAATGGTGACTTTGCTGCAGAATATTTTTTTTTAAGCTCTACCTCCCCCCCTTTTTTTTGGCAGCTGGGCAGGGGTGTGTGTGCATATGCATGCATAAATATGAGTGTGAGAGCATGCATGTGTGTATTATTTTTTTCAGGCTGCCCTAACAGAGTTCCACAAATTGAGTAGCCTACAAAACCGAAATGTATTTTGTCTCACAGCTCCAGTTCTTATTCTTCCTCCTCTGTCCTTCTTCCTTTTTTAATTTTTTTTTTTTTTTTTTTTTAGATAGGGTCTTGCTATGTTGCCCAGGCTGGTCTCCAAACTCCTGGACTCAAGCAGTCCTCCAGCCTCAGCCTCCAAAGTAGCTGGAACTCCAGGAGTACACTTAAGAATGAGGAAGTGCACCCAGCCCTGGTTCCTCATCTTTCAGCAGAGTAGTGCCATCCCCATAGCATGTGATTTTCCCTCCTTGACTAAGTCAAAAGTAGATAGACATCTTGAAATGCCTTTGGCTACACCGTAGAACATTCCAATTATTCAGTTATTCCAAAGAGCCACATAAAGTCTGAGTTTCCAAAGAGCTCTCTAGTGACTTGGTCCTACTAGGTTAGTCATTGAGCAACTCCTCGATGTTTCTAAATAAATTTCAGCATATGAAAAATGTCGATTAGATGTTCTAAATGTCTGCAGAGTTTCAGCTTCCTTTTCAAAGATTCTGCCTGGGTTCCATCTACTCTGGTTTTTCCTTCCTTGCTCCCTGTGTTCCAGAGCGTCCTGGGAGCTCTGTGTTGCTGGCCAACTCGCAGGCCGCAGGGGAACCCTGCTGCTGTCTTTGGCTGTTTATGCCACTTTACCAGAACAAACTGCTCCCAAACTGACCTCAAATCCCCTAGCCCCAGAGGGCCATGCATAGCATTTGTTGTCCTTTCCACATTCAGCTTACTGTAAATCTGTTTTCTGTCTCCTCCAAAGTCTTACTGAAGGCAATGAATGTCTCATTGCACCAAGTTGGTCTGAAATTCTGACTTTCTAGTCAGCTGGATCCTTAGCTATGCCTCCAATTTTCCAGATCAACCTAGAGCTCCAGGGAATGAGGTGGGTAGAATCTGGGGACAGAGATGGGAGCCAGTGGGTGTCTGCAGGTAGGGGACACTGATAAACACCACCCTACGAGACTGAGCGAGACTGTGGTGAACAAGCAAGAGAGGGACATCTTTGTGACACTCATGTCTCTCTTTAAGGCAAACACAGATCTGCTTTCCTGGTGGCAGAAGATTATTGGTTAGCTATGCAGTGGTAGAGCCATCTACCCCAGTGCTCCTTGAAATGGGAACCCTCACCTCTGACTTGAAGCTCACCCGCCCACTTCAGTGTGGGCCTTCATGTAGCCAGTTAAAATACATCGATAAAAAGTGCTTGTGAGATAATGTGAAGGAAAAGCAAAAAAGACTACCAAATTGTATATACTGTCTGGCTTCAAATACATTAAATATGTATTTTTAGAAAGAAGCCAGTGGTGGCCCATGCCCGTGACCCCAGCTGTCCCAGGATTCTGGCATGCAGGGATGCTAAGTTTGAAGCCAGCCTGGGCAACTTAATGAGACATTTTTTAAAAAGAAGAATGCAATCAGATATTAACTATTTTTCTCTTTGAGTGGAGATTATAAAAGCTGTCCCAAAAAGTCTGTTTAACTGGAGATTTCTCCAGGATCTTTCAAAAAAAATTTTTTCCAGCCCCAATACCACTGGGATAGTAATTCCTTGCTTGTCCCAAGGCCCATCTCTGAATTTTCAAGAATTGGTAACTGGTTTATATGGACACCTCCAAGCTCTTGCTTTGCTGCTCAGCCCCTGAGCTTGACAGAAGCAGGCTGGAGCTGCCTGCAGCAGGGCAGACCGCTGCCCTCCAGGCCTGGCCAGCTAGGGAGGGGCCAGGCCTGGGGGGCGGTTAAAGTCCTTCTTGGTATGAATGGCCTTTTAGGGAGCAGAGGGAGGGCCCGATGGTGACATCACAGTCTTCAGTCAGGAGACTCCAAAGGAATTTGTCCAGCTCCAACCAGTGTGTGCCCTGGAATCCCTCTGGAAAAAGAGGCAGTTCTGACCGGAGACACACACTCTTGGGCTTTTGCCCTGGGCAGGGTAAGCATGTCTGCTGACCTATCTTTTGTCCTTTCTTTCTAATGTAATAGGAGAGTGTTCTTCTCCTATTTGAGGCCTGTGTCTTTACAGAGGAGGGGTTTTGAGTGGTGTGATGCTGGACCGTGGAGGCCTTCCCTTCTAGAATGTGGGCAGCTGAGCTCGGATTGGCCTTTCGGCGTGCTGCTGCTGCTTTTATTACTTATTCTTATTATTTTTGCAATCTTGTAAAACTCCTGGCTCTCGCGGTAGTAAAGCAAAGGAAGCTCTGCATCTTAGTGACAAGCTACACAAGTCATCTGTGCCAGGAGAGGCTTTGAAGACCATTTGAGAGTGTGTCTATGACAGAGTATTTGTGTACGTTTTTCCAGAACAGAATCTGCCTTATGAAGGGACCAGTGACTGACTCTGTGACTAGTTTTCTATTCATCCTCTTGTATTTGTCCAAGAGATGCTCTGCTACTCTCCATCTGGCCTTCTGCTTCTGTGTTGTGGGACTCACGGTGTCTACAGGTGGACTTGCGGCTTCAGCCTCTGAGGTCCCGTGGGGATGGAGGAGCACCTCCTCGGCTCTGCTCGTGCTCACACAGTCATCTCTGCTCTTGGGCACAGAGGGTTAACACTTGAGCACTCCTCTCTCCTTCCTCTGGGCTCTACCTCAATGTAGTGGATTCTGGTGGGTCCACAGTGGTACTCAGCTTCTGTCCCTGCCATTACTGATTGGGCCAGGCAGGAACCCAAGATCCTGAACTATTTTAAAACCAAGAGAGAAGTGACTAAGTTACAAAGATCTGGAGGTAGGCTTGTGTTTGCTTTCAGTGGAATCACCTGCACTAGAAGTTTCAGGCTGCAGAGGCCAGAATTCGCTCTGTGGCCTTGATCTTGGTTTATTCCAGAGGTGGGGGACTTTGCTGCAAAGTAGTGTCAGTGCAAAGGGATTTTGGTGACTAGAGCATCCGGCAGCCACCCCTAAGGACTCCTGCAAGTCTCATTGGGGGAAACAATAAACTTACCTCTCTTTTCATTCAGGGGAACCCAGAAAGCTCCCAGTGCCTCTCAGCCACTCCCTTAGGGCTGGGTCTCCAAGCGGGGAAAGAAATAACCCTTTCACCAGTGGCCACAGCTAAAGCAACAGCTTCCTTCCTTTCCTCCCCTCCCCAGCATTCACCCCCTCCACACACACACAGTCTCCAGTTTATTTCACAGAAAGTCCAAGCTGTAAATGTGTTAATCAACTCCTTGACACAGTCCAGATGCACAGCTTGACATTTGCGCCGGCGCCTTTCAGCAGGGGGTGGGGGGCATTCTTACCTTAAATGTGAACCACTTTTCTTCATGGGAATGTGAGTCAACATAGGTGAACCCTGTTCCCCAAGCAGGGGCTTCCAGAAGGGGGTTCATGTCGAGCTGGGCCTGAGGCATGAGCCAGGGGGAGTAGTAGCAGGACTGAGACCACTGCTCTGGCCAAACCCACAGAAGCTCTCTGAAAAAAGGCTGAGCCTGTCTGAGGGGGAGTGGGACTTTGGCCACCAAAGAGTTGAGGTTTCTTTTTAGAACTGCCCTAGTCACATTCAGCTGTAATGGCTTCGTGACCCAGGAGACATTGTTAGTTTTAGTTGGGGGTCAGGGCGTTGACCTCAGCCAGCCTGGTCTAAATTTAGCCTGCAACTGCCCAGGAAGGCTTGGGGTCTGAAGCCTGGCCGCCTGCCTTCCGTCAGCCAGGAGGGGTCTCTGGCCTTCTTGGGGAGGGGTTGAGCCTGGTTTCCCACAGTCTACACAGGCCCTCAGTTTTATTGGCCGGAAGCAGCTCTGCTGGGGGGTGGAAGAGGAAAGGCTGCCTAGTACTGGAATGTGGCCCGTACTCATTGCCACCAGTCCTCTCCTCTGCATGTCCCTGGAAGCAGGACGTGGAAAGAGGAAGCCAGCATTCCTGCTCTCTGTGCTTCAGGGGTGGCCGAAGAGGCCACCGAGTTCTACTCCTCTAGCCAGCCATCTTCAGCAGGGAGGGCCAGAGGAGCTGCAGGACAGCCAGCCTGGGGGGACTTTGGTGGGTTCAGCTTTCTCCATGAATTCTGTGTAGCCTGCACTGCCAGACACCATTGAATAGGCCCAGAATCTTCTTTCCAGTTATTGCTGTGCTTCCTTCACCTTGTGCTATTTGTTCTTTTTATGTGAATTGGTACTTGTTCCCTCCAAGCCTGGTGAGCTCCATGCTGGGTAGTGGGCAATCACTCAACTCAGCTTTGGGGACACGCATGGCCCCAGGTACAGGACATGAGGGAGGTGTCGTGCAGGTTGCTGAGCATCCGCCCCATCCAGTTTCACTCCTTCCTCCCATTGGCCTTTGTGACGGAGACATCTGGGTTCAGAGAGTTAAGAGTCTAGAAGAACCACTCTTGCGGCAGCCATGCAGGGCCGGCCGAGCTAGTTCTTTGCTGGATGGTGATTGTGCCCTGTGTGCTAAACAGGGGACTTGAGAAAAAGAAAGAGGGGGGAGGTAAGAAGAGAAAATGGGTGTGCTTCCCAACTATGAGGAAGTTTTTATTTCCTAGCCATGCCTCTGTTCCTAGGCCAAGAGTGAGGGTATATTTTTGATGGAACTTAAAA
The DNA here is from genome assembly GCF_964194105.1 of Spermophilus citellus. Lineage (NCBI taxonomy): Eukaryota > Metazoa > Chordata > Mammalia > Rodentia > Sciuridae > Spermophilus > Spermophilus citellus. The sequence goes on along the minus strand of NC_138183.1, from coordinate 23,679,653 downwards.
TAACTGGATTAAAGGATCGGGTCACCTATTACCTGGGGAAAGCTTTTCCAATTTAAATATCATGGCTTTAGAAGGAAGTAATCTGGGTTATTCAGAACTGAAAAGCCTGGCTGTGCAGCGGGTACCTGATGTTTGAGTGATTTGGGTCACGCGCTGTGCATTTAGGCTAGGAAGCCCGGAGGTGGGGTCCTGGTGGGGAAGAGGGGAAGCTGTGAACCAAGCAGGTATTCAGAGTGGATCGGGGCTTCGACTTTCTGGTCTGGTAGGGAAAGACACTGTTCTGAAGTCTGGACCCAGCCAGACCTGCTAAGAACATTCTTTCTGGTAAAGAGGTGCCTGGCTGCAGGCCCAGGTTCCCTGAGGAGAAAGACAGCACATTGGTGTCCATCGCCCAGCAGAGCAGGGGCCCCGACTTCTAGAATCTCACTTGTGCCCTTAACTTTGTGGTGTTGGTGGGAAGTCACAGCCCTTTCCCACTGTGACGTGGGATCTTAGTATTTCACCTTTGGGAGGCTGTCAGAGAAATCAGAGCATCCGAGGCTAGCCCACAGGGTGAAATGCCTGAGACTGTGCAGGAAGTTTCTATCTGGAGGACCTGACAGGCGGAAGCTGAAGCTGTGCCTCTACGGAGTCTCTCTGCCTCAGTCTGAATCAAGAAAGGGGTTATTGACTCTTTAAAGCCAAGTTCTGAGTCTCATATCACCTACAGAAATACAGGAGAGCAAAGGTCAGCCAAAAAGCCATGTAAATATTCTTTCAATCCATCAATTCTTAACATTTCCCACGTCATTTGGGAAGCCTCCTGTCATAGAGAATACCTTTGGATAGACTGAGATAGAGTTAAGGATTGACCTTTCAATATCTGCTATGCCAGTTAGTAGCCAGGTATGATCTTAGGGAAAAGTCTTTTTATTTCTTGAAACTTCTTATTCTGAGTCTTAAAACTGCAGTAAGATCCCTGCCTTTCCCATTTAACAGAGGGGTCCTGTTTTTTTTTTTGGTGTGTGTGTGTGTGTGTCAGCTGAGACTGTGTACATGTGTGTACTGTGGGAGGATAAGCGTCAGACAACTGCATGAGGTCTGACATTCAGTGTCCGCAGGACAGGCTTGCTATACTGCCTCATTCACTCAGACATGCATGTGGCTACCTGAGTCCTGGGGGTGGCAGCTTCTGTTCCATACTATGTGTGACACCACCTCCCTTCCCATGTGAAGGGACCCCCAGGTCTGGGTGGTTCTTGACTGGCCATTCTATTGCATCTTCAGTATTCGACTTTTGAGGACATTTTACAAAATTATTCACTTTACATCTTCCTAACTGAATTTAGCTGCAAGTAAAAGTAACACTTAAGGATCTGGGGTGGGGAAAGATTAGGGAGATTAGAGAGATACCTTGGGGTTTGCCTTTTAGTCTTTCCTGGGTCTTTTTGCCTTTAATCTCCTCATGTTGACTGCTTTTCTTCTTAAAGTTAAAACTTCACCATTACCCATTGCTCTTTCCACAAAAGAAAGTCATTCTGCTCCCAGAAAGAATTTAATATGGGTAATTTACTCCTGTGTAAAATCATTTAATAATAATGAATATTCACATTGACCACTTTATCATTTTCATAGTATTTTTAGATACATTTTCCAATTTAACTCTGAAAAAGATTTGAGATATTAGCCCTGCTTAAAAAGGATTTAAGAGAGATTTTTATTAGCCCTGCTTACAAAGGCTTTCAAAGATACAGAAGAGTTCCATAATTGTCGAAGAACTTTTATAGTAGAACAAAGAAATAACCCCAGATTCTGATCCTTCAACTCCAAACACTAAATTACCACATTTTCTGCATCACTTAGATGAAGGAGTTCTAGGCATCTGTGTTGTCAATTCACCCAAGCTAATTTGCTTCATATAACTTTTTTTTTTTTTAAAGAGAGAGAGAGAGAGAGAGAGAGAGAGAATTTCAATATTTATTTTTCAGTTATCGGCGGACACAACATCTTTGTTTGTATGTGGTTCTGAGGATCGAACCCGAGCCGCACGCATGCCAGGCGAGCGCACTACCGCTTGAGCCACATCCCCAGCCCCCTTTTGGGACTTTTAAATAAATTAATAGTGACTTTAGCTGCCAACAGGTTATCAAGTTATATTAAATCAGGTCATAGGGCTGGGGAGTGTGGCTCAGTGGTAGAGCACTTGCCTAGCACTTGTGAGGCACTGGTTTCGATCCTCAGCACCACATAAAAATAAACAAGTAAAATTAAGGTATTGTGTTTAATCTATAACCACAAAATAATAATAATAATAATAATAATAGTAATAATAATTTAAAAAGCAGGCCATAGATCAAGTTCTGGTACTCACACTTACATTTGTTAAGTAAAACTCTTAAAAATAGGCATAAAAATAATTTTCTGTAACCTCCCTGGTCTCGGCTTTCTGAGATTAAAGAGGCTCTGGTCCCACCTTGATGGAAGATAGATGTGGCAGTTTTGCAAAGGATGTTATTTACTGGGTAGCGGGTGTTAAACCACTTGGGTCCTCTGAACCGCAAACACCAGCCATAAGTCTGTAGAAACCACAAAGGGGCTCACCCTCTTTAAATAAAAGGGTCGGGTGTTTGGCTAGTCCACAAATTTGAACTGCATCAGTTTCCGCCCACTTCTGACATTCATTATGCTAATTGACAAGCCACTAATTTCACTAATGGAAACCCATTTCTGACTTTAATGATGCTAATTAGCAAAGCTTCAGGGGTCCTGGAGAGTTAAAAGGGAACTGAAATCCTGGAGGAAGCAGCACCTATGGAGCCTGGGATTTCTGATCCTAGTTGACGACTCCTTGAGGGTCTGTCTATTCCTAGGATGGTTGTCTGTCCCAGAATGTAATTTAAACTAATTTCAGAAACACATAGCTGCCTTATAATGTCTCTACCCAAGTGTTTTAAAGTAAATTTTAGACATCCTAACCAGCGGTGAGCTATTCTGGGAAACCAGGAGGAGGGCAGGTTCTCTGTACCATGGTATTAGGGCTCCACCTGGAGGGTGGCTGTGGCAGGCAGAGGATCTCCCACAGCCCCCTTGCCACCCTCATTTTTCTTAGCAGCACCCTAGTTTTTTCTTTGACCTTAGAAAACGCAATTTGGTGGTTCTTTGATATCTTCCTCTTCTTTGCATTGGGGCAGTTTATATCAGAAAGGACTTTCCAGTCGATTTGATGAATGCATATTTTATCTGATTCTGGAGTCAGGGTGACTTTATCTGAAGCATGGGGAAAATTCTGGTCCTTCTTATCTTCAAAGGGAGCAATAAGCATTGATTGGTTTAAACAGGACATCATTTAATGATGCCCAGTCCAGACATGTGGGATTTCCAGTTCATTTGCATTTACCTGGTGTAGTTTCTGGTGGCTTTGATCACATTGGGTCATCATGCGTGGAGGTAAATTCTTCCTGCTGAGAGTAGAACTTAAGAATTCGCTCTTGTTAGAATTGTTGCCTAACTTCACCAGAACTCAGGACCTCTGATGCATGACTGTGAATCAGTACAGCAGAGTTGTTTGTCTCATTAAGTACTTTACTGAGTAGGGCCTAGAGCCAGCGACTCTCAGAAGTAGTTGGAAATTGAGTATCAGGAAGAATTTTCTAAATTTATAGGAAGTACAGGCCTGGACCCCAGGTAACTCACAGAAGGGGAAACCCCTTTCCTGTTTATACCTTCCAGTGTTTAGATTAGAAGGAGGAGGAAAAAAGAGTACTGGAAAAGAATCATCTCAAATTATAATGGGACAACAGAATTAGATTTTGGGGGGAGGGGGTTACCAGGGATTGCACTCAGGGGCACTTGACCACTGAGCCACATCTCCAGCCCTATTTTATATTTTATTTAGAGACAGGGTCTCTAAATCAAATAGAAATAAAAGCCCTGCTTTTGCTGAGGCTGGCTTTGAACTTGCAGTCCTCCTGCCTCAGCTTCCTGAGCCACTGAGATTACAGGCATGTGCACCACCTAGGCTTACATTTTTAACCAGCAACCAGTATTTTTAATATCTTGGGTTGACAGATCACAGAACCTAACTTACTATTTTTTTTTGTTGAGATGTAATATTTGTACATCTTTATGTGGTATATTTATGGTAATTCAACATGCATCAAATCAGAATCATATACACTTTCATCTTGGGGAATTTCATATACTTGTTATCATTTATGACTCAAATAAAGGCAATATTTTTTAGTTATAGTTGGACACAGTATCTTTATTTTATTTTTATGTGGTGCTAAGGATGGAACCCGGGGCCTCGCACGTGCTAGGTGAGCACTCTACTGCTGAGCCACAATCCCAGCCCCAAAGGCAATATGTTTGACACTAAAAACACATACCACCAAATACTCTTCGAAGATTTAAAAAATTTATATCGGGAACAGTTGTTTCTAGTTCAAAAAGGATGTGTTGAAAAAGTCCATATAAGCTTTGAATTCTAAAAAGAAAAGGCTGACGTGTATCTGCTCATCCATTATGGACCACCTGAACTGTGGGGCCTTTGGGGGAAAAGGGACAGGGCTGACATGAAGCTCAAAAAGAGAGCTCAGGACTTCCTGTGAAAATGGGCCCCGGCACTGCCACCTCCAATCAGCAAGGAAACACAGAGAGGAAAGTTCTTCACTTTGTCTGACTCTAAGTCAACTCTCGAATAGGGTCTTGCTTCCTGGGAAGCTTGGGAAGTCCAATTTTTCTTAAGGATCTCTCTTCTGAAGCTTATTGTTGCTATTAATTCCTTTGTGGCCCTGAAGAAGAAGCCTCCTTCCTGCATGTTGAATGAATGGACTCATGAATAAATGAACTAGAGAATTTTTTGCCTTTTGTCCCTCCACATTTTCCTCCTTCCCTTCCTCAACTATTCTGAAGTGTTTTGTGTTTCAGTAGAGCAGTGATTTTTCAACCACATGTCATTCCCAGTAGCTTCCTGCTGTTTCCTAACCCCACCTGCCAAAGCTGAAAGGGTAGAGGGAAAACTGCTTTCCCATGAATTCGTGGCCAGATGAAGCTGGAGTTAAGGGCAATGTGACCTGTGTGGCTCCTGGTTGGCCTGTTTGTTCCAGTAATAACTGTACACGGAACCGGTTCATGTTGGCCTAGATTGACTTGAAATTGAATGTCAGCCAGTGTGTTTCAGGCATCCAGATTTTTTGTAATTCTTAATGACTTATGAGAAGTTACTGATAATTTTCTTACCAAAACATAGTTTAGCTCAGTGGTTTTATTTTATTTTTTTATATCTTTATTTATTTATTTTTTATGTGGTGCTAAGGATCAAACCCAGTGGCTCACATGTGCGAGGTTTAATTTTACTAAAAATTTTTTTTTTCAGTACAAGGGATTGCATTCAAGGGTGCTCTATCAATGAGATACATTCCCAGCCCTTTTTATTTTTTATTTGGAGACAGTCTCCATAAATTGTAAAGGCTGGCCTCAAATTTGTGATCCTCCCACCTCAGCCTCTTTGGTCCAGGATTGATTATAGGCATGCACCACTGTGAACAGCTAGCTCAGTGGTTTTAAAGGGGCAATAAAACTTTCTTAGACATCTTTAGTTCTTTCTAAAATAAAAGAACCGTTAGTTATAATGATCGAAAATAAAGACCTTGGCTGAGGTTATAGCTGAGTGGCGGAACGCTTGCCTAGCATGTGTGAGGCACTGGGTTTGATTCTCAGTACCGTATATAAGCAAATAAAATAAAGAACCATCAACAACATACACGTGTGTGTGTGTGTACCTTTAAAAAAATAAATAAAGACCTTAGTGATTATAGTCATTAAGTACAAGACAGGGAACTTTTTGGAAAATCTTAAAAAGGCCAAACTAATTCTGGAAGAACATCAAAGATCAAAAAGGTGGGCTGGGGCTATGTAGCTCAGTGGTAGAGCACTTGACTAGCATGTGTGAGGCACTGGGTTTGATCCTTAGTACCACATAAAAATAAACAAAATAAAGGCATTCTGTCCATCTACAACTACGAAAAAAAATTAAAAATAATCAAAAGGTATTGACAAAGAAGGAATAGCTTTTATTGTTGCCTGTTACTAGCAAAAAAATACATGCTACTTGATTGATTCAAGTTTGAAGGAGAATGTGGTAAGTGAACAAGGTCCCTAGTTTCTGCATAGTTATTAGAGTTTTGCAATCCTGGACATAGAATGAATGCTCAAGCTCTTAGACCTCATGAAATGAAATTTTAATTACCACTTTTCCTGGAAGAATTTTGTAATCATTCCCTGAGAATCATCATAAGGCGGTGTTTTAATATTACAATCTAAGCCTTTAAAATTGTTGAAAACTTAAATGAAAAATTGTACCATTTGAGAGTTTTGCATTGTACCACGTCAGTAGTACCAGTACACCCTAGGAAACAAAGCTGACTAAGGTTTAAGGAAATCCTTGAGGGGGGCTCAATTCAAGTTCATAATTTATTGCTAGAATTCTCTCAGATAAACCCGAGTCCTTTGATGTGGGAAAAAAAAAAAAAGAAATCACGAATTTAAAAAGTACTCTTACTAAAATAGTGTCAAATAACCAATTCCATGAATGAGCTCAATAACTGATGGAGAGCTATGACATGTTTAAAAATGCATCAAGAGGGGCTAAAGTTGTGGCTCAGTGGTAGAGCACTTGCCTGGCAAGCATGAGGCCCTGGGTTCCATCCTCAGCATCACATATAAATAAATAAGATGAACGATCCATTTACAACTAAACCGCATCAAGAAGACATGATTTTCTTACCCAACCACAAATTGGAGATATCAAATACAAAGCATTTTAGAAACCAGAGGGGAGGTGCCAGGGGTCGTGACTGGCTCTCCAAACAACAGTCCACTAAGGAGTATTGTTTTGATGCAGCCCCTGAGAACAGAACTATGTAGACAGTGGCTCTGGTTGTGGTGTTTAATGCCCACGGTCAGTTACAGCCATGGCAGTGGGGCACTCTAGCTGAGAAGGGCCACTGAAGGGATCTACTGTTTTTTAGTATTTTATTATGGAATGATGTTCCAAAAAGTTCCTTGTCTCTGGCAGAGAATGGTGTTTTTAAGACTTGTTCATGCAAAAAAGACCTTCTTTTTATAACCGGGGACATGTACATAGCCCCATGACAAAGGCTATGAACTATTTTAGAAGACTGTGGTGCATCAATTATGTAGCCTTTTCCAAGTTAGGAGATCAAATTTAAAAATGGAGCCAACATCCATTGAGCATCAAATAAACAAGATGGAATCTGTAAATTCGAGAGGGTTAGGTACCTGTTCCCACCACAAAATTAATATTTGAGATATTACTAGGAGGGAGATCTCTACTTAAGAACACTTGCCGTTGTTGTTTCAGTTTTCCTTCCTGAATGCACGACTCAGCAGTCACATACCTAAGAGAAGCAATATTTAACCTTGACTTTTGTTTTCTCTTTATTCTAGAAGCCCCCGCAGCTTTCTGAGGATGATATCCAGCTGAAAACCGAGAGAGACAGCTGTCGTGCCAATCTCCTGGAGCCTGCTCCCAGATCTCTTCCCTCAGATCACCAAAACATGGAAATTGAGGTGTCTGTTACAGAATGTAAAAGCGTTCCTGGAATCACCTCTACCCCCCATTCCATAGACCACCCCTCCCCATTCTATTCACCCCCTCACAATGGCCTCCTCTCTGATCACCATGAGTCCCTGGATAATGATGTGGCCAGAGAGATCCGATATCTAGATGAGGTGCTAGAGGCCAACTGCTGTGATTCTTCGGTGGATGGAACTTACAACGGGACATCCTCCCCAGAGCCTGGTGCGGCCACCCTGGTGGGCAGCCTGAGCCCACCAGCCCACCTAGCCACCCAGCCGGAACCTGCCGAAGGAGCCGCGGGCAGGCAGGCACCCCCGCACATCGAGCTCAGCAGAAGCCCCTCTGACACCATGGCCGAGACGGAAAGAGTGAACGGCCATCCCCCCGACCAGCCCCGGGACACGCTAGGGGACAGCCTGCAGGCCCCTGCGAGCCCCAGCTCCTCCACCGGCTCCCGCTGTTCTTCCCGAGACGGGGAGTTCACACTCACCACCCTGAAGAAGGAGGCCAAGTTTGAGCTGCGCGCCTTCCACGAAGACAAGAAGCCCTCCAAGCTCTTCGAGGAGGACGAGCGTGAGAAGGAGCAGTTCTGTGTGAGGAAGGTGAGGCCCTCGGAGGAGATGCTGGAGCTGGAGAAGGAGAGGAGAGAGCTCATCCGGAGTCAGGCGGTGAAGAAGAATCCCGGCATTGCTGCCAAGTGGTGGAATCCCCCGCAGGAGAAGACCATCGAGGAACAGCTGGACGAGGAGCACCTGGAGTCGCACAAAAAGTACAAGGAGCGCAAGGAGAGGAGGGCCCAGCAGGAGCAGCAGCAGCTGCAGCAGCTGTTGCAACAGCAGCAGCAGCAGCAGCAGCAGCAGCAGCAGCAGCAGCCCCCTCCAGAGCTCTGCACAGCCCCTGCTTCCGCTCAAGAACGTCCAGGCGGGACTGAAAAGGAGGACATTGTCACAGAACAGATTGACTTCTCTGCCGCTCGCAAACAGTTCCAGCTGATGGAGAATTCCAGGCAGACAGGGGCCAAGGGCCAGAGTACACCCCGGCTGTTCTCCATCAAGCCTTTCTACAGGCCTCTGGGGTCCCTCCACTCTGACAAACCCCCGACCATCCTGAGACCGGCTTCTATTGGGGTAGCTCCAGAGGACAGTGGTGTGTCTGCGGCCCAGGGGCAGAAAGCCCCCGGTACGCTGGAGAGCCAGTCGGCGGGAGGAGGCCCTGGCAGCACCGCCCCTCAGGGAAAGGAAGGGCCCTACAGCGAGCCCTCCAAACGCGGGCCCTTATCTAAACTGTGGGCCGAGGACAGTGAGTTTACCAGCGCCCGGGCTGTCCTCACCGTGGTCAAGGATGATGAGCACGGCATTTTGGATCAGTTCTCGAGATCGGTCAATGTCTCTTTGACCCAAGAGGAGCTTGACTCAGGTTTGGATGAGCTGTCGGTGAGATCCCAGGATACCACGGTCCTGGAGACCTTGTCCAACGACTTCAGCATGGACAACATCAGTGACAGCGGGGCGTCCAACGAGACAACCAACGCTCTCCAGGAAAACTCCCTGGCTGACTTCTCTCTGCCTCAGACTCCACAGACAGACCATCCCTCCGAGGGCCGAGAGGGCGTCTCCAAGTCATTTAGCGATCATGGTTTCTATTCCCCGTCCTCCACACGGGGGGACTCCCCGTCGGTGGATGAGTCCTTGGAATATCAGGCTGGTCTCCTGGTGCAGAATGCCATTCAACAAGCCATAGCCGAGCGGGTGGATAAGGCCGCGCCCCAGGCCAGCAAGCCCGGAGCCGAGCAGGGGAGACCTGACACAACCCTCGAGGGAGCTGAAGCCGGAGCTGCTGGCCCCGAGAAGCCCCAGAGCATGTTTGAGCCACCTCAAGTGTCCTCTCCTGTTCAAGAGAAAAGGGATGTATTACCAAAGATTCTGCCTGCAGAGGACAGGGCTCTCAGGGAAAGGGGGCCCTCCCAGCTACCACCAACCGTGCAGCCCAGTGGCCCAGTCAACATGGAGGAGACCAGGCCCGAGGGGGGCTATTTCAGCAAGTACTCGGAGGCTGCTGAGCTGAGAAGCACAGCCTCCCTCCTGGCCACTCAAGAATCCGACGTGATGGTTGGGCCCTTCAAGTTGAGGTCAAGGAAGCAGCGGACATTATCCATGATCGAAGAAGAGATCCGAGCAGCCCAGGAGAGGGAAGAGGAGCTGAAGCGGCAGAGACAAGTCTTGCAGAGTGCACCGAGCCCCAGGACCAGGAACGCCCCATCGCTGCCCTCCCGAAATACATCCGGCTACAAAACCGCCCCAGGTAAGTGGAGGCTGCCTCCTGCACTTGGACATGCGGGAATCTGATTCAACATGGGATTTTCTGTGTGGAGCCTCCGCTGCGCGTGTGGCAGCGGGCACTGGCATGAGGCTCTCGGCGCCAGGAGGGTCAGAGTGCCCTCTGGAGGAACATGGAGCCCCGATGGTGTCTCCCACTTCCCAGCAGAGGTGGTAGCTCCTCGCCTGTGGTTCCATCTTGTCCTTGGCTTATTACACAAAATCGTTTTCTGTTATCGGAGGGGCGGCCTCTTGGCAGGGATCGGGTCATATATGGCACAGAACCTGTCAGGGTGGGCCCACCTGTGGACTGCGTGAAGTCAGTAGCTTGACCTTCAATGACTCGAATGAAATCAAACCTATTCGATTTGGGGGGACGTGCTCTGCTAACTCTCAGGGGTGTTGGGTCCCTTCCTAGCAGTCCTAGTTGCGAGTCAGTGTTGCAGACTGACCCATGGAGGACGTCTCTCTCCATCTTCTGGGCGATCAGATTTGACTTCTCTTACGTCACCACAAACCAGTTATAGGTGTGAACAGCTTGATGACGGTCAGTAGCAGACTGGTATGTGCCATGGTGGTTCCACAAGTATCTATCACCTGACATTGTAGCCGTTTCTTGGGGTCAGTACCCTCTATGATGTTCACACAGGGATGAGGTGACTTAACAGTGCATTTCTCAGAATGTGTTCCCTGACCCTACGGGATGCATGCCTGTACTTTGGAACCTGGAGTGGTCTCATCCTATTTAGAGGGATTGAGTTAGGGTAAGCAAAGGCTGACCTTCAGTCTCCTCCTGTTGTTTTCCCCACCCCCACCCTCCGCAGTCCCTTTCTCGAATAACTGGTGTAGTTGGTTGATGTTAGTTAGGGTAATTGTTGTTGCTCCTGTTATGGGTAACAGTGCATGTGAATTTGATGGGAATTGGGGACCCATGCAGTTTTTCTTAGAGAAGAGCTGTTCCTATGTCACCAGTCCATGCTGAGATCAGTGCAGACATTGATAGATACAGCATTTGAAAACTCCTGCAGCAATTTTCTGTCGTCCTGAAATCCAAATGTGGGGTTTCTTATTTACAAAAATATTGATCCACAACGGACTGGAAGTGGGAGGGATGGGTCCTTTGCCAGAGATAATTTTAGAAGCATTATTTTAAAGTAAGATTGTCCACCCAGATCTTAAGTCATCTTGACGCTTGGCTTCCATTACATCTGTTATGACGCAAAGTCACGCTTCAGTATTGATTTTTAAATTTCGAAACCACTTCAAACCTTAAGAAAAATCCCCAAGTACAAACATGTTTCTAAGAGTAGATTGCCAAACACGATGCTCTATAAACCCCAGTTTTGTAAAATGCCCCTCAGTTTGGGCCTTTCCCATGATGACATTCAGGTTGTGTGCATCTTTGGTAGGAACATCATATATTTGGTGCTGCATCCTCACTGTCTCCAAATAGGTAGTAGCTGGTATTAGTGTGTCCCATGTCGGGGGCAGCTTTTAGCTCTGATCATTTAATATTATGATTATTATTTTGGTGGTGCTGGAGATCGAACCCAGGGCCTTGTGCATGTGAAAAAAGCACTCTACCAACTGAGCTGTCTCTCCAGCCCTCATTTTATATTATTTTTGATCTCTTCAGTGAGGAAGAAGCTGCGAGGCTTCCACACTGTAAAGCTACCTTTTTCCATTTCCTTTGTGGGAGATACTTTGATTCTTTTCCCCACTCCTCTCAGATGTTCAATCTATTACTTATATGTCAGTATGGTCTTATGGAAAAGTATTACATTCAATAATTCAATAATTTATCATCTATTTCTTGTTTTGTTTTGGTACTAGGGATTGAATCCAGGGGCACTCTAACCACTGAGCCACATCCCCAGCCCTTTTTATTTTTTACTTAGAGACAGGGTCTCACTAAGTTGATTAGGCCCTTGCTAAGTTGCTGAGGCTGGCCTTGAACTTGCAATCCTCCTGCCTCAGCCTCCTGAGTGGCTGAGATTACAGGTGTGGGCCAGCACGCTCGGCTCGTCTATTTCTTTTCTTGTTTTTATCCTCAGTTTGTTCAGAAAGCTCTCGCGGGAGTCCTTTCAGGCTAACTTCAGTGTCCTTTTGAGATGTCCTCATTCTTTGAGCATCACCTTTTAAGGATGTTCTAGTTTCATCTTATGCTTTTCCAACCCTGAAATCACTCATATCTTCAAAGAGCACTTGCTTCTTTTAGCAGAGAATGGTATTTAGAAACCAAGGTCTGGGTATCAGGTGTGCTCAGCGAATTGTCGCTGCTCCCAGGTACCCTCAGTGGACAGATTTAAAGATCAATCGATCGATCTATCTATCGAACCCCAAGTTAACTCTGAGGTATTTTAATTCTATTCTAGTACAAGATTCATTCATGTTTTCTTCCTTTTCATATTTATAGCCTCCTTCTTGATAACAAAATGCTTTGATCATTCCAGTTAGCCTCAATATGTTCATTACTTGGTTAATCCCCCATCCCCGCCATATAGCCAGTCTCCCGTTTTCCTCTTCAAACTTTGGTACCAACGTCACTTTCTGGATGGCCCCTGCCCACCCCTTCACCACTACCTCCTTAGCCCACTTGGGCTCCAACACTCCCTAGGGAGTCACTGTTGTGCTCTGCCCACCTGCATTGAGCACATCCCTCTAGGCCACTGTAGCTTCTCCACCCCCACTGCAGGCAACACCTAATGACTGTTGGGCTGAATTGTCGGAGAAGGGAAGAGGAGGAGCACGGGGACCTCCTTCAGGTCATGGCCACAGAGCCAGCTGAGTGCTTGAAGCAAGGAGAATTTTGAGAGAGGAGTTTTTGTCCAGGCTTAAGAGTGACAAGTCACCTTTCTGCAAAGATTCTTAGTTGTCAGGTTTACTTAAAAATTTTTAATTGTGACCTGGCTTGGTACAGAGATATCTGTTGCGCATCCTGTCCTGGAAAAACGTCCTTTGTACCAGCTTGGTTTCAGCCCAAGCTGGAGAGTCAACTACATGAGTAAGTGATATTAAGGGAACTTGAAGTCTCACTGATGGAGAAAAGTTCTTTGGGCACCTCTACTCCTTCTGCTCACCTGAAAAGCAGGTACCATGGTTCTCCTACACATACCAGTTCGAGCTGGCTCTGCCCTCTTTTGCACTATTTTACTGGAGAACCTACTCTAACGCACATATGACCAGCACTCTATTAGTCTATTCAGATTGCTATAACAGAGTACCATGGACTGAGTAGCTTATAAATAACAGAAATTCATTTCTCACCGTTCTAGAGGCTGGGAAGTCCAATATAAGGTACCAGCAGATTTGATGTCTGGTATTTCCTGGTTCATAGATGGCATCTTCTCTTGGTGTCCTTGCATTCTGAAAGGGAAGAAGCAGTCAGCTCTGGATGGCCTCTTTTATAAGAGATCTCATATATGCATAAAGGCTCAACCTTCAGGGTCTCATCATCTCCGAAGGCCCCACCTGTTGGTAATTAGGCTTCAGCCTATGAACTGGAGAGGGGAGCACAAACATTCAGACCATAGAGGGGTGGGTATTTTGGTTTTTTTCTGCTCCATCTCTTAATTGAACACTCACTAGATTGCCTCCCAAATTACTTCTAGCATGTAAACAGTTGCCTGATATAAAGACATTTCTTGTCATCAAGCTTTCCCACCAGGATTGAGTTGGCCTTAAGACAAGTCAGGGCTTAATGTTGGCACCTGGCACCCAGCAACCCAGGACCACTTTCCCCACAGCTTCCCTCTGTGCTAATGCTGATCTCCTTTCCCAAGTCTCATCCCCACAGGATAGATTTTGGTCCCTTTAGGAAGATAGTAATTCATCTGTGTAAGTCTGCACTCTGTCCAGGACTGGTTGTCACATTGAACACAATCACCATTATGACATGTGTGCCCCTTATTCCTCCATGCTTATTTCGAGAATATTTAAAGAAGATACCAGTCTTCCCAGAATTACAACATGGATAAAAAGAAACTGAATGCAAACGCAATTTTTTTTCTGTCCATGCCTGGAAACCTTTGTAGTTTTGCTTGCCAACCAACCTCCAAGTTTGAGATGAAGGAGGAAGCTGACACATGAGTCTGAGAAGTCAAACTGAACAATCCATGGCCAGGGCCAGGACCGCTGGCTCTAACTTTGGTTTTGTGAGAGGTATTGCTAAGTCCCTACAGCATGCTTTACATTTCCTGCCAGAAGAAGTGACTCAGCTGGTTTGTTGTTGTGACTCAGATTGATGATTCAGTATTAGGTGACGAAAAATATAATTTCTAACTTCTGGTAGAAATATGCTGGAATCTTAAAATGTTAAGGCAGATAAAATTTCTGATATCAAGATGCCATATGGAAGAAGAGATGTACTCACCCTTCCCACTGATAAATTATCTAGACACAAACCCTATTCCCTTAGTGTCAAAGAGATTTGGTTTTGCTTTTAGTTTGTTTTGTTTTGATTCTTAGCTTTTAAAGGATGGAGAATGATAGGAGTTCTATTTTGATATAGCCATTTTCAAAGACTCACTATCTGGAAAGTCCATGTTGTTGGCTCTCATCTGACTTTTAAAGGAAGGAGAGCCATTGAAATAGAATTGGAGTGACATTTGTTCATAAAAGGTAAACAAGGTGGGCAGTCCCTGCTCTTCGGGAAGTTTTGGTTCAGTAAAGGAAATGACAGCAGCACAGCGGCTTTATGTCAGAGAATAATGAGGACTGGTGGGAACACAGAACAAACAGTATATCCTCATTTGGAGGAAAGGGAAAGTCTTCTTTCCTTGGGGAAATAACCATCTAAGCTGAGAATTGGAGGCAAAGAGGTTGGGCTGAAGGGAGTGGGATAGATTGCTCCTAGAGAGGTTCAAAAGGAATCAAGAACTTGGCACACTTGAAGTATTTAAATCAGGCCAAGGTAGGTTAAAGGAAGAGCTTCGAACAAAACACAGATTAATTTGGAGCCAGGTAACAAAGAGCTATATCAATCACATCAAAGGTTTTAGACTTGAAACTTTATTCTGTGGTCAGTGGAAAGCCAATGAGAGCTTTCCAAGGGCTAATTGTCTCTGCACATCTCCAAGTTGCCCTGTCTTCATCCATGAATGGGCGGACTAAAAGTGCCCCTGCTTTAATGAGAGCATTATGCAGGGTTGGATCATGCTCTTCCATGTTCCAGTACTTCTAAAGGCATGCCATGCCGCCATCTTGACAGACTGTTTGCTGAGAGTTTGCATGTGTACGCCCCCTGCTGACGGAGCTTAGAAGTGGAGAATAAAGGAAGCAACTTGGCATCTGCAGGAGCCCTATTTAAAAGGGAGATCCACATACTGCTGTAAAACACTCTTGAGAGAGAATTAGAGGAAGAGGGGGTATCCAAACATTTTTATTAATGTTACATACAGTTAACATCATGTTAGACACGTTTCAAATGTCTTTTGATATTGGGGGTGCCAACAGACAGTTCTCACATTAGTGCCTGTGTCTATTATTAGATATCCTGGTTTCACTTCCAAGTTCTAAGCATGCCAGAGAAACCCAGGTGACGATTGGTTTTGTTTATTTGAAACAGTTTCTGTTTCCATACTGGATGTTGAATTGATCTGCCAAGTCAGATGATTTTGCCCAGTGGGATGGTACATTATGGTGAACGGTAAGAGGAGGTGTGGATATGGGTCCCGTTAGTGGCATGTCTGCTCTGGTCTTCTAAGAGTGGAAAGATGTGATCGCTATACATCTTATAAAAATGAAATTTACAGGGAGTATTGATTGACTTTTCAGGTCAGTTTGGATGAAAATTCTGCATGAGTGATCATTATATCACTCTAAAGATTATTAACTGGGTCTTTCCCCCTCCTTCCTCATTATCTTTAAATATCACAAAGGCAAGTCCTAGAAAGAAAGAAAAAAGATATATAATGTATGTGAGTATCAATACAATATTCATGAGGTGGAGCTTGATGGCTCGTTTCATGCTATCTCAGAGTCGGACAAGGCCAAGTTCCATTGTTCCACGTAGAAAACCCTTCATCAGCAACTGGAGGAGGGTTCCACCACAGGCCTAGTGGGAGGGGGCTATCAGCAGTATGCAGTGCCTCCCTCTCCTGCCAGGCAGGCACTTACTGGGCAGCTTGCAGGGGCCCAGCTGGCCAAGTGAAGCTAGCTAAAGCTTAATATGGAATGTCCAACAGATGGCTGTTGTCCACTGCTGCATTTCCTGAACATTCTCTGGTGACACAAGTCTAATCACAACAGCCATGACTCAACAAGACCTTAAAGCTGTGTCCCCTACTAGTTATTTCACTCATATTTTTCTCATTTCTCCCAACAGTCCTCTAAAAATCTCACACAAACTCTCTGAACCCTTGATATATTTCTGGATGCAGACTTTCTCTGATTTTAGAAGGGTCATGACGGTCTATGCTATTATTTATAATGCAGTACTGATGCCATGGTTTAATATAACTGGAAAGTTCTAGGGAAGAACCCTGCCATAGAATGAAATGTCTGCTGTAAAACTAAGGAAAAATGAGTTGCATTAAGTGGATAAATAAATACTAAGAAGAGTCTCATGTCATGTTTTGCTGCCAAATAAGTTATGGAAAAAAAAACTTGTTTTTCAGAGCTTTATGAATTTTAGAATGAAGCATAAAAGCCTATACTGTTATGCTCTTTCAAAGAATTAATACTAGCTCCCAGAGAGGCTGAATAAATTGTTCAAAGCTACTCAGCCAGGAAGTGGTAAAGCCTGGCATGAACCCAAGCCCACTTGCTCTAGACTCCGTATCTTTTTCTAGCCTCTCCTGTATCTCAGCTGAGCGTACCCTATGAGTAGCCACTCCCCTCTCCAGCCTTCAGGGACTGAACTGAGCTAAATCTCCCTCTGCCTTCTCCCGGTCACAGGCCCAATTCCTGCATTTTCTGGGTCCTTTCTGAACATCTTTTTTTTTTTTTTTTTTTAGCCAACATAGCTCTGGAATTCTCTGCTTTCAATGGCCTGGGCATATGAGTTTGGCTCTCAGAAGCCACAAAACAGCACTAACATAGTGACTTTGAATGGTTCCTTATTATTTCACAATGGAATTCCAATGCCCCATTTATAAGTAGGCTAAATTGCTGGTTCTATCCCAAGATTCAGGGAGGTAGTGAGGGAACTGACATAATCCATGTCAATTGTCTAACTTGGCTGTTCTTGTGTTTTCTGGTAGTTCACTGGAAAAGGCTTATTCCCTGAAATCACTGAAAGAACAGGGTATACACGCAAGAAATTGACTTGTCAATTTGAGGACAAGCAGGGATAAATGTTCACTCTGTTAACTTTACATGAACGTGTTAGGTGTAGCGGGGTCAAAATGAACTAATTTAAACCCGTGGCCTTAGAATGTCATGATTGCCTTTGATTGTTCTCTTTTCTTTTCCCTGAACCTCTCGGTTTATCTGAACCTTGCAGGTATGTTCCTTTAAAAAATACACGCCATTAGGAAAGAAATTGGTAGGAAAAGCCTCCATTAAAGCAGCATTTGGTAAGAGGTGAGGGTATATAGTAGAGAAATTTTCAGCCTCACTCTTGAGAAGGCAGAGACTCCCAGATTTTTCTCTGACAAGCCTGGGGTCATGGCTCTTGGGCAGTAGAACTTGGAAAAAGGCAGAACATCCCCTGTCAGCTTAATTTCCTGTGTGCAAGCAGGTTCTGCTCTCTTGCTAATTGTGCTAGCTCTTCTGATAGATCCAGGTGTCTGGGTTGGCTTCTGCTGATGCTTCAGCTTGATGGGATCAATACACATGTCCTTGTTTGCTTGCTCCCCCACGGCTACTCCATGCTCCAAGTTAGTGGGGAGCTCTCCATGGAATTAGACTCAGCTACATACAAAGAAAGTGCATAGTCTTGAGCTGAGAAAGAGGAAGTGAATCAATATCTTTATTTACTTTTTTTTTATGTGGTGCTGAGAATTGAACCCAGTGCCTCACACATGCTAGGCAAGTGCTCTACCACTGAGCCACAACCCCAGCCTCCCCAAGAGGAAGTGAATCAAAAGACATAATTCTTGCAAGATCCCTGGTAAGAAATGAGCTAATCAAAGCCAGGCTTGGGAGCAGGATGTCCCCAGTGTCTGCTAGAATCAGGGCAGGATATGACTGCATCTCTTACTGACCATAGTGACTTGCTCTGTGCTTCCCAGTGAGTTTGACATTTCAGATTCATTTGATGAGAATTACTTAGGAGTTGCTTTCTGCAATGACTGTGAACCTGAAATAATAACAGGATGTGTGTCATCAAATTGTTTCTATTCCTATTTTTTAAATTTTTTTTTCTAAGTACTTCCGTGGAATTAAAATTACTCTTATAAAACTCGACTTCAGGAATGAGTTTTCAATAGTCACTCTTTTTCAAAAACAAAGGAATGACAAATTTCATTATTAAATGTATTGGGTGATAGTAAAATTACAAGTATCACCATCAGTTTGCTTCCCTATTTCTTATGGGGAGGTGATGTTCATCCGGCCAAGCCCACCATGTTAGTAAGAATGTGTTTAATAAAAAGATCTTGTGGGAAAGTATGCTTTTCACTATAATTGTCATTGTTACTGTTTTAATGAACCTTTTATCTCTTTTTCATCTTAAGCTTGGCTTCCTGGTTCTATCCCAAGATTCAGGGAGATGGTGGGGGAACTGACATAGTCCGTGTCAACTGTCTAACGTGGCTGTTCTTGTGTTTTCTGATAGTTCACTGGACT
The DNA here is from genome assembly GCF_964194105.1 of Spermophilus citellus. NCBI lineage: Eukaryota > Metazoa > Chordata > Mammalia > Rodentia > Sciuridae > Spermophilus > Spermophilus citellus. Next base: position 23,661,026 of record NC_138183.1, on the reverse strand, counting down.
CTTGCATTTTATTATCTTCCAGTGGCATTCATTCATAGGGTCAGCAGTTCATCAAATAATCTGTCTTACCTTGAAGCAATTGTATTTGACATTTTCTCAGATTAGTTCCACCAGGAAGGGTTATTTCTCATTCCTGAGCTAGGTTTGGGACGCAAGATTCCCATCATTCCATCCTGGGGCCTTCAAAGGAAGAAAAGAAAGAATAAAAATGATCAGCTCCTAGTGTGGGTCACAGCCTCTGTGTGCTCTTGGGCTGACATTCAGGATGTTCCCTTTCACTGAGAGAAAAGGAAATTGCAACTGCCAAGACTGAGCTCCTTACTTTCTGTAGAACTGTGAGTTGCTTTAGATGTTTTCGACCTAATCCTAGCGCAGTGTGAAGAAAGAAGGTCACTGAAGGAGGCCTGGGCCAGGCATGTCATCTGGTGGGTGTTTTTGTTCTGTTTGGTGTGGCTTTTAAATATGAGTGGGTGGTGGCTTTTTCTTTTGAGAAATGTAGAAACAAAGGATCTTTGAAGACCTCAGACTCCATGGAGATAGAACCTAACAAATACTCTAAACTTTTGATTTCCACAAAATACCTCTAAACTTCTAGAATTCACATTCGTTACTTTTTTTTTTTTTTTTTTTTTTTTTTTTTTTTTTTTTTTGAAGTTAGACCTGTTCCTACAGAAGGAGGATTTGAGCTGTCAGGACTGACAACAGCTGTGTTCCGAATATACATAGCCCTCTCCCGGGTTCCCTAGGGTGGGAAGAATTGCAGATTCTTTTCTCTGCCTCCTGTCAGCGCAGCCCACTTCAAGTGCCCCAGGGAAATCCTTTCTTGCTTGGAAAATCCCTAAGTGTGGCCAAGGCACGGCTTGCTTTCTCTGGACTAGAAAATGCTTTATCTCTTTCTCATAAATAAACAGGAAACACAAATTTGTGTTTCCCACTTTTCTTTTCCACTCATGGACACAGTGCTGGCTAATTTGTAATGAAATCCTGCCTGGTTTTGGTAATGGATTTGTAATGAAATTCTCTCCCTGTTCCTTAGACTGCCTCACCATGAGACAGCCCCTGAGCCTACCCTCTTAAATGCCTACAATATACCTGCTTTTTCCTCTTAATATATTCTGAGTATTTTTTTTATGACTTTTAACTAGTCTGAAACATGATTGGTAATGGCTAAAAACTAGTCATACCTAAAGTAACCATTCTCCTGTAGGCAGATACCTTGGTTCAGTTATCTTTTTAATTACTAAGGTCGAAGTTCTTATACATAAGCTTTGTGCTCATTCTTAATTGTCAGCCAAACTAGCTAGTGCCAGAAAGTTCCTTAGAAGCTGGTTAGCCAGTATTACACATCAGAGAAGCATATTTCCTAAACTGCCTTCCTTGAAATTTTAATAGGCATTCCATGAAGTGAGTTTCTCTGGTTAAATAAATTTGAGAAATGCTGCATTTTTATTCTTGCATTAGCAGTTCATAGTTATGTTAGGGCCAAACCCAGAAGTCTTCCCGTAGGACCTTCATCTCTGTCTCTCTGCCTTTCTCCCCCTCGACTTCCTCTCCCCTTTCTCCTTATTTAAATCCAAGTTTATTTTTACAATGCTTTTTTGGGGGGTTGTTTTGCTTGTTTACAACATTGAGGGTCCCAGCTCACATAGCTAAGGTAATAGGACACACGTTTAGAAACAGCTTTGAAATCGATCCAGCCGAGCCAAGTTGCTTACCCTCAAACACCTGCAAAAAAAAGTCTAAGTCTGATATTACTGTAGATGGAGTAGTTTGAACAAAAATCACGTTTATGACATAAACTCAAAAATGTTTCCTGTTCTGCACTCAGAATTTCAGTCTGATTTTGTTCTGTTGTTTCCCTACAGTGGATGTAGAGGTCACCTTGCACCTGTCCTCTGCTCTGTTAACCATCGGGTCCACTCTTCAGTCTAAAGCAACTCAGGGCTGCCCTTAGCTCTATGTGGCAGTCTGTAATTGTTGTTTCTCAGGACAGTGACTCGGGGGGTCCTTCAAGAGAACTCTTCTGTGGAATGTTAAGTCCAGGTGAGAAACTGGACACTTATGAATTGGAGGCTACTTGGAGGTATTTCAGCTACTGAATCACTCAGCAGGTGGATAAACCTCGGCCAGGGCCAGGTTGGATGGGGTAAGCTGGGAGGGAGGGACCCTGGGGAAAGAGGGGCAGTGAGATTCACTGTGAGGTAACTCACTGTTTGGGGCATGTTCTCGAGGCCAGAGAACTTCAGAGGGCCTCATGGTGCCACCGGTAAGGATGTGACTGACCTCTCAGGCCCGCGGCACAGACCATTCACTTCACATTCCGGTGATGATCTCTGAGGTCCAACAGTGGAGGTATCTGCACGGTCCACTGCTGGGGGAAGAGCAGCAGAAGTTTCTCACCATCCTCGTTGAGACAGTGGGGGATTACAGGGCCCAGCAGAAAAGTCTGGCCAAGCCAGCTTCCCCTGACACTGTCCAGACACCTGCGGATGAGGCACAGCACCTCCTTTGTCTGGGGACCTGTGACAGCCCCACCTGAGGTCATGACATGATCTTGGTTGGTTATCTGAACAAAGCCTCTTCTCTCAGGTTGTTGTCAGCCACCTTTCCTCTGGGGGCAGCTGCTCCAGCCTACTAAGCCAGCCTTCCTTCCTGTGACCTCTGGTGGCTGTCACTGGTAACACTTGCTCCAGGGATGGGCTTTGAGTTGCTGGAATGATAGGAAATAAATAAGCAGGAAGTGTCTTTACTGTCTCGTGGCTGACCACATCTCTGTAGCCACCTTTCACCTCCACAGCTTCCTTGCAGCCTCCATCTCCTCCTAGAGATCAGCTACCACCAACACGGGGTTTGGGTGCCAGACTATAATTGTGACTATCAGCTGTCACTTGGGCAGGAGTTAGCCTCTGGGCCTCCATGGGCTAAGCCATTTCCAGGTGTCAGGACATCCACCCTAACTACATCACAATATTGTTGCAAGGATTCAGTGATATGAAGGCCATATGTGAGTTGCCATTGTCATTGCCTCAGAGCCATGAGTGTGATTCTGTGGCCGTGGAATGTTTGATTTCATGTGTTCCAGGGAAGGCATTTGAACTCTTTCTTCTGATTCCTTGTGGGAGGTTCTGTCCCAATCCATAAGCATTTGCTAAGCGGCTAGTACATGTGTTTCCTTGTGGACTTAACTGGTTTTATCAGCTCATGTCAACTGCCATGTACCACAGCTCCTGCCGGGATCCATCAGCGACCAGGACCAGCTAGGCCCTCCTCTAAGGGGGTCTTCATTCAAATGCTTGGGGGGGTTCACTGATAGTTGAAGCGTTTCATATCCTCAGGTCATTTTTGCAGTTTGTAACAGATGCTTCAATAATCAAGTCAGCTTGTGAAAAGGCTTTCACAGGAGGTAAACCAAGTTCTTCGAGGCGGAGGGGTGGGGCTGCTGCCTGGTGTGAGGCAGCAGCTAGAGGCAGTGGATTTCCACTGTGCCTTCTAGTGCTAGACGAGTGGCGGATGGGAGATTACCTGGATACTTGAGGTCCACAACTGGAGGATGACAACAAAGCAACTTGGTGTCTATTTCTGGTCCTGGAAGAGCTGCAGGATACTCATGAAACTGTGTGTCCTCACCCTGGAGTCACATTATCCTTTGAGATAATGGTTAAATGGTAGCTGGACTCATTGGATGCTTTCTGTTCTAAATACTAATTTTATAAGTGCTAACTCCGTCTTTCTAACAACTATCTAAGGGCAGGTACTTCTGTCATCATATCCGCTTTACAGATGAGGAAACAGGTATAAAAACAGTGAGTTGCCAGCCCAGAATTACTTGGCACCTAAGTAGTAGATTCAGACTCCAGCACAAGGGCTCCAAAACTTGTGTACTCACCTCTGTGCTGGACCACTTCTCAAGCCATCAATTTAAAAGTCAGTTGTATGCTAAGTGTTCAGGGGTAAAATGACCCCAGGTCTGGGATTTTCTTAAAAAATGCAACAAGTGGAAGGAAGGACCACAGATGTTAAAATCTTGATAAATATTTATTGTAGGTTATTTAAAAATGCCTATGCAGTCGTTATTAGCAGTTCCTAACTTCTATAATTAAAAATAGAAACGATTTCTTGTGAATTTGGAGATTTTGAAATATTTGTTATTGTTGGTATCAAGAGTTTTAAAATTATCTGGATCATTGCATATGCTTTTTACTAAGTTAATCAGTGCAATTGTGGCTGTGAAGTGGAATCCCTCTTTTGTATGTTAAAAACTACTTTCCTCCAGGTGCCAGGGAGCACACCCGTAATCCCAGTGGCTCGGGAGGCTGAGGCAGGAGGATCGTGAGTTCAAAGTCAGCCCTAGCAAAAGTGAGGCGCTAAGCAACTCAGGGAGACCCTGTCTCTAAATAAAATATAAAATAGGGCTGGGGATGTGGCTCAGTGGTCAAGTGCCCTGAGTTTAATCCTTGGTACCTCTCCCCACCCCACCCCCCAAAAAAGAGAGAGACAGGGTGGGGGGGCTGGAGATATGACTCAGTGGTGAAGTGCTCCCTGGGTTCAATCCCTAGTGCCCCAAACAAAACTACTTTCCATCTAGTCAACAAATGTGATGGCCGTGTGCCTTATTTTTTTTATATTGATAGGGGTTCCCCAGCTTGCGCAATGTGTTCAGTGGAATAGTATAACATTTGAGTTAGAAGAACTCACAAAGACAGCTCGACTCATTTGGCAGCTGTGGAAGTAGAAGCTCAGAATTTAAGTGATTGGCTGGAGATTAAAGTGGAGCATTAAAAGCATGATCTATTGCCAATCAGTAACCACTTAATGAGGGCGCAGGAATTAAAATCTGGAGTTCCAAGCTCTAGGCCTTTCCAGGTCCATCGGAAGGAGCCTGTGCTGGTAAGGGGCCACAGCCACCCGCATGGAGACTCAGACTCAGCCTACACTTGGGACTCCTGCTATGTCAGGCAGGTGCCAAGTAAGGAGTCTGGGATGTGAGAAGAAGGCAGGGAGTTCCCCCAAGCTTGGTACCAGAAGGGGTCACGTGGGACTTCAACTTCCCCTGGCTCTACTCAGAGGACTAAATGTGGCTTCTTCTCGAACCCTTTAAGAGCCTCACGTGGATCAGCTGGTGCCCCCAGTGCCACCTACTTTGGGGCTTGAAAGGACCCATTTATTCTGTTTTCTCCACATTCCTTGTTGCACAGCCCAGCTGTGTCACCCTCAAAGGGCCTGTGTAAAAAAACCATTGCCATTGCACCTTCTCAGAGGCGCACCTGGGGTCTCAGTGGCACTAAAGTCTACTCTTTGATGGGCCAGAAGCCAGGGCCCCAGGCTTTTCCCAAGAGAAGAATGCAAATGGTCTTAGCAAAAGTGTCCAGAGTCTCCACCCCACTGGCCTCATTTCCTTATCTGAGAACTCCTGGAGAGCATCTCAGAGCTAAAATCTCACCATTCCACGTCTGGTAGATACCCCTGCCCCTCACGTCCCACCACCATACATACTGCTTAAGGTTTGGAGGATCTCAAACTCAAATGCTTTCGGGACCCCAGCAGGTAAGATGAATGAATGAAGCTGACCCATGTAAGACTGGAGTGACCTGGGAGGAATGGTCACGGTCTCGTTCAAAGGGTTTGCCACACTGTGATGCCCATGTAGAAAACCCCGGGCAGAACAGCTGGCTCTTGGCCACCGCTGACATAGAGGACACCAGGAAGGCCAGGTCCCACCCCTGGTCACCCCTGTGACCTCTGCACAGCCTTAATACTGCAGAACCTCAGGTTTTCTCATAAGAATTGGGCCTCAAAGGCTTCAAGGTGCCACCTCCTCCAAGTCTCATCCTCTGACCTGTGATAGAATACACGTCTCCATAGCAACCAGGGCCAGGATGGTCTGACTAACACATTTGCAAAATGCCCGCCAGGCCCGTGTGATCTAACTAACCTTTTAAAACTAGTGTCCTTGTTTTGTTTTGTCCCCTGTAACTAAATGGCCCACACTTAACCTTCATTCTGGGGGCGCCCTCCATGTCAGAAGTTGCCTTTTCTTTTTTGCCGGTTTTCTCTTCTTTCTGAAAGCAGCCATGAGCAGATGAGCTTAGAAAGGGTGTTCTCTTCGTGTTGTTTCAGGGAAAATAGAGAAAGTCAAACCTCCTCCATCCCCCACAACCGAAGGCCCCAGCTTGCAGCCTGACTTAGCCCCCGAAGAGGCTGCCGGAACCCAGCGGCCCAAGAACCTGATGCAGACCCTCATGGAAGACTATGAGACACACAAATCTAAAAGGCGCGAGAGAATGGATGATAGTAGTGTAAGTTTTTCCTCCTTTCCTTTCACTTTCTGAGGGCGGCCGTCCGTGTGGTGTGTGGTGTACCAGTTCAGGTGTGGATGTGTATACAGTTGTCTCTGAATAGCATCGCGGTTCCAAAACCAATTTTCAAATGTGTGGTTTAACATGAGTGGATTGGGTTTGGGTTTCTGCCTTGGTTCCCAAACAGTGGCCTTTTCTGGCCAAGGATAGCTAGAGCCCACTGGCAAGGGTGGTGCACAAGATGTTTGGTGTGTGGAAAGACAACACGCACTGGCGATGCTGCGGGGAGGGAGCAGGAGTGAGCGCCAGGGAGCCACTTGACCTACTTTGTGCACATTCTGTGTTTTTAGAGAACTACGAAATGCTGCTTCTTCAAAATCTACATTGCGAGCAATCACTATAAATATTCCACAGTGCTCAAAAAGACAAGGATGAGCTGGGAACGGTGACACACTCCTGTCATCCCAGTAAATTTGGAGGCTGAGGCAGGATGATTGTCCCAGAAACTCAGCAAGGCCCTAAGCAACTTAGTGAAACACCATCTCAAAATAAAAAGGATAGCAGTCGTTGCTCAGTGGTAAAGCACAAAGCACCCCTCAATTCAATAACCCGGTTGCCCCCCCCACCTCCTTCCCTCCCCCCCCCAAAAAAAAAAAGGAAGACGTGTTTTGGGTTGTTTCCAAGCCTCTTTTGCAGTTTGGCAAGAAAGAGCCATTTTAAATGACAGTTGAAAACCACGCGACTACCCTGTCCCTGACCCCAGAACTTTGCATGCGGCTTTCACATGAACTATGAAGGAAGTCATCCACTCTGGTTTCTTTGTCCTGCAAGAGACTTTAGAGTTGTTCCATACGGTCCCAAGGAGCCTGGGATCAGCCTCAAGGTTTCACGCCATCCCCAAGGAGTCTCGGGCATCAGTCTCTTTGCATCCCTGGAAGTAATCAATCCCTGGCCCAGGTGTGAGTCCCACCTAGCTGGGATTGCTAAACTGTCTAGTTGACCCCAGGAGGTCCTGGTTTATGCCTATTGTCCCGGCATAATGATGAATAGCACCCCTTTCCCTTTAAAAGGTATCCTGCTTTAGATAATGAACTACCAGGTCACCTTAAACTTGAGTGCCCTGGGGTTCACAGTAGGAAAGTCCGCACCGATTTACACTTTTCCTAACTCTGGCAGGCTCATCCCAGGTTAAAGGACTTCTGGGATGGAAGCCAGGACTGAAAGTTGCTTTCAAAATATGTGGTGAGAAAGAAAGGAAGAAAACGCACACAGGGGGAGCCTATGGTCTGCTCTCTGAATTTCACAGTGGCTTGGGGCCTGGCCTGCAGTGTCTGCTGAGGACACTCCTATTGGGCTTCACTGTGGTGGAGGCAGCAGCTCCTTCCTGAGCCTGTGGGACATTTCCTGCCCACTAAGTCTCTTTAGCCAGCCCTTTTTTGCAGCCCCAGTTTTGGTACAGAGTTCACATTTAGGTATTTTTGGTGGTCTGTGGCTGCATTGAAAGGTGGTGCAGAAAAGTGTATCCAGAACATACATCAGCAGCTTTGATGGAGGTCAGCCGAGTGGTTCCTTCATGTTACCATGTGGACGGGAAAGAACAAATGGACCCTTTTAGTAGCGACCCATTCAAATGTTTTCTAAGCACACTCTGTGTTATCTCTTGTATGTGCTTATTGTGTTGGAGTATAGATATTAGAAAAGAAACACTGTACACAGAAGGAAAGAGCCAATTCTTAGTCATTTGCTAGGCCGAGGGCTGAGGTCTCCTTCGTACCTGCTCTGACACACAGGCAGCCACCTCATGAATGCCAGCCAGGTTGGATTTCCTTTTGGCATTAATGAAGCCAAAAGTAAAGTATGGAGTCAGCATTTTAATATTCTAATTGCCCTTCCCTTACACAGCGAAGAGGCAGCTTCCTATCTCTATTTTGCCCAAGTAAATCAACATTTCAGATAAGGAAGAAATCTACGAACAAATCAAGCTGTTGCTATTTCCAGGTCCTGGACACAAGGCCCAGTGTTTTGAAGCAGAACTGACATTACAACCAAACCAAGTGTGTTTTTGAAAATTCTAAGAACAGGACAAAACTTATTCAACCTGGTGTCTCCTCTTTTCAGAGATCCAATCTCAAAAAAATATACTCAGATTGCTTCTAAAGCAATTACATGATTTTCAGCCAGACTAAATTTCTGAGCCACCTCTTAGCATGTCTATTAGCCCTTCCAGTTTAGGGGATCTTTTCTGTTGTATCTATATGAGTCACTGGAAAATGCATTGACGTTTTCCCCCTAGCTGGTCTGTGGCCCCTTTTCTGTTTTTCTTTAGTTGTCTCTTATATGAGAAGGACAATAACAGAGAGCAGGTGGGTTGCTTGGTAGCCTGTCTTCCTATCCTAGAAGCTAAGGGCAGTTCTTCTAAAAGTAAAATAATTCTGTTCTCCTGCTCCGTGCACATACACTATTAGCAGGGCAAAATGGCATTGTAGATTGTGTACCCTCTAAGAACCTCAAGTGGCTCATGCCGATGTCCCCAGTGTCACCCAGTGCCATACAGCATCTGCCCTGGCATCTCACCCACCAACATTTCCTTCCTACAAGCCCCCTGGCAGCATTTCTGCCTGCCCTTTTGGAAATTTGAAACCACGTTTTAAGGATCCTGTGGGTTCTCCCCCAGGATCAAAACCTGAGCCTAGAAAGTAGCAAGTCATTTATAAATTGAATAAAAAGAATTCTTACTTGCTCTGCATTCTCAAGGAAAATGCAAACCTAAAAGCAAAAATGACATATAACTGGGACGTATCTGTGGTGAGATAACACCAGACACATTGATAGCAATGAGCATGAAGAAAGAGAAGGAGCCTGCATGATCCAATCCTGCAGTTTCCCTGAGAGAATTCTGCCATCAGAACTGAGAAAAACTGTTGCCATTTAAAACAGGTCCAGGGCCCCCTAATCACATCAGAGCAGTGGCAGTATGTGGGGGCCAGACAGCGGGGGCCCTGCTGTCTCCAGTTTTCCCACTTAAGGAAAAAAAAAATGTACAAGACAGGCCAGGAGGCCCCTGGCTCAGGGAACCTACTCATTTTGCAGTTGGTGCCCAAAAAAGTTATCCCCAGATGGCTGCACTTACTACTAGAACCTGAGCAAGGCACTCCCTTTGTGGTCAAAGTCCTCACCTACCTGGACGGACTTCCTGTACGGACATCAGTGGGTGTCTCCTTGCTTCATGTTTCTGTCCACTCATTAGTAGAGTCCTTAGCTAATTTTTTGAGGAAGGAGGGTTGTATGGCCACCCCCACACCCAGGGCAGCTTACCAGCCTACACAGATCCTTGCATGTATTAGAAAAAGACCCTGTTTCCTCAGGGAGGCTGCAGCTCTGCCCCAGCCTCACTGTTCACCCTTTAATCATTCACTCCTTTAACCTGGTAATTTTGCAGTGAGTGGGCCCAGATGTAGCCACCTGTCTTTAATTGCGGGTTTCTCTTCTCCGGAATTGTTATCTTACTGGAAATGCCCTTTTTCTGGATCTGATGCCATCTCTGGTCAGTCCTGCAACTCATAATGGACTGATGAGTTATCCTTTCCTAAAGGGCTTCTTGGTGCCTTGCAAAGGAGCTGTCTTGAGGTGGGGATGGAGGAGACCCTGCCCACTGTAGATCTGGAGGGCGGTTGGGCTGGCGGGCACAAATCAGGAGCTATTTGGATTGCTTTCCTTCAGGCCTCAAGAAGCCCTTTAGGGAATGGATTCACGAGGCCATTATGAGTTGCATGACTGCATTTAGTTAAACAGTATGCTTTTGTTCCCACTCCATGACCTGAGCCTAGGAAGGTGAAGATGAGGGTTCATTGGTTCTCTTGAACATGTTGGTAGATTCCTTTTCCAGCTAAAGGGAGGTGGCCTTCTGTGTATTCAGTCCCATCTTCACTTCTAACACAGGATCTACTCAGCAGGGTTTTCCTGTGTTTTCTGTCTTCCTCCCTTCCCCACCCTCCCTCCCTTTTCTCCTGCTTCCTTTTCTCCTGGCCTTCCTCCCCTCTCCCTGGCTTTTTTTTTTTTTTTTTTTTTTGTGGTGCTGGGGATTGAGCCCTGGGACCTGTGCATGTGAGGCAAGCTCTCTACCAACTGAGCTAGATCCCCAGCCCCCAACGCTATTACTATTGAAAGTTCTTGCAACCACCCTTGCCTGTCTCTGAATAAGAGAAAGCCTCATCAGTTCCCTGGACTGTGTCAGAACTAGGGTCTGGCACTTCCTGCCTCTCTAGAAGAATTCCTATCTCAACTTTCCCTCTAAATGAAGTCATGCAGCTGTACTCTCACTGAGTGGGTGAAGGAAGCCCATCTGCCCCAGCGCCCCTCCCTTCCCCAGGCCCTAGAGGAAGCCCAGCCACAACCAAGGATGCTTCACGTTGCCCATCTCGTTCTAGGGCTCTCATACCACAGGGAAGGTACAAAGGAGAGGAGAGCTCCGAGCTCCTCACCTCCCAGCCCTTAGTCTGACCACTTCAGAACTGTAATTTTTAGGTGTTCCATGTAAGAAATTGCTGATGCCCACAGATTTGTAAGCCCATAGACTCAGGAGTACTAAGTCAACTCCTCAGATGCCCTATGCAGTGTAAAAGCAAGCTCATTACCACAATTCTGGAAGGGGCTGCCCCACATTGGTTTTTTTTTTTTTTTTTTTTTTTTTGTCTCCTTTCCCATAGTTAGATCTACTCAACCCCCCAACCCCATGGAGTTTTACAGAGGACTTTTAGTCTTCTATAAGAACTAAGATTATTTTAGTATTGTAGTGCTCATATTAATTCTAAGTAACCATCCTAACTGATGATCACAGGACCACCCCATTCCAGGGTACTGATGAGGGTGGCTGTGTATCTGGTCACCCAAGGCCGTGCCCTCTTTAGAGATCAGGGTCTTCTTTGAGTGAACCTCAAGGTTCAGAGAAGCCTACAGGAAGAGTTTTTGAAAAGCTGGCTCCAGAGCCTGGCAAATCCAAAATGGAAGGAATCCCATTAATTCAAAGTGCAGAAAATGAAAGCAACATCTTGAATTAACAAAGTGCGGCTTATCTGATATTTTTATTAAAGGACAATAGGGTATCTACTTGCTCCAAGAGATACAGACTTTGAAATAAACAAATATCAGATGAAGCAAGTCTTGGCGTGGGTGTGTGGTGGCCTCCTGGAGTGACTGCCCCTCCTGCCCGCCCCTGGCGTGGTATGGGTTCCAGCGGCGGGGTGCTCTGTGAGTGTCTGCTGTGTACTAACCCTGGTCTTTTCCCTTCCTGCCAGTACACCTCTAAGTTACTGTCTTGCAAGGTGACCTCTGAGGTACTTTTCAACTTGTCTGTCTTGGTGTCAGTGCATGCTCGATGCAGGTGCATGCTGTTGTGGTTTGCCATTTCCTGATGTGTTACATGAGAATGGCAAGAAAAACAGCTTGTCTCCACGTGGATTTCCTCCTGCCTTTTCTGAATTGGGGAACTGCCTCATGGTGCTGGAGTCCATGCAACGATGATTCCCTGTGCTGTGCTGTGCGGTGGGGTTGGAGAAGACCTTGCCCACCCGTGGATCTGGAAGACGTTTGAACTAGAGGGCACAAATGATGGGCTGTTTGGCTTCTTTTAGTTTCCTTAGGCATCAGTAGCAAATCTAATCTGGTCTGGTTAGAAAATAGTACAACTCATGCGGATTGAGCTGTTGATTCTAACCAGTCCCTCTTACCTTAACACAAATCCAGAGAGCTCCCCCATTTCATGGATTTAGGATGAGTTATTCCAAATATGAACCAAACCCATGACCCCCGTCCTTCTGATCTTTCAATTTATACTTCTCTTTTGGAAGCTTCTTCTTTCACATATACAAGCCATTATTTACTCACCTGGTTTATGATTTATTAAGGGTCTACCATGTGCCAGGCACTGTTCTGTGTTCCTGATGTGGAGCCGGCATGCAAAGTCCCCAATTATAAAATGCAATCTGATAATAAGACCTACTCCTCCAGCTTTGCCCATTCTTATTATTTCATAGCACTTGCTAAATATTTTTTAAAAGAAGTTAATGTTGCAAATACAATTCAAGCCCTCTTGTTTCTTCTCCCAGTTCTTATTGCTCAGTCTCTTTGTCACACCTTTTCTCTCCTGAGGGGTTCTTGGCATTGGTGTTCATTTTCATGCATGCTTCTATACTACACATGTATGTACACCTAAACAATGTCCTATTTTTTTTTGCATGTTTTTGAACTTATCTATAAGTGGTAAGTCATATGGTGGTAGCCTCTGCTGCTGACTATTCAGTCTGCATTGGTTTTAGACATGCTCATGTGAATACCTGTGGCTCTAGAGCATTCAGTATATCTGCTGTATAGTATTCCATTCAATGAGTATATCACTATTTATTCACTCTCTTATTGATGGAAATGCAGGTTGTTTCCAGTTTCTGTTTTTGTTTGTCATTATAAACAGTGCTTCACTGAATGCTGTTGCACATTTCTCCATGCACCTAGGAAAACAATTTTCCTAGTAGGAGAACTGGGTGTAGGGCTATCATGTACTTGCATTCCCTAAATATTGCAAATTATTCTTCAAATCAGTTGTGCCAAACCCATGCATGCATGTACACCTAAACAATGTTTTATTGTTTAGGTGTACATGCATGTATGTATGTGTAATATACATATCTCACTGTTTAGCAAAATAATTATATTTAACTATAGATTTGAGCTGTCAATTATTTGCAATTTTTGTTCATAACACAAAGTGAACGTTGAGAATACCTTTTTCTATATTCCTTGTTCCTTCTATTTTCCTATGTTCCTTCCTCATAGTCCAAGTGTGGTTCTCATCTAGGGAATGACAACTAAGAATCAGACCCTAATCTCATCTCCTATTTCAGTGAGTATAGTTCAGAACAGTGACAATCCAGTCAAATATATGTGAGGAAAATAGAATTGGACACAGTGTAACTTTTACTAAAGAGAAAATAAGAGGAAAAAATATCAATATTTAAGAGGGATAACTT